>NC_064618.1:310751544-311391544 GCF_023898315.1 Schistocerca nitens | reverse complement strand
CCAACACCCGGCATCATGGTGTGGGGAGCGATCTCCTACACTGGCCGTACACCACTGGTGATCGTCGAGGGGACACTGAATAGTGCACGGTACATCCAAACCGTCATCGAACCCATCGTTCTACCATTCCTAGACTGGCAAGGGAACTTGCTGTTCCAACAGGACAATGCACGTCCGCATGTATCCCGTGCCACCCAACGTGCTCTAGAAGGTGTAAGTCAACTACCCTGGCCAGCAAGATCTCCGGATCTGTCCCCCATTGAGCATGTTTGGGACTGGATGAAGCGTCGTCTCACGCGGTCTGCACGTCCAGCACGAACGCTGGTCCAACTGAGGCGCCAGGTGGAAATGGCATGGCAAGCCGTTCCACAGAACCACATCCAGCATCTCTACGATCGTCTCCATGGGAGAATAGCAGCCTGCATTGCTGCGAAAGGTGGATATACACTGTACTAGTGCCGACATTGTGCATGGTCTGTTGCCTGTGTCTATGTGCCTGTGGTTCTGTCAGTGTGATCA
Organism: Schistocerca nitens; assembly: GCF_023898315.1. Lineage (NCBI taxonomy): Eukaryota > Metazoa > Arthropoda > Insecta > Orthoptera > Acrididae > Schistocerca > Schistocerca nitens. Next base: position 311,391,025 of record NC_064618.1, on the reverse strand, counting down.
TGTGATGTATCTGACCCCAGGAATGTGTCAATAAAGTTTCCCCTTCCTGGGACAATGAATTCACGGTGTTCTTATTTCCATTTCCAGGAGTGTAGATCAGGAACAATAGAGGGCCTATAACACTTCCTTGGGGAATGCCGGATATTACTTCTGTTTTACTCGATGACTTTCCGTCTATTACTAAGAACTGTGAGATTTCTGCCAGGAAATCACGAATCCAGTCGCAATGAGTTTCTTGTGGCAGAAAACCAGAGCATTCACAGCCAGTTGCAGAATGTCTACGGAGACCTGGCGGTGAACAAAAGCATGGTGAGTCGTTTGCTATCATCACGGCACGGTCGCGCAAACCTGCTGTATCTGCCGCCTGCCGACCGGCCGCACATGCCTGTGACTCTTGCAATGCTGGAACGTGCGAACACATTCTTTCGACGTGATCGACGCATCGTAATCAAACATCTCACTGCTCAAGTAAACTACTCTGCTGGCAGTGCTGACACACTCGTCTGCCAGTTGGAGTACTCAAAGGTGTGCGCCCGCTTTGTTCGTCACCGAGCAACAGAAAACCATAAAAAGCAACGAAGAACCATCTGTGCGTAGTTGCTTGCGCGTTACGAGGCTGATCGTGGTAATTTTTTGTAGAATATCGTCACAGGCGTTCATCATTTCGAACCGGAAACAAAACGGCAATCATTGATAATTAATTGAAACCCTCAGCTGCCGACAGGTGTTGTTGACATACCTTGATGGGGACAGCTGAAAATGTGTGCCCCGACCAGGACTCGAACACGGGATATCCTGCTTACATGACAGACGCTCTATCCATCTGAGCCACCGAGGACACAGATAAATAGCGCGACTGCAGGGTCTTATCCCTTGCACGCTTCCCGTGAGACCCACAACCCAACTGTCCACAATCTACATACGTAATGTTCCTAATAGATAGTTTGCCCATCCACTCGTTACTCGGGCCCACTCGAGTTCACGATTCCCGTAAGAGTTCGGGCAACCTATGCGCGCGCGCACAGACGAAGGTCGATGGCCGGGTAGCCATTTAACTACATATGAAGATAGTAACTGTTCTCGAAAGAACAGACACCATTGATGACCGTGGATGGGCAAAGTATCTATTAGTAACATTACATATGTAGATTGTGGACAGCTGGGAATGTGGGTCTCACGGGAAGCGTGCAAGGGATAAGTCCCTACAGTCGCGCTATTCATCTGAGGCCTCGGTGGCTCAGATGGACAGAGCGTCTGCCATGTAAGCAGGAGATCCCGGGGTCGAGTCCTGGTCGTGGCACACATTTTCAGCTGTCCCCATCAAGGTATATCAACAACATCTGTCCGCAGCTGAGGGTTACAATTAATTATCATTTATTCTAGAGAAGCTGCACGGTCATCAATGGTATCGGTTCTTTCGAGAACAGTTACAATCTTGATATAAAACGGCAATCCACACCATCTCTCCTCCCTAGAAAAAGGTCAAAGCCGAACACTCTGCAGGTCTTCTGGGATTCTGAAGAGGAGATTCTGTTTGATGTCTTCCCTCACTCCGTAGGGTATTGTACTAGCTTCATCAAACTGAAAAAGCGCCTTCAACGTGTTCGTCGCCACAAAAACGCGAATGAACGTCTCTTTCACCATAACAACGCAAGGCCTCACACAATTCTGCTCACTCGAGAGGAGCTCAAAAAACTTCATTGGACTGTTCTTCCTCATCCACCCTGCAACCCAGATCTCGCCCCTCCCACGTTGGCTCCAGTACCGACCAGTAGAGTGACACCATGCGGACATCAAGACCCTCTCAGTAAGACGGCGTAAGGCTGTTGCATTAGGTCGAAAATATGGTTTTGTAATCAAAAGCGGGGGGAAATGTGTTTGTAATCCTGAATAAAACCAAGTTGCTTTCAGAAAAAAAATGTGTTGCATTACTTATTAAGCGCCCCTGGGCTGTCGGCGACTCCGGCCTGTACCTTAGGAATACATTTTGTAATTAATACAACGTCTTCAGTCACAATATGGTCTACTAAATACAGGGTGCTCCATTGATCGTGACCGGGTCAAATATCTCACGAAATAAGCGTCAAACGAAAAAACTACAAAGAACGAAACTCGTCTACCTTGACGGGGGAAACCAGATGGCGCTATGGTTGGCACGCTAGATGGCGCTGCCATAGGTCGAGTGGATACCAAATACGTTTTTTTTAAATAGGAACCCCATTTTTTATTATATATTCCTGTAGTAAGTAAAGAAATATGTATGTTTTAGCCGAACCACTTTTTTCGCTTTGTGATAGATGGCGCTGTAATAGTCACAACCATATGGCTCACAATTTTAGACCAACAGTTGGTAACAGGTAGGTTTTTTAAATTAAAATACTGAACGTAGGTGCGTTTGAACGTTTTATTTCTGTTGTTCCAATGTGATACATGTACCTTTGTGAACATATCATTTCTGAGAACGCATGCTGTTACAGCGTAATTACCTGTAAATACCACATTAATGCAATAAATGCTCAAAATGATGTCCGTCAACCTCAATGCATTTGGAAATACGTGTAACGACATTCTTCTCAACAGCGAGTAGTTCGCCTTCCGTAATGTTCGCACATGCATTGACACTGCGCTGACGCATGTTGTCAGGCGTTGTCGGCGGATCACGATAGCAAATATCCTTCAACTTCCCCCACAGAAAGAAATCCGGGGACGTCAGATCCGGTGAACGTGCAGGCCATGGTATGGTGCTTCGACGACCAATCCACCTGTCATGAAATATGCTATTCAATATCACGTCAATCGCACGCGAACTATATGCCGGACATCCATCATGTTGGAAGTACATCGCCATTCTGTCATGCAGTGAAACATCTTGTAGTAACATCGGTAGAACATTACGCAGGAAATCAGCATACATTCCACCATTTAGATTGCCATCGATAAAATGGGGGGCCAATTATCCTTCCTCCCATAATGCCGCACCATACATTAACCCGCCAAGGTCGCTGATGTTTCACTTGTCGCAGTCATCTTGGATTTTCCGCTGCCCAATAGTGCATTTTATGCATCATCATTTGTTGCAGGTCGTGGTTGACGTTTCACATGTGGCTGAACACTTCCTGTTTCCTTAAATAACGTAGCTATCCGGCGACACTTGGATGATGTCGTGCAGGATACCGAGCAGCATACATAGCACACGCCCGTTGGTCATTTTGATCACAACAGTCATACATCAACACGATATCGACCTTTCCCGCAGTTGGTAAACGGTCAATTTTAACACGGGTAATGTAACACGAAGTAAATACCGTCCGCACTGGCGGAATGTTACGTGATACCACGTACTTATACGTTCGTGACTATTACAGCGCCATCTGTCACAAAGTGAAAAAAGTGGTCCAACTAAAACATTCATATTTCTTTACGTACTACACGAATATGTAATGAAAATGGGGGTTCCTATTTTAAAAAAAAACGCAGTTGATATGCGTCAGACGTAAGCCAGCGCTATCTAGCGGGCCCACCATATGGCCATCTGGTTTCCCCGTTCAAGCTAGACAAGTTTCGTTCTTTGTAGTATTTTCGTTTGACGCTTATTTCGTGAGATATTTGGCTCGGTCACTATCAATGGACCACCCTGTATAGTAACTATGTTTATCGAATTCCCTACCACGGAAGAGTAATTGTTGTACTGAAGGTGCTATGGTAACACGCTTGCAGCTACAGTCGTCGAAGCTCATTATAAAACAAATAATAATCGTTTAAAATTGTGTACATTATAAATACTCATCTTATAAGGGGACCGCAAGGAAATTGGATGTTTGTAAATTTTTATATTTACGGTACGTGAAGTTCAGATCTCTATTATCAGTCCACCAAATCCATTCTATGCAATTCTCGAGAAAATAGACTCTGAAGTTTTCCGAGTATCTTTAGCGCCCTAAAGTGACGCCGATTTTTCGACAAGCAGCGTGGCACAGTGGTAGGGTGTCCGCCTGCGACGTGCGCAGTCTAGGTTCAGTTCCCGGCCAACGCAAATTTTAAACAAAAGTGCATGTTCCACGAGCATTTCTGTGAATTGCAGAATATGTAAAGATGAAAGAAACCATCAGTAGTGCTCCACGCTGGTAATCGCTGGATCGCTCGTTCGAGTCTCGTTTCGGTCATTATCTTTTCCGTTTCTTTCTTTTTTGCGTTCAGTTTGATACCTAGGTGAGTTAAATATAAAATTCATCAAATATATGCTAATTAAAAGATATTTGGCATTTCCATGAAACATGCATGTCGTCTTATTTCTAATTACGAATCGCCCACAAAAATCCGGTTACAAATAACTGTTAAACACCGACCTTTTCCAAAATACTGTTAATAAAGATCGTTTGAATTTAAAAAACATTAAAAATTAAATGTTTTCATCTTTATGTATTTGACTCTTCAACAAAAACTCGTAGAACGTGCTCTTATGTTAAAAATGAACCACTTTGCAGGCAACCATTCTACCACAGAGCGACCCATTGAAAAAACAACCTTATTTTGTGGTATTAATGACGCTCGGGGAATTTTAAAGTTGACTTTAAAGGGAATTTTTGAGTTCTCCATAAAAATTCTTTGGCGGTATCATATTGAGTTCTGAACTTCACGTACCATAAATAACAAAAATACAAAACCCGATTGTCATTTGGTCGCCTTATTAGTCTGAAGAATATGTGTAGCACTGAAGCGAAGTTATTAACTCCGTGTAAGGCGATTATCTAGCGTAACAGAACTTAAGTCATGGACTGCTGTTGGTTGAGACTCACTGACTCAGCTGTACTCAAAGGGAAAAGCTGGCTCTCTAAATTTCCGGCATGACCGTACAATACTGCTTCCTTTCTATCACTGAACATTCGGGAAAAAAAGTTTATTATTTCCTAAAACAGGTTTCAAAGCCTTCTCTTTGTATTCCTGTGAAGCTTTAATGCTACCACCCATTGTACTTCTAGGAACTAAATTTCTCTCTCTTTCTTTCGAGAAGTTTGACCTAGAACCAGAAATTGCTTTGTCCGATATAACCTGAACCTCCAAATACGAAGAATTAGCAATATTCGTGTTGTGTAGGTAATGGTCCAGAGAACTCCACCAATGTGTAACTAATACGTCTGTCATGTACCGATCACTGTGCTTAGAAACTTCGTGGCATATCAAAACTGTAAGTCAGACCGGGATTCGAACCTGGACCTCCGCCTTTTGCGGGCAAGTGCTCTACCGACTGAGCTATACAAGCACGACTAAGCCCCCTCCCCCTCCTCCTCTTTCTTCCGCCAGTTCCTTCTCTCCTACCGTCCATATTGCATAGCATGCTGAACTAGCGCTCCTGAAAGAAAAGATATTGCGGAGACATGGCTTAACCGCAAAGTGGAGGATTGTTCCCAGAATGAATTTTCACTGCGTAGTGCGCTGATTTTAAATGGTTCAAATGACTCTGAGCACTATGGGACTTAACAGCTGAGGTCATCAGTCCCCTAGAACTTTGAACTACTTAAACCTAACTAACCTAAGGGCATCACATACATCCATGCTCGAGGAAGGATCGAACCTGCGACCGCAGCGGTCGCGCGGTTCCAGACTGTAGTGCCTAGAACGGCTCGGCCACCCCGGCCGGCTTGGGGGAAGAGACCAAACAGCGAAGTCATCGGTCTCATCGGACTAGGGAAGTCGGAAGTGCCCTTTCAAAGGAACCATCCCGGAAATCTCCTGGAGCGATTTAGGGAAATCAGGTAAAACCTAAATCGGGATGGCCGGTAGCGCGATTGAACCGTCGTCCTCCCGAATGCGAGTCCAGTGTGCTAACTGCTGAGCCACCTCCCTCGGTATCTCCATTTGTGTCTTTGTTTTCTATAACGATAAAGTAAACGCAAGCAAATGAATTTGAAAGGCATGCGGGAGTCTTCAAGAATTAAAATTAACGAAGAATCGAAATGAAGCAATAATCGGAAGGTTTGGATCAGTTATACGCCACCTTCAGTGTTTCAGCCGCCTGCAAAACAAATAAAAACATCGATAAGGCGCGTGCTTAACCTCACATCATTACGCATTGTTCAAATTAAAATACTGCAGGTCTTCATTACATGATATACTCACCAACGAATCTTTAATCTTAGGATGGTTTGCGTTAGTGCATAGAAATTGTTTCTTGCTGGCTCTCTCCTTTCAGCAAGAATTCTGCACGTTTTCTCTCCCTTATAGATCGAAAAGTGCAGCCGAAAACACAGCTTACTTAACATGAGGGCTCTATAGCACTGACTCTAGATAACAGTACTCTTGAAATCGGAAAATTTTTCTTCCATCTTTTCACCCCCTGAGTGTTCTTACCTACATGTGCTTCCGTATACAGGACTAATGTAATATCCTCATTGAAACTTGAAACAGAAACGTAGACGAAACACTGTGCGTAAATTGTGATCGAAAATTGCAGTTTTCCATCTGCATCTACGTCATAGATTCTCCTTTCATAAAGACAGTTACAGATTACGCAAAACTTAAGTGACTCTCATGTACAGATACTTTAACGTTTAATAGGTATTGTTTGGTACTGCCAATAATTTGGAGGCCTACTTTAAAGAAACTACATTGTCACTTAATTAATTTGTTGAAGAAGTATTAGTAATTTATTTTCTCCATAGGAAAGGAGTAATCGTTCATTTGGAGCGAGTGAGGTTTAACGTAAAAAAGAAAATGACAATCTCTAAAGCTACGGGTTGTGTTCGTTAACATAGGAAGACAAAGGTTACAGTATTGTATCGAGAAAGTGTCAGCGAACCTCACAACGAAATAAAATAATTAACTTGTAGATAAACACAACAGAAGCTGAAAGGGTTGCTTTGTAAGCATTAGTTGTCTTCTTGCAGACACTTACAAGCATGGCTGTCAGGACACTGAATAGCGAGGCGGCTGCTTCTGACAGAGCAGAAGAGAAAATGGAGCCAGTCCTGACTGAAGCCATTGTGCGGGCGACACAGCAGATTGGTGCGGCGCTAGCAGACGCCTCGCGTCTAAATGTCGGTCCCAGTGCTGTCTGCTTTTACTGTTAATAGAATTCCCGCGCAATCAGATGTTCTGAGCTGAGCACGATGGACATTGCGAGACTAAAAGTGTTTGAAGGAATCGTGACAAGAAAGAACTACACACAGTCCGATGGAAATATTATTGTCTAAAGCAGAACGCTCAATAGGAGTCATTTTACTTCCAAACCCATTATTTTTTCTGCGTCTCTCTTTGTCGGTGTTGTGTGATGCAGTCGGTGTTAAGATGTGTTTCCTCATCGACGGTTTTGCAAGCGGTTCAGCACTCAGCAAGTTCTAATGAACAGTGAAAGGCCAACAAAAGCAAAAATGAATGCGTCATCACCGCTAATGTAGCAAATAAACAAAATCTGTTTAACATGCAGTATCAATAACACTATTCGACGATTTTTTGAATATGGTAAAAGCTTACACTACTTTGTTCCTCGCTGTCCCTTTCAGTCTGTATCTCTTGTATTGATTCAAAAAATGGCTCTAAGCACTATGGGACAACATCTTAGGTCATCAGTCCCCTAGAACTTACAACTACTTAAACCTAACTAACCTAAGGACATCACACACATCCATGCCCGAGGCAGGATTCGAACCTGCGACCGTAGCAGTCGCGTGGCTCCAGGCTGAAGCGCCTAGAACCGCTCGGCCACCGCGGCCGGTAGCACCATCATTAATCGTACTTAACAGACAGTATACTCACTGCATGTGGATACTCCAAAGTCCTTCGATAATTTTATGTATAAAATTTTCTTCTATTCACAATTGTCTTGATCGCATTTGTTCGATACATTACAGTTAACCGCTTTCGGCTGTAATGAAGCACCGTCAGAACTAAAAATCCGTTATCTTTTACGAAAGAAACACGTCAAGACGTCATAAAGTTGATTTTAAGCGGCGAAATGAGTGCTTGATGACAATTTCCCGTGTTACTTTCATAGCATGATACTGGACTTTTATTTCTAGCGATGACTCAGTATAATCAAATCCTGTAAAATGTAATCTCTCCACCAAAATCGATCAAGACATTTGTGATTATAAGAGCATTTGAAATAGGTTGAATGCTCCAGTTCGACAATGGCAGATTTCTTTGTTTGAAATTTTATTGAAAGCAGTTGATTACCAGAAGCTGCCCGTTTAATTATCACAGGTTTATTTTTTTCAAACAATAAGACATATGCGCATCTCATTAGATCAAAATTGCTCCAAGCGTTACTGAATTTGCATGTCAGCCGTTTCTGCCACCATTCCCACCCTCAGATGCTGTTAGCAGGACTCTCACCAATCAGTCTACTGGCTTCGAAAACTATGGATTCGTCACAAATATTGCTCGTTTTCGATTATCTTAACCCAACAGTTAACTCTTCTAAATATGACGTCATACTCTTAGCATGTTTGGTTGAAATCTCATCAGGCTGAGATATGTGTACATGTCACTCTACTTCCTTGCCTACCATCTCCACAATTAGGGCTCCTAGGATTATCTTAGCCCAGCTGTAACCGTCTCCTAGTACTACGCCGTACGTGTAGCACTTTGAATTAAAATTGCGCCAGCGTTGCAGAACTGTGCTGAAACGTACAAACTTATATTCATTATTCGTATATACGGGGTGATAATAATTAATGTCAAACTTTCAAACCGCTGTAGAAATAACACCACTCGTCAGAATGACGTCAAATTGCAACGTAACATTATCGGAGAAGGGGGGAAACGTATGGCAGAAGAAAAATAACTAGTTGCAAAATGTAGGAATAGATGGCGGTATAAGCATCATAATTTAATAGAGGTTGACTAAAAATGACAAATGAATCATACAACAATTCCAAAGTGCACGTTTGACGTTAAACAAACTACTACTCAGTGTGCATGTGTGTACAGATGTGATACTGTTAGTTATGTAAGCTGGTCCACCGCGGCAAGGTCGTATCACATCGGATGGAAAAATCGGTTTTTAATTGTCCTGAGGCCAAAAACCGCATAAAAAGCATCAATGAAAATCTAATCGGATTATTAATTGTCGTGTGACTGGCGCAAAACATGGTCAATATGCTGTCCACCGATTTCTGCAACAAGTTAAAATCGAGAAACAGCATGTCTCACTACTGACCGAAGTGTTTCCGGGACCGCGTTTAGAATGCGTGCGTTCAATGCAGCTAAGTTTGCGATCGGAACACAACATCTTTCAGATAGTCCCACAGCCAGAAGTCACATGGATTAAGATCAGGTCATCGGGACGGCCAGGTTGTAGGGAAATGGCGGCTGATAATTCTAGCATTTCCGGAATGGCGCTTCAGCAGGTGCTTAAATGGATTTGCAATGTGTGGAGGTGCGTCATCTTGCATTAAAATGATCCCATCCTCACATCCACGCTGCTGGAGAGCTGGAATGACGTGGTTGCGCAAAAGACGCTCACAGCACTGACCAGTGAGGTTACAGGTAACAGGACCGAAAGCACCTGACTTTTCGAAAAAATATGGCCCTATGGCAAATGGTGCCGTAAACCCGCACCATACAGTGACCTTTTCAGGATGAAGTAGTACGGGTTGATTCGGGTGTGGATTTTCCGTTGCCCATATTTGACAAGTCTGTGTATTGACGAATCCTGTCGGATGGAAGTGGGCTTCGTCTGTCCACAAAATCTTCCGCGGCCAATCATTGTCCACTTCCATGCGAGAGAGAAATTCTAAAGCAGGTCTCTCTTGCTGGCAGGTCAACAGTAAGCAACTCCTGCACATGGCTAATTTTGAATGGGTAGCAAAGAAGGATGTTTCGTAGGAGTTTATGTACCATGCTCACGGGTATGTCCAATGTTCGGGCAATTTTCCGTTCACTACACGTTTGCACACCACCACTCGTGCATTGCTGTGACCACTGCTTCCACTGACGTTGAACCAATTCGTTCCCTCCCTCCACCAGGTTGCACACCAAAAGAACGCGTCTTTTCGAATTTCCGAATCATTTTCTCCAGACCCACGGCAGTCATCGGACCAACGCCTTTTTTTCAAACCTTTCAGTGTTAGGGACTTCTGCAGAGTGACGTGTGCACAATCATCATTCTTGTAATACAGTTTTACAAGCAGAGCGCGATCCTGCATCGAGACAGTCATGGCTAACGCCGCAGACGCGAAAGGAGGAAAAGCCGTGCACTCGGCGTGTTTATACCAAGTTCAATAGGTCGTGCGCGTGACAGGTGTTTTCATTTACGTATTCTGACACATACAGCGCCATCTATTGATCAATTTTCACGCTATTTTTTTTTCTTCTGCCATTACATTACATTCCGTTGCAATTTGACGTCATTCTGACCAGTGGTGCTAGTTCTACAGCGTTTTGAAAGTTTAACTTTAATTATAATAACTCTGTAGAATACATATAGTGCAAAAGTAAAACTCCACTTTGGAATCGATTTTACACATCATAATACGGTTGCACATTTCTTCAGCTGCAGTGTGTCTGAATACAGCGATTTGGAGTGTAATTTTACAGTACAAACTGTAAGTACAATAATCACTCACAGATTTAAACTCTTACGGTCAAAGTGGTCCCTCGCCTTTTCGAGGTACTGTGCATACCAGTAACTTCTCCCATACCTGCAACGGGGAAGTGGCAACAGTATTGGCGGGGACTCTGTTGCCGATGATGGTACGGGAGGAGCAGTTCTACTGCGAAAGAAGTCACACATCGCTTATCTTACATAGATTGTAATCTACAGCTAGTCTGAAAATGATCGTATTAACAGTACATGTCAGTACGACCACTAATTCGATAAGTCAGGTTTATGAACTCATTAGTTTGTCATTAATGTGGACATGAAATTGTTCAAAGGGTTACAAAGTAGTCATATTAAGCCACCAGGAGGAGTAAGAGGTAACATCACGTATTGAAATATTTTCTCCCATGTACATTTCATTTATGAACAAACTATAAACCTTTCTTAAATATATTACAATTTATAAACCTTCCTTAATTTTTACATTATACTTTTCATGTTTTATTCATGAGTTTAACAGGTAATTACTGTACATAGGCTCTGTACAACAGTGTTGCTATAGTTTGCAGACAGCAAGTGCAGCCCTGTTTATGGGCATGAACTACTTTCACATTATGTTAGTGCAATTATTACATACGATTCCCTAATTACGAAGTCATAAAAAAAGAACCCTTGTCTCCTTCTCCTGGTGACCTATTGAAGTTTCCTTCCCCTATATGTTACGCTTTGATCTTTTGGTGCTTTTTTTATAGAGTGTATTTTGAAATGTTGTAGCCAGTACTGATTCATGTTGCACAGGTCATGACGCACTTTAGCACTCACCCAAACAAAAATGATAATCATTCTCATTTTAATGTAAGATTTAAGGAAGGTTTATAAAGTTTTCATAACTGAAATGTACACGAGAGACCATTATTAGACTATGGTATTTGCCTCTAATGCCAGGCGCTGTTTAATAAATTTACTTTGTAACACGGTGTGTAGGGTGGTCGCTGATGTTAAAGAAGGATGTTTAATGTCGATTAGATACTCTCTATCCCTCGAGGTATGTAATTCAACTTACCACGTTACGAAGACATAGCTACAACTTAGTTCTGTTCAAAATCTGTTTCCATACATCCTTTGGCATTTCTTGTTCCACACATCTGAAGATGCTGTATAGTGAAACGTGTGTGGAGTAAAAATAAACGAATTTTGGCGACTATGACAAGAGTGAGTTATTTGAGACAATAGTACGTCACCAGAGTACTGAAAAAGAAATAGTTGCATAAATAACGGATCGACAAAAGCAAAACAGATGTGACAAAGTGCCGCCAGAAGGACATCTCATTGTTAATATTACCTAAATATAAAATTTTCTTCTCCTTCTTCTGCAGCTTTCTTGAAGGAATGAAGCTATGAGAGGTACTTGTAGTTAAGTTTTCCCTCTCATCCTTTATTCTCTTAATTGTAAAACTAGAAAAGCTAGCGCTCCCTACTACCCTGTCAGGCATTTTGTTTAATGAGATTTTTGCTTCCACTGCCATAAAGTCCGTGGCGTTGTGCAAAATCACACGTACCCGATTATGAAAAACTTTCGTGACAGCTACAGTGTGCTTTCACTCCAGCTGTATAGAAAAGAGATAGCAAAGAGATCGGTGTAAGTGTGCAGGTCAGATGGTGAGAGGCAACTGAGGCAGCTACCCCTTCGGAAAATACGGATAAACTCGCCCAGTGCTCACGACGATAACGTGTGCTACGTTGTTTTCCGCGAGCTCTAATGATCTTACCAGCTGATCTACCCATGCACGATTTACGACTCACTAAAACAGCTTCTAAAGCAAGGGCTCTGGGATCGATACTCGATCTCGTGCAGAGTTTCATTGTGTCAAGAAGTTCCATACATTCTGCTGTAGCGTAGAAGATACATTGTGGATTCGTACTCGTGTACCCTACTATAGACAGAAGATATGTTGATACTCTCCACTATAGAATAGAAATATTCTCGACGTGTAGTTACGTTTGAGTGACGTGGCCCGCCTGCTGTGTGTGTTGCAGAGGAGGAGTTGGACGAGTTCAACATCCACGTGGCCAGGCACCGGCCCGAGGAGCTCGCCAAGCTGGCCAAGACCACCAAATTCACACGCAAGGAGATCCAGCTCATCTACCGCGGCTTCAAGCAGGTCAGTTGCCACGTCGGCTGGGCCAACAAATATTGCCAATATTGCGGAGGCAACATTTTGCTTCGTTACCACACAGCCGAGGTGTATTAATCAGGCAACATACATGCTTGGAGGGTTTAGATTTAAAGTGAGCAAAACCCATTGAACTTAATTTTCAGGTTATGTTGTTGGTCTTCAGTCCGAATACTGGTTTGTTGGAGCTCTCCGTGCTACCATAACCTGAGCAAGCCTCTTCAGCTCCGAGTAACTACTGCAACCTACATCCTTTTGAATCTGCGTACTGTATTCATCTCTTGGTCTCCCTTTAAGTTTTTTACCGCCCGACCTTCCCTCCGGTATCAACTGGCGATCCCTTGAGGTTTCAGAACGTGTCCTACCAACCAATCCCTTCTTTTAGCCTGATTGTACCACAAATTTCTTTTCTTTCCAGTTATGTTCAGTACCTCCTTATTAGTTACGTTGCAAGCTTCGTACTTTCAATTGTAATTGAGACTCTAATACAAATGGATAAGATAATGTTAATCAGAACACTAGGAGGAGTTATGGTCTAAATAACAATAAATTTATTCATTCTTAACATCACAAGACAAAAAAATTGTTAAAAAAACGACACACAAACATTTTTTTTATTCGAGATATGCGGTCTATGGTGAACATAGTAATCAGCTGGAGATCAACACACGACTCTAACCAGAACTCTAATCGCTTTACCCGTCTTATAATGTGAATCCATGGTATGGCGCAGAAATTACGCTATAGTCAAGCATCTATACTCTACTATTCCATAAAGAAAAAATATGGTTCCAAACAACAGGGTGCTGAGAAGCATGTATTCGAGCCCAACACCATAGCAGCGAATACTGTACCCTCCTGCTGGTCTGGGCTGCACACCAGGATGCGCTCGATGACTGGAGTCAAGGACGGCAGCAATCTGTTATTAATGGCGCGAGGCCGAGAAAATGCAAGTACGCGGTCTCGCGTTCAGCTAATATGGAACACAGGTACTTCCCTATGTGCCTCTGAAATCCTAGTGGATTCCAGTGTGCAGGTGGACCCGATTGCTGGTCTGCCAAACCAATTTGACTCAACACAAATAAATACACCCACGCATCACTCGTTGTGTCCATGATGTCAGAAGCAGTACCTCTGATGATTCAGATGGTGACTGGCACAGGCTTTAAGTGGCACTCTAGCGAAGGACACAAGTCTCACCGTTTAGGTAAATATCTGCAGTTCTTTGCTAGCGAAGCGTCAGTACAAGAGAGACCTCTTCTCTTTCTCTCAGCTTTCCTCGCCAGCTCGATAGCCTAGAACATTTACATATTAGACTACTCCCACTTTAGCCCAAGCTAATCACAAGCTACAGTGCGGCACTCGTAGCTGAGAGACTGCCCCTTGCTCTGCATGCAAAGATTTGACCAATCAGCGACTTTAAAAATTAATTGGTAGAAAAAGAAAAAATATTCAGCTACGTGGCCTCTTTCCCATCCGGTTACGTCGTGTCTTTTGCTAATAGCATGACCTGGATGCAGTCACAGCCCTCTGTAAAAAGATCGTTACCTCCTCTGTTGCATCCATTTCGAACTTTTCAAAGAATGCCCATAACCTCGCTAAAAGCCTCGTGCCCTCACAAATACACTCCTGGAAATGGAAAAAAGAACACATTGACACCGGTGTGTCAGACCCACCATACTTGCTCCGGACACTGCGAGAGGGCTGTACAAGCAATGATGACACGCACGGCACAGCGGACACACCAGGAACCGCGGTGTTGGCCGTCGAATGGCGCTAGCTGCGCAGCATTTGTGCACCGCCGCCGTCAGTGTCAGCCAATTTGCCGTGGCCTACGGAGCTCCATCGCAGTCTTTAACACTGGTAGCATGCCGCGACAGCGTGGACGTGAACCGGATGTGCAGTTGACGGACTTTGAGCGAGGGCGTATAGTGGGCATGCGGGAGGCCGGGTGGACGTACCGCCGAATTGCTCAACACGTGGGGCGTGAGGTCCCCACAGTACATCGATGTTGTCGCCAGTGGTCGGCGGAAGGTGCACGTGCCCGTCGACCTGGGACCGGACCGCAGCGACGCACGGATGCACGCCAAGACCGTAGGATCCTACGCAGTGCCGTAGGGGACCGCACCGCCACTTCCCAGCAAATTAGGGATACTGTTGCTCCTGGGGTATCGGCGAGGACCATTCGCAACCGTCTCCATGAAGCTGGGCTACGGTCCCGCACACCGTTAGGCCGTCTTCCGCTCACGCCCCAACATCGTGCAGCCCGCCTCCAGTGGTGTCACGACAGGCGTGAATGGAGGGACGAATGGAGACGTGTCGTCTTCAGCGATGAGAGTCGCTTCTGCCTTGGTGCCAATGATGGTCGTATGCGTGTTTGGCGCCGTGCAGGTGAGCGCCACAATCAGGACTGCATACGACCGAAGCACACAGGGCCAACACCCGGCATCATGGTGTGGGGAGCGATCTCCTACACTGGCCGTACACCACTGGTGATCGTCGAGGGGACACTGAATAGTGCACGGTACATCCAAACCGTCATCGAACCCATCGTTCTACCATTCCTAGACCGGCAAGGGAACTTGCTGTTCCAACAGGACAATGCACGTCCGCATGTATCCCGTGCCACCCAACGTGCTCTAGAAGGTGTAAGTCAACTACCCTGGCCAGCAAGATCTCCGGATCTGTCCCCCATTGAGCATGTTTGGGACTGGATGAAGCGTCGTCTCACGCGGTCTGCACGTCCAGCACGAACGCTGGTCCAACTGAGGCGCCAGGTGGAAATGGCATGGCAAGCCGTTCCACAGGACTACATCCAGCATCTCTACGATCGTCTCCATGGGAGAATAGCAGCCTGCATTGCTGCGAAAGGTGGATATACACTGTACTAGTGCCGACATTGTGCATGCTCTGTTGCCTGTGTCTATGTGCCTGTGGTTCTGTCAGTGTGATCATGTGATGTATCTGACCCCAGGAATGTGTCAATAAAGTTTCCCCTTCCTGGGACAATGAATTCACGGTGTTCTTATTTCAATTTCCAGGAGTGTATGTTTTGTACCCGACTCTGGATGTCTGGGCGCCTCTGACCTGTCGCACGGAAATTCGCAGAAACACACAGTCGTCTCATCGGCTCCCTGCCTAACAAGGGCCCATCCTCTGCTTTATTGTCAGTCATCAATGCTCTGGCCATAACAGCGGCGACTCCTCGGCGCTAGTCAGCCTACCTGGACGCGGCCGCCGACCGACCGCCGACATCCAACGGGTCTGCACAATGAGACCGAGGAGCTGGGCAGTCCGCAATATTTTCACCCCAGTTTCGCAGAAAAAACTCTCCCTTCGACCCTCAGCCGCCGTATGCTTTTACTGCAGTCACTTAAATCGGCACCCTCTTCCTTTGAACGCAGGTAAAGCTTACCGCTCTTCCTTCACTAGAGCACACAAGCAAGAGCATTAACTACTGCCGCCCACTTCATCATATGAATGAAGTCAGATCGTGTCCAGGTATAGCAACCAAGTAATAAAGATCAACTTCCCTAAGAACATGACGCAGCATAACACGGTATCAGAAGTGAGAATGCCCTGCATCTCTCAATGTGATCTACCCATCTAATCTTCAGCATTCTTCTGTAGTACCATATTTCAAAAACTTCTATTCTCTTATTGTCTAGACTATTTATCGTCCATACTTGAGTTCCATGCATGGCTACACTCTGTATAAATACTTTCAGAAAAGACTTCCTGATGCTTAAATCTATACCTGATGTTAGCATATTTCTCATGTTCAGAAACACTTTTGTTGTCATTGACAATCTACATTTCATATCCTTGTCTATTGCTTTAATTTCCTAATGTAATTCCGTCAGAATCACCTGATTTAGTTCGACTACATTTAATTATCCTCGTTTTGCTTTTGTTGATATTCATCTTATATCCTCCTTTCAAGACACTGTCTATTCCGTTCACCTGCTCTTCCAAGTTCTTTGTTGTCTCTGACAGAATTACAATGTCAACATAAATCTTTGGATAAAAGGCTGAAAAAGAAACCAATGGTTCAAATGGTTCAAATGGTTCAAATGGCTCTGAGCACTTTGGGACTTAACATCTGAGGTCATCAGTCCCCTAGAACTTACAACTACTTAAACCTAACTAACCTAAGGACATCACACACATCCATGCCCGAGGCAGGATTCAAACCTGCGCCTGGAACCTCTCGGCCACACCGGCCGACAAGACAACAATTTTAATTAATTAATCGTGTTGTTTAAATCGTTTTTAAGTCTTAGGTATGTACCAGTAACCTGTCCCTCGCCCCTCTCGAATTGAACTCCCAGGTAGAAAACAGCTTCAAACGTCTGATCACTTTATAAGTGAGTTAATGTTTTAAATATTAGACATCAACCATGTGAAATCTTTATGGATAAAGACAAGAAACGCTCAGTATGTTTTATTAGCTTAGGATTATTCCCTAAGTAGACTAACGAAAATCTAAGCGAACATTTAGTAAGTGAGAACATCTTTTAATTTCTTTATTTTGTAAGGCTGAAAGTGAAAAAAATATAAAAGTATTGAAATTATTTTTAAAGTTTGCTGGAAGTGACTAAGTGCTCTCTAAAACTGTGTGCCCGACCGAGACTCGAACTCGGGACCTTTGCCTTTCGCGGGCAACTGCTCTACCATCTGAGCTACCGAAGCACGACTCACGCCCGGTACTCACAGCCTTACTTCTGCAGAGTGAAAATCTCATAAGTGCTCTCAGGTTTGATGGAAGTCATAGGTGCTCTCTTTACCAAGCACTGGTTGAGTACTTTCTGGGTAATATGGACTCCACTTTAAGAAAAACGTTTTTCCCTAGTGTCAGTATTTATGAGGGCATATCTCCTCAACCATGTGTACTAAAATCAAATAATTTTGTAGGTACTCTCAAAGGTATGTGTGGATAATAACTGCAAAAATGTGTTGTGAATATAGTGAGTAGTAAGAAAGTAATAAAATGCTGATGTTTTACTGCATGAATAACGAAAATTTAGTAACCGTTGAACGTCCTTCCTTACATTATTTTGCGTGGGAGAGGACGAGAAAAAGTTTCAAAAAGCGTTGTAATTATGCATAAAGATGGTTGAAGATGCTAAATGCTCCCATTCTGAAACACTGGATGAATATTGTCAGGGTAATTTGCTTGATGTGAGTTGCACTGCCTCAGTACATACAAGCAGTTTCTAAATTTAATTCTTGATAAAGTAAGAGTGTACCCCAGAATGAGTAGATTATAATTGCATTTTAAGTTTTTAACGTCGGTCAGTAATCTAAGTACTGGAAAAAAATTTTTGTTGCCACTGGAAGCTGTTAGATAGGCAACATGCAACTAAGATTGGGTGAGCGTTTTATCAATTTAGTAATACAAATGTTAAATGTTGTAATACTTGATATCCTCTAGCTCATAACACTTATTGTTTAGAAGTATAAAATTTAGCACAATATTGGTCTTTGTGCACTTTATCTTTGCAAAAATGTTTTACGTAAGGTTTATTATCAGTATTGGTTTTAAATCATAATATACCCAAATCTGTTCCTTGCTATATTAAAATATGTCTCTCAAGTCGTTAATGGTACTTATATCCTAAAGTCTGTAATATTATTACTCTCGCCACAACTGCATATTGATGTATTTCTTAACATTTTAGTCAGAATCAACCTCATTGTCATCCTCCTTCTGAAAAATTACATTTCTGAAGCACGTGTTCAGGTGGACGGGAGTGGTTTTGAAATACACGTGATGTATCAGTTGCATTACGTTCAGAGCGATTTTATCCTTTTTCTTCTGCACACTGGAATGATAAAGTAAATCTTGATGCGCATTTGCTAAAGTCTGCAGAGGTATTCCTTATAGTTTTTTCTCCACGGTAATCTCTCGAATGGAAGTTCTATTTCGTTGAAAGTTTCTTTGAATTTAATCGATAAGAACAACCCATTTCCAAATTTCATGCAGGACGTACATACACCCAGTTGAAGAGGGTGTCCCTGTGTGTCCAGTTTGCTGCTAGTTGTGTAGGTTTTGTGAGTTTTGGTGCTTAGAAATTTATTCCGAACATTAAAACGACTGTGAATTATTCTTCTCTAATGATTTTTATCATTCTGCTGTAGTCTTTTGGCAGGTAAATATTTTTTTTAAATTTTTGCTTGCTTTTTCTATCACACCGGAACCAGCATCGTTAGGGAAGAATGGTTGAGCAGTCTGTAGAAACTTCAACTCTATAATATTTATTTCCATGTTAGCAGCTCGAGTTCGGTTTGATAGAGTCAGGGTCATTTTGATGATTATAGTTTCCAGTGAACGAATCGAAAACAGACGTGCTAGTTTGAAGTTCCGCGCTTTATCTACAAGTGCTTGCCAATACAAGATGTTGTTGACATTTTTACGTCTTCCGCCACTTCATCAGACTATTAAAACATAAAAGAAGTTCCGCCGTTTCTTTACAAAATATGTAAACAATAAAGATGCGTCATGAATCTGTAAGAGTTATAAAATAAAACTACCGTGGATTTGGTTCACTAAAGTTCTGAAAACTATTGACGATCATTCTGAAGGAAAGAAGTTGAGTGCCATCTGTTGGATGAAATGGTAGCTATGGACTTGGTTCTACCCTACACTGAACAGTAACATGTTTTTACGATACAGTGGTACATTCTATTATAAAACAATAAAACCGACTTGGTTTACTTCAACTCTGAAACGTATACTTACAGCTAAATTTCTTTGAGTATTTCGTAATGAAACTGTAAACAGTTGAATGGTATAGTTTAACAAATGGCAGCTACAGTTGCACAAATAGTACAGATTATCATGAGCAGTTTCAACACCTTTGCAATTATCATATGTTCAGTCCGGAATATGAAAAAAGAATTAATTACGAATATTGTTGAGTAACAACTCGTCATAAGTAAAGTGTATATCTAAACAAACATAGAAAACTTACTCAACGGGAGTCGTGAGTCGAACTGCTCAGGATACAATGGCGGAAAATCAGAATTATTGCAGTTGTAAGGGGAATCCAACAGGAGGCAGGGTAGTTTAGTCGACTAAAGAAGAGCTGAGCAGAAATAAAATCCTAAAGGCTATATTTCAAAAGGATATACGCAGTTCATATCATTCATCCTGTTTTCACAATTTTTTTATTCATGATCAGCCAAATTAGCAGGTTGTGTGTTGCACTCTCTACTCAGCTTACAGCTCTTAAGTCGAGCTACAGCCACAATACTGCTGTTCAGCACTGACAGTGCGGTCGAACTGTCTGTAAGCAATACTTCGATTAATGTGAGCGGCTACTCTTGCGAAGGAGTCGTCGAGAAACATTAGTCCGGCGACCGCCTACAGTTCATTTATCTGAGAGCCGCAGAGACCAGTCTGTTGAAGTACTTAATGAAGAATGGGCTGTTAATTAAGCTCAGGAGTAGCCGAGGAGCGGATCACATCTCACAAACCTTGTTGCAGTTTCCAAAAACCACCCCAGCTGCAATTTCCCAAAAACCGACTGATCACTTATACATTAATGTTCGGGTCGGTTGAATTGGGAGAGGGGACCAAACAGCGAAGTCATCGGTCCCGTCGGATTAAGGGAGAATGGGGAAGGAAATCGGCGGTGCCCTTTCAAAGAAACTACCCCGGCATTTGCCTGAAGTGATTTAGGGAAATCACGGAAAAGCTAAATCAGGATGGCCGGACGCGGGTTTCAACCGTCGTCCTCGCGAATGCGAGTCCAGTGTGCTAACCACTGCGCCACCTCGCTCGATACTGTCGTTCAGGACAGGGGAGTATTAGTTACATATAAAATTCTTATACGGAAGACATTTTCCTGGGTAGGCTATTATTTTATTTTGAAATAAACACATCATTTCATTATTTAGCAATTAGCTATTTTCTCCCCCTTAGGCATGATCAAGCCCTTTTGGACGTCATCAATAAAATTGTGGAATAAAAATCGTTCCCCTTATACTGTAGAACATTCCACGCATCAGTGTGGAGGGAAAAGCAACATGTGATGACGTCCCTAATACGAATTTGTACAGCAGTCCCATATGTGAAGTCTTTATGCAAAACAGAAAAAGTACAACTCTTATATGAGTTTTGCCACAGTGTCGGCTTACGTAATACAATGGAGTACAGTAGCATATCTACTGAACTGGAAACACACATGACTTCCTTCCAAAAAACTGTACGGCATCTGTAAACCTACACATTAGAGAGGCTACAAAGTGGACATAATTTATTCTTGCTGGATTTCACAACTGAAACACCATATTGTATGAAAAGCTTACTTATAAGACCAACGAGATGTTCGAAAAGTAACGCAACCTGTTGAGGAAATAACCAAGTTACACAAGTTGTCGAAAGTGTTCTCCATTATGTGATTCACGTAATTGAGTATAACACAGTACGTTCTTAAACACTTGCTATACCGTTTGTTGATGAACTGCAGTCACACACAGTTCTCTATATCCGAATTCCATAAAATACTGTTCATGATTAAATCGCTGAATGTACACTCCTGGAAATGGAAAAAAGAACACATTGACACCGGTGTGTCAGACCCACCATACTTGCTCCGGACACTGCGAGAGGGCTGTACAAGCAATGATCACACGCACGGCACAGCGGACACACCAGGAACCGCGCTGTTGGCCGTCGAATGGCGCTAGCTGCGCAGCATTTGTGCACCGCCGCCGTCAGTGTCAGCCAGTTTGCCGTGGCATACGGAGCTCCATCGCAGTCTTTAACACTGGTAGCATGCCGCGACAGCGTGGACGTGAACCGTATGTGCAGTTGACGGACTTTGAGCGAGGGCGTATAGTGGGCATGCGGGAGGCCGGGTGGACGTACCGCCGAATTGCTCAACACGTGGGGCGTGAGGTCTCCACAGTACATCGATGTTGTCGCCAGTGGTCGGCGGAAGGTGCACGTGCCCGTCGACCTGGGACCGGACCGCAGCGACGCACAGATGCACGCCAAGACCGTAGGATCCTACGCAGTGCCGTAGGGGACCGCACCGCCACTTCCCAGCAAATTAGGGACACTGTTGCTCCTGGGGTATCGGCGAGGACCATTCGCAACCGTCTCCATGAAGCTGGGCTACGGTCCCACACACCGTTAGGCCGTCTTCCGCTCACGCCCCAACATCGTGCAGCCCGCCTCCAGTGGTGTCGGGACAGGCGTGAATGGAGGGACGAATGGAGACATGTCGTCTTCAGCGATGAGAGTCGCTTCTGCCTTGGTGCCAATGATGGTCGTATGCGTGTTTGGCGCCGTGCAGGTGAGCGCCACAATCAGGACTGCATACGACCGAGGCACACAGGGCCAACACCCGGCATCATGGTGTGGGGAGCGATCTCCTACACTGGCCGTACACCACTGGTGATCGTCGAGGGGACACTGAATAGTGCACGGTACATCCAAACCGTCATCGAACCCATCGTTCTACTATTCCTAGACCGGCAAGGGAACTTGCTGTTCCAACAGGACAATGCACGTCCGCATGTATCCCGTGCCACCCAACGTGCTCTAGAAGGTGTAAGTCAACTACCCTGGCCAGCAAGATCTCCGGATCTGTCCCCCATTGAGCATGTTTGGGACTGGATGAAGCGTCGTCTCACGCGGTCTGCACGTCCAGCACGAACGCTGGTCCAACTGAGGCGCCAGGTGGAAATGGCATGGCAAGCCGTTCCACAGGACTACATCCAGCATCTCTACGATCGTCTCCATGGGAGAATAGCAGCCTGCATTGCTGCGAAAGGTGGATATACACTGTACTAGTGCCGACATTGTGCATGCTCTGTTGCCTGTGTCTATGTGCCTGTGGTTCTGTCAGTGTGATCATGTGATGTATCTGACCCCAGGAATGTGTCAATAAAGTTTCCCCTTCCTGGGACAATGAATTCACGGTGTTCTTATTTCAATTTCCAGGAGTGTATATGCAAATTCAACTTATACAAGGAATATCAGTCTGGCTTTCATAAACACGAACTCCACCTTAACTAAGATAACTTCGCCTTAACTAAGATAGCTGGTGAAATGAAATGTGCCGTGGACAACGGTGAGGCCATAATATTGACACTTCCAGACTTTGTCAAAGCATTTGATATCTTCAACTCTGACTGAGCAGAAAAAAGCGGGACCTAAATTTGTCAGATGGTATCCTGAGGCAGTTTGAAATTTACTTAAAAAACAGCCAGTGACATGTTGTCTGTCGGCATAGAAGCATGTTCTCTCAGCAGCGCATGGGGGTCAGTTCCAGGCCCATTATTTTCAGCCTTTTATGATAACGCTCTCTCTTCGGTTCTGTTCTCTTCCAGGTAGCACTTCTATGCCGACGATCTACAGTTTTACGCCAGTGACAGACCAGAAGAAATCAGTAGTGTGAGCGTCCTGGTGAATGATGATTTGTCTTCACCAACTTAGTAAGATGGGTGCAAAACCTATGACGTAAACTAAATGCTAAACAGACCCCGTAAATTTAGTGTCTCATTAGATTGTGTAGTTCTCAGTTCTGCCAACAACTGCCTCCTACTTTTCTCGACGATATTCTAAAATCTTATTAAAAAAACAGTAAAGAGCTTGGGTGTACCTTTCACGGACCATCAATGCCCTTAAAAAGTTTCAGAACGTATTCATGCAGGAAGTGAAACGTATAACTATACAATCACTCATCCTACCGAAAATTACGATATTACAATATTATCAAACACGGCACGAGTAGTGAGAATACAGACAAACTGACCATGAACGTTTGTGTGCGCTAAACCCGAAATATCTGTTGGGAATGCAGGAGTACGGCGTATGTATCTTCAGTCAGAAAGATTCCCAACATTTAGTAATAAAACGATATTTATTAAATATGAAGCTGCTTCTTGTGAAATGTCCAGCACAATTAGACGTTTGAAATGATTATAAGTCCTCTAACACATTAAAGTACTGTCACTGCGCCTCAGAGTGACGCCCACGTAGAGCCCAGAGCTGGCCTACGACGCCCACGGAGCCTAAGCCTCGGAGACGACGGACGAACACTGCAGCTCGTAGACTCGACGGTAACTGGAGACTGTACACGAGTTGGCGCACTGAAGAGAACTGTCCACCGTAGGTTTTTATTTTCCATTATTGTTATTTTAAACATTTACAAAAGGTAGGCCGGCAGTGGCCTACCCACGCCGCTCTTCGACCACAGAAAAAAAAACATACAAGAAACATGAAGACATAATAACAGATCCACAGGTTTTTTTTATTTTTTTTATTTATTTTTTTTTTTTATAATCAGTCTACTGACTGCTTTGATGCGGCCCGCCACGAATTCCTTTCCTGTGCTAACCTCTTCATCTCAGAGTAGCACTTGCAACCTACGTCCTCAATTACTTGCTTGACGTATCCCAATCTCTGTCTTCCTCTACAGTTTTTGCCCTCTACAGCTCCCTCTAGTACCATGGAAGTCATTCCCTCATGTCTTAGCAGATGTCCTATCATCCTGTCCCTTCTGCTTATGTTTTCCACATATTCCTTTCCTCTCCGATTCTGCGTAGGACCTCCTCATTCCTTACCTTATCAGTCCACGTAATTTTCAACATTCGTCTATAGCACCACATCTCAAATGCTTCGAGACTCTTCTGTTTCGGTTTTCCCAGAGTCCATGTTTCACTACCATACAATGCTGTACTCCAGACGTACATCCTCAGAAATTTCTTCCTCAAATTAAGGCCGGTATTTTATATTAGTAGACTTCTCTTGCCCAGATATGCCATTTTTGCCATAGCGAATCTGCTTTTGATGTCCTCCTTGCGCCGTCCGTCATTGCTTATTTTACTGCCTAGGTAGCAGAATTCCTTAACTTCATTGACTTCGTGACCATCAATCCTGATGTTAAGTTTTTCGCTGTTCTCATTTCTACTACTTCTCATTACCTTCGTCTTTCTCCGATTTACTCTCAAACCATACTACGTGCTCATTAGACTGTTCATTCCATTCAGCAGATCATTTAATTCTTCTTCACTTCCACTCAGGATAGCAATGTCATCAGCGAATCGTATCATTGATATCCTTTCACCTTGTATTTTAATTCCACTCCTGAACCTTTCTTTTATTTCCATCATTGCTTCCTCGATGTACAGATTGAAGAGTAGGGGCGAAAGGCTACAGCCTTGTCTTAGACCCTTCTTAATACGAGCACTTCGTTCTTGATCGTCCACTCTTATTATTCCCTCTTGGTTGTTGTACATATTGTATATGACCCGTCTCTCCCTATAGCTTACCCCTACTTTTTTCAGAATCTCGAACAGCTTGCACCATTTTATATTGTCGAACGCTTTTTCCAGGTCGACAAATCCTATGAAAGTGTCTTGATTTTTCTTTAGCCTTGCTTCCATTATTAGCCGTAACGTCAGAATTGCCTCTCTCGTCCCTTTACTTTTCCTAAAGCCAAACTGATCGTCACCTAGCGCATTCTCAATTTTCTTTTCCATTCTTCTGTATATTATTCTTGTAAGCAGCTTCGATGCATGAGCTGTTAAGCTGATTGTGCGAAAATTCTCGCACTAGTTAGATCTTGCTCTTCGGAATTGTGTGGATGATGCTTTTCCGAAAGTCAGATGGTATGTCGCCAGACTCATATATTCTACACACCAAACGTGAATAGTCGTTTTGTTGCTACTTCCCCCAATGATTTTAGAAATTCGGATGAAATGTTATCTATCCCTTCTGCCTTATTTGACCGTAAGTCCTCCACAGCTCTTTTAAATTCCGATTCTAATACTGGATCCCCTATCTCTTCTAAATCGACTCCTGTTTCTTCTTCTATCACATCAGACAAATCTTCACCCTCATAGAGGCTTTCAATGTATTCTTTCCACCTATCTGCTCTCTCCTCTGCATTTAACATTGGAATTCCCGTTACACTCTTAATGTTACCACCGTTGCTTTTAATGTCACCAAAGCTTGTTTTGACTTTCCTGTATGCTGAGTCTGTCCTTGCGACAATCATATCTTTTTCGATGTCTTCACATTTTTCCTGCAGCCATTTCGTTTTAGCTTCCCTGCACTTCCTATTTATTTCATTCCTCAGCGACTTGTATTTCTGTATTCCTGATTTTCCCGGAACACGTCTGTACTTCCTCCTTTCATCAATCAACTGAAGTATTTCTTCTGTTACCCATGGTTTCTTCGCAGCTACCTTCTTTGTACCTATGTTTTCCTTCCCAACTTC
This sequence comes from Schistocerca nitens, assembly GCF_023898315.1. Lineage (NCBI taxonomy): Eukaryota > Metazoa > Arthropoda > Insecta > Orthoptera > Acrididae > Schistocerca > Schistocerca nitens. The sequence goes on along the minus strand of NC_064618.1, from coordinate 311,365,073 downwards.
TGTGATGGCCCTTTTTAGAGATGTCCATTCCTCTACAACTGTACTGCCTACTGCGCTATTCCTTATTGCTGTATCTATAGCGTTAGAGAACTTCAGACGTATCTCGTCATTCCTTAGTACTTCCGTATCCCACTTCTTTGCGAATTGATTCTTCCTGACTAATGTCTTGAACTTCAGCCTACTCTTCATCACTACTATATTGTGATCTGAGTCTATATCTGCTCCTTGGTACGCCTTACAATCCAGTATCTGATTTCGGAATCTCTGTCTGACCATGATGTAACCTAATTGAAATCTTCCCGTATCTCCCGACCTTTTCCAAGTATACCTCCTCCTCTTGTCATTCTTGAACAGGGTATTCGCTATTACTAGCTGAAACTTGTTACAGAACTCAATTAGTCTTTCTCCTCTTTCATTCCTTGTTCCAAGCCCATATTCTCCTGTAACCTTTTCTTCTACTCCTTCCCCTACAACTGCATTCCAGTCGCCCATGACTATTAGATTTTCGTCCCCCTTTACATACTGCATTACCCTTTCAATATCCTCATACACTTTCTATATCTGTTCATCTTCAGCTTGCGACATCGGCATGTATACCTGAACTATCGTTGTCGATTCTGATTAGAACAACCCGGTCACTGAACTGTTCACAGTAACACACCCTCTGCCCTACCTTCCTATTCATAACGAATCCCACACCTGTTATACCATTTTCTGCTGCTGTTGATATTATCCGATACTCATCTGACCAGAAATCCTTGTCTTCCTTCCACTTCACTTCACTGACCCCTACTATATCTAGATTGAGCCTTTGCATTTCCATTTTCAGATTTTCTAGTTTCCCTACCACGTTCAAGCTTCTGACATTCCACGCCCCGACTCGTAGAACGTTATCCTTTCGTTGATTATTCAATATTTTTCTCATGGTAACCTCCCCCTTGGCAGTCCCCTCCCGGAGATCCGAATGGGGGACTATTCCGGAATCTTTTGCCAATGGAGAGATCATCATGACACTTCTTCAATTACAGGCCACATGTCCTGTGGATACACGTTACGTGTCTTTAATGCAGTGGTTTCCATTGCCTTCTGCATCCTCATGTCGTTGATCATTGCTGATTTTTCCGCCTTTAGGGGCAATTTCCCACCCCTAGGACAAGAGAGTGCCCTGAACCTCTATCCGCTCCTCCGCCCTCTTTGACAAGGCCGTTGGCAGAATGAGGCTGACTTCTTATGCCGGAAGTCTTCGGCCGCCAATGCTGATTATTAATCAAAATTTAGGCAGTGGCGGGGATCGAAGATGGGACCGAAGACGTTTTGATTATGAATCAAAGACGCTACCCCTAGACCATGGGTAGGATAAAAAAAAGGAGACAGACAAATGAAAAATAAATGAAGTCGTTCATGGAAGGCACTGGTCGCACAAGGAAGTTCAACTCAATGCACAAATGTAGACGGATGGTTGAACACGTGAATGTAGGAGCACTGAAGAAAAAACACCGTTGCACTAAGACGAAGAGAAACACTAGCACAATGATGGCGATCTTCGGCGCACTACAAACACACTGTTGCACGAAAAAAATGGGGGGCCTGCCACAGGGAAATGTGAGGGATTGGGGGAGGGGGGAAGAATGCCAGTTGGAGAGAAGATGGGAGGGAGAGGGGAGGGGGTATGGGGGGCTCGAAGCTTGGGGAGGGGGGAGGAGAGGGAGCGAGAAGTGATGAGGGAGAGAAGGGAAAGAGAGTGCGCTGGAGGAAAAATACAAGAAGAGGAAAGGGAGGCGGAAGCCACCTTGGGCAGGAGTGTGGTAAGATGGAGAGAGGGTGGGATGCAGGTGTACAGGAACAGCAGCGGACAGGGGTGGGAAAGGATGGGAGAGACAAGTGGATGAGGGGGATCAAGTTTACGGGAGGTGTAAAGGATCCGTATACATTCAAGGAAGAGGAGGAGGTGTGGGAAAGGAATTAAGTTGTAAAGGATCCACATGGGGGATGTGATAGGCAAGGTGAAGCGATGGTGTTTCAGGATTTGAAGGGACTTGTACAAGGTAGGAGGGGCAGAGATCCAGGCAGGATGTGTATAACAGAGGATGGGGTGGATGAGGGATTTATAGATGGGGAGGATTGTGGAAGGGACCAGACCCCATGTGCGGCCGGAAAGGAGCTTGTGGAGGTGGAGTCAGGAGCATGCCTTGGCTTGGATCATCCGGAGATGGGGCGTCCAGGAGAGGTGACAGTAAATGGTGACGCCAAGGTACTTGAGGGTGGGGGAGACGTTGAGAGGATGGCTGTAGACAGTGAGATAAAAATCTAGGAGATGGAAGGAAGGGGTGGTTTTGCCTACAATGGTAGCCTGGGTTTTTGGAAGGATTGACCTTGAGTAGCCACTGGTTACACCAAGTGGTGAACCAGTCAAGATGGGATTGGAGAAGGTGCTGGGAGCGTTGCAGGGTGGGGGCAAGGGCAAGGAAGACAGTGTCATCGGCATATTGGAGAAGGTGTAAGGGGGGTGAAGGCAGTGGCAAGTCCGATGTGTAAAGAAGGTAGACAAGACGGGGCACACTGGCAGAGGGGTGGAAGGTGTAGGAATCCGTGTTATGGATGGTGACATAGGAAGGATGCTGAGAAAGGAAGGAAGCGATCAGATGGACATAATTAATAGGAAGGACGAAGGTTTGGAGCTTGAAGAGGAGACGGAATGCCTTACATGGTGGTAGGCACGCTCAAGGTTGAGAGAGAGGAAGATGAAGGACCGACAGAAATTGAGTTGTTCAGAGAGGAGGTGAGTGAGGTGAAGGAGAAGGTTATTGGTAGAGAAGGATGACTGAAAGCCAAATTTGGTAGAGGGAAGGAGGTGGTGCTGGTGGAGGTGCTGGTGGATGCGTCAGGTGAGGATGGATTCCAGGACCTTGCTGAAGACTGAGGTAAGGCTGATGGGATGGTAGGAGGAGACAGTGAATCCCAGTTTGTCTTGTTTAAGGAACATCAGGATCTGGGAGGTTTTCCACAGGTCGGGGTGGAAGCCAGTGGACAAGCCCACATTATATAGTCTGGCCAGGGTGGAGAGGAAGGAGGTGGGAGCTTCACGGAGGTGACAGTAAGTAACATGGTAGTGACCGAGAGTGGTGTTGTGTTTCATGCGTAGTGTAGCTATGATATCTTGAGTGGTGTTCGGAGTGTTGAGTTCAGTGTGTGTAATGTTGTCCCCAAGTACTGGAAGCCAGGAGCGTGGAGGGACAGAGGTGTCAGTTCGATCACGGTCATCAGGGATAGTAAAGATATCGGAAAGGTAGGAAGCAAAATGGTTGGCCTTAAATGAAGGAGAGGGTAGAAGGGGACGGTTTAGACCTGGTAAGGCGGCGGAAGGCTGACCAGTACTTAGACGGGTTAATAGGCAGGGTAGCATTAAGGTGGATGCATGTCTGTCGCCAGTCCCAGCGTTTCTTGGCCGCAAGCAAGTTTCACACATGTCGTGAGAGTTGCCAGTGGCGTTGTAGTGTATCCCGGTCCCATGTGTGAAGGAATGCATGGTATAGATGGCGGGATTCGCAAAGGAGGAGGATGGCCTGTGGGGGTAAGGTAGGGCGGTGCGGGTGGATAGCGACAGTAGGAATGTGTGCATCCACGGCCTCAGACAAGGTCTGCTGGAGAAAGGAGATGGCATGGTTAATGTCAACAGGGTGGTGGTAGGCGAGGAGGTGGCTATCGATCCGGGTAGTGGTATTCTTGTAGGCATTCCAGTTGTCACGGGAATAGTCATGGGCATATTTCAGGGGAGGGTCGATGCGAGGGTCTGGGTGGTGGCGACGACCATCTGATACGGTGAGGAGGACAGGGAGATCGTCGCTGCCAGTGGAGTCAACGATGTCCACCGTAATGATGCCAAGGAGGTTGGGAGAGGCCAGGACGACATCGGGAGTGGTATTGGATTCGGGGTGGTGTTGGGGAATGGGAAGGAGGTCACCTTGGAGGGAGGTGAGGAAGCGATGTCACCGTCGTAGGCGGGTGGCGGAACGACTACGGATGTTGAAGTCGGTGGCAAACATGTAGGAGGAGAACTCCGTCCTTATGGTTGGAAGTTCGCGTTTGTCGTCTGTAGAACACAGAGAGGAGAAGACAATATTAGAGTATATTAGTCAGAGGACCGCCTTCTGCCGTCCTAGTGTCTGAAACAGTTTATTTGTGGCCGGAGTTCTTCCATCGTCGCAGACGAGTACGATAACCATCACTTCGACGCACTGGACGCAGTACATACGGTGATATTGCAGATTGCTCCGGTTTATAGGGCTATAAAAGCTAAACGGCTGTGATCACGTTAGTTCATTTCCACTGAGGTTCTACATCACGGTAGATCATCTTTGAAGGTGCTGTCTTCAAGTGTTTGGTACGTAGATAATGTCAGTCATTTCGCGTTATTAATAATAGACAACGCAGTCATAATAAGGGGCAGAGTTGGGCAGTTGATCAGTAATTTTACTTAGGAAATGTTAACTTTGTAATATAAAGGGTTTTCTAATCTACAATAAATATATAAACGGGATCAACGTTTATCATTTAGTACGTTTAGTTGCCTTCAACATTAATTAATGTTTAGATTGTTATTTATAGCATTAAGGGATCCTAAGATCTGCTGCAGGGGATACTCAGACAGGTCCAAATCTTCATTTTCGCGTTTATTATTTTCCATTGCGCACATTCATTTTACACCCGCCAGGAGTAGCATCTTGGATATTTTTTGAAATAAGTGTTCTACAGTTTTTTATGTTGATTTTGAAAATCACTTTCATTATTTAGAGTCACATCAGGATTTTTCACAAAATTAGTTACCATAGTTTAAAAATTTAAGTATATGAAGCATAAATAATAAAATTTTAATCAAAGTCTATATTTATAATTATTTTAGGCGTATAGTAAAAATACTTCAAACACTTATCATAGCAACAATAAAAGTGCTATGTTACTTTTATACGCAGACTTCATCTTTTTTGACTTCCTTGGAGAATCTTCATCTTTACTGTCCCTCTTCTGCATCCACATTCGACCATCATATTTTCATTCCATGTTCCCAAGTACCTCTCCTTCACCTTCTTAATGTCGTGGTGGAATTGTTCTCCTAGCTCTTCACTGCAATGTCCCATATCTTCTAGGAAGTAGCAACATGTGAGTGTAGGAAACGTACTTTCACACTCAACTTGCAACCCAACTTCTTAAAATTTTCGAACATTGTTTCGACATTGTTCTTGATTTTTATTATATAGAAAGTTTTCATTAAAAATCCGAAGGCAACCCTCAAATTTTTCCCTATTAATGATTACATACTCAGATTCGTGTTGCTTCACCAGTTTGTTGAAGATGAGTACCAATAGAAGCTCCAGGCTTAAATTTTTCGCCGGCCGTTAGGCCGAGCGGTTCTAGGCGCTTGAGTCTGGAACCGCGCGACCGCTTCATTCGCAGGTTCGAATCCTGCCTTGGGCATGGATGTGTGTAACGTCCTTAGGTTAGGTTTAAGCAGTTCTAAGTTGTAGGGGACTGATGACCTCAGCTGTTAAGTCCCATAGTGCTCAGAGCCATTTGAATCATTCAATTTTTCTTGACTGGTGAAGGGAAATTTCGAAGAAAGGTTCTTAGAGGATCCGTCTTGCGGAAGAGACCTTAAAGGTTTTGTGGACTAGAAGCGATTCATGCTCGATGTTTCTAGTCCCAGGCATTAAATGTCTCCGATATGACCAAACTTTCACATTCTAGTGCTTTTATTTTGTCCAGCCACCATACTCACATAAAAATCAGAGCACTTTTGTGTACACTTCTTGCTTTCCGAATAAAATTCCTACTGCTCATTCTAAAAAAATCTATTAAGAAGATGTCCATTATAACATAAAACTATTTTGAAATCAGATCAGAAATTGTTAAAGAATACATATTTATTTTCACTCATTTGACATTATACAGACTGGTTTTACAGTTTGGCATTTGGTGGTCAGATTATAATATGTGGAACACAGCCTGAATGGTACAGGATAATTTGTGATGGTTTCTTATGTCAAGCACCTATTTTCAAATTTCTATTAGCGGTGGAGCCACCACACAGGTGACGAAATGGTGGCCTCACCGCTAATTGAAATTTCAAAATGGATACTTGATATTCGATATTCTTTCTTTCTCTCTTTCTTTTGCTTGTGCCGTTGTCCCGCAATGACGCATGGTCGGCTTGGTTAATCGGATTTGTCAAGGTTAATTTAAGGGGTGGCGGGATGCCCTTCCTGCCGCCATCCCGTACCCCCCGGGACGAAATTAGTGTACCCCAACTGTCGGTGTCTAGTGTAATCCATGGAATAGTGCAAATGTGTTCAGATGTCTGCGAGCGGTGTAACTGAGACGGGACGTGAGGACCAGCCCGGTATTCACATAGTGGTATGTGGGAAACCGCCTAAAAACCACATGCAGGATGGCCAGCACACCGGCCTCCGTCGTTAAGTCGCCGGGTGGATTCGATCCGGGACTGGCGCGCCTACCCGAGTCCAGGAAGCAGCGCATTAGCGCTCTCGGCTAACCTGGCGCGTACTTGTTGTTTAATAAATTTAACTGTGCAAATGGGACCGTGTATTGCATACTGTACGAAGCAGTTGGTCCTATTGGTGTGTCCCGACAGTAATGTCGAAGTGGCTTAATAAGCTGCAGTATTACTATATAGCGGGAGGAGCTGTAGGATCGTTCGTTACACTATTCCGCAGAACGAATTTGAGGAGTCAATGGTAATGACGAGGATTTCCCGTGATAACGTAACGTGCGGTTCCAAGCCGAGTGTGCTTGTGTGCCTGGTAGGAGCAGCGGCCGGTGGTTGTTTATTTGACAGGAATTACCGCCGTAAGAGGCGACTCGTTGCCGTAACGCGCTGCAGCGCGGTCCGGGCCAAGTTGGTAAGAAGTGTGCGCCATCGTTACCGAGTTTCCGGCCGTTACGCTCACCTCTAGGGCCGTAGTTCGTACTGGCGGCCCGGAAGGTTCCCATAGGGCGCGGTAACGAGCTGTGCAGCCGCCAACCTCCCACTGCCGCTCGCGGTCAGTTTCTTCTACAGCTGTGCTTCAGTAGCTATTCCCATCTGCAACAAAACTGTTTTGTTGTGGAGTCAGTCTTCTGACTGTTTTGGTTTTCCCAGCCACGAATTCATCTCCTGCGCCAACCTCTTCATCCCAGAGTAGTACTTGCAACGAATACCGTCAATTATTTTATTATATACTTTACTGGCCATTAAAATTGCTACACCATGAAGATGACGTGTTACAGACGCGAAATTTAACCGACAGGAAGATGATACTGTAATATGCAAATGATTAGCTTTTCAGAGCATTCACACAAGGCTAGCACCAGTGGCGACACCTACAATGTGCTGACATGAGGAAAGTTTCCAACCGATTTCTCATACACAAACAGCGGTTGACCCGCGTTGCCTCGTGAAACGTTGTTGTGATGCCTCGTGTAAGGAGGAGAAATGCATACCATCACGTTTCCGACTTTGGTAAAGGTCAAATTGTAGCCTATCGCAATTGCGGTTTATCGTATCGCGACATTGCTGCTCGCGTTGGTCGACATCCTATGACTGTTAGTAGAATATGGAATCGGTGGGTCCGGGAGGGTAATACGGAACGTCGTGCTGGATCCCGACGACCTCGTTTCACTAGCAGTCGAGATGACGGGCATCTTATCCGCATGGCTGTAACGGATCGTGCAGCCACGTCTCGATCCCTCAGTCAACAGATGGGGACGTTTGCAAGACAACAACCATCTGCACGAACAGTTCGACGAAGTTTGCAGCAGTATGGACTATCAGCTCGGAGACCATGGCTGCGGTTACCCTTGACGCTGCATCACACACAGGAGCGCCTGCGATGGTGTACTCAACGACGAACCTGGGTGCACGAATAAAAAAACGTCATTTTTTCGGATGAATCCCTGTTTACAACATCATGGTGGTCGCATTCGTCTTTGGCGACATCGCGGTGAACGCACATTGGAAGCGTGTATTCGTCATCGCCTTACTGGCGTGATGGTATGGGGTGCCATTGGTTACACGTCTCGGTCACCTCTTGTTCGCATTGACGGCACTTTGAACAGTGGACGTTACATTTCAGATATGTTACGACTCGTGGCTCTACCCTCCATTCGATCCCAGCGAAACCTTACATTTCAGCATGATAATGCACGACCGCATGTTGCAGGTCCTGTACAGACCTTTCTGGATACAGAAAATATTCGACTGCTGCCCTGGCCAGCACACTCTCCAGATCTCTCACCAATTGAAAACGTCTGGCCAATGGTGGCCGAGCAACTGGCTCGTCACAATAAGCCAGTCACTACTCTTGATGAACTGTGGTATCGTGTTTAAGCTGCGTGGGCTGCTGTACCTGTACACGCCATCCAAGCTTTGTCTGACTCAATGCCTAGGCGTATCAAGGCCGTTATTACGGCCAGAGGTGGTTGTTCTGGGTACTGATTTCTCAGGATCTATGCACCCAAATTGCGTGAAAATGTAATCACATGTCAGTTCTAGTATAATATATTTGTCCAATGAATACCCGTTTATCATTTGCATTTCTTCTTGGTGTAGCAAATTTAATGGCCAGTAGTGCATTTATTCAAGAGAAAGAGCTTCACAACTTGAGCAAGTCAGTAACGTGTGGGCCTACCTCTGGCCCTTATGAAAGCAGTTATTCGGCTGGGCAGTGACTGATGGGTTGTTGGATGCCCTCCCAGGGGATATAGTGCCAAATTCAGTCGAATTGGCATGTTAGCTCTTCAAATCCGTAGCTGGTTGGCAGGTCCTGTCCATTATGCTCCAAACCCCAACTGGGAATAAATTCGTTGACCTTGCTGGCCATGTTAGGGTTTGGCAAACAAGAAGACAAGCAGCGGAAACTCTCACCGTATGCGGAAGGGCATTATCATGCTGATATGTAACTCAGGATGAGCGCCTCCTATGATGGGCAACAGAACGGGACGTAGACTATCGACGACGTACTGCTGTGATGTGACAGTGCCGCAGATGAGAACCAAAGAGATCCTCCTGTGAAATGAAATGTCTCCCCAGCTCATCAATGCTGGATGTTGGGTCATATGACGGTATCCCATCGTTGTCCGGGGCGTCTCCAGACGCGTCTTCGGTGGTCATTTGAGCTCAGTTCGAAGTAGAACTCATACTGAAGAGAATTCGACTCCAGCCAATGAGATTCCAGGCCAAATGTGCCCGAAACCACTAGAGACTGGCTTGTTGGTCTACAGAGGTCAATGGTAGTCGGTACAAGTGGCGCCATGAGCTCAGACCCCCGCCCTTCCCCCTTTTCCTGTGTGTCACCTGTTAGTTGTCCTTGTGGTCACTGAGGCACGAGTTGCACTTCGTATCGATGATAATGGTGGCTGCGGGGCTCTGAGCACTTCCGTGACGATTGCTTGGTCCTCACGTTCTGTCGTCTCTCTAGATCGACTGCTTCGTTCTTGACACTGCGTTCGGCCAGGTTTCACCTATTCCTGCCTGCCAATATCATCGAATGGCGCCATCCCTCATATCCAAATGTCGAGGGATTTGTCGGCTACTCCATCCAGCTTCGTTGCGCCCAACTACACGTCCTCTGTCAAATGCTCACAGCCATGTACATTGTTCACGCACTTATCTGCGAGGCTTAGGTAGTGTCCCGCTGAGTACGCGGAATGAAATTCGGAAAGGCCTTATGCCCTGGAATCAACATGTATACTGTTTACTATCCTTGCCTGCTGCACGGTGAAAAGCACTGCAACGTCACATATTCATCCATCGGCCGCCTAAGTTTACTATTTTGCATTTTCCGTTGATACCTGTATGAATATCAATTTCTGAACGATTTTTATAACTCCTTTGTTGTCTTAGGATGTATTCGGGCACAATAATAGGTAACTTCGGTACATGTGACAAGGATATTAGGTCCACAATAGTACTGGGGAAGAGGGCTAATAAAGAGCTGCATGTGGTAATGTGGAATAATAATATTCGGCAACACACTCTGAAAAGAATACTTCACAGTATGGTGAAGAACTTAGTTCAATATGTAGCTCAAATAAGGAAAGTTAGAGAGAAAATTAGAATAGTGGAAATGTACTTAACGGAAAATGTCTGTAGTTAACGAAGCAAGATAGGATACGAAATGAGGAAGTCTTGAGTCAAATGGAGATAACTTTGGAATATAGAGCGCTTCAGTGATACGGGCACTTACAGAGAATGCCCAACCGTAGGAGTTCAAGGACAATTTTAAACTGGGGGCTTCTCCGAATAAGAAGGAGAGAAATGCCAGTGTAAGATGGGAGAAATACATAGGGGAATCAGTGGAAGACACTGCAGAGGACTGTAACTGTCGAAAACGGCTGACTCTTGGGAAACGCCGAACAAGAACACTTCTCGGTGTATGCACTCTATAGTAGAAAAATACATAATTAAACATGTAGGTGATTGGGACTGCTAAATTTAGTTCACAAAACTACCACCTCTGGCATCAACAACGGCTCTAACCCGACTGTGCATTACTTCTTGCTACCTCAACTCCGTGCTAGAGTTCGTCAATCGCATCGGCTGGCCATTGGTCGCATGTCAGATCCTTGGCAACCCCTGACGAGAGGTATTCGAGAATATTTTGGCCAAGACAACAATTAACATACCCTCGAGGTAGGTCGGGACAGCATTGTAACCATGTGGTCTTGCTTTGCTTGTTCAAAGATAAGCTGACACGGACCTCAAAGATGGCGCACAACCACTGAGTTAACACGTCAGAAATGTAACTTCTTAATGAATACAGACTACTCTGATGTGGGAACACGTGGGCTCACGTCATAATGCGCCTGAAATAAAAATGCAGTACAGGGTTTTGTGCGCATATGTTTATATTGCGCTGACGTGACGTGGGAATGCGTTGGATAATGCAATCAGACGCAACACGCGTTATGACCCGTGGGAAGAATATCAAAAGATCCAGATTTTTCGTCAGTAGTGGGAAGGCGTCAGAAGAGTCAAGTGGTTTATCCTGTACCGTTTCCAGTTATTATTTGAAGGAGGAGGAGAAGTTGATTGAGTACCTTCGGTCAAATCCGGTGCTGTAATTACCCTACAAACCGGGAATATCGTAACCAGCATTCAAGGAACGAGGCTTGGGACGAAAGAGGAGAAAAACTCGGCATTCCAGGTTAGTGAAAACAATTAGTTTTCCCATGTACAATATTAGTTTGTTCTGTTTTACAATTTATAATAGTTTAATAGGCGTTATATTTTATATCGATAGGAAAAAAGTATCAATCAATATCAAATAAAACCAGATATGAATATAACAGATATTTATTATATAAATTAGGTTATATGAATGTATAACCAAAAATAACACCCAATATTGAAATTGAAACTAGGTTCTATTGAACTTAAAATGGTCGGTTATAGCGAATACGAACATTAAATAAATAATACTGTATGTGTCACGGAGCAACTCTACACTTTCAAATGGAGTGCCATTGCCAAGGACAACTTGCCGAACCATAATCAGAAACGAAGTACTTTTTGAACTTATCTCTGGTGAAGGCCGCTTCTCTTACGAAATATCTACGAATGGGTTCGAGGTTGGCTATGCCATGAATGTTTTCACTTTCCATTCGGATTTGTTTCTCGAAAGGGGAAATATTGGTGGATGTATTCCGAAGCACGTTGTGTAGAAAAGTGGAAGCTAAAACTATTATATCGGCAGTTTCTGGTTTAGTTTCAATAGACTAGTAATATCTCCAGCACCCGGCTAGAATTCCGAACGCATTTCCTACAGTCCCTCGAGCTCTTGAATGGCGGTAGTTGTATACCTTCTCTTCGTCACTTCTAATGGCTGCTTTGCTGTATGGACGCACCAAATAGGTTTTAAGAGGGAAGGCTTCATCTGCAACAATTGAAACGTCCCCTTAGAAAAATTATACATGACTGTGCCTAAACTGACACACAATATTTTTAGCGCAACGCAATCTGACTTTCAAAAATCCCTACAAAAGAATGGCCCTGACTAACGTTAACCTATGCCTTTCACAAATCACTTACCTCACAAAAATCTTCGTTACTCGAACTACTGCAATACAGCGAGCGCCACTACTGCCAGCTAAATAAAAGATTCAAACTACGGAAGGCACTAACTACTGATAGGCATAGTTAGCAAATGAAAGATTTTAATAGAGAACAAACAATGTATTTACCTTAATAGTGTTGAAAACTCATAATATACATAGCAGTTCATGACATCCAGTCTTACAAATTTCAAAACTCCGCCATTTCTCTCCCCACATCCACCACTGCTGGCGGCTCACCTCCAACTGCGCAACGCTACGCGCTGTTAACAGCCAACTGCCCAACACTACAATGGCAGACAACAATGCAAACTAGCCACAGACTGCACACAGCACAGCCAGTGATTTTCATACAGAGCGCTACGTGGCGTTACCAATAAGAAAACCTAAACAGCCTACTTACACAATTACATAAAGAAACTTCTCCATTGCTGTTAGTAGCTCATTGTCTTGTGGAACGGCGTATTTCTTGCTCTCAAATATTTTCTCCATCTTAGATCACTCAAAAGTTCCTCCATCGCTACTTTTGCCGTAAGCTCGAACATCAACAAGCGTGAATTTGCAATTTGCATGTACCAAAGCCATTAAAACAAGGAATATGTGCCTTTGCAGTTATAGTACAATGAACCAGCACTAGCTGGACATCGGATTTGAACGTGCTTGCCGTCCAAAGTTTCTATGCAGTGTGGGTAAGTCCGCCTGCTTAGCTGGGTGATAACGTGCTCGCCTCCCAAGCAAGCGGGCCCGGGTTCGATTCCCGAACGGGCTGGAGATTTTCTCCGCTCAGGGACTGGGTGTTATGTCGTCCTCATCGTCTTTTCATCCTCCTCAACGGCGCACAAGTCACCCAATGTGGCGTCGACTCAAATAAGACTTACACTTTGCGGCCGAACTTCCCCGGATGGGGTCTCCCGGCCAACAATGCCATACGCTCATTTCCAGTTTAGTGCATAATTCTAATTCTTATCATAATCCTTGGCGATCAATTTCCATTTGTCTTTGTTTAGTTCTGGCATGTAAATCGGTTGTAGAATTTTCTAAATTACCTCGCAACACTTTCTCCAACAAAATGGTTCAAATGGCTCTGAGCACTATGGGACTTAACATCTGTGGTTATCAGTCCCCTAGAACTTAGAACTACTTAAACCTAACTAACCTAAGGACATCACCCACATCCATGCCCGAGGCAGGATTCGAACCTGCGACCGTAGCAGTCGCGCGGTTCCGGACTGAGCGCCTAGAACCGCTAGACCACCGCGGCCGGCATTTCTCCAACAGTTGAAAAGCCAATCCGAAAAGAAAAACCCAATATTCTGTAAGAATTTACAGTTGCCAAGTATCTGTGAACAGTGAAAAAAAGCCAAATTCCTGAAGCATTACTCTTTACGTTGTCCTTTGGCAGCTAGGACGCCTTTTATTGTCTTTGGGCGCCTGAGGAGAATAAATGAATAGCTAATAGATAATTAAAGGCTAACCTAGAATTCTAAACTAATTTCTCTGTTCTAGGCAATGAATGTAAAGACAATTGGAATAATCTACGGTATGCGTAGATCCAGGCTAAACACTGTAGAGCCACAAAATCAGGACAGGTAGCAAAGAGTTAGAGCAAATGGAAATTTCACGATGAATTAGCTGTTTTATATCCAGCTCTCGTTACAAGGAAACCTCGAGGAAATGAGGAAGACAACTCCAATAATGAAGATTATGATGGAACGCGGGAAGAGATTGACTTATGTCCGATTGATGAAACAGATTCACAAGTCGTCTCGTCAGAAAGTTCCCTGTCCAACCCACCAAGAAACGACCTATTGCAAGGTGCAATCCCTACAACGGCGGAGGCTATCGACAGTCCCATGGCCAATGTGCCAGATTCTCCAACAACTTTTACTCAACCTTCAGCGAAGCCCGTAAGGCCTTATGTTGGAAAAATACGTTTGTTATCATCCGTACAAGAAATGGTTAAAATTGTGAAAGACAACCAACGCTTGTGCTCCCAAGTACTTCTTCAAAGTGCACCCGCTACATCAAGTAACAACGTGGTCGATGAATGCGAAGTTTTTTTTCCTCGGCATGGCGAAAATTGTGGCAAAAATTGCGTCTTGATGAGCAAATCAGAGTGAAGGTGGAAGTGAGAAACATTGTTTCGGGGGCAGCGTTGCAAGCTGCACGTGGGAGCTCATTTCAGGTGAACCCTGGTTACCACATTACTCTTAATACAGATCCATCATCTCAGCAATCTGAACACATCTTGGACTGCTCAACGGACTCAACGTTCTCCTACACTTGACAAGAGAAACAGTAGTAATACTTTACTAATTTGTAACTACTTTTCTGACGTATAACAAAGTGCACTTAGTGAAAAGAAAATCAATAAAAATTTCTAACTGACACTGTGATAATTTTTTTCCGTCCCAGATATATTATAAAATATTGTGTTAGCACTTACCTCAAGCAAACGGCAAGGCGTATCTCAGCCGAAATGCTTGTCCTGAATTAAATGGAGCGTTTCTCTATTATCGGACCCACCAAGCTCAGGAGATGGTAGAATCCAGTTTTTGCCATTCTGTAATACCACTTAAAGCGCTCGTCATCTTCTATTAGTTGACGTATTAAATTCTGGAACTCCCCGAATTCGTCTCACCCCATATTGATAGGATGCTCCCATTCTCTAGACGAGCAAATGGATGCAATACACAGAGCAGCCATTTCTTCTTCTTCTTCTTCTTCTTCTTCTTCTTCTCCTAGCATATCAAAAACACAGAGTACAGTCATGGTTGCAGGTTCAAATCAAACTGTCGGGAAATGTAACGAACACGAAGTAGTTGTTCCATGTCATGTTGCTATACGTCAGGCCAACGTGAACACCGCTTCATGTCTGACGTGGTCCCATGGTGTCCGTCTGTATTTACCCTGCAGGAGTTACTTTTCTGGCGTGTTAAAGCGGATTAGCAGCTATGTGCACGAGAGATAATTGTGTGGCGTACAAAATAGCATCGGCCACAATACTCCGGGTGCCGGGTCCGTATGGCGATAACGAACGCAATCAGGTCACGTTCGCTCTCCTCGAGACCTCCACACTCTGTTAGAATCATCGTGAAGCTTACGGCGGAACCGGAACACACTTATGTGTCCAGTGTTGACATTGAGCATACATGTCGGCGCTTACCTCTCTGTACACGAGTCAATGAAATCTGCGAGAATAGCCGTCACACTGCCCATATGTCTGATCTCTCGGGCACTAGCGGCGTTGCACGATTGAGATCCTGAACGACGTTGAATATTGGCCTCTTGAACCCGTTCTGATTCGTATGGTAGTCCGTAGGATCTCGCTGGGCCACGATCCTGCTACCGTCGATCTCCTACACGTGCAGGTATGAATTTCTCATTCATACACGAGGCATAACACGAACTTGTGGCAGATAATCAACTGACAGACGCAAATAGTGAATGAGATATTAGACTTCCCTTCAAGTGGACTCTCCCAACATTCCACTGTTTCGTTTATCTCAGCCAGCGTCAGTGGTATCGTTGGTGTGTGTCGTTACGTGTTGACGTGAACGTTTAAGTTTAGTTCCTTTGTTCGTTTGTTTCGTTTTCATCACTGTTAAAATGCTAACCAGTGAAGAACGTGTGTTTTTAGTCGAACAAGTGTTCAAAGCTGGCGGTAAATACACAGTTTCAGTTCGTCGAACGTTTAATTCAGTTTTCCCAGAGATAACACTCCCATATCGCGATACTGTGTGAGATTTGATTAACAAATTTCGAAGTACGGGTTCAGTAACAGATGCACCGAGAAGTGGTCGTCCTAGCGTTTTATCTGGGGATAAACTACTCGATATTTCCGATAAAATGTCCATCAGTTCGAACAAATCAGTACGAAAACTCGCCCAGGAAATCGATGTTAGTGTCTGAACGCCCACACAGCTGTAAGAAAAAAATTAGAACATTTCCCATACAAAGAGACAGTCGTGCAAGAACTGAAAAATACTGATCATGGCAATAGACTGCAATGGTTCAAAAATTTCGTTCAACAAAATGGAATGGGTATTCTTAATGAAACGTTTTTCACTGATGAGGCCTGGTTTCATTTATCCGGGTACATGAACTCGCGAAATTCTCGTATGTGACTGAAAATCCATTGTGTGTTCATGAAGAAACACTTCATTCTGTGAAAATAGGAGTTTTGGTTTGCAATTTCTAGACGTCGGATTGTGGGTCTCATATATTTCAACGAGACAATAAACGCACAACGATACTGCAGTGATTTCCTGGGCGAGTTTTCTTACTGACTTGTTCGGACTCATGGTCATTTTATCGGAAATATCGAGAAGTTTATCCTCAGACAAAACGCTAGGACGACCACTTCTCGGTCCATCTGTTGCTGAACCCGTACTTCGAAATTTGTCAATAAAATCTCGCACATATCGCGATATGGGAGTGTTATCTCCGCGAAAACTAAATTAATCGTTTGACGAACTTAAATTGTAAGTTTACCGCATGCTTTGAACACTTGTTCGACTAAAAACGCACGTTCTTCACTGGTTAGCATTTTAACAGTGATGAAAACGAAACAAACGAACAAAGGAACTAAACTTAAACATTCACGTCAACACGTAACGACACACAGCATAGATACTACTGACGCTAGCTGAGATAAACGAAACAGTGGAATGTTGGGAGAGTCCACTTGAAGGGAAGTAACCCAGGCAGGTGAACAATCATACGGCACGCGCGGCTATCATACGGCACAGCGGAGAGACTTTTTGAACACCCCGTATTTGTATAGAGCGTAGCCCTGTATGGAAGTGAAACGTGGACGATAAACCGTTTAGACGAGAAGGGATGAACGCTTTTGAAATACGGTGCTACAAGCGAATGCTGAATAGATGGGTAGATCACGTAAGTAATAAGGAGGTACGGAATAGAACTGAGGAGAAAAGAAATTTGTGGTGCAACCTGATTTGAAGAAGGGATGGTTTGGTAGGATTCGTTCAGAGATATCAAGGTATTACCAGTTTAGTATTAGAGGGAAGTGTGGGGAGAGGGGGAGGGGGATGGATAACAATCGTAGAGGGATACCAAGATATGACTGAAGTAAGGAGATTCAGAAGGATGTACTGTAGGTTTCAGTAGCTATTGGGAGATGAAGAGGCTTGCACAAGATATAATAGTGTGGAGGGTGTCATCAAACCACAACAACAACAACAACAACAACAACAACACCGAGTAGGGACATGAAATGGACTGATGACATAGGCAGTCTTGGGGAAAGCAGTTGGCAGATTTTGCTTTATTCATAGAATGCTATGTGCATGCAATCAATCTACAGTGGAGATTACTTGCAAATCACTAGTGCGACCCATCCTATAGTATGGCTGAAGTGTGTGGAAACCGTACCAAATAGGACTAGCAGGGGATATTAAATACGCACAGAAAGAGGCAGCATGGATGGTCACAGCTTAGTTTGACCAGCGGGAGTGTCACAGAGATGATGAAAGAACTAAACTGATGGACTTTTGAAGATAGACGGAAATTATCTCGTGTAAGTCTATTAACAAAGTTTGAGGAATTGTCTTTAACTGTCGACGATTATATGAATATACTACAACCCCCTACGTATTGCTCCAAAGCAGGAATCGTAATTACAGCTCGCACAGAGACATTTAAACAATTGTTCTTCCGTGCTCAATGCGAACATGGAACAGGAAAATGCCCTAATAACTGGCACAGTGCGACGTACCCTCTGACAAGAACTTCACAGTGGTTCACGGAGTATAGATGTAGATGTGGATACCGGCTACACACTCTTTCTTTATGCACAGAATGTTGACAGCACTACTCCCACATCCTTTTAGCGGATGTGCTGAAATGTTTCTCATTTGCGTGTCCAAGCATGTAGTACACTTGTTGCATGCTGTCGTCGTGATACTGCAATTTTAATGGACAGCAGTGTACCTGCAGTGTGCTGAAATCTGCATGTGGGTGGAACTGGTGTCAGTGTTTGTGAGGCGTGGTGATTTATTGCGTTCGAGTGATGCCAGCTTTCCTGCGTTAACGGCGTTGGATGTTGCGCTAAGAGTAATGGTTACTGTACGGTCTGCAATGGCTGTTCCGTGTCAAGGGTCGCTACAACCCTGCACGCGTTACCTGCGTGCATGCAGATGTGGCCGTTACTTATGTAAATGGGCTGTCCAGCCATTACAGAAGTCGACGGCACGGCTGAGCATTACTGCTCGCACGCGGCAACCCTAGCAGACGTGCCGGCCGTCGCGTGAGAAATGCTGTCCCCGCTTGTTTAGTCAGTGGACCAAGCTACCCACGCATCTCAGGCTTTAGATATACTACCTTGTAGCGGTGTGACTTATCGAGACATCGAGCATAGAAACTCAATGTGTAGAACAGAATTTCGTTGTGCAGGTACAATTATTCGGAGTCTCGACAAATACCTACATTGTTTGTCAAATCAGAAGTAACACACCTTTACTGTCATCAGTCGTATGACTGATTTGATGCCCCCACGGATTGTTTTCTTGTGCAACCTCTTCATCTTACCATATCACTTACAATCAACTTCCTCAATTACACTGCCCAAAATAAAAATTAGCTCACATGGAAAGACGACGTTGATTTTGGTCCCATGACGACATATTCCACCTGTGGGATAGTAGATGTACTTATAATGGTTTCAGCGTCGTCCGCCAACAGACAGCATAGTGGCATAGTTACAAGAGCGCCATCTGTGTCGACCCTTTAACTGAGAATGCTCACAGTCATATGGCTCAATGTCATACAAACGTATGAAACAAGCAAGCATGCCACGGAGATGCACTCGCGCTTCTTACAGCCGGCTGAGCGAGTTCGAAAGGCTCAAATTGTGGCCTCCCCAGTAGCGGCATGGTCCTTTCGGAGAATTGCCACACGAATTGGATGTGCTGCGTTAGTTGTTGAACGATGCTGGTATGAGAGGTCACATGAACATTCTAACAACCGTAGACGACGTTCTAGACGTCTAGGCAGTAGAGACGTCCGCCAGGATCGTGGTATTGTAAGGGCAGCAGTGGCAAACTGTAAAGTTACCATAGCACAGATAAGAGGACATGAGCCCAGTAGTGTCAACACGAGTTACTGCGAATCAGTTATTAACGGGGAACTATGGGCATGCACAACTCTAGCCTATCTTCCACTCACGCCATAGTATCGACGTGCACAGCCCGACTGGTGCCGTCAGGGGATCACATGGAAGATGGAATGGCATGCCGTGGTCTTCTGCGATTAAAGCAGATTCTGCCTGCACGCAAGTGATGGTCCTTTGCGCGTAAGACATAGACCTGGTGATCACTGTCTAGTAGAGGGCATTCGCCCAAGCTAAACTGGCCCTATGGTCTGGTGCGATAAGTTACAATTCTCATTTACCTTTGGTGTTAATCGAGGGGACATTAACCAGCCCTCGGTATGTGCAGAACGTTGTCAGGCCCATTCTTTTACTGTTCTTGCAACAGGAAGGTGATGCATTGTTCCAACATGCTAATGCTCGCCCCTGAAATTCAACCACGCTCTGCAAGACATGCAGCAACTTTCCTAGCCAGCACGAACATCGGACATGTCTATAGTCGAGAGCGTGTGGGATATGATAAGACGAGAAGTGACTCGTGCGACTTATCAACCAAACCCTCTTACGGAAGTACGTGAACAGGTCGAGCAGGCGTGGAATAACGCATCCCAGGACAATATTCGCCGTATGTGCCATCGACTGGATGCCAAAGGCAGCACCTGCACGTGGAGGCGACACGATCTACTTATAATGGGTACTTTTGCATGGGTCCATAACTGGTACGTCAGAACCGTCGGTGCTGTTGATCTGTAAATGAAATCATTTACTGTAATCCATAAGCACTGTTGCAGCAATAAATCTTGAGTGAAATGTAACCCTCTAAAACGGTGCACTAATATTTTTTTCAGACATTTGTTGGATCGACTCCAGTCTCTCCTTTCTCCCACTTGCCCCTACGTCTCTCGTGCCCTAGAAGTTATTCCCTGGTGTTTAACACATGTCCCATCATTCTGTTCCTCCTTTTAGTCAGTTTTCCACATAATCTTTTCCTCGCCGACTCTACAGAGAACCTTCTCTTTTTTTAGCCTCTTGATTTTCAGTACTCTTCTGTAATGCCACAATTCAAGCGCTCCAGTGCTCTTCTTTTCCAATTTTCATTGTGTTCCTGAGGTACATCCTAAGAAATTTCTTTCTCAAATGAAAGCTTACATGTGAACAAAACGTACAGCACGAATAATAGGCGGAGAAGCGGTTAGCACACTGGATTCGCATTCGAGAGGACGACGGTTCAATCCCGTGTCCAGCCATCTTGATTTAGGTTTTCCTTGATTTCCCTAAATCACTTCAGGCAAATTCCGGGAGGGTTCCTCGAATGGGCACGGCCGACTTTCTTCCTAATCCGTTGGGACCGATGACCTTGCTATCTGATCCCCTCCGCGTGGAGCGGCAGCGCGGTTAGAGGCGCTATGTGACGGATTGCGTGGCCCCTCCCGCCGGAGGTTCGAGTCCTCCCTCGGGCATGGGTATGTGTGTGTTGTTCTTAGCATAAGTTAGTTTAAGTAGTTTCTAAGTCTAGCGACTACAATGGTGCTGTTGTCATTGTTTTGTTGTTATTCCTATTCTCTTTTGACCTCAGCAGTTTAGTCCCTTAGTAATTCACACACATTTGAACACTTAGTTCGGTCCCCTCCTTCCACACGAGCCAACCAACCACGAATTACTTGTGGTGGGAAGTCGATAAAATCTCTCAGAAGCCCGCACAGACAACTGGGAATATTAGCCAGTGCTTCCCAGTGCGTTTATTGCTTCATGAACTTTATCATAAGCAACAGAGCTTCAGAAAGGAGCGATTATTAATACATCACCTATGACAGTTACCTGTGCACTTCACGAAATCAGTGCCAGGAATAAGAACAATCTTCATGAAGACAAGTTAACCATACAAAGGTAGTTCGTTTGGTACCTTGATCTGTTAAACTTTTAGTGACGTGTGGCCGGCCCTTACGACTTGTGTTGTATTCAAGTTACTACAGCAATACTGTGCGTACGTGTATTGTTATTAATACGATTGTAAATTGATATTTCCTTTAGGACGTCATCACTGTAATTACCGTGTCCCACTTATTCGTTTGAATTAGATACAGAATGTTTGTATACTCATCCGAAGATGACCATTTAAGCGGTTGGAACTAGTTATCACTATTTTCTACATTCTTATCTTGGCCACATAAAGGTTTCAATTAAATCTACAACAATATAGCGTATAGATCGCTGTCTCCAAGCTATCTCAGGTACTATAATGGCGTTGTTGCGTTGTTTTGCTGTTGTTCCTGTTCTCTTTTGTCCGAGATCTGGTATTCTCCCGCCTCTTCGTCTCTGAGTAATTGCAGCAACTACATCAATTTGAAACTGCTTTCTGAATTCATGCCTAGGTCTCCCTCTATAGTTTTTGCACCCACACTTACCTCCATTACTATATTCATGATCAACCGATCGCTTCTTTAATTATGTAGCCATCATTCGGCCGCTGAACGGTTTATTACTTCCTACTGCTTATTCGATCTACTCATCTAATCTTCGGCATTCTTCTATAGCATCACATTCCAAAGTTTTAAATCTTTTCTTGTCTAAACCATTTACCGTCCATGTTCCACTTCCGTTGGAGGCTACACCAGACAAATATCTCCGTAAAATACTTCATAACAAATAAATTTAAACTGCATTTTCAGAAATTGGTTATTGCCAGACTGCGTTTTGTATCTTCCCTACTTTGGTCATCATCAGATATTTTCCCACCGAAGCAGCAAAACATATGTATTATTTTTAATGTATCATTTCCTAATCTAATTCTCTTATCATAGCCTTATTTAATCTATCTATAGTTCATTACCTTTGTTTTACATTTGTTGAGTTCATTTTATAATCTATACTAACGAAAAAAATCTCAACACAAAGAAGGTGTTGAGCGACATAAATGAAAGTCGGTAGGCGTGTTTCTACACCTGAAAGATGATGTCCATTCACATTTCACGCCTGTCGCATAAGAGTGGCGCTAGTGACGACAATATAAAGACGCAATTCAGGTTGGTTTAAGGTACACGCTGTAGCGGCCGTGGATGAAAGTTACCTTAGAGACTGGACGTGTTGAGTTGATGTTAGTCAAGAATGCCCTTAAGGAGATAAAGATGCCGTTATCAAAACCTCGTTGGGTTTGAATGGGGTCATGTAATAGGGCTACTAGAAGCTGGGTGTTCCTTCTACGATGTTGCAGAAAGACTCGGAGAGAACGTAGCCACTGCACTTGACTGCTGGCAGCGGTGGTCACGAGAACGTATACCGTTACCGCCCCGGTCCGGACACCATCTCAAGTATACTTAGGTGTACTCAACGAATGACATGGAAGAGTGTAAGAAGATCTTACCGCCTAACTTCACTGATGCTTACGCCCGGCAAGAGCGTGAATAGAGCACTTATTTGGCGGAGCGGACACAAGAAAGAATGGGGGACCGGAATCAATACCTTAGTAAAATAATTCTCTGAGCTCTTGATTATTTAACGGCGCGCGACTCACGGCCTTGTTAACACAGGATTGATCGAGGCGCTTTTAGAATTTGTTAAAACTGATGTCTATGTGGAGCTTTCATACTGCAAAACACGTAAACGTAATCTCAGGGATTGTATTTCGTGTTATCACATTAAAATATTGCTGCAGGATATCTTTAATGCAACGAAATTTAATTAAAAGAAACCTGTGAATTCAAGAAAGTATTTCCCTTTTTTAAACGTAATAACCATTGTTTTGTAGAAAAGTGGCCATTGTCTTAACTGAACTGAATGATCTTGGTTTTTACCTTAATACTACATAAATTAATATATTCACTTTCTTTTCCTTAATAATTATGGTGCTAGTCTTTTAAAGCGTCCGTCGATGAGGGAACGCAATGAAATTAAAGTGAAATTATTCCTACGCAAGATGTCAGCCAAGAATGGTCGATTGCTCCACCGTTCTTGTCGTTTATCCAGCGTGCTGAAAACCTTACAAATAATATTTTTATTTCTGCATGAAGGTCACTACGCATGTGAAAGAAAAATGCACAATCAGCATAAGTTCTACATCTACATTTATACTCCGCAAGCCACCCAACGGTGTGCGCCGGAGGGCACTTTACGTGCCTTTCCTGTTCCAGTCGCGTATGGTTCGCGGGAAGAACGACTGCCGGAAAGCCTCCGTGCGCGCTCGAATCTCTCTAATTTTACATTCGTGATCTCCTCTGGAGGTATAAGTAGGGGGAAGCAATATATTCGATACCTCATCCAGAAACGCACGCTCTCGAAACCTGGACAGCAAGCTACACCGCTATGCAGAGCGCCTCTCTTGAAGAGTCTGCCACTTCAGTTTGCTAAACATCTCCGTAACGCTATCACGCTTACCAAATAACCCTGTGACGAAACGCGCCGCTCTTCTTTGGATCTTCTCTACCTCCTCCGTCAACCCGATCTGGTACGGATCCCACACTGATGAGCAATACTCAAGTATAGGTCGAACGAGTGTTTTGTAAGCCACCTCCTTTGTTGATGGACTGCATTTTCTAAGGACTCTCCCAATGAATCTCAATCTGGCACCCTCCTTACCAACAATTAATTTTATATGATCATTCCACTTCAAATCGTTCCTCACGCATACTCCCAGATATTTTACAGAAGTAACTGCTACCAGTGTTTGTTCCGCTATTATATAATTATACAATAAAGGATCCTTCTTTCTATGTATTCGTAATACATTACATTTGCCTATGTTAAGGGTCAGTTGCCACTCCCTGCACCAAGTGCCTATAGGCTGCAGATCTTCCTGCATTTCGCTGCAATATTCTAATGCTGCAACTTCTCTGTATACTACAGCATCATCCGCGAAAAGCCGCATGGAACTTCCGACACTATCTACTAGGTCATTTATATATATTATTTAAAATTCAGAAACTACAATGCGAAATGGCCGCCGTAGCTTGAGTTACCTTCAAGGCTACAACAGAGAGTGAGTAGTAACTATGGTCTTTGTAGTTTCTTTCGCCTGCGAATAAAGGAACAATTAATTACCACAAAGATCTAATAGAGTTACTTTATAGAGTCTGTCTGTACCATTACTATTTCATTTCATTATAAATTACAGTTATGACAGATAATTGCAAGCGCATTTTCAGAGTTTTTTACGATTTTCATTTTACTTTGTTTTGTGTCTCATTTGTCGTCGCACGATTTAATATTTTGTACCGCGCAACGGTACAAATGTACGGTCTCAATAAAGCCGGGCTCCGGACGGACTCGTGGCACTACAGAGAGGGAAGAAAACCGAGTTTGGAGTATGGCTCTGTGGCATCCTCCTGCAACTGCAGCGGCAAGTAGAGCAGCAATTGTCACCACGGAGTCACAACGAACTGTTCCGCATCGATTACTTCAAGGACAGCTCCGAGTCAAATGCCCTTCTCTCTATGAACTTTAATTCCCTTTCACCCTTTCGACATTTCTCGACAGTTACCATTACTGCCTGTGTAATGTACAGATGGAATAACGTCGGGGATAGGCAACAGTCCTGTCTCATTGCTTTCTCAACTACCTCCTCCCTTTCACGTCCTCTCTATAATAACTACAGTCTCGTTTCTGTACAAGTTGGAAATAATCTTTCGCTCCCGTGTTTTATCCTTCTACCTTCAAACTCTGTTGTTTAGTGTAGTTTAGTGAACACTGTCTCTCTGGGAGAGAGGCTACAAAGATAGGTTTACCTTTCTGCAACCTAGGCTGTAGCGTCAGTATTGTCTTCTGTGTACCTACATTTACCTAGAACCCAAACTGATCAGTCTTCGTATCAGCTTCACCACTGCTTTTGCGTTCGACTGTAAATAATTGGTGTAAAAGGCAACACTGCGTAAATTACTCATACTAAAAATCGAACCATAGTCATGTCTATTGAATCTTGATACTTGTGGGTAAGGTATCACTCAATTTCACAACTCGCTGTTACATTTTTGCAATGAAATCTAGGTGAGTGTTATTAAGACCTTCCTCCAGTTACGAGTTTGACTCCAACGAAGACTGGCTCAAGATCACATGGTTAAATCGTAGCCGGGAAATTGTCACTTAGACACTTCGTGCTACCCCACTGCCTACGCCTGTAGGTAATTAACCTGTATCGGTACATAGATCCCCAATCAAGACTGTAAACTAACATTTACTATACAAGGATATTTTATTAAAGCAAAATTATGGTCCTACAGACTTCAAAATATGTGATGGAAAAGAGACACTGTAATTTAATTCTATGATCAGGTGAGATATGCATGTAATAAAAGTCAAAGTTAAGATAAGTTCTATTGTTTATTATAAATCCCCACACAAAGCGAGTGCAGTAGTTGTACTGAAGTATAGCATGAACATTTTTAATAACATACTATCCACCGGAAGTCCTCCCTGATAGCTGAGTGGTCAGCGCGGCGGTCTGTAACGCCAAGGGGCCCGGGTTCGATTCCCAGCTTGATCGGAGAATTTCCTCCGCTCAGGGTCTGGGTGTTGTGTTGTCCCCATTTTCATTTCATCATCGTCAGTGGAAGGCAACGGGAACTCTCCACTGGAATTACTTCCCTAGAGGCTCATGCGGTGGACCTCTGTGACGAGGCTTCACCCATGATGAGACCTGCCGTAAGGCAGAACACAAAGTTTATCCACTGAAAAATTATCACAAGAACATTACACAGTTAAAAGTAATGAAGGTAAGTGCAGATTCAAGACCGATGGGTAGGTTTCTACATTACTAGCACACTGGTCCGTTTCCGCCATCTGACGACAGTGATTGCCATAATTTGAGTTCGTAAAATTATGCATGCCAGAAGGGAGTCTTCCTCCTACTCATTAACATTCTAACATTTACTGAGTATATTGAGACCTATACACGCCAAAGACGATTGCCGATCTTACCATTTTTTTTAACAACGTCGTTGCGTTGATTGCAAGTGCTGATGTCGGCGCCGACTGTGTCGAACGATGCCTGTGAATCCGAAAAAGCTACCTGAAGGGAACTTCACTCCAGTCATCGAATAACAAGTGCCAATTCTCCTGAAGCGGTCTGTCACGCCAAGGGGCCCGGGTTCGATTCCCAGCTTGATCGGAGAATTTCCTCCGCTCAGGGTCTGGGTGTTGTGTTGTCCCCATTTTCATTTCATCATCGTCAGTGGAAGGCAACGGGAACTCTCCACTGGAATTACTTCCCTAGAGGCTCATGCGGTGGACCTCTGTGACGAGGCTTCACCCATGATGAGACCTGCCGTAAGGCAGAACACAAAGTTTATCCACTGAAAAATTATCACAAGAACATTACACAGTTAAAAGTAATGAAGGTAAGTGCAGATTCAAGACCGATGGGTAGGTTTCTACATTACTAGCACACTGGTCCGTTTCCGCCATCTGACGACAGTGATTGCCATAATTTGAGTTCGTAAAATTATGCATGCCAGAAGGGAGTCTTCCTCCTACTCATTAACATTCTAACATTTACTGAGTATATTGAGACCTATACACGCCAAAGACGATTGCCGATCTTACCATTTTTTTTAACAACGTCGTTGCGTTGATTGCGAGTGCTGATGTCGGCGCCGACTGTGTCGAACGATGCCTGTGAATCCGAAAAAGCTACCTGAAGGGAACTTCACTCCAGTCATCGAATAACAAGTGCCAATTCTCCTGAAGCGGTCTGTCACGCCAAGGGGCCCGGGTTCGATTCCCAGCTTGATCGGAGAATTTCCTCCGCTCAGGGTCTGGGTGTTGTGTTGTCCCCATTTTCATTTCATCATCGTCAGTGGAAGGCAACGGGAACTCTCCACTGGAATTACTTCCCTAGAGGCTCATGCGGTGGACCTCTGTGACGAGGCTTCACCCATGATGAGACCTGCCGTAATGCAGAACACAAAGTTTATCCACTGAAAAATTATCACAAGAACATTACACAGTTAAAAGTAATGAAGGTAAGTGCAGATTCAAGACCGATGGGTAGGTTTCTACATTACTAGCACACTGGTCCGTTTCCGCCATCTGACGACAGTGATTGCCATAATTTGAGTTCGTAAAATTATGCATGCCAGAAGGGAGTCTTCCTCCTACTCATTAACATTCTAACATTTACTGAGTATATTGAGACCTATACACGCCAAAGACGATTGCCGATCTTACCATTTTTTTAACAACGTCGTTGCGTTGATTGCGAGTGCTGATGTCGGCGCCGACTGTGTCGAACGATGCCTGTGAATCCGAAAAAGCTACCTGAAGGGAACTTCACTCCAGTCATCGAATAAGAAGTGCCAATTCTCCTGAAGCGGTCTGTCACGCCAAGGGGCCTGGGTTCGATTCCCAGCTTGATCGGAGAATTTCCTCCGCTCAGGGTCTGGGTGTTGTGTTGTCCCCATTTTCATTTCATCATCGTCAGTGGAAGGCAACGGGAACTCTCCACTGGAATTACTTCCCTAGAGGCTCATGCGGTGGACCTCTGTGACGAGGCTTCACCCATGATGAGACCTGCCGTAAGGCAGAACACAAAGTTTATCCACTGAAAAATTATCACAAGAACATTACACAGTTAAAAGTAATGAAGGTAAGTGCAGATTCAAGACCGATGGGTAGGTTTCTACATTACTAGCACACTGGTCCGTTTCCGCCATCTGACGACAGTGATTGCCATAATTTGAGTTCGTAAAATTATGCATGCCAGAAGGGAGTCTTCCTCCTACTCATTAACACTCTAACATTTACTGAGTATATTGAGACCTATACACGCCAAAGACGATTGCCGATCTTACCATTTTTTTTAACAACGTCGTTGCGTTGATTGCGAGTGCTGATGTCGGCGCCGACTGTGTCGAACGATGCCTGTGAATCCGAAAAAGCTACCTGAAGGGAACTTCACTCCAGTCATCGAATAACAAGTGCCAATTCTCCTGAAGCGGTCTGTCACGCCAAGGGGCCCGGGTTCGATTCCCAGCTTGATCGGAGAATTTCCTCCGCTCAGGGTCTGGGTGTTGTGTTGTCCCCATTTTCATTTCATCATCGTCAGTGGAAGGCAACGGGAACTCTCCACTGGAATTACTTCCCTAGAGGCTCATGCGGTGGACCTCTGTGACGAGGCTTCACCCATGATGAGACCTGCCGTAAGGCAGAACACAAAGTTTATCCACTGAAAAATTATCACAAGAACATTACACAGTTAAAAGTAATGAAGGTAAGTGCAGATTCAAGACCGATGGGTAGGTTTCTACATTACTAGCACACTGGTCCGTTTCCGCCATCTGACGACAGTGATTGCCATAATTTGAGTTCGTAAAATTATGCATGCCAGAAGGGAGTCTTCCTCCTACTCATTAACACTCTAACATTTACTGAGTATATTGAGACCTATACACGCCAAAGACGATTGCCGATCTTACCATTTTTTTAACAACGTCGTTGCGTTGATTGCGAGTGCTGATGTCGGCGCCGACTGTGTCGAACGATGCCTGTGAATCCGAAAAAGCTTCCTGAAGGGAACTTCACTCCAGTCATCGAATAACAAGTGCCAATTCTCCTGAAGCGGTCTGTCACGCCAAGGGGCCTGGGTTCGATTCCCAGCTTGATCGGAGAATTTCCTCCGCTGTCTGGGTGTTGTGTTGTCCCCATTTTCATTTCATCATCGTCAGTGGAAGGCAACGGGAACTCTCCACTGGAATTACTTCCCTAGAGGCTCATGCGGTGGACCTCTGTGACGAGGCTTCACCCATGATGAGACCTGCCGTAAGGCAGAACACAAAGTTTATCCACTGAAAAATTATCACAAGAACATTACACAGTTAAAAGTAATGAAGGTAAGTGCAGATTCAAGACCGATGGGTAGGTTTCTACATTACTAGCACACTGGTCCGTTTCCGCCATCTGACGACAGTGATTGCCATAATTTGAGTTCGTAAAATTATGCATGCCAGAAGGGAGTCTTCCTCCTACTCATTAACATTCTAACATTTACTGAGTATATTGAGACCTATACACGCCAAAGACGATTGCCGAACTTACCATTTTTTTTAACAACGTCGTTGCGTTGATTGCGAGTGCTGATGTCGGCGCCGACTGTGTCGAACGATGCCTGTGAATCCGAAAAAGCTACCTGAAGGGAACTTCACTCCAGTCATCGAATAACAAGTGCCAATTCTCCTGAAGCGGTCTGTCACGCCAAGGGGCCCGGGTTCGATTCCCAGTTTGATCGGAGAATTTCCTCCGCTCAGGGTCTGGGTGTTGTGTTGTCCCCATTTTCATTTCATCATCGTCAGTGGAAGGCAACGGGAACTCTCCACTGGAATTACTTCCCTAGAGGCTCATGCGGTGGACCTCTGTGACGAGGCTTCACCCATGATGAGACCTGCCGTAAGGCAGAACACAAAGTTTATCCACTGAAAAATTATCACAAGAACATTACACAGTTAAAAGTAATGAAGGTAAGTGCAGATTCAAGACCGATGGGTAGGTTTCTACATTACTAGCACACTGGTCCGTTTCCGCCATCTGACGACAGTGATTGCCATAATTTGAGTTCGTAAAATTATGCATGCCAGAAGGGAGTCTTCCTCCTACTCATTAACATTCTAACATTTACTGAGTATATTGAGACCTATACACGCCAAAGACGATTGCCGATCTTACCATTTTTTTTAACAACGTCGTTGCGTTGATTGCGAGTGCTGATGTCGGCGCCGACTGTGTCGAACGATGCCTGTGAATCCGAAAAAGCTACCTGAAGGGAACTTCACTCCAGTCATCGAATAACAAGTGCCAATTCTCCTGAAGCGGTCTGTCACGCCAAGGGGCCCGGGTTCGATTCCCAGCTTGATCGGAGAATTTCCTCCGCTCAGGGTCTGGGTGTTGTGTTGTCCCCATTTTCATTTCATCATCGTCAGTGGAAGGCAACGGGAACTCTCCACTGGAATTACTTCCCTAGAGGCTCATGCGGTGGACCTCTGTGACGAGGCTTCACCCATGATGAGACCTGCCGTAAGGCAGAACACAAAGTTTATCCACTGAAAAATTATCACAAGAACATTACATAGTTAAAAGTAATGAAGGTAAGTGCAGATTCAAGACCGATGGGTAGGTTTCTACATTACTAGCACACTGGTCCGTTTCCGCCATCTGACGACAGTGATTGCCATAATTTGAGTTCGTAAAATTATGCATGCCAGAAGGGAGTCTTCCTCCTACTCATTAACATTCTAACATTTACTGAGTATATTGAGACCTATACACGCCAAAGACGATTGCCGATCTTACCATTTTTTTTAACAACGTCGTTGCGTTGATTGCGAGTGCTGATGTCGGCGCCGACTGTGTCGAACGATGCCTGTGAATCCGAAAAAGCTACCTGAAGGGAACTTCACTCCAGTCATCGAATAACAAGTGCCAATTCTCCTGAAGCGGTCTGTCACGCCAAGCAGCCCGGGTTCGATTCCCAGCTTGATCGGAGAATTTCCTCCGCTCAGGGTCTGGGTGTTGTGTTGTCCCCATTTTCATTTCATCATCGTCAGTGGAAGGCAACGGGAACTCTCCACTGGAATTACTTCCCTAGAGGCTCATGCGGTGGACCTCTGTGACGAGGCTTCACCCATGATGAGACCTGCCGTAAGGCAGAACACAAAGTTTATCCACTGAAAAATTATCACAAGAACATTACACAGTTAAAAGTAATGAAGGTAAGTGCAGATTCAAGACCGATGGGTAGGTTTCTACATTACTAACACACTGGTCCGTTTCCGCCATCTGACGACAGTGATTGCCATAATTTGAGTTCGTAAAATTATGCATGCCAGAAGGGAGTCTTCCTCCTACTCATTAACACTCTAACATTTACTGAGTATATTGAGACCTCTACACGCCAAAGACGATTGCCGATCTTACCATTTTTTTTAACAACGTCGTTGCGTTGATTGCGAGTGCTGATGTCGGCGCCGACTGTGTCGAACGATGCCTGTGAATCCGAAAAAGCTACCTGAAGGGAACTTCACTCCAGTCATCGAATAACAAGTGCCAATTCTCCTGAAGCGGTCTGTCACGCCAAGGGGCCCGGGTTCGATTCCCAGCTTGATCGGAGAATTTCCTCCGCTCAGGGTCTGGGTGTTGTGTTGTCCCCATTTTCATTTCATCATCGTCAGTGGAAGGCAACGGGAACTCTCCACTGGAATTACTTCCCTAGAGGCTCATGCGGTGGACCTCTGTGACGAGGCTTCACTCATGATGAGACCTGCCTGAAATTCCCACGTTTTCGTGCCCAGATAGCTATAGTTTCGGCTCTGTCCTGTCGGTGTCTCAAAGGAGTACGTTGGCATGTTTTTTGCTGTGACCCTCCTAAGATTCCTATCGGCTTTATTTGTATAAGGGGATAGGTACTGATATTTTTGGGCTGAGAAAGTTGTAATCTAATTCTTATAGATACCTCCCGCCTCTCCTGCGAAGTTCTGCCGAGAGCATGGAGCCATAAATACCTGAAGCTTTCACAGAGCCTGCCATATGTCCACTGGTATATTGTTCTCCTGTGGGCAGACTGGCCCTGTCTTCGCATTCTCCTTCCAACACTCATTGTTTACTGCCTTCCGGGACTTTTACTGTACTTTACAACGCCCTCACCGCGGAAAAACAGTTGAGGAAAGTGGGAGCGGCGGTCATCTCGTGCAGCATTCCAACGACTCCTCTGTGACCATAGATGGGCACGGCATCAGCCTTAGTCTCCACTGTGTCGACTCGTGACGGGCGTCCCTTCACCCTGTCCAGCACACACAACAGCCTTTGGTGAACGCTGTCCCACCTGGTGTCAGCGTCAGCTATTACGCCTCCATTAAGTTAATGGTGCCCTTCGGCCCCCTTTGATCTGCTGTCTGTCTATGATCTTGTCAGCTCAGTCAAACATAATTCTCAACAAATAAAATGCCTATAAGTACTTCATGTATTGGCAATCACTATCAGATAATCTTTAATAAGAATAATACATCGATAATGTGAAAGTTGACGAAATCATCAGTTTCACCACCTCTCACTACAGCGCATTTATGATTGAAATTTTGTGATGCCTGTGACAGACTTCACTGCGTTACAGGCTGAAGGAAAATTTGAGTATCTCTATCGGCTGGGTATCTAGAAACGAAATTGATTTCGGCTCCTTGGAAGGGATACATTGCCAACATATAAGTGAATGCATAATGTTTACTATCACACTCACATTTTTTAGGACCACCCTCATCCAAACTTATCTGCTGTCTGATGTGCAGAAGACACCTGTGTATATTTGCAAGCCATACATAGCTCAGTTTTTAGATGGCAACAACTATAAAAAATTAAACATACAGCAAAGAAAATATGGTCCAGCTCTCTTCAGTGAAAAATAAACAGCCACACTTAATTTGGGAAAGAGTGAATTTTGTTACAATGTTAGTTTGCAAAGTAGCCAAGATTTGACATTAGCTACACACACACACACACACACACACACACACACACACACAAACTTGTTACTTGCATTCAGACACTTTTACTTGGAATGAGCAAATGAGAAAAATAATCGATTACACTATAACTGTACATTATAAGTCACAACATGACAACATTTTTTTTTATAAAAGTGAACATCACAAATGAATTCATAAATACACTAGTAATTTACAAAGTGATCTAAAGAGTAATGATTTGAGATTCCCACTTTTACAACAATTCAAAAATATAAACAATTACAAAATGATACAGCATAACAATGCGGAAAAACTTATTTACATAGTATTAAAACAAATAAATGACACAGACATAAAAGACAAACTTTACAAAGAATTCCAGAACAGTCTTGCGCTAAAAGAAAGAACGTACGTCAAAATAAATAAATAAAATTAATTCACAAACTCTTTTTCCTACACTGAATTAGAGGTGGCACATAATACACAGGACAACACCTTTTTCATGCTTTTGGAGGCACAGAGCTAACGCACTTATTGCGGGAACAATAATTCTACATCTACATTTATACTCCGCAAGCCACCCAACGGTGTGTGGCGGAGGGCACTTTACGTGCCACTGTCATTACCTCCCTTTTCTGTTCCAGTCGCGTATGGTTCGCGGGAAGAACGACTGTCTAAAAGCCTCCGTGCGCGCTCGAATCTCTCTAATTTTACATTCGTGATCTTCTCGGGAGTTATAAGTAGGGGGAAGCAATATATTCGATACCTCATCCAGAAACGCACCCTCTCGAAACCTGGCGAGCAAGCTACACCGCTATGCAGAGCGCCTCTCTTGCAGAGTCTGCCACTTTGAGTTTGCTAAACATCTCCGTAACGCTATCACGGTTACCAAATAACCCTGTGACGAAACGCGCCGCTCTTCTTTGGATCTTCTCTACCTCCTCCGTCAACCCGATCTGGTACGGATCCCACACTGATGAGCAATACTCAAGTATAGGTCGAACGAGTGTTTTGTAAGCCACCTCCTTTGTTGATGGACTGCATTTTCTAAGGACTCTCCCAATGAACCTCAACCTGGTACCCGCCTTACCAACAATTAATTTTATATGATCATTCCACTTCAAATGGTTCCGCACGCATACTCCCAGATATTTTACAGAAGTAACTGCTACCAGTGTTTGCTCCGCTATCATATAATCATACAATAAAGGATCCTTCTTTCTATGTATTCGTAATACATTACATTTGTCTATGTTAAGGGTCAGTTGCCACGCCCTGCACCAAGTGCCTATCCGCTGCAGATCTTCCTGCATTTCGCTACAATTTTCTAATGCTGCAACTTCTCTGTATACTACAGCATCATCCGCGAAAAGCCGCACGGAACTTCCGACACTATCTACTAGGTCATTTATATATATTGTGAAAAGCAATGGTCCCATAACACTCCCCTGTGGCACGCCAGAGGTTACTTTAACGTCTGTAGACGTCTCTCCATTGATAACAACATGCTGTGTTCTGTTTGCTAAAAACTCTTCAATCCAGCCACACAGTTGATCTGATATTCCGTAGGCTCTTACTTTGTTTATCAGGCGACAATGCAGAACTGTATCGAACGCCTCCCGAAAGTCAAGGAAAATAGCATCTACCTGGGAGCCGGTATCTACTATTTTCTGGGTCTCATGAACAAATAAAGTGAGTTGGGTCTCTCACGATCGCTGTTTCCGGAATCCATGTTGATTCCTATATAGTAGATTCTGGGTTTCCAAAAACGACATGATACGCGACCAAAAAACATGTTCTAAAATTCTACAACAAATGGCTCTGAGCACTATGGGACTCAACTGCTGTGGTCATAAGTCCCCTAGAACTTAGAACTACTTAAACCTAACTAACCTAAGAACAGCACACAACACCCAGCCATCACGAGGCAGAGAAAATCCCTGACCCCGCCGGGAATCGAACCCGGGAACCCGGGCGTGGGAAGCGAGAACGCTACCGAACGACCACGAGATGCGGGCAATTCTACAACAGATCGACCTCAGAGATATCTGTCTATAGTTTTGCTTATCTGCTCGACGACCCTTCTTGAAGACTGGGACTACCTGTGCTCTTTTCCAATCATTTGGAACCTTCCGTTCCTCTAGAGACTTGCGGTACACGGCTGTTAGAAGGGGGGCAAGTTCTTTCGCGTACTCCGTGTAGAATCAATTGGTATCCCGTCAGGTCCAGTGGACTTTCCTCTGTTGAGTGATTCCAGTTGCTTTTCTATTCCTTGGACACTTACTTCGATGTCAGCCATTTTTTCGTTTGTGAGAGGATTTAGAGGAGGAACTGCAGTGCAGTCTTCCTCTGTGAAACAGCTTTGGAAAAAGGTGTTTAGTATTTCAGCTTTACGCGTGTCATCCTCTGTTTCAATGCCATCATCATCCCAGTGTGTCTGGATATGCTGTTTCGAGCCACTTACTGATTTAACGTAAGACCAGAACTTCCTAGGATTTTCTGTCAAGTCGGTACATAGAATTTTACTTTCGAATTCACTGAACGCTTCACGCATAGCCCTCCTTACGCTAACTTTGACATCGTTTAGCTTCTGTTTGTCTGAGAGGTTTTGGCTGCGTTTAAACTTGAAGCTCTCTTTGCTTTCGCAGTAGTTTCCTAACTTTGTTGTTGAACCACGGTGGGTTTTTCCCGTCCCTCACAATTTTACTCGGCACGTACCTGTCTAAAACGCATTTTACGATTGCCTTGAACTTTTTCCATAAACACTCAACATTGTCAGTGTCGGAACAGAAATTTTCGTTTTGATCTGTTAGGTAGTCTGAAATCTGCCTTCTATTACTCTTGCTAAACAGATAAACCTTCCTCCCTTTTTTTATATACCTATTAATTTCCATATTCAGGGATGCTGCAACGGCCTTATGATCACTGATTCCCTGTTCTGCGCTTGCAGAGTCGAAAAGTTCGGGTCTGTTTGTTATCAGTAGGTCCAAGATGTGATCTCCAGGAGTCGGTTCTCTGTTTAATTGCTCGAGGTAATTTTCAGATAGTGCACTCAGTATAATGTCACTCGATGCTCTGTCCCTACCACCCGTCCTAAACATCTGAGTGTCCCAGTCTAT
The DNA here is from genome assembly GCF_023898315.1 of Schistocerca nitens. Taxonomy (NCBI): domain Eukaryota; kingdom Metazoa; phylum Arthropoda; class Insecta; order Orthoptera; family Acrididae; genus Schistocerca; species Schistocerca nitens. The sequence continues at coordinate 311,329,305 of NC_064618.1, read as the reverse complement.
ATCTGGTAAATGGAAATCTCCACCTAAGACTATAACATGCTGAGAAAATTTATGTGAAATGTATTCCAAATTTTCTCTCAGTTGTTCTGCCACTAATGGTACTGAGTCGGGAGGTCGGTAAAAGGAGCCAACTATTAACCTAGCTCGGTTGTTGAGTGTAACCTCCACCCACAATAATTCACAGGAACTATCCACTTCTACTTCACTACAGGATAAACTACTACTAACAGCGACAAACACGCCACCACCGGTTGCATGCAATCTATCCTTTCTAAACACCGTCTGTGCCTTTGTAAAAATTTCGGCACAATTTATCTCTGGCTTCAGCCAGCTTTCTGTACCTATAACGATTTCAGCTTCGGTGCTGCAGCTGCATTCCAGCTCGTCTGTGGAGCGCGCAAGTCAGGTTCCCCAGCGAAAAGCCGTGACACTGTCCTTGCTACTTGGCGAGGAGAAAACCGTCACCGTTGTTGTCGTTCTCCGGTCACCGTTGCTGTCATTCTCCGTTGCATCTCTTCCGTTAGTGATAGATGCCGTGGGCGTACTCAAGGCTCATTACTGAGGAGCCATGTTCTCAGTGTGACGTTGCATTAGCATATACATACGTCTTCGTTGTCGACTGGACTGCAGGACTCCACTCTGGGATTCTTGTGCTGTCTGGCGTTGCTTTTAGCCTATTCGTCAAGAAGATTTATAGGTTGTTGCATCCTGCATACACTAGTGAAGAGCGTAGTTATACGAGGTATTGATAAGATGTGGTGCAGGAAAATAGTTATGCATGTGGTATTGGAATGGGTTAACCGGATATGCTGTTTGATCCTGTAGTTCACGGAATGGCACAAATTACTGGGTTAACACTGAATTCGGATTATGGATTAGTTGGCTCCGTTTCATGTTATGCCATTTGGTGTCGTTGCTTGACTTCTGCTGCCGTTTGCAGAGTCGTTTTTGTCAACGTACAAACGCCGCCGTAGGCGAATGTCGTACCCCCTACCCCGCCGCCAGCGTCTGCCTGGGTGGATGAGTCGCAGCCTTTTCTGTAGTCTGGCCACAAGGAAACCGATCTGTAAGGATGACACGCCGCTCCATTTCAGACAGTGTGGTGCTCCTGATGCCTTATGGTGCCCACTTTCCGCCTCTGGGGTCTCGTCCCACAGAAAGTGGGTCAGCCAGTCCCTATTTTCGCTTTCGTAGCCGCTCGCCATCTTACTGTGGTTTCGAACATAAGGAAGACCCGCTCGCCAGTCCTGTGTCGTCTACTAGGCCATCTTCACATCACTTCCAAGTATACATTAGGTTCTTACAAGTACTTTGTTCAGACATAGTAAATCAGAAATTAGCCTGATTAAACCTTAACCGAAAGCATTCCTCACGAAATTATTTACGAAATTACCTTACGTATTCAACGCCTCTGTGTCCTTCAATATTTTCTGTTTCTTTCATAAGAACTAATTTCCTTGACTCAGCAACCTACAATCATTCCAAGAGATGCAAGAAGTTCTATATCTATATACTAATTGCAATAATATGAATAGATTACAAGGTGGACGTTAAGGCCTTTATCGCGCTTACTACGCAAGCGATTTCAACAATTTAACATATTTCAACCCTTCATCACCATCATGCTGGTAGAATCGTTCATGCTCCCTAGTAATTTTAACCTAATACAAGTTCTCTCATTTTTAGACAAGAAACTGGGTCAAATGACTTCCTCCCAATCATGCTTTTCTATCTACATCCATTTATCTGTCCATCGAGGATTTACCCTTTTGGCAGTCCTTGCAATTAACCTACATGTCCTAATACTCAGTTTCTGAATGGCACCTTCCCCTTATTACCCCTCATGTGGTGTTTATCTCGAACTGGGTGTCGATTTTGCCTTAAACAGACTCACAACAAGGAAAACAGAAACGCAAACAAATAAATAAATCCTCCTCTCTGAATTATTCAAATGTGGCATGTGACAAACGTTAGACAAAATAACTGTAAATATAAATTTAATATATGGAGTGAGTTTCTCTGGACATCTGTATGTTTCCTTTGTAAACCTTTATTTTCCGTGACACGTTCCTCTCTTGCCATCCTATACATCATCTACGGGTATTTTCTCCCCATCTTATTCCTCCTTTTCGCTCCTTCGTCAATGGCGTCCTGTTCATCTGTCTAAGAAAATAAATTCATTAAAACATCAGTATCCTTTGTTTAAATTGATATACGTACGTTTATAGCACAGTTTAATGGCTGATGGACATCCAACGACTGTCGACCCTTGTCGTACAGCCTTTGTTTCTAGCTGTCCTTGATATTCCACTTCTTCCAGCAGTCACGTCCTCCTAAACAAGTATAAAAAAAGTTCCCAACTTCTTTCCTCCCTAATTCCTTTAATATTCAGCACAAACGCACTTTGGCACGACCTACATATCTTTTCTTTTCTTCCCAGCTTATATTTTGGTGCAAGCGCTCCTCGCCATCCTCCTACCATTTGCTCCACTCTATTAACCTGTGTTCAAATGCAACCTCGGCGTGAACCTTAATTACCACAAATAGCAACACTACTTTCCTCTATTCTAAGAACAGCCCTATGAAACAGCAAACGCATAGTCGCTCTCGATGCTCTGAGTAGCAGAAACCTTCCCCACGTTATATTCAATTATCACAAAAAAATAACGCAAGCTTTCCCTTTTCTATTGCCATCTACTTACTTCTCCGACCTTCACATTCTTCGTGTAGACCCACTTTTCTTCCACAGATAAAAATCTGTTACTGACCTCATACAGTAACGGATCACTTCTTTTGCAATGCCAACACCTTTTAGTACTCGACCATTTTTTAGCGGCCGTGACTATTTTCATTATGGCATAAATAGCATCCATGTGAGAAGATAACATCACAAAAGTCTAAGTTAACTATCAGCACTCCTCTGAATTACTAATCTGTCCTTTGACTCCATGATAATTTATCCAAACAAATGTTTTCCACATGAGTTAAAAATAATTACAAAAGAAAACGTAACCTCGACTTTTGCTCAGTTATGCGAGGCCGATTACCTCCATCTTGTATTTAAATGTTGTATTTGTTTGTTCTACACACACACTCCCTCTTATTCCGTGAAGTTGCTGATATGGTGGACACCAATTGATTTTCCTGTTTTTATCGATTCCAGTTCAGTGCGTTGTCGCGCGCAACTCTGCGGTTTCACATGGGTCCTTCGTAGACCGAAAAGAATTTGTGAACCAACGCTTTTTGTTTCTTCGAGAAACAGTGAGAACTTACCAATAGCTTCCGTCTTAATTGTAACTGTCTAATCCTCGCTTTCTTGTCTGCTCTTTCCTTCCTTTTCATGGCTGCCGCCATGGGCTGGATTATCGTTTGATTGACAATGTTTTCGTGTCGTTCCTTTTCTCCCGGCGGGTAGTCCACTTCTCTCATCCGGTCTCGCGGTCGGTTGTTCTTCAGTACCGTGATAGGCGGAAACTTGGTGCTGCCGTGCGGCAGTTCATTCACGACATCCTGGAAGTCTGGCAAGAATACGTCCCAGCTCGTGTGCTGTTTCGAACAATGAATCCTACATAGACTTCCTAAACCACGCATTATACGTTCTGAAGGTTTGGATGCAGGTCTGCAAGATGAGATTAAAATAGGTGTAATCTTGTACCTTTTTAACGTTTCAATCGATCGTTGCGATCGAAACTGTGGACAGTTATCCGAGATAACCTTTTCCAAATGACCCAACTGTGCCAATAAATCCATCTCGAATGCTTTCGAAACCGTCACTGCTGTTGCTTTGCGCATGTCATGTATTTTGAAGTCAATTCTGTAACAACGAAAACATAACAAACACATTATTTTGACCTGGGTAGTGGCCCTAGAAGGTCACTAGCCACGAGCTGTTTTAATTTCTCCGGTATAATCGAAAACATAGGTACCTGCGTGCCTTGTGTCGAGGGTTTACCCTTTTAGCAGTCCTCACAAGCAGCCAATACCTTTGCAACCCACCGTTCCGTATTCTTAAAATAAAATATCTTTCACTTCAAAAAGTATTTTCTTGGTCGAAAGTGAGTGTATGGTATCGCATCTTCTGGAAGGCAGAGCAACCATATCGACTCGTCTGTGTTCCTCCTACAGAATAATATCCCTTTTCTCGATAAGTAGTGCTACCTGATATTCGATTGGCTCTTGTCCTTCCATCTGTCCTTGATGAGTAGTAGTACTGGGTCTTTACCTTGCCTTTTTGGAATGTCCTTTAGTGACGTGACTGTGAGGTTTTCCCCGGCTGCCATTTTAAAATAAAACAAACTGAAATGATTTTCTTCAGCATTCTCATTCGTATCTTCCGTCAACCCTATTGGAGACCGTGATAATGCGTCTGCCACAACAGTCATCGGACCAGGTACGTATGTTATTGAAAAATCGAACGCCTGAAGATATAAGATCCATCTGGTAAAACAATCAAGTCTCAGTTTTGTCGTAAGCAGAAACTCTAATGCTTTATGGTTGGCATGGACATTTTTCTCCCGAACACAAAATAACGAAATTTCTGGAAGGCCCACACTACTGCCAACGCCTCTAGTTCTGTCACGGAATAGTTCCGCTCATCGTAGATAGCATTCTGCTGCCGAACGCTATTGTTTTCCTAACCATTCGGCCATCCTCTTCATATTCTTGAAAGACGTCCACACCAAGCCCCGTTCTTGCCGAGTCTGCGATTATACAGAAATCTTATGACAGATCTGGATGGGCCAGAACCGGTGCATTAATGACTGCTGACTTTAAGGCTTGGAATTCTTCCTCTACCGTCGCGTCCCATACTCACGGCGTGTTCTTTTCTGTAAACGCCCACAGGTGTGGGGTCGCTAATGTTATAATCTTCACAATTTTTTTATAAAAATTAATGTCACCAAGAAAGCTTCTCAATCTTTTCCTGGTGTTTGGGGAAAGGAGCGTAGCAGTTGCTTGTGTTCGAAAAGCTTTACATGCACTGATCCAAGAGGTGATTTATCTAGATTGACGGTAACGCCATGCCTTTTCAGGGTGGTAAGGAGTGTCCTCAGTACCTCATTGTGCTCTTCCCATGAGCTTTCCGCTATCAGTATGTCATCCACGTAGACTGTGATACATTGCTTCAAGGTATCATCCAGTATGCTATCCAAACAACTGATAAAAGCAGCTGACGATGTATTTAATCCAAACGGTAGACTTTTGAATTGGTAACATCTACCGAATGCAAGAAATTCGGTATATTTGTGACAGCATGGGTGGAGATGCATCTGCTAGAAACTTGCTCGTAAATCGATCGTTGTAAATAATGATAGTCCACGAAACTTCTGTAATAAGGTCTCCAGCATTTCTGTCTCTGGCACAATAATAATGTTTATCTACCGAGAGTCCAGTACAAGGCAGATTGATTGATCCTTCTTCACCACCACATGCAAAGATCTGCTGTAAGGCGTTGTTGCGTGTTCGATTATTCCTTCATTCAGCATCTTGTTCAGTTCTTCACAAACCTTTTCTTCTGTTTACAAGCGGTATTGTGTATGGTTTTCCCCAGAACGACTGATGATCACCGACTTCGAATTTGTATTGGAGAGTTCTTTTGCACATCACTTGGGCAAGAAAATCTCTCCATTACGCTGTAAAATACTATATAATTCTTGCTTAGGTTGATCCTCCACGTCCTGCTTTCCCTCCACTATTTCCTCAATCTGCTGATCTGTCTCACTCCTCATCTGTGTCTCCTCTTGTCGGAATCGCCGCAGCTGGTTCCGATAAAATTCTTCGTTCGATTCTATCTTCGTTGCTGGTTCCACGAGCAATCTTAGACAACTCGCTGGGATATGTGTCCTAATAGCTTGTTCCTCAAAACGTATTAGTATTTCTTTCTGTCTTTGAAGCGTAATTACGGCACGTCCCATGTCTAATGTGGCGTCATTTCCCTCAAAAAATCTATACCGAATATCAATTCTGTGGCGAGTTTACGCTCAATGATGAAACTGCACAAGTTACACTCCAGTTCTTGTCCCTGACATGTATATTCTATTCTAGCTTGTCTATTTATTTCTATGTATTTGCCTTCAGTTCTACCTTCTTCACTCTTATCTTTATCACTGGGCCTAGCTCCTGAGCGCATAACGCTTCCTTTTCTTCCGACAGAATCTTCGACCTGTCTTTGTACGTCAGTAAGTTAGTACTCTTAATCACTTCCTGTTACACCCCACACTCGCTCGATATTTCTGTGGGATCGCCCCTTCAATTGCAGTTTACTTCTTTCCTCTCTATTCTGCTCTGACGTAGGTTTTGCACCACATTTGATCCAGCCTGTGTTTCCGAATTCTCCTCATCATACTCAAAATTTTCTTTCCAAGTCCCTAAATATGAATCTTCATCTACGTCTTGTTCATCTTCTGGAACCGACTCTCAGTCTTCGTCGTCCTCTTCTTTCTCATTTTCCTCTTTCTCTACAGCGTGGCTTGACGTATAGATTCTTATTCTCTGATTCCCGTCATTATTTATAATTCGTTCCCCTTCAGTACTGCCGTCGCCCTCATATTGTGCAACTGTCCCATCATTTTCATGTCTCCTTTGCTGCTCCCCTCTGACATATTTACAGAATCAACAACTTCACCCTAGTCTGCTCCTAGTTGTTCTGCGGGTGTTCTAAGGACAGATCCCGCTTCTTACATTTGTCATTGTTGGTTGTGATCTGCTGTGTGACCTTTGTCGCGAGCGTCTGGTGGCCTAATCTCCGTCTTTCCGCTTCCTGTACCATTTCACTAAGCTGTGGCCAAGTTGCTATATATTGTGGGTGATTGTTCGGGTGGAAATAGTTTCCGACAACCCTGTTTGGTGGAAACATCTGGAACGGCCCATCCATGTCAGGTGGTCTGTTCCTGTAGTTTCTTTTGCTACTCTCCTATGGCGGCGATCCACGAAAACTATTAGGATTGTTCTTATTGTTATCCGTTTACGTCCTTCTTTCCTCTGCCTGATGCTCATTGAAATCAAACTCTAATTCCAGTAATATGTTTCTGAATGCTTCTACTTCTCTGTCACATCAGCCGGACAACACTTGCTGATAACTGATAAATAATTTCATATAGCACAATCATATTTCTCTCGCGCTTTATGGCGTGTCCAAGTACTGGGTTTTGCGTAAAAGACTGTCAAAGAACGTCACCGGACTCCACGTTATGGTGATTCTAAGTCTTTGTGCATCGAAGTTTCTTGCTTGATGCTTTCTTGAGTTCCGTTTGACCCACATATCACAAGGAAAGCATCTTTAAAGTCCTGATACGAACTACACGTTTGTGCAATCTTACCCATTCAAACTACCGGATCCCCTTCTAAATGTGCACGCAAGGAGTCTAGTTGGTGTTGCTATGGTGGTTATGATAAAATGAACTGGGATGAATAGATTTTTCCATATATGTTTGGAATTTCTGTTTGGAAAGGATGCGCTTAAAATCAAATGATTCTTCCAGCCGAGCATGCGTCCTGTCAGCTGTTTTTGTTTCTCTGTATACTGCTACAGGCCCCCGTGTGTTTTTGACTCACTACTTCTACTTTCCTTTACGAAAAACTCTTTCACGTCCGCTGCAAGTGTCTTCATCGAGTGGAGTACAAATATTTCGTGAGTTGCCATCCGTCTCCAATTGTGAACATCGCGCAATCACCTCACGTGAACTAATCTCGTTACTAATTCTTTCCTGTGCAGTACTCGACAGGAGATATGATTGATTTTCTTCATTTTCACTGGTTGTAGCTACAGTTGAATTTCCAGGATACACGCATCTCTTCTGTATCTCTCTTGAGATTAATTTCTCCTTGCGCGATTCTAACACTACTGTGGTTTCATCTAATTTCGTGACACTATCAGCATCAATATTATCCAATATTTTCCCGATTTTTACCATGGTTGTTTCTTGTAGTTTCTGCCTTCTGCTTATATTTTCCAGTTCCTTTTCCAGGACTAGAAGTTGTTGTAATTGCATCTTTATTCCTTCCTGTGCCTTCTCTACGTCTTCTGCCAACTGTTTAGCCGATTACGCAATCTTCTTGGCTTCCGTAGCCTCATCCTTTGCTTTCGTCGCTAATCTTTTTACATCTTTAAAATTTTCTGTCAAAATATCCCATTTTTCTTTTATCTCTTTCCCAGTTACCTTCTTTCGCCTCATTCTTCTGTTCCATGTTTTCCAAAATTGCAGTAAAACAAGTTGTGAGTTACTTTGCTCATCTCTTCTACTGGGAATTGATGTTTCTGATTTCAACTGTTAATGTGTCTGCAGTGGTGAAACTGCCCTACCGCTCCCATCTGTCCTTCTACGCGGTAATCTCTGATCATTTTAACTGCACCCTCCTGTGCTGAAGCGACAGTGGCGTCCTCTTTCTCGTTCTACCTGTCTTATCTGATAACACTCTGACTTAACATGCTCCGTCTGTTCAGTTTGAAGCACAGATGGACTCTGAATTGTCCGTACCGTGAGAAACATTATCTGCTCCTCCCTCACACCTGATAATTCTCTATCTAGATCTCGCTCCATATTCGGAATTTTCATTAACTTAAATAACTCCCTAGCTCCTCTCGTCTGATTCCTGCTCCTCATTCGAACATTTATTGAAAACACCTCAAGACACATATTATTAAACCCATCCAAAATAATTTCGATTTTGTACCAACGCTCACAGATTGATAGTGTGTGGAGCAAATCGGCACAAACCAGAGAAACCTGAAACATCTCATACATGCATTATTTAACTCGCGCCAGTCAAAGTTTTATAACTAACGTGGATTTATGTCCCTAGAAACGTGATTATAAACAAATCTAATTTTAATTGTGAAAAATTTTACTTCTCTCTTTCTTACGTTGGGCAAACTGTTTTGAAAACATTCCTGAAAATTCGAAAGTGCAACGTTTTATTTCTGACTACATCACGAAGTCTCCAATCACTGTTGTGATCCTGGGACAGGTACACCAAAAGTGTAATACCTCACCGCGTATGCTTTTAGGTAATTAAGCTGTATAGGTATATAGATGTCCAGTGAAGATAGTAAACTATTATTTGCTTTGCAAGGATTTTTTACTAACGCAAAATTATGGCCCTACAGACTTCAAAATGGTGGTGGAATAGTGGAGGTGAGATACGTACATAATGAAAGTCAAAGTTACCGTAAGTTCGATTGTTTATTATAAACCCTCACACAATATGAGTGCAGTAGTTGCACGGAAGTATAGCCTGAACATTCAATAGCATAATGTTCACTGAAAAATTACCATAAGAACAAGAAACATTTACAAGTTGAACAGTAATTTATTTTGAAAGAATATTCTTAAGAATTTATTTTATTTTCTAGCGATTCATCAAGTACATTAACACATTTAATCACACTATGTAAGTATGGAAGTAGTTGCCAAGGGGTAACTGATGAAATCATAACCAAATTCCTTTTAACAAATGGGAATTTTATTCACTTTAATAGTGTCTGAAAGCATTTTCTAAAAGAAACAGTATTAAAATTATAATCAAAAAGCACCCTCCAAATATCAAAGCTATCGGGCAGAGAATTTTGCCACTCCCTTTTGACACGGCCGTAGTTACGACCGCTCACAACAGCCTCTGAAAGACTACACTGGTGCATATCTGCAACACACCAGATTACTTTAAACCACGAGTTTTAACAATTTACACGAGCACACAAACTACACTCCTGGAAATGGAAAAAAGAACACATTGACACCGGTGTGTCAGACCCACCATACTTGCTCCGGACACTGCGAGAGGGCTGTACAAGCAATGATCACACGCACGGCACAGCGGACACACCAGGAACCGCGGTGTTGGCCGTCGAATGGCGCTAGCTGCGCAGCATTTGTGCACCGCCGCCGTCAGTGTCAGCCAGTTTGCCGTGGCATACGGAGCTCCATCGCAGTCTTTAACGCTGGTAGCATGCCGCGACAGCGTGGACGTGAACCGTATGTGCAGTTGACGGACTTTGAGCGAGGGCGTATAGTGGGCATGCGGGAGGCCGGGTGGACGTACCGCCGAATTGCTCAACACGTGGGGCGTGAGGTCTCCACAGTACATCGATGTTGTCGCCAGTGGTCGGCGGAAGGTGCACGTGCCCGTCGACCTGGGACCGGACCGCAGCGACGCACGGATGCACGCCAAGACCGTAGGATCCTACGCAGTGCCGTAGGGGACCGCACCGCCACTTCCCAGCAAATTAGGGACACTGTTGCTCCTGGGGTATCGGCGAGGACCATTCGCAACCGTCTCCATGAAGCTGGGCTACGGTCCCGCACACCGTTAGGCCGACTTCCGCTCACGCCCCAACATCGTGCAGCCCGCCTCCAGTGGTGTCGCGACAGGCGTGAATGGAGGGACGAATGGAGACGTGTCGTCTTCAGCGATGAGAGTCGCTTCTGCCTTGGTGCCAATGATGGTCGTATGCGTGTTTGGCGCCGTGCAGGTGAGCGCCACAATCAGGACTGCATACGACCGAGGCACACAGGGCCAACACCCGGCATCATGGTGTGGGGAGCGATCTCCTACACTGGCCGTACACCACTGGTGATCGTCGAGGGGACACTGAATAGTGCACGGTACATCCAAACCGTCATCGAACCCATCGTTCTACCATTCCTAGACCGGCAAGGGAACTTGCTGTTCCAACAGGACAATGCACGTCCGCATGTATCCCGTGCCACTCAACGTGCTCTAGAAGGTGTAAGTCAACTACCCTGGCCAGCAAGATCTCCGGATCTGTCCCCCATTGAGCATGTTTGGGACTGGATGAAGCGTCGTCTCACGCGGTCTGCACGTCCAGCACGAACGCTGGTCCAACTGAGGCGCCAGGTGGAAATGGCATGGCAAGCCGTTCCACAGGACTACATCCAGCATCTCTACGATCGTCTCCATGGGAGAATAGCAGGCTGCATTGCTGCGAAAGGTGGATATACACTGTACTAGTGCCAACATTGTGCATGCTCTGTTGCCTGTGTCTATGTGCCTGTGGTTCTGTCAGTGTGATCATGTGATGTATCTGACCCCAGGAATGTGTCAATAAAGTTTCCCCTTCCTGGGACAATGAATTCACGGTGTTCTTATTTCAATTTCCAGGAGTGTATGTACCCCCGTAGGAGGGATGGAAATGGTACAAAACACTAACAATTAGAATATTAACCTTGCCACCGAAGGTGCAACTTGATTTTAACTTCTAAGAAAAGTCTTACGGTGAAAGGGTGGCAACTTTGCATACAAAAATGATCATTTAAATAAAAGCCCATGAAATGCAATCTTATATAAAATTCTACAAGGTTGGCCAAACAATAGTTACGATGCTCTACAGTACACAGATACCGCCTCTCAAGATCATAGGCAATAATATCAAAGCTTCCAAAGATCAAAACATACTTAAGGTACTAGGCCGTTACACTCTAAGCAATAATTTCGTTAACACACCAAATCCGACAGACATGGCAGAGGCAGCTACTAACGTAAGGTAGATTGATAGGGAGATTACCGAACAACCCGAACCGCAGGTTACTCTAACCCGCCCCTACTCCACAAGGGAAAAACGGACCACCCAATTTATAAACAACCACCTTCCCGCGGGTGGGCAAACGGAGAAGAATGGGGGGACGACCCCAAAGCAAAACGGCTGGTGACCTCACCAAGAAACAAGTAGAATTTAACAAGAGTAAATCAAACAACATATAACCAATCACTTAACTTCTAATGAACTGCGATTTCTCGAGAAGACCGGGCGCAGCACCCCCAAATCGCTCTCCCGAACCGTCCTCTGCCAGCCGCTTCAACGGACGCAGGAAGGCGCGCCGATCTCCCGTCTCACGGCGTCGCAGCTCGCACCGGCCAGACTGATGTGGGTTGACTCCTGTTGCTCTCGTGTCGACCGCGAAGTCACTACCCCTCGCTATACGCCGCAGCCCACTGGACTCACGTGGCAAGCTCACATGCGCCGACGTTCAAGACGGACAAGTCATCCTGTGTCTCTGCGACCGACCAACCGATCGATCCAACCGCCAATGACCATTGCCTGAGCAAACTCGAGCAGACTGGCGGCCTAACGCGCAGACTCAGATGCAGGAACTAAGCCCAGACCGGGAGACCACTCGCTGAGTTCTCTTACTGGCGGAGTGGAAAGACTCTCATTTTGCTGGCTTTAAAGGTTGACCCAAACGAGAGATATACTAGCACTCCGAACGACAGATAGACACTAACTGCCTAACAAATGCGGACGAGAGACAGACTATCAAGCTGGGGACGAGAGACTGACCCAGACTGACCGACTGGTCAGCTCATAGCACCCCTTAAATGCACGTGAACAGGCAACCTTTCCCCTTTCCCACCAGAGGGAGACACTAAAGCTCGATTGCCACAGCGGCGCCACCGCCAGAAACGGAGGGCGACTGCTTCACGCTATGCGCTGCGGCGCACTCTTCAAAACAGCAATTTTTACCACGGCTCACAAGTAATGAAGGTTAGCGGAGATTCGAGACAAGGAACCGATAGGTAGGCTAGAACATTATTAGCATATTGATTTGTTCCCGTGATCTCACGACAGTGATTGCCAAATTTTGAGTCCGTAAAATTACGCATGACACAACGGCGCCTTCCTCCTACTCATTAACACTCTAACGTTTACTGAATACATTGCGACCTATTTTTTTGTAACAGCATCGCTGTGTTGTCTGCCAATGCTGCTCTCAGCGGCCACTGCGTCAGACGATGCCTGTGAATCCCGAAAAGCTACCTAAAGCGAACTTTTCATCATGCGCCAGTTGGAGTAGTCGTCGATTCATAAGCGTCATTTCTACTGAAGCGTCCTCCCAATTCTCAACAATTTTTCAAAACTACCGCATCAGGCCAGGGTGACCAATGAAACTCCAACGCTTTCTTGTCCAGATTCCTACAGCTTTGGAAACGAATGTGTTTTGGCGCCGTCCTGTCGGTGCTCCAAAGGAGGAGCGCGTTACCATGTCGTTCTCCACGACCCTCGTAAGATTCCTACTGCATCATCTATATATGAGAGGCCAGCTACAGGTGTTTTTGAGATGAGAAAGTTTCAGTCTCAGTGCTTTGCGAAGAGCATAAAGCCATAAATACCTGTAGCTTTCACAGAGCCTGCATAGTGTCCACTGGTATACTGCTGTCCTATCGGCAGACTGGCGCCGTCTTTGCATTCTCTACCCAAGGCTCATTGTTGCACGTCTTCTGTGACCTTCACTGTACTTTACAAGGCCCTAACAACAGGAAAACACTTTAGGAGCGTGTGAGAGAGGACCATCTCGTGCAGCATTTCGACGACTCCTCTGCAGCTGTGCGGACGTCTGCAAAATTACCTGCAGTCCACATTGTGTCAACTAGTGACGGAAATCCCTTCATCCTGTCCAGTATACAAACAACATCCTTTGGTGAGCGCTGTCCTACCTTGTGTCGGCGTCATCTTTTGCACTTGCGTTAAGCTAATGGTGCCCTTTAGCCCGCTTTGATCTGCTGTCTGTCTGTCTGTGAAATCGCCATCCCAGTTCTCAACAAATACAACGCCTACAAGTACTTCATGTATTTGCAATAACTATCGTATAATCTTTAATTCAAATAAAGGCATACACTATATATAGATAATGTGAAAGCAGACAAATCCGTCAGTTTCGAAGTCTTTCAACTTTAGCTGTACTTCTCATTCTCATCCCGCAGAAAATAGGGAAGGGAAGTACCATGTCCCCCACAGTTTCTGCATTTAATCTGGTATGATACTTTTAACAGGTGATTCTGCTTTGTCCTAGGACGCATCTTAATACTTTAAGAGAAAATGGTTTTTGTAATTTTGTCATACTTTGACTCCCTCATCCTGACATCTTCGCTCCTGATGATTCCGCAGTGTTCTTCAATCCATGGCAAAACAGTCTTTTTGTTTTGAATTTACAGCTGTTTTATTGTGTCGCTTCCAATATCCTGTCAACCATGAGGTTTTATCATTTAGGTTTCCAGTAACAAACGAGAATATGATTCCGAGAGGATCAGTAAAATTTCGTCGAACACATTTATCGCATGTATTAGTCGAAGATAGTAGTGAGCTCAGGTTTCATTGTCAGTTCCTCGATGGGGAAGACAGTTTGTCCACAGTATTGAGTTCTTCCGCAGAAGAATGTTTTGATTCATCTTTATAAATATGTCCAGCACTGAATCGTGCAAGTACACTCTCAGCAAACAACTGTTGTTTGACCTCAGTCTGTAATAATGCCCAGGACAAACATGGTACAAAGAAACACTGTTTGAAAACAGTTTAAAGTTTTCGAGTTAGCCATCTGATGACAAAATTTGTCTACATCAAATAAATCCTCTGGCAATAGATTCTTAAACATCCAGTGTCGTTCCATAAATCGTCTCGCAGCAACGCCCTAATCTTTATCTTGAAGAGCTGCCGTTCCCAAATTGGAAGTGTTATAGTAAGAGCTTCGCAGGTCAAGTGGTATTACGTTACATTAGCTTTATTCCGCAAGTACCAACGAGAGGGTTCATTGGGAGATGGAAATATGTCAGGCACGTATTTTTTTTTTTTTTACGTGCACTTCAGTTAAATGATGAAACATTATTCCAAATTATACTATTGCAGTGTAAATGTTAATTAAAGAATAACCTAAAACATTAGTTTGAAGTGTTTCTGTCGAGATACTCTTAATACAGTTGAAGGAGTTGCCCAAGAGGACGATATTTGGTTCAACCTTAAGCTCTCCCATACTTTCTGTATGACATATAAAACACTTGTTAAATATGCATGTATCCACTATGAGACCCTTTCTGTACTGATGTTAATCCCATGCAATGTTTTTAGAGTTTTGTTTTGGTCCTCGTGTTAAATACACTGTCCAGAAACATAAAAGTTACCATCTGCGAAAAGCGTGAATAGCCACCTTTTGCAGTGCAGACGCTGCAAGACGTTCAGGAGAAAGTGAAAAACATTTTTGAAGACACCGACAGGGATGTGGGCCCATGCCAACTCCAGTCCTGTGGCCAGATCGGCTTGGCTTACTGGCTGAGGAGCCATGGCGCGAAGAGTCCGATCGTGACGATCCCACAGTTTCTCGATTGGATTTAAAACCGGGGAGTTTGATGATCAGAGTAGTATAATAAACTCCGGCTGGTCCTCTTCGAATTACGCATGTACACTAGGTCTGTGACATGTTGCATTGTCCTGCTGGTAGATGCCTCAGGTCGAGGAAAAACAAACTGTATGTAGCAGTGGGCATGATCCCAAGGACGTAAACGTACTTGTGTTGATCCATTTTGCCTTACAGAATGAGGAGAGCACCCAGGGAGTGCCCTCCGGCCTGGACCCTTTTGACAGTTAACTGAGCGAGGTGGCGCAGTGGCTAGCACACTGGACTCGCATTCGGGAGGACGACGGTTCAATCCCGCGTCCGCCATTCTGATTTAGGTTTTCCGTGATTTCCCTAAATCACTTCAGGCAAATGCCGGGATGGTTCCTTTGAAAGGGCACGGCCGACTTCCTTCTCCGTCCTTCCCTAATCCGATGAGACCGATGACCTCGCTGTTTGGTGTCTTCCCCCAAACCAACCCAACCCAACCTTTTGACAGTTGTTGCACGGTTTTTGTCTTCAAGAATCGCGCCGTACACACCATCTGCCCAATGGAGCATAAAATTCGATTCATTTGAAAGTGCCACTTGTCGCCACACAGGGGACGTCTAGTTGTGGCACTGGCGTGCAAATTCCAACTTTCGTTGGCAATGAATACCAATCAGCATGGGTGCATGAACCAGGCGCCTATTGCAGAGGCCCATACGCAACAACGTTCGCTGAACGGTCATTGAGGAGACACTTCTGGTAGCCCCTTAGTTCTTCTGAATGGTCAGTTGGTCAACAGTTGCACGTCTATTCGCCCATAAACATTTCCACAGCCATTGTTCGCCCTTATGGTCTATGGCACTGGTGCAACACAGTTTCCTCGCCGCCGGCTTTGGATAGCGCAATTTTGCCATGTATGGTGTACTTTAATAACGCGGCACGCGTACGGTTTACAAACTTAGCCGTTTCGGAAATGCTTGCACCCTTGGCCCGAAAGCCAATGATCACGCCCTATTGGACGCCAGGTAACCCGCTCCGTTTCCATATTACGACAACGACTGCACCGTTCTCTGCACCCTCCACCATTACCCCCTCACCCCGGCACACATTATACACTTTGTATACGCAGGTGTGTGTGTGTGTGTGTGTGTGTGTGTGTGTGTGTGTGTGTGTGAAATATTATTTGTATTGGTGTGTGTCACACAAGGCGAAGGGGTGGGGGGACAGAGAGAGAAAGAAAGAGAAAGAAAGAGACATAGAGATACGTATTTTCCTTTTTTTGTGGCTGCTAGTGCGAAAGGGATAATAAAAGAAATGATAAAAATCATCCCTCTCGCACAAGCAGCAAAAACAAAACCACACACACATAAAAAAAGCTCTCCAAAACGAATACTATTTCACACAAACACTCAGACACACGCACACACACCTGCATGCACAAACGGGTTACAGATATCTCAAACATCACACTCCAAGCTTGGCAATAATATTCGATCTTTGGAAATAACATCCGGCAATAACAGTCGGCAACACAAACGAAAACATTGCATCAACACAAGTGTACTGTTCCTAGTGTTGTGAAATGTGGAAAACAAAAACCCCAAGTGGCAATTCTAAGAACAGGAACAGCACCAAAAATGGAACAGAAGCGTAATATGTAGAAAATCGTCCACGCAACCTGCAAGTACAATTTGAAATATTACTATAGCATAGAAAAAAACCAACGACCAGAACTGTTTATAACCTTCAGGTGCAGTGTCCCAAAACGAAAACTAAATAGTAAAAATATGTACATTTTCCAGGCCACTGAAGATGCCATGCAGAGAATAAAAGGGAAACGCATATGGCACGAAAATTGTGTTTCATTCAGTTGTAGTTACACGGTCCAAATATAAAAATTATCAATATACGATAATAGATTGAAAAAATTGGACTCCCTCATTTCAAGATACATGGAATGAAAATATTAAATTAAATAGGGAAATAACAGAAAACTTAGTCCATCCATCGTTGTATTTCTCGAAAAGTGATAAGTGGTATTCTCCTACTTATTCTGGTTTTTTGAAACTCTATTCAAAATTCATGTTGTAATCACTCCATTGTTTGGACATTATGATTGGTCAGTGCAAAAGGGTGAAAACGAAGGCTTAAGAGCTATTTTTCATGTCCGTTTGTCGTTCTCATGGGCTACAACCTGAGGCATGTTATGTACATACAGCCAAAAGATCAGTTGCTTTCTATTTTTATTATAGCTATGAATAGACTGTTGATTTTTAAGTTTCCGCCTTATATTGCGTCACAGGTTTGTTATGCCTTCTCATGTTTTTATTCTTTTAAAGCAAATTTAGCATTGTACTTCACTGATGCTGCATATACACTCCTGGAAATGGAAAAAAGAACACATTGACACCGGTGTGTCAGACCCACCATACTTGCTCCAGACACTGCGAGATGGCTGTACTAGCAATGATCACACGCACGGCACAGCGGACACACCAGGAACCGCGGTGTTGGCCGTCGAATGGCGCTAGCTGCGCAGCATTTGTGCACCGCCGCCGTCAGTGTCAGCCAGTTTGCCGTGGCATATGGAGCTCCATCGCAGTCTTTAACACTGGTAGCATGCCGCGACAGCGTGGACGTGAACCGTATGTGCAGTTGACGGACTTTGAGCGAGGGCGTATAGTGGGCATGCGGGAGGCCGGGTGGACGTACCGCCGAATTGCTCAACACGTGGGGCGTGAGGTCTCCACAGTACATCGATGTTGTCGCCAGTGGTCGGCGGAAGGTGCACGTGCCCGTCGACCTGGGACCGGACCGCAGCGACGCACGGATGCACGCCAAGACCGTAGGATCCTACGCAGTGCCGTAGGGGACCGCACCGCCACTTCCCAGCAAATTAGGGACACTGTTGCTCCTGGGGTATCGGTGAGGACCATTCGCAACCGTCTCCATGAAGCTGGGCTACGGTCCCACACACCGTTAGGCCGTCTTCCGCTCACGCCCCAACATCGTGCAGCCCGCCTCCAGTGGTGTCGCGACAGGCGTGAATGGAGGGACGAATGGAGACGTGTCGTCTTCAGCGATGAGAGTCGCTTCTGCCTTGGTGCCAATGATGGTCGTATGCGTGTTTGGCGCCGTGCAGGTGAGCGCCACAATCAGGACTGCATACGACCGAGGCACACAGGGCCAACACCCGGCATCATGGTGTGGGGAGCCATCTCCTACACTGGCCGTACACCACTGGTGATCGTCGAGGGGACACTGAATAGTGCACGGTACATCCAAACCGTCATCGAACCCATCGTTCTACCATTCCTAGACCGGCAAGGGAACTTGCTGTTCCAACAGGACAATGCACGTCCGCATGTATCCCGTGCCACCCAACGTGCTCTAGAAGGTGTATGTCAACTACCCTGGCCAGCAAGATCTCCGGATCTGTCCCCCATTGAGCATGTTTGGGACTGGATGAAGCGTCGTCTCACGCGGTCTGCACGTCCAGCACGAACGCTGGTCCAACTGAGGCGCCAGGTGGAAATGGCATGGCAAGCCGTTCCACAGGACTACATCCAGCATCTCTACGATCGTCTCCATGAGAGAATATCAGCCTGCATTGCTGCGAAAGGTGGATATACACTGTACTAGTGCCGACATTGTGCATGCTCTGTTTCCTGTGTCTATGTGCCTGTGGTTCTGTCAGTGTGATCATGTGATGTATCTGACCCCAGGTATGTGTCAATAAAGTTTCCCCTTCCTGGGACAATGAATTCACGGTGTTCTTATTTCAATTTCCAGGAGTGTATTTCTGAACTACATTTGATGTCCGACGTCAACAGCGAGAAACTACCGTATAGACCAGATGGAGCAACTCTTGCACACTGCATGTACACACGTACAACCTAACTGGCTTCACCATATGGTAACAGGTGCATTACTGTCTCAATAATGATTTACCAGTTTTTATGCCATGTGTTCGTTGCCCGTTCCTGTCGCTATTGTAAAATAGCGTTGATCGCTTTTCCCATTTTCTATAATAAATTAGTATTTCAAATCAATTCTGAATTTACAGACAAAAAGTACTCTATCTTTAAAAAAGATTTATTTAAAAACGAAAAATTTTAGCACTGCTGCTATGCTAATTGACGTTCTCGTTTACTTACTTGGTTATTAGCAAAACATAAGAAGCACCTTTCATAAGCGAGACCAATCAAATATCGGTACTCATAATTAAAATACCAGTATCGGCTTTAACCGGTCGGCTTTTCGCATCGCTGAACGGTTCTAGGCGCTACAGTCTGGAACCGCGCGAGCGCTACGGTCGCAGGTTCGAATCCTGCCCCGGGCATGGATGTGTATGATGTACTTAGGTTACTTAGGTTAGTTAGGTTTAAGTAGTTCTAAGTTCTAGGGGACTGATGACCTCAGAAGTTAAGTCCCATAGTGCTCAGAGCCATTTGAACCATTTTCGCATCGCTGCTGTCGCCTGCCGATGAGGGCACTTGGAACTTACTTGTTGTTCTCTCTTTACATCATCATACTGTAGTTGCAGAGAAAGTCCTTCATAATCAGACACGTGTAGTTGTGTGCAATGCTATTAAACTTTTGACAGAAGAGAAAATGAGCAAGTGAAATTCTCATTAGAAACTGTACTTGGTAGGGTTGCAGAACAAGTGCATTCGCTTAATAAAAGGAATAAAGGAGGGGGGAAAACATGGCTACAAGAGCTTCCCACGGCTTCTCTACTGAGAAAAGGCGCAGAAGGAGAAGATGAAAATTTTATTTTTACTAATACTGATGAGCAGGTGTACCGTCCCCAGTAGAAATATTAGAAAAACTTGAAAGTGGTATTTGAAAAAAGAATACACTTAATATTGGATTATACGTGAACATTAACCGCTCCGGCGATATGTAATTTTCTCTCATGTGTATTATTATTATTATTATTATTATTATTATCATATAAAATTCTGTGCCTCATTTTCGAGTGCAAAGAATAAAAGATGCACTCTGACAATAATGGACCATGTAGATTGAAAAGGAACATCTTTTGCTATCTTTTATCCGTTATCATCCGTTATCACTGTCTCTCTCTTGTCTTCAATGCGAGTAGTCGGACATCTTGGCGACTGCTGTTGAACGAAATCATTATTGTACTTGTAACTAGATAAGATATTAGTTTCATGCTATTATTCTCATTTAATTGTAAGAGGTGAGCCCTATCTCATGTCTGCTTCCTTTGAATATCAGTAATTCAAGTTATTTTCAGCGCAACAATTGCAGCCGCAGTTGCAGCCACAGCCGCCATTACATGGCATTTTTAATTTATGAAATTAGCGGAAGCGAATTATTCGCCCGCTTCAATTATAATACACATTTTTTCACAGCCGCCAGCCACTACAACGGAACACATAGCTTTATGATTTTTATTTTCAGTTTAATAGCCGAGATCCAGAGCCACGACTCAGACTACAATGCATTACGAAAGGAAATGGTAAGAAATTATTCTCTCGCGCGTGTGTGGGCAAATGCAATTAATAATCAGAGATCTCATGTTTGAGCAGAAACGTTTAGCCGAGGCAAGAACCTAAAAAAAGTTTCTTTCGTTTTTCAAATTATATGTAACGTGTTACAAGATCCGTGTGTCTTACAGTTATTAACTTGATTAATGATTTTGATAAGGATTAAGTTTCATGGAACAAACCGTCTTACAAAAAACAATTTAATTCAAATCAAAGACAAAAGTCAAAATTAAACTAATAATCAAATTAGCAATTAATTTTGAGAAAAGCCCATCACGTAACAACGACATTCATATAAAAAGAAAGAGAAAAATATTTTATATTATCATAAATCACGCGAGACA
This sequence comes from Schistocerca nitens, assembly GCF_023898315.1. Classification (NCBI taxonomy): domain Eukaryota; kingdom Metazoa; phylum Arthropoda; class Insecta; order Orthoptera; family Acrididae; genus Schistocerca; species Schistocerca nitens. The sequence continues at coordinate 311,308,341 of NC_064618.1, read as the reverse complement.
GGTTATCAAGTTTAAATTGTCGTTGTCATAGTAAGTGACGTTTTTCTCTGCACTACATTTTTGTAGATTTTTTGTTTTATGAGATATCTTTCTCACAGTGTGTGGTCTATCTTGTTTTGCTGCGATTTATCCTTTGTTTATGTGACTCTTTCCTTTTCAGTACTCCAGTGAAAAACTATTGACTTTGAATGTCTATATTTGTCAAAGTATTTGTTGTACTGATACAACCTGTTAAAGCAATATTGTCTGAAGACTCGATAACTGTAGGTGACATTTGATACGAGCTACAAGTTTGTGCATAGACTTCAGCTGTCGGATTGCACCTTCCCTACCACGTGGCGGCCCTTCACAGTGGAGGCCCCCCCCCCCCCTCGCCACTACCATTGTCTCATATCCTACTATGTCACCTGCACAGCTAGAATCCAAGTTATTTTGCGCGCGCTCTAGTACTACGTTTCGTTGCCAGCCTGCTCAGGCGACACCGAAAGTGTTCTTCTTAGCGAAGTCAACGAGCCGACAAAGACGGCGCACTGTCTCTTAACGTGCGTACCTTGTACTGTTCCGTCCACTGAAACGTCTCTCAGTAATGTATCCATCTGCAGCAACGGACTGGAGGACCGTTTTAGACCAAATAGCCATTGTAATGTTCGGAAACAATGTTGACTAAAATTACTATTTCATTAAGAGTTAGGGCTACCAGTCTGAAATTAGATAGCCAGATACTGCTTGCCTAATGGACACGTTAGTGACTCTCATATTCTCTCAACAGATGGTTGTATAAATTCACAGGTTAATATTAATGAGTTAGCCACCTACTGCTTCTCAAAAAAACTAACTGCTACAAGATTTTCTATTGAGTGTATACATCATAATTTTGTGTCTCCAGCTGTGTGAAATATTCCGGTCTTTGACGTGGTAATAGGTTGGAACATCACATGCTAAACTATATGTTACAGAATCTAGGAAAAATCTAATGATCATTCGTCTTCACCCGACACTTCATTTTCAGATATTTCTTTAGCTGCTTTTCTGTAAGGGCACTAGTACTACTATTTGTCTTTAAAGTGACATAGACAAGAACAACTTTTAATCAGTACCGAATCTTTGTATATCGCTAGTGACAAACGCGGAAAAGGTTTTATTTGCGGTTTTGTTTTAGTCGTCTTAGGCAGAAACTGACACACATTAAACATCACTTTTACAATTCACAGCGAACAGTGCACATTAGAATTTCTACACAGCGTCCAGAGAGTATGACTACTGCTGTGTAGTACAGAGCGTATTTTTCATGTGTAATCTGAATTATAATAAGCTTATACACAGTGTCACAGAAGGAAAGGTAAATGCTTAAGGATTTGTCAGAAACGATCATCCAAAGCAAGAAAGACTAGTAAACATCGACTCTAAAATGCACACCATGAGAGCTATGAACACTTACAGATCTTCGACACTATAAAGAATCTCTTCTACTGCAAACTCTTTCCGTTCCGTATTTTGAGAGATAACAGTATGGACCAAAACAAGAAAAAGAATCCAGTAAGCATGCGCTCTGAAGTGCACACCTTAAGAGCGATATTTACTAGAGAATACCTGCTCCCAAATATGAAAATCGAAAAGCTTGCAATAGAAGAGGTTTTTTTCATGGTATCGAATGCCTGCTCCCAAAATATGGAAAGCCAAGAGCTTGCAGTAGAAGAGATTTGTTTCACGGTTTGGAAGATGAAGTACTTTTCATAGCTCTTTAGGTACGCATTTTAGAGCTCATGTTTACTGGAATTTTTTGCTTCGCGTGATCTTTCTTTCCAGGTCCCTGAATACTGAGCCGGCCGGAGTGGCCGAGAGGTTCTAGGCGCTACAGTCTGGAACCGCGCGACCGCTACGGTCGCAGGTTCGAATCCTGCCTCGGGCATGGATGTTTGTGATGTCCTTAGGTTATTTAGGTTTAAGTAATTCTAAGTTCTAGGGGACTGATGACCTCAGAAGTTAAGTCCCATAGTGCTCAGAGCCATTTGAACCTGAATACTGACCATTCCTGCTGGAACATCCTGCGTAGTTAATGGCGAATTTTAGAAACTATTACTTGTGTTTTGCTTGTAGTCTTCTTATGCAGAAAATCACACATATTTTAACTTCTTTTACACAATTCACAGTGCATAAACCACATGTAAAACAGAAATGCGCAGTAAACAAACCATTATTGTCAATAGAGATGCCACATCTCGTCCATAGACAATGTACGCTGTTCTGTAGAGCAGAGGCTATTTTTCATACCTTTTCGGTATCAGTATTTGTTTATGTATTAGTTACAAGGGTACTTATTTCTACATATCGCTATTTTATTTGTTCAATTAAGGATACCATCAAAGCATATGATGGAATTCTCTGAGTCACTTTCCACGATATATATATATATATATATATATATATATATATATATATATATATATATATATATATATGGTAGCATAGCAAAATTTTAGTTTGTAACCAATACACCAAACAAATATTTGCTAAGAGTAATTAAACGTCAGAAAGTGCAGTGAGAGGCAAGGTTCATACTTTTGCCTATTGCAGATAATAATAATTTCAGTAAATCGATATAAGTAAACCTCATGTAACGATAAACTTCTGAACGTAACAAAAGAGCGTGATTTAATCTCATGTTAAAACAAACTAGTATCAAAAGTAGTAGCAGTAACGTAAAATACGCCGGAGAACACAAAAGATGAGAAAATATACGTGAAAGAAAGTTAAAATGAGCTGCAGGTGTCTAAGGTGTTGTATCAGTGCGGGGGGCAGTGCAACTAGCATGCTGCAGCCGTCGAATGGGCAGTGAATCAGGTAGTCCATCTTACTGTATATTGGGAGCCGCCGGCTCGTGTTGATATAGATGAGCTGTGGGAACGTGATCGTCGTCGGAAGCAGCTCACACTGACGGGGAATGCTCGTGACAGGAACCACAATAGCGCATCTCGATATCTCCACAATCTACGCTATTGTAGTAAGACTTTAAAAGGATCGAAGTAGGTACTGTGAAGGAACTCACAGGGTTCATTAAGGCAGTTAACACGATTGTTTTTAAGATCTGTGCAGATGTCAATGCAAGATGCATTTTTGTTCGTTATGCAAAATATTTATATAAAACTGAATACCGTGGATGTTATGACCATTGGTGACAATAGCTCCTCCATATAGTTCTGGAGTCTCCAACAGACTTGGAAATCTCTTGAAGCATGATAGATCACTTGACTGAAATCATAATTATTAAATTTACAGAGTGTATCAACTGCAGAATGGTAGATGTGACAAGGTATAAATCGGTGAAACAGTTGGAAATTTTATCAAGCGTTACAAAAATAGTAATAAGCTGGCGTATGTCGAGTACTTCGTGACCACTTTGACTACAATTCATTCTTATTCAAAGATTTTTGTCTTTTCAGATAAATTAAATGTAACCAAGACAGCGAGTTGTACAGTTTATTTATGTAGCAAGATCACCAAAGCTTAAAGCGAACACACTTCAGTTCCTTTTTTTAGTATGAAACTTCACTGATTTGAGCATTTCTGTTTGTTTCAGGAGTGTCCCACTGGCATGGTCGATGAGGAGTCCTTCAAGAATATTTTCTCTCAGTTCTTCCCGCAAGGAGGTGAGTCCACTACCAACACCAGCTACATCGCCGAAAAATGAACGGTAGATAAGAAATATGTCACGGTATGATGAGTAATTAATTGACATATTTCACAAGACTTCATGATGTTCAAAATGCGGAATTCTTATATCCCTTGAAGAAGTTATTAAGGAATTATTTGAAGTTGGTAATCTGTATTGTATAGGGCCTACATTCTTCAGTCTTCCGTGCTTCATGATTCAAAAGGTGATGTCAATCACTCTGAGAACTACACTAATTTCATTAGTGAATTACAAATTTCTGCATTTCATGCAATTTTAGCACCTTACTCAGTTTCGAAGTGAAGAGAATCTCGTGGAATGGTAAACTTCTGAACGTAACAAAGGAGAGTCTTTTACTAGAACATCGTAATTCAGCTACTCCAAGCGATTTATGTTGTACAACCTACACTACTTTTGTATCACTACCGCTACCCAGAAGGGCGACAGCGTCTCAGAACTTTGGACGACTGTTAGCAAACGACATGCACTGTAAAAAACACAAGTGAAGATTGGCAAAGAGTTATAAAGTATTTTTGGGCCAAAATACAACCTTACTTCTACTTTACTATCGAGGGGTCTCCATTCGTTCTTTGTGTAATTAGCGGTGTAAGCATACACATTTTGGTTCAAATGGCTCTGAGCACTATGGGACTTAACATCTGTGGTCATCAGTCCCCTAGAACTTAGAACTACTTAAACCTAACTAACCTAAGGACATCACACACATCCATGACCGAGGCAGTATTCGAACCTACGACCGTAGCAGTCTCGCGGTTCCGGACTGTGCGCCTAGAACCGCTAGACCACCGAGGCCGGCATACAGATTTTGGATGTGTCTATTAGTCTATTCCGTCTATAGTACTTAAATGGCTCAGGTATTATATACCCGAAACTTGTTACTTCTACACTAGCCATTTCGATATCTCCATTAATTACCTAGTTTCCAATGGTGAAAACACTTTTAAGTCAACATTTCTGAACCATATACGATAGATTAAGTACTACAAAATGGATAAATTTACACAGTCATCAAAAACCTGTATGACTACACTGATAATTACTCAAAGAAAGATTGGAGACATTTGGGTAAGTTTGGAGGAACTAAGGTATGTCTTGGTCCAAAAAAATGTGTAAGTCGTGGACAATTTTCATTTGTATGTTTTACAGTGTGATTTTGTTTGCCAACAGTCGTCAAAAGCTCTGAGAGGGAACTTATGTCGATTATGTGGCTGTCGCTTGTCTGGATACTTTCCTGATACAGACGTATTGTATGTATGTATTAAACCGGGAACCTAGAAACGACGGAGAGGCTTCGTCCCTACATAGCCCTCAATGGGTCACAGCCCCACAATAGGCCACAGCAGTCCACCCACCCCTCCGCTGCCCCACACCGAACCCAGGATTATTGTGCGGTTCGACTCCCAGCGGACCCCCCAGGATCGTCTCATACCAGACGAGTGTAACCCCAAATGTTTGCATGGTAGAATAATTATGGTGTACACATACGTGGAAACGATGTTTGCGCAGCAATCGTCGAGACAGTCTAACTGAGACGGAATAATGGGAGCCAGCCCGCATTCGCCGAGGTAGATGGAAAACCGCCTTAAAAACCATCCACAGGCTGGCCGGCACACCAGACCTCGACACTAATCCGCCGGGTGGCTTCGTGCCGGGGACCGGCACGCCTTACCGCCCGGGAAGCAGGCGTTAGACCATGCGGCTAGCTGCGCGGGCAAACAGACGTAGTGCAGGTGCACAAAACGAATCGACAGGGACAGCTGAAACATCCCATAAAAAAAAAATTGGTATCTTGAATGTAGGATTTTTTTCAGTCTTCTGACAGGATTGATGTTGCCCACTCACGAATTCCTCTGCTGTGCCAACCTCTTCCTATCGGAGTAGCACTTACAATATACGTCCTCAATTATTTTCTGGATGTATTCTGATCTCTGTCGTCGTCTACAGTTGTCACCTTCTACAGCTCCCTCTAGTACCGTAGAAGTTATTCCCTGATGTCTTGATAGATATCCTACCATCTTGCCCATCCTTCATCGATTCTGTAGAGAACTTCCTCATTTCTGACCTTAGAAGCCCAACTAATTTTCAACATTCTTCTGTAGCACCTCATCTCACATGCTTCGATCCTCTCCTTCTCCGGTTTTCCCACCATCAATGTTTCACTGCCGTACAATATTGGGTTCCAAGTGTACATTCTCAGAAATATCGTCCCCAAATTATGGCCTATATTTGATACTAGTAGACTTCTCATGACCAGAAATGCCTTTTTGCAAGTGCTAGTGTGCTTATTATGGCTTCTTTACTCCGTCTACCTCGTGATCCCAAATTCTGGCGTTGTTTCTCGCTGTTGTCATATCTGCTACTTCTCATTACTTTTATCTTTCTTCGATTTACTCTTATTCAATATTCTCTAGTCATTAGACTGTCCATGACATTCAGCACAGCCTGTAATTCTTCATCACTTTCGCTGAGGATAGCAATATCATCAGCGAGTCTTATCGTCGATGTTCTTTCAATCTGAATTTTAAATCACTCTTGAGCCTTTCTTTTACTTCCGTCATTGCTTCTTCGATGTACAGAGTGAGTAGTAGGGTCGAAAGACAACATTCCTGCCTTACACCCTCTTTAATCCGAGCACTTCGTTGTTGGTGTGCCACTCTTATTGTTCCCTCTTGGTTCACGTGCATACTGCACCCGTCTTTCCCTATAGCTTACTTAATTTTTTTCTCAGAATTTCAAACAACTTGCACCATTTTCCATTGGCGAACACATTTCCAGGTCGACAAATCCAACTAACGTATCTTGATTCAATCGCAACGTCAGAATTGCCTTTTGGTGCCTTTACCTTTCCTAATGCCAAAGTGATCATCTACCACATCCTCAGTTTTCTTTTCCATTCTATTGTGTATTATTCTTGTGAGCAGTTTGGATGCACGAGCTGTTAACCTGATTGTCCGATAATTCTGGCACTTGTTGGTTCTTGAAATCTTCCTAATTGTGTGAATTATCTTTTTCCGAAAGTCAGATGATATATCGCCAGACTCATACGTTCTACACACCAACGTGAACAGTCATTTGTTGCCGCTTCCAGCAATGATTCTAGAAATTGTGATGGAATGTTATCTGTCCCTTATGCCTTATTTGACATTAAGTCGCCCAAAGCTCTTTTAAATTCTGATTCTAATATTGAATCCCCTATCTCTTCTATATTCACTCCTGTTTCTCCTTCTATCACGTCATTAGACTTGTCCTCACCCTGATAGCGGCTTTTAATGTACTCTTTCCAATTATCTGCTCTCTCCTCTGCATTCAACAGTAGAATTTCCATTGCAGTCTAAATGTTACAGCCCTGGCTTTTAGTTTCATCGAAGGTTGTTTTCACTTTTCTATACTCTGCGCCAGTCGTTACGACTATCATTTCTTTTTCGATTTCTTTGCATTTTTAAGCAGTCATTTCACCCTACCTTCCCTGCATTTCCTATTTATTTCATTCCTAATAGACTTGTACTTCTGTATTCCTCAATTTAGCTGAGCGTCGTAGTATTTCCTTCTTTCATCGATCAGCCGAAGTATTTGTTCTGTTTTCCATGGTTTCTTTGCAGTTACCTGTTTTGTATCTACGATTTTCTTTCCAGCTTCTGTGATTTCCCTTATTAGAGATGTCCATTCCTCTTCAACTGAACAGCCTACTGAGTAATTCCTTATCGCAGTATCCACAGCGTCGGAGAATTTCAAGCGTACCACTTCATTCCTTAGTACTTTCGTATCCCACTTTTTCGCGCGTTGATTCTTCTTGGCTAGTCTTTTAAACTTCAGCCTACTCCTCATCACTACTAAATTATGATTTGAATCTTTATGTGCTACCAGGTACATATTACAATAAATTATCTGATTTCGGAATCTCTGCCTGACTGAGATGTAATACAACTGAAATCTTCCCGTATCTCCTGGCCTATTCCAAGTATACCTCCACCTTTTGTGGTTGTTGAACAGAGTATTCGCTATTATTAGCTGAAATTTATTGGGGAACTCAATTTTTCTCTTCTCTCATTCCAAGTGCCAAGAGCGTATTCTCCCGTAACCTTTTCTTCTACTCTTTCCTCTACAGCCGCATTAGTCCCTCATGACCATTAGATTTTCATCTCCCTTTACGTTCTGAATTACCCTTTCAGTATCCTCGTATAATTTCTCTGTCTCTTCGTCTTCGTCTTTGACTTGCGACGTCGGCTTGTCCTCTGAACTATTCGTTGTCGGTGTTGGTTTGCTGTCGATTCTGATGAGATCAACCGTATCATTGAAGGGTTCACAGTAAATCACTCTCTGCCATATCTTCGAATTCATAATGAATCCCACCCCCGTTATACCATTTTCTGCCCCTGTTGATATTAACTTACACTCTTTTTTTGAGTCACCAGTCTTCTGATTGGTTTGATACGGCCCGCCATGAATCATCTCAGAGTAGCACTGCCAACCTACGCCCTCAATTATTTGCTGCATGTATTTCAATCACCTTGCCTTTTCCAAGTATACCACCTCCTCTTGTGGTTCTTGAACAGAATATTTGCTGTTACTACCTGAAATTTATTACACAACTCAATTAGTCTTTCTACTCTTTCATTCCTTGTCACAAGCCAATATTCTCCTGTGACATTTTCTTCTACTCCTTCCCCTACAACTGCATTCCAGTCCCCCATGGCTATTAGATTTTCATCACCTTTTACGTACTGTATACCCTTTCAATATCGTCTTATTCTCTTTCATCTTCAACTTGCAACGTCGTCATGTATACATGAAATATCGTTGTCGATAGTGGCTTGCTGTCGATTTTGATAAGAACAACTCGATCACTGAATTGTTCAAGTAACACACGCTTTGCCCTACCTTCCTATTAATAACGAATCCTACTCCAGCTATACCATTTTCTGCTGCTCTTGATATTACCCTATTATACTCATCCGACCAGAAATCCTTGTCTTCTTTCCATTTCACTTCACTGACCCCTGCTGTATCTAGATTGAGCCTTTGCATTTCCCTTTTCAGATTTTGTAGCTTTACTACCACGTTCAAGCTTCTGGCATTCCACGCCCCGACTCGTAGAACGTTATCCTTTCGTTGATTATTCATTCTTTCTGTCATGGTCACCTCTCCGTTGGCAATCACCTCCCGGAGATCCGAGTGGAGAACTAGCCCGGAATCTTTTGCCAATGGAGAGATCATGACACTTTTTCTTCAACTACAGGCCGCATGTCCTGTGGATACACGTTGTGTGTCTTTAATGCAGTGGTTTCCATTGCCTTCTGCACCCTTATACCGTTGATCATTGCTGATTCTTACGCGTTTAGGGGAAGTTTCCCATCCTCTGCTCTAATCGATAAGGCGATTGGCGGAATGAGGAGTGACTCCTTATGCTGAAGTCTTCTACCGTCACTGCTAATGATTTTTATTCAGAATTTAAGAGGTGTCGGGGTTCTAACCCGGGACCCAGGACGTTTTGGTTACTAATCGAGGACGCTACCCCTTTTTTCCCCAAAGGAACCTTCCTGGCGTCAAAAGGAGTAGTGGGGGCAAAGTGAACAGGGGTCGCAACCCGAGGTCTGGCCACCATGCAAAACATAGCAAGCTCTGGACAACAGGTACATTGCAAATGTAATTAAAAAACGTAAATAAATATCCTTCAAGGTACAACATAGACATAGGTCAAACGATGTAGTTACCGAAAATGACGGATTTGTTAAGGAACAAAGGTAACATTGTGTATTATTATAGTAATTTCGCATCGTGCTAGGTGTGCCTATAAGGGCTAAAAAGACATAGATAGTCACAATCACTCGGTTACGTACGGTGTGAATGATTTATTGCCGAAGTTCAACTTCGCATGTAAGTCATCCAAATCTGACTCTGTCGTGCAGTAGTAGTGATGTATTTTAATGGCACTTACGTTGTAAACCGATCGCAAGGATGCGCCTTTGTGTGCTAGGCACCAATAAGTGGCTGTTGCTGTATTATGGGCTATAGTACAGCAAGCATGCACAGGTTTTATGACTCCCCATATAGTTACGTCACATGCATGTACAGAAAACAGACAAGACAGGTATTTGATCAATTACAAGTTTAAAAAGTCAAATAACGGCCCTCATGAATATGATATCAAGTTGGCTTATAAATATCAGTGAACCATGTGTTAGTGTAATGTCTTAAAAGAGAAGAAAAGTTAGGCTGTGGTGAAGTACCGTTATACGCAGATTATAAGGTTTTTTCTCAAACTAAGTTCGGTAAAATGTTCGTGCGCTCGAAGCAAACAAGAGGGCTCAAAAGCGGAAGCACTCAGTGTCGCGAGAGGGAAAGCTGCTTAGCAGAAGCTGCTTACGAACAGATGAAATCAGTTGACCAGGGCTGGGCGGTGGTCTCGAATGTCCTCTAGTGGCGGCATACACCTGAAATAAAGTATTCTTTCTGCCGCCGTGTTGGTGCAGGACTTTGGTTGACAGGAGAATACAGCAATGAGAGGCAACACAGGTAATACTGCCTCCATTAAGCTCAGATGTCCAGGGGACTTCCGGGAGGCACGAGTTACCACTACAGGGTACAGGGCATTGTCAGAGCTGCTAGCACAGTCATGAATGCGATGTGATTCTGTTCATGTATCGAATCAAGGAGCTGTTGGGGAAGCGTGCGGCTTTGTAGCGCGCCAGCGACACGCGGATCACGTTGCATGGCCATCTCTCTCCCCCCCCCTCCCCCCCCCACCTTCCTTGCTGTTGACAGCGTGTGAATGTAGCTCAGGCTTGGCAGTTAACTACTGTGCGGTTCCACGCCATTTAGATTATTATTAATTAACATAGGCTAAAAAATAGTGTGATGTGTTCAGATGTATATGAAAGTAAAGCATCCTGATTTTGAAGTCAATGCAATTAATAGTTTAAAAGAAAATTGGATTTTTTCATAATTCTGAGCTCTGGCAAACATGTGGAAGCTGAAACCTTGAAATTTCAACAGCAGGTGTATTACCGTAACGGAAACATACTCCTGAGAACCTTATTTAATAATCTGCAGTAATTTACAAATTATTCAGTTTATATTTGCCATTTGGAAACGACAGAATGTTACAGATTATCAACTCTTTTGGCTCATCTTACGGATTATAAATTTCACAAATAATTACGTAATATAATAATGCTGTACCAATTTTTATGTTTGTAATTATAATAGTCTGAGGTGCAAAGACTTTTGAATCGGCACTTTTGGAAGAGAAAGGCTGCAACATTGCGTTTAGAAACTAGAGCTTTCGTGTTTATGTGAGTAGAGGATTCTAAGTAACTTCATTGTCTCAACAAATCGTTACTCAGCTATGGTACATTTTGGTATTAACGTAGATTCGTTACTCGAGAGAACCATTTAGATTTTTGTACGAGGCGGAGAGGCTTTCTTATACTCTAGTAGAGTGCTCGCTGCAAGAAAATTGAGTATTAGGCCTCAACACCCAGTAAGAGGCCACGCACGGTACACCTTAGTTCTCGAGAGCTATTCACTGCTAGGCAGTCGACGTAGTTTCTCCATAGTAGTCATTGCGTAGCTATCGTTATACAAGAACTAACAGCATACCTCGGATGACTGTTTTTGGTAATATAGTATCGACAGTGAATGTGTTTTGTATAAGTTTACAGAATTTACTGTTTAAAGCTATATTTTTATAACTACACTGAAAGTGACTTGCAGATTAACATATCCCAGATTTTTTATCAATTTTTGTGTACTTCCTTCACGAAATACTATGTGGCAAGTGGAGTATTACAACTTTCCACTTTCAGGGCGAGCAAATTGACTTTTGAAGTAACCGCTCAATAATTATTCCAGTTAGCAGATTTGAACCTAAAAAAAATCTTAAGTGTTTCAAATGGGGAATATTGCAGGTTCTGTTTCTTTTGTGGAAAGACTTGCTTACGATGTGAACTTAAAAGGATTTTATATTGAACCGTGGTTTATTTTCAAAGAATATTCTTAAGAATTTATTTTATTTACTAGCGACTCACCAAGATCATTAACACATTTAATCACACTATGTAATCATGGAAGCATTTGCCAGGTAGTAACTGATGAAATCATAACCAAATTCCTTTTAACAAATGGGAATTTTATTTACTTTAAAAGTGCCTAAAAGCATTTTTTTAAAAGAAACAGATTTAAAATTATAACTGAAAGCACCCTCTAAATATCAAAGTTACAATTTATTCAGAGGCAGAAAGAAACAAGTTTTGACTTTATGAGCTTTCGGGCAGAGAACCTTGCCGCTCCATTTTGACACGGCCGTAGTTACGACTGCTCACAACAGCCTCTGAAAGACTACACTGGTGCAAATCTGCAACATACCAGATAACTCTAAACTATGAGTTTTAACAATTTACACAAGCACACAAACTATGCACCCCCCCTCCCCCCCGTAGGAGGGATGGAAATGGTACAAAACACTAACAATTAGAATATTAACCTTGCCACCGAAGGTGCAACTTGATTTTAACTTCTAAGAAAAGTCTTACGGTGAAAGGGTGGCAACTTTGCATACAAAAATGATCATTTAAATAAAAGCCCATGAAATGCAATCTTATATAAAATTCTACAAGGTTGGCCAAACAATAGTTACGATGCTCTACAGTACACAGATACCGCCTCTCAAGATCATAGGCAATAATATCAAAGCTTCCAAAGATCAAAACATACTTAAGGTACTAGGCCGTTACACTCCAAGCAATAATTTCGTTAACACACCAAATCCGACAGACATGGCAGAGGCAGCTACTAACGTAAGGTAGATTGATAGGGAGATTACCGAACAACCCGAACCGCAGGTTTCTCTAACCCGCCCCTACTCCACAAGGGAAAAACGGACCACCCAATTTATAAACACTGGGTAGGCAAACGGAGAAGAATGGTGGGACGACCCCAAAGCAAAACAGAGAATTTAACAAGAGTAAATCAAACAACATATCACCAATCACTTAACTTCTAATAAACTGTGATTTCTCGAGAAGACCTGGCGCAGCACCCCCAAAACGCTCTCCCGAACCGTCCGCTGCCAGCCACTTTAACGGACGCAGGAAGGCGTGCCGATTTCCCGTATCATGGCGTCGCAGCTCGCACCGGCCAGACTGATGTCGTGGGTTGACTTCAGTTGCTCTCGTGTCGACCGCGAAGTCACTACCCCTCGCTATACGCCGAGGCCCAGTGGACTCACGTGGCGACCTCACATGCGCCGACGCTCAAGACGGACAAGTCATCTTCTGTGTCAGTGCGCGACCGACCAGCCGATCGATCCAACCGCCAATGACCACTGCCTGAGCAAACTCGAGCAGACTGGCGGCCTAACGCGCAGACTCAGATGCAGGAACTAAGCCCAGACTGGGAGAACACTCGCTGAGTTCTCTTACTAGCGGAGTGGAAAGACTCTCATTTTGCCGGCTTTAAAGGTTGATCCGAACGACAGACATACTAGCACTCCAAACAACAGACAGACACTAACTGCCTAACCTGCCTAATAAATGCGGACGAGAGACAGACTAGCAAGCTGGGGACGAGAGACTGACTCATTCTGACCGACTGGCGAGCTCATAGCGCCCCTTAAATGCACGTGAACAGGCAACCTTTCCCCTTTCCCTTTTCCCACCAGAGGGAGACACCAAAGCTGCGAATGCCACAGCGGCGCCACCGCCAGAAGCGGTTGGCGACTGCTTTACACTACGCGCTGCGGCGCGCTCTTCAAAACAGTAATTTTTACCACGGCTCATATATACTTCGCTTTTACCAAATCGAATATTACCTTATTTCTCGCAAATTATACTTTCTTATCCAGAAATTGTCTTACACCCATTGGAGCTGCGATATCAACAAGTGAACTGATGACTTCATGTAATGTTTTTAGACTATCTTCGGGATACATATGCGATCACTGTGTAAAAAGAAACAGTGGAGCTGCCGCCTACTTTCCGTCCAGATGTCTACGAAAAATTGACGTTCTATTGAATCGTTTCGTCATGTGAAGGAATTTTCTTTGGTCAGAGATTCATTGTCTTTTTCATGTATGCCGTCTGCGCTTTATGACGTATATAAACTTCTGTATTTGTCAAATGCTCTATATGTGTACTTTCTGTTTGTCTGGATGCTGAGCCGAGAGAGATTAACATCCGCGTAAATTCAGCTGTAGAGAGAGCTGAATGAAAATGGAGGGAAGAAAAAAGGTTGGCATGAGATTTTCTGAACATCGAATGAATGAAAATGAGCATCTGAACGAGTCAAGGACCAACAGGTAGTGAAAAACGAATGTGAAGGTGGAGTAAAGGACGTGTAATTCCATGTTATTAATGTTGTTGAGATCCTCCAAGTGATTTATGACCATAGGGTGGCGATATGCCAGCTATCTATGACGGAAAAATATGGCTTTATACTGAATTATAATGAGGAATTATTCATTACTAAATAACATTTTTGTGAAGAAATAACTATCTAATCTCTTAACGTGTCTCTTCTGTTTAATAAGGGATCGCAGCCCTACAGTTATTTATCGGGGATTCTGAGTAAATATTGAAAAACGGTGACTGTCTGTATTCCCTCAGATACTGCTCTGAATTTATTTGTGCTTTTCGCAAAAAGTTATTTGATTCAAGCCAGCTAATCGCCCAAGAGCTCAGTAATAATTTTCATGTGTATTCGCACAAAATCAATCAGTAAGCCGTGCCATCTTTGAGGAAGCAGCGAAGGCAGAGACTACATCACGAGGTGGAAGAGACTTATTTGCACTTACGTCTGGGCATCGAAAAATATTGACAGCAAAAATAAGACAAACAATGTGAAGCGTATATAGAAAGACTAAAATGGCTTGGCTCTGAGCACTATGGGACTTAACATCTGTGGTCATCAGTCCCCTAGAACTTAGAACTACTTAAACCTAACTAACCTAAGGACATCACACACATCCATGCCCGAGGCAGGATTCGAACCTGCGACCGTAGCAGCCGCGCGGTTCCGGACTGAGCGCCTAGAACCGCTAGACCACCGCGGCCGGCATAGCAAGACTCTCCATACAATTAAGAGACTTATTTCTCTTACGTAACGGACAATGTAAAATTATTTAATTAGAAGTAAACTCGCAGGCTAATTTAGCTGGACAATTGATATAATTATTTAATTGCTGAGAGTCGTATATCTTTAATAGTTAATATTCACTAAGCATGAGCAGCATCATATTTGATAACTATTGATCCGTTATAAAATGTAGTTTTAGTAACCAGCATTAAATTAACTGTGTGTAGTTTAAAGATCTTCACTGCTTACATGCATGAATGTTATACAAGGTGTCAAAAAGTGTTAGAAATACCTACAGGAGGTGGCAGTGATCAAAACCACGAGAAAAATTCCCAAAACTCTGAAACCAAAGCCAGCTGAGATGTGGGTCGTTTTACGTATGACAAGTGAGGTGTAGTATTCGGTGGTGTAGGCCGTCTTACTGTTGCAATTCATTGTGCGTGTTTGAAATGCTTATAATTTAGAGAGCACTGAAAGCGACAGGATGACAATGACAGATGCTTATCCACGACAGGACAGCACCCCATTTTCTACGGATCGTGTGGCAGTGGATCACGGCAACATTTCATGGGCAGTGGATTGGTCGGGAAGGTCCAGTAGTATGGCCTGCCTATTCATCGGACCTGAAACCGTTGCTATTCTGGCGATGGGGACATTTAAAGGGATACGTGTATGTCCAATCCATGGACAGTAAGTAGACGTTAACAGAGTCGTTTGACAAATGCATGTGACACAGTCCGAATATATATATGAGAGAGTGCGTGACTTACTGCGAAGAAGGGCTTGGGGTGTTGTCAGGATGCGTGGAAACCACATGTAACACTGCTTATAGTGCCTACCACATAGCAGACGTATCAGAATTAGAGGAGTCATTGGCCCTTTTCTCCGCAGGTGTTAGTTTCCGGACGCATCATTATATGAACCTTTCTTCTGTTTTTAAAAGTACTTCCTCCTGTATAAACATCTAACACTTCTCTAAACGACCCCTATGTGCGTTGTAAATGCAATTTTGCCACTGAAATAAGGAGACGTAGCAGGAGAACATTAGTAATGAAGTAAAACAAGTAAAGTAAAAAAAAGCGATACAGTAGTAGTCTCTTGTGATCAAGTGCGCAGTTGAACAAAGAGTGGCCGTACTCATTACGTACGCACTAAAATACCAAAGTTCTGAAGCCCCATTTGTGCATATGCGTATGGAATGTTTGTACGCGGTTCACGTTGTAGCATAAAAAACGTTATCCCGTTACTGTCGCAATTCTGTTCAGTGGGCCTTCTCCTACAGCAATTTATCGAAAAAGGAAATTCAAAGAGTCATTCTTTGAGCTCTATGGTTCCCAGAAATTAATTTTTGGAGCTTTGGAGTGCGAGAATGTGTTTTATCCTAATTTAATATTACCAGTTAGGGATGTGAGGTAACGACCGTTAAATTTTTACAGTAATAATTGTTATCATTCAACTGTATTTCTGTCCTACCGTTTGAAATAACTTCCTGCACCGACGGTCACTAAATTTTTTCGTCAATTTTCTGTATCGTATCTTTGCTATCTACATGCGGACGGCAAATTTACTCATAATCATGCACATTCGACCTCTTACTCTTAAACAAAGGAAACTACAGGCGCACAATACATTCACTGATATCTTTCGTTCCTTACACAGCACAAATATTGTGTTGAATATCAACAGATTTGAGATTCGTTCGCTTCTAGAAGCCGTTTTACAGAACAGACGCTTCTTCGTTGTCCATGCGTACATATGTTACACGTCCATAGTGTCTGAGGTAGATTATCCCTGTGCCGCACGGGATTAGCCGAGCGGTCTCAGGCGCTGCAGTCATGACTGTGCGGCTGGTCCCGGCAGAGGTTCGAGTCCTCCCTCGGGCATGGGTGTGTGTGTTTGTCCTTAGGATAATTTAGGTTAAGTAGTGTGTAAGCTTAGGGACGGATGACCTTAGCAGTTCAGTCCCATGAGATTTGACACACATTTGAACATTATCCCTGCGATGTAGTATTTTGGAATCTGCGCACTTGTATTAGTCTGATCTTCGTTCTCTCTGATAATAAGTGCGTATGTACACATTCAATTTACGTCGTAGCTTTAAAACACATTGCCATTTAGATTTGTTATGCTCCCCATATTTAGCTGATTTGTTCGGATTTCGTGTTCTGTTTCCATTGTTGGATCCTTATCAAAAGGACCCTCGTTTCATTTTATGTACTTTTCAGGTCAGTTATTCCCAGGAGATCAACAAATGTTATAGTGACTCGTTTAGTACATACTAGGCTACACGTGTACTGGTATTGGTAAATCCTATGGTAAACAACTTTCCACCGTTCAAAATGGTTCAAATGGCTCTGAGGACTATGGGACTTAACTTCTGAGGGCATCAGTCCCCTAGAACTTAGAACTACTTAAACCTAACTAATCTAAGGACATCACACACATCCATGCCCGAGGCGGGATTCGAACCTGCGACCATAGCGGTCGCGCAGTTCCATACTGTAGCGCCTAGAACCGCTCGGCCACTACGGCCGGCTTTCCACCGTTCATCAGTGAGATTAGTATATCGCAAATAGAAGGTTTTTCAGCCGCGTTGTGAAGTAGCAACCACACTAAGAAATTCGACCCCCAAGCATCATTGCGTATGATTACAGGCTGTCAAAAAGCTGCAACATATTATTATTCCTCAATACTGAGTCACGTCCGACCGCCTGAACTCAGAAGCCAGTGTCGATGATCCCGTGCCAGCTGCTGTCGTAACTGAAAATGACGTTGGGTGAGCATGGAAACACGTACGGTTCGTCAGCTGTGGAGCTCCACGTACAGAAATGTGCGCTCAACAGTAGGCTCAGAAACTCTTGCGCCTGCGTCAACATTGTACCACAGTCTAATATACACAGCTGCGACACCCCTGCTCGCTTTTGTTGTACTCTGCGACAGTAGTGTTCCAAGTGACCAGCAAGCAACACTTTTGAATACGATATAGGGTGAGTGTAAGTACTACCATTTATACTGGTTTGTAACAACAGCGGTGAGTGTATGTAGTACCATAAAAATGGACAATAACTAAGTAATGACACTACATTTGCCTTTCTTTAGTTTCTTAAAGATCCTGGGATGTATGAAACGGTACGCTACTGAACAGTTTATTTGCGATTCTCTTGTGACCTACATATATTTATAGAAGAATGTTGTTTTCTTTTAAGAGGAAAGAAAACCTGACATTTTGCAGAAAGACGTCGGATATCGCTCAGCAACGTGACGTTTTCTTCGCTACACTTCCAGTCAAATCAGTCAATGGGGAAAGCAGGAAACTTGGGTGGATTGCAATACCTACATTATGTAATCTTTCAAGTAAGCTAGCGCAACTGTAACTGAAGGAATAGCCACGCAGACGTGTTAATAGCCTAAAACGTCAGAAGTCGTAAAACTACTGCCCAACAAAGAAGATAACATTTCCACTGTTGCTGCTACATCTGATCCACAAACGGCAAGAATCTTAGGCGCTTCCGATTTTGAAGAAAAAATACATTTACAAAAGTATTCATGCATTGTAAAGTCAAGTGAATAATGTGCAACTCATTAGACTCCAGGTGAAATTTTAGTTACCAATAAATGTGCCTATCATAAAGAGAACAGGAAACAACAAAAATGTGTTACTTTTCTCTAGCATGAAAAATGTGTTTATATTCTCTTGATTTCAGCGGTACAAGCTGCAGTTATACACATATTTGAAAGTATTCCTTCATTAGTAAGTTTTAGCTTACGGCAATGAATCATTCAGATTAGGCTGTTTTTACATTACGTGATACTTCACGCCTCTCGATTATTTATTATTGCTTCAAACGCAAAAATATAATATCTATTTCGCTGACTGAGTAATCAATCAGAAACAGATGTTAATCCTGCTGCTGCTTTCTCGCCGCTACGGGCGTTAATGTCGGCCCAATTGACAGATGGTAACATTTTTCACAGTAGTGAGTGTCGTGACTGTATATGTTAGACTGTGATTGTACTCTGCCGTCTGTTCTGCCACCGATCGCCATCTCTCCTCCTCCACAGAGCTGACTAGCCTTCTGGACGTCCAACACCTTGTAGCCTAGTCATGATTTCACCCTCCTTCAGCCGCTTTCCATAGACTCTCGCGACAACAGCACACGAACATCAGACCCCCTACACAGTTGCCGAGATGCTTGTTCCCAGGCACCGAGCCATAAAAGTCTGCGGCTTGCAAAGTCGCTGGTCGAGCGGTTCTAGGCGCTTCAGTCTCGAACCGCGCGACCGCTACGGTCGCAGCTTCGAATCCTGCCTCGGGCATGGATGTGTGTGATGTCCTTAGGTTAATTAGGTTTAAGTAGTTCTGAGTTCTAGGGGACTGATGAGCTCAGATGTTAAGTCCCATAGTGCTCAGAGCCATTTGGACTATTTTTGAGCGAAAGTCGCTTAGGCTGGTATTACAGTATCAAATTTCTTTGTCAAAGCTTTGATCAAAGATGTGATCAAATATTCGTCAAATATATTTGACAAAGATCTTTGACGTGGCGCTAAAAAGGGGTATTACACTGTCATATTTTTCGTTAAAGTTCAAGATGGCTGACAACAACAACAACTTGTTTTTAACCGCAGCAGATGCATGTACCGCAATTGCAATGTGTGCACATGCGGAAGAGAAGCGGGGAAATAAAAAGGAAACGTACCTGGGTGAAGCTGAAGGTTTTTGACGACACGATAAAAGCATTCACAAAACTTGTTACGTGAGCTTACAGTGGAGGACGTCAAGTCATATATCAATTACTTAAGAATGGATGAGCATACATTTCTGTATGTGCTCAGTGAAG
This sequence comes from Schistocerca nitens, assembly GCF_023898315.1. Classification (NCBI taxonomy): domain Eukaryota; kingdom Metazoa; phylum Arthropoda; class Insecta; order Orthoptera; family Acrididae; genus Schistocerca; species Schistocerca nitens. The sequence continues at coordinate 311,288,742 of NC_064618.1, read as the reverse complement.
TGTATCCTCATATCACAAAGCACAATACTCACTTTGTTGTTGTTGTTGTTGTGGTCTTCAGTCCTGAGACTGGTTTGATGCAGCTCTCCATGCTACTCTATCCTGTGCAAGCTTCTTCATCTCCCAGTACCTACTGAAACCTACATCCTTCTGAATCTGCTTAGTGTATTCATCTATTGGTCTCCCTCTACGATTTTACCCTCCACGCTGACCTCCAATGCTAAATTTGTGATCCCTTGATGCCTCAAAACATGTCCTACCAACCGATCCCTTCTTCTAGTCAAGTTGTGCCACAAACTTCTCTTCTCCCCAATCCTATTCAATACCTCCTCATTAGTTACGTGATCTACCTGCCTTATCTTCAGCATTCTTCTGTAGCACCACATTTCGAAAGCTTCTATTCTCTTCTTGTCCAAACTAGTTATCGTCCATGTTTCACTTCCATACATGGCTACACTCCATACAAATACTTTCAGAAACGACTTTCTGACACTTAAATCTATACTCGACGTTAACAAATTTCTCTTCTTCAGATACGATTTCCTTGCCATTGCCAGTCTACATTTTATATCCTCTCTACTTCGACCATCATCAGTTATTTTACTCCCTAAATAGCAAAACTCCTTTACTACTTTAAGTGTCTCATTTCCTAATCTAATTCCCTCAGCATCACCCGATTTAATTTGACTACATTCCATTATCCTCGTTTTGCTTTTGTTGATGTTCATCTTATATCCTCCTTTCAAGACACTGTCCATTCCGTTCAACTGCTCTTCCAAGTCCTTTGCTGTCTCTGACAGAATTACAATGTCATCGGCGAACCTCAAAGTTTTTACTTCTTCTCCATGAATTTTAATACCTACTCCGAATTTTTCTTTTGTTTCCTTTACTGCTTGCTCAATATACAGATTGAATAACATCGGGGAGAGGCTACAACCCTGTCTCACTCCTTTCCCAACCACTGCTTCCCTTTCATGCCCCTCGACTCTTATAACTGCCATCTGGTTTCTGTACAAATTGTAAATAGCCTTTCGCTCCCTGTATTTTACCCCTGCCACCTTCAGAATTTGAAAGAGAGTATTCCAGTTAACATTGTCAAAAGCTTTCTCTAAGTCTACAAATGCTAGAAACGTAGGTTTGCCTTTTCTTAATCTTTCTTCTAAGATAAGTCGTAATGTTAGTATTGCCTCACGTGTTCCAACATTTCTACGGAATCCAAACTGATCTTCCCCGAGGTCCGCTTCTACCAGTTTTTCCATGCGTCTGTAAAGAATTCGCGTTAGTATTTTGCAGCTGTGACTTATTAAACTGATAGTTCGGTAATTTTCACATCTGTCAACACCTGCTTTCTTTGGGATTGGAATTACTATATTCTTCTTGAAGTCTGAGGGTATTTCGCCTGTCTCATACATCTTGCTCACCAGATGGTAGAGTTTTGTTATGACTGGCTCTCCCAAGGCCATCAGTAGCTTTAATGGAATGTTGTGTACTCCCGGGGTCTTGTTTCGACTCAGGTCTTTCAGTGCTCTGTCAAACTCTTCACGCAGTATCTTATCTCCCATTTCGTCTTCATCTACATCCTCTTCCATTTCCATAATATTGTCCTCAAGTACATCGCCCTTGTATAAACCCTCTATATACTCCTTCCACCTTTCTGCCTTCCCTTCTTTGCTTAGAACTGGGTTGCCATCTGAGTTCTTGATATTCATACAAGTGGTTCTCTTCTCTCCAAAGGTCTCTTTAATTTTCCTGCAGGCAGTATCTATCTTACCCCTAGTGAGACAAGCCTCTACATCCTTACATTTGTCCTCTAGCCACCCCTGCTTAGCCATTTTGCACTTCCTGTCGATCTCATTTTTGAGACGTTTGTATTCCTTTTTGCCTGCTTCATTTACTGCATTTTTATATTTTCTCCTTTCATCAATTAAATTCAATATTTCTTCTGTTACCCAAGGATTTCTATTAGCCCTCGTCTTTTTACCTACTTGATCGTCTGCTGCCTTCACTACTTCATCCCTCAGAGCTACCCATTCTTCTTCTACTGTATTTCTTTCGCCCATTCCTGTCAATTGTTCCCTTATGCTCTCCCTGAAACTCTCTACAACCTCTGGTTCTTTCAGTTTATCCAGGTCCCATCTCCTTAAATTCCCACCTTTTTGCAGTTTCTTCAGTTTCAATCTGCAGTTCATAACCAATAGATTGTGGTCAGAATCCACATCTGCCCCTGGAAATGTCTTACAGTTTAAAACCTGGTTCCTAAATCTCTGTCTTACCATTATATAATCTATCTGATACCTCTTAGTATCTCCAGGATTCTTCCAGGTATACAACCTTCTTTTATGATTCTTGAACCAAGTGTTAGCTGTTATTAAGTTATGCTCTGTGCAAAATTCTACAAGGCGGCTTCCTCTTTCATTTCTTCCCCCCAATCCATATTCACCTACTACGTTTCCTTCTCTCCTTTTTCCTATTGACTCACTTAAGAACGCTATATCTGCAGAAGACAGGCTCACTGTAACACTCCGATTCCTTGCTACAGGAGAGAGTTAGGTTAGGTTAGGTTAGGTTAGGTTAGGTTAGGTTAGGTTAGGTCAAGTCAGGTCAGGTCAGGTCAGGTCAGGTCTCCAACCTTCTTAATCTGTTTTGATATCCAGGGTGCCTCACGTTGTACAGCGCCTCATCACCTTCAAACATCTTTATTAATTTTATAGTTGTCGGTACACATCAATTCTATTTACCGGCAATGTTTATAAAAACACTACAGATGACAGAACGCTGCAGCGATGCTAGCGCTCCATGTGGTAACATGTCACGTTACAGTGAACAGAATGATGTCTTCTTTGATCAAATCTACAGCGAGGTCCTAGATTTGATCAAATATTTGACGACATTTGACAAAGTTTGTTATTACACCATCAAATTTCTTTGAAAAAGATGATTGACAAAGATATTGGACAAAGAAATTTGATAGGGTAATACCGGCCTTAAGTCGGTGGAGTCGCCATGTGCAGTCCTTATCGTCACTAGAATGATTCCCCATTCGTCTCTACTACGTTTATGTACTTTCTTTACAGCGCCACGTGCACGCAACCCCACCAGCCGGCATCCAGTTTCGTGGTGGACAGTGTTTTGGCTCATCAGTGAATCTGTTCTCTACGTATTACGCCACACGCTATATAAACAATTCAAGTTTCACATTTTTCAGGATTTTCACTTCCAACGTTATTCTTGAACGAGAAGCAAAGTGACTTCCTAACTTCTTCTTTTCTTTGAGTCATCAGTTCCCGGACTGATTTGATGCGGCCCACCACGAATTCCTCTCTTGTGCCAACCCTCTCACCTCAGAGCAGCAATCGTAACCTACATCCTCAATTACTTGCTGGATGAGTTTCAATCTCTGTCTCTCTCTACGGTATTTACCCCAACGACTCCCTATAGTACCGTGGAAGTTATTCCCTGATGTCTTAATAGATGCCTCACCATCCTGGTCCTCCTTCTTGTCAGTGTTTTCCATATATTACTTTCCTTGTCGATTCTGCGGAGAACCTCATCATTCCTTACCTTACCCGTCCACCTAATTTTCACTATCCCAAAGGCATCACTTCTCTTCTGCTCCGGGTTTCCCACAGTGCATGTCTCACTACCATACAATGCTATGCTCCAAACGTCTACGAAATTTCTTCCTTAATTTCTCTGCCTTATGATGACTGGGTGTTGTGTGATGTCCTTAGGTTAGTTAGGTTTAAGTAGTTCTACGTTCTAGGGGACTGATAACCATAGATGTTGAGTGCCATAGTGCTCAGAGCCATTTGAACCATTTTTCTTCCTCAAATTAAAACTTATGTTTGATACGCAGTCCGGAACCGTGCGACTGCTACGGTCGCAGGTTCGAATCCTGCCTCGGGCATGGATGTGTGTGATGTCCTTAGGTTAGTTAGGTTTAAGTAGTTCTAAGTTCTAGGGGACTGATGACCACAGCAGTTGAGTCCCATAGTGCTCAGAGCCATTTGAACCATTTTTTTTTTTTTATGTTTGATACCAGCAGAGTTCTCTTGGCCAGGGATGTCCTTTTTGGCAGTGCTACTCTACTTTTTATGTCCTCCTTGCTCCGTGTGTCATGGGCTATTTTGCTGCTTCGGTAGCAAAATTCCTTAACTTCGTCCACTTTGTGATCCCCCGTTCTGCTGCTAAGTTTCTCGCTGTTCTCATTTCTGCTACTTCTCATTACTTTCGTCTTTCTTCGGTTTACTCGCATTCAGTATTCTGTACTCATTATCCTGCTCATGCTATTCAACAAATACTATAATTCTTCAACTTTTTCATTGAGGATAACAATATCATAAGCGAATCTTATCATTTATGTCCTTCCACCCTGAATTTTAATCCCATTCTTGAACCTTTCTTTTATTTTTCATATTGTTGCAGACTGAACAGAAGGAGCGAAAGAGTACATCCCTGAGTTACACCCTTTTTAATCAGAGCGCTTCGTTGTTGGTCTCCCGCTCTTATTGATTCATTTTGTTTCTTGTCCATGTTGAATATTACCCATCTTTCGTAATAGCTTACCCCTAGTTTTCGTAGAATTCCGAACATCTTGGACCCCGGGCCATGCGGCATCCCGGGTAATGAACGGGTTGACACGCTGGCCAAACAGGAAGTCGATGCACCGACCCTGGAGATTGGCTTTTCGGAGTGTGATCTCCAGTCAGTTTTGAGGCAGAAGGTTCTTGGCACCTGGAGTGATGAGTGGCTCACCCTGCCTTCACCCAACAAACTTCGGGTTATCGGCTTCAACGCCACCAAATCGCAGGGGATGGTCCTTACCCGCCGTCGCCCACCTGACGCGCCATCACCTGGACAACGACTGCCACATACCTTGGAGTCCTTCTCGATCGCCAACTAACCTGGAAGGCTCACATCACCGCTGTCCGCCAGAAGACGTCTCAGTGGGCCGGGGCATTATACCCCATGCTCAACGCAAGCTCCTCGCTCCCAGTCGACAACGGACTGCGTCTCTACCGCACCTGCAACCGTCCAGTCATGGACTACGCATGTGAAGTCTGGGGCAACGCTGGCCCCTCTCACATTCAGAAGCTACAACAACTTCAAAAGAAGATATTGCGACGCATTTACCATGCACCGAACGATTTTTCTCACCGTCTCCTACACCAGGCAGCAGAAGAACCCCTAGTAAGGGAGCGATTTCAAGAAGCGGCGCGCCGGTTCTGTAATAGCACCCGCTCTTCAGACAACCCACTCGTCCAGCAGCTAGAACGACCAAATGAAAATCAAGACCACTATAGGCGGCCCGTTACCCTGATTGAATAGTCAGGTCAGCATCAAAGCTTCACCACCAACGACTCCTCTCTGAGACTTACGCTATCACACAAGATGTCCACCACCACCTTCAACCCACAGCAGTGGTAGGAAATGCCCATTCGGTAAACCCTACGTTCCAGATAGACTGGGCTATTCCACACCCAGTCCAGAAGAAAGAGGCCGCGCGCCTCTGTGTCGCTGTGGATTAGCGTTGACAGTGGTCCACATCTTGTTGGACTGTCCGCTTTTCACTGCACCCAGGCAGGAGTTTGCGCTGCCTGATACGCTCCCTGTCCTTTTAACGGATGACGCTGCCATGGCCGGCTTAGTTTTCAGTTTTATTCGCGCAGGTGGATTTTAGCAATCGATCTGAGGGTTTGTAGCTTTTTTTTTGTGTTGAGTCTGGCCTTTGGCCTACGGTTTTAGATTGGGGTTTTTAGTGTGTCTCTTGGTGGTTGGCTTTTCCTTTTTTGTTAGCATAGTCGGCCAACCACTGTAACACTCTGTGTGTTTTTTTTAATTCCTCTTTTCTGGTCTTTGGCTATGTTTTTCTTGTTCAGTGTCGTCCCTTGTCTGCGTTGCTTGTTCTTTTTCTTTTTCGTGGGTGTTTTTGGTCGTGGAAAAAGGGACCGATGACCTTTGTAGTCTGGTACCTTCAACCCCCACAAACCAACCATCGAACATCTTGCACCAACAGTCTGGATTCCATTATCAACCGCGACGTCCGAACTGCTGCGCTAGTGTCTTCCTAACTATCACCGCTCTAAGCACACTGACACACTGAACAACTGCATGACTAAATGCAGCTACGCTTCCACCCCACCCCCTCCCCCACCCACCCCAACTATTACGCGCTGCATGAAAGCTGAGGTTACTTTCCCACTAGCATTGATGTGTGCCGTTCGTGCTGCGAAGAAATGAACGAGCGTATCCACGGGCAAAGTAGCAGCAGACGAACTAGGTACAGTACCTCTGATCGTGTGCTCTCATCCCGTAGCACACATTTTCTGCTCGCTTGGCAGCGCTCCCGAGTGGTGGTCGGCGCGTGACTGGGAGAAAAGCGGCCACAGCGACAACGTGCTTCGCCAGGTTCCCGAGTGCGGGGTCTGCGGCCTCTAGACCGTAGCGCTGGTCGTCTTGAGAAAGGGGCAGCCACTCCTTGCCTTTATCGATACTCACTGGAAGATCGATGTCCGCTCTTGCGTTAACGCGCGCTATCCGATCGTCGGATGACTATTGTTCCGTCGCTGCAAGTCCATGCTCGTCGACGCGAGAAAGCCCACGATGCCAAGACATCTGTGAAACGGGAAGAGCACAGCTCCTTTACGCTCTCAAATATTCTCATGGAGAACTACTTTCAGGGTACATCCGAATACTAACAAAGGAAGCAAGATACTGTGGGTGACGATAACAGTCGAATAAGTGAAGCAGGTTTAAGAGTCGTGACCTGCTTTACCAACATTTCCGCCAACTGATAATTCGAATATGATAATGGACTTTGTGACAACGAGACCCCGTCACAACTAAACATCAGCTGTGTTCTATAAATACAGGATTGTCATAAAGTCTCGATCAATTTCTAATATTAAATGCATTTACGTAATATGTAATTATGATCCGTTTCATTGATAATGTGGGCTTCTTTATTTCTGGAATAATCAGGAAGAATGCTTACGATAGCAGAACGTGTGGCTGTTGTTAGCACGGTTTATCTTAATCTGGAGATGCATCAGAAGTTCACTCGGAAATTTCACAAGCCAGCAAGAGCAAATATCATGTTACTTGTCAATAATTTCCCAAGAACTGGAAATTTTGCCTATGGATCATGCTCCTGGAGACCTCCTGTGCCATAAGAGGCTGTTCAGGCAATCAGAGAAGAAATTGAAAGAAGTCCGAAAGCATCAACTAGCAATTTAAGCAACGAATTTGACGCGCCGGCATCAAAGATTTTGAATGTTTATCACTTTACGCTAGAGAGAAAATCATGCAACATTCAGGTGCTTCGCAAGTCATATACGAAGACTGCGCAGCTCGCTCAGCTGCATGTTACAATTTGATAGAAGATGCGTACAACAAATACTTCATGGATCACATTTTGTTTGTTAATGCGGCCACATTCCACATCTTCGATAAAGTTAAATATAATTGCCCAGAAGGAGTAATGAGCCACCTCACGCTACCACTGAGTTGCTAAGAGATATGTCAACAGTGAATGTATGTGTTGGCATAAGAGACAGTTACAAGGAACGTTGACCTTGATATGTTGGAGTAATTCCTAGGTCAACAGCATCAACAAGAAAGTATTGCTGACACTGTTGTGTTCCAACAGGATGTAGTACACCTTTTTTTTTTTCTTAGTAGCTGACCATCTAAATCGAAGATTCGCAACAGATGGATAGGCAAAGGTTCAGTAACTCCGTCGCCCTCACGGTCACCTGATTGTACACACTTGGTTTTGTTGGCTCGGGTAAATAAAATCAAGGGTGTACAAAACGAAGCTAAGAGGCCTCCAGGATACATAAGCACGAATTCGGGATGCAATGTTGGCAATTTCATAAGGTATGCTTCAGAATGTATTCTGGTCCGCACGCCAATGATGCATACTTCGATATGGACGGAAGCTATAATTGGAGTGCGATGAAAATGTATACATAGGTTGATAATAAATACACGTAAGTATTACTATATCATCACCCTGTATTGTTTCTTGTCGCTCTATCGTTATTTTAACACAGTCTGAGATGTCAAATCAAAGTCATTATTTACAGATACGTGGTGGTGGAGGGAGGGGGGAAGACTTCTTATCATTGCTTCTATCACACTCTTCTTTTCCAGTTGCAAGTGGAGGGAGTTCCTTGTAAGGTGAAGAAATCCTCAAACACCTCAGTTGTTGTCTTTTTTATTAACACACATTGTTTTAGTTATTAATATTTAAACTCAGTTGTTGCCTTATACAGGGTGTCCCAAAAAGAATGACCCTGTTTTAACTTGTAATAATATTGAGACAAATGTCACTAGGTAACTGAAACAGCGCTAGATTTAATCGGTATGGTCTAGAGTGTCAGAAAACATATTGAACATTTATGATGGATTTTTGTAAACTTCTGTCTTTTATGAGTAATTTAGTATGCAATTTTTTGGTATTAAGCCGTTCTTCCTAATAAATAAATCTATTTAAAATCGGGTCATTCTTTTTTGGACACCCTGTATTTTTATTAACACACCTTGTTTTAATTATTAGTATTTAAATTAATACCGGAATTGGCACCTCGATTTAGAGCTTCTTTGATTTCATTCTTTGTTTATAAAAGTTCCATGAAAAGAAGGAACCGCTCAGAAGAATACTTGCTCGTCAGACGTGAGAAACGAAGGTTGCAACTGCGAAACTTGCGTAGTGTTGACGTGATCATAGCATGGCTGCCGTAGAGATATCGTCCTAAAGGGACGCCAGCGTGGCATTTCCGAAATCTGTACACTGGAAGAGTCGGAAGGCAGCGACGGTAACGTTAAGGTTCAAATGGTTCAAATGGCTCTGAGCACTATGGGACTCAACATCTTAGGTCATAAGTCCCCTAGAACTTAGAACTACTTAAACCTAACTAACCTAAGGACATCACACACACCCATGCCCGAGGCAGGATTCGAACCTGCGACCGTAGCAGTCCCGCGGTTCCGGACTGCAGCGCCAGAACCGCTAGACCACCGCGGCCGGCTGGTAACGTTAAGGCCGAAGAGAGAATGTGTCCTGCAGTTGGCAACCCTTTAAAGTGGGGATAAGCGATAACAGCGTATGTAATGTATTACTGTGCGAACAGCGACAAAATTTAATGAATGTAAAATTCATGTTGAGTGTGATAAAAAGGTCCGAATGGAATGACTGAGTCACAGGCAAAGTACTGTGCTTATTTAAATGGTCTCCGAATTGTCTAACATGATTGACATACATGGTGCAATTGGTACTAGCTCACTACATAAACAATTAGTGTCGAGAATGTATGCGATTAATAGTAAGTGATATAAAAACAGTATATATTTGCTGGCTTCTTATTTAAACGCCTCTGTTACAGTTCTAATCTTCCTTATTTTGTCCTTGCTGTCATTACGCGAGAGGAACGTCTTTTCTGAGTCGTTATGAAGTCTGTTGCAAATGCTCGTTATCTAAACTTTGTCAATAGCAAAGTGAAAAGACCTTATTGTCCCCTCCAAGCGTTTCCCTTTCAGCTCACGGAACATTTCTGTACACCTTTCGTACTGGCCGATACGCCGGTAACAAATCTATCTGGATCCTTCTGTTTTTATGTTCAGTGTCTTTCCTTAATCCGATCTCCAGATAGCAGACAAGAGAGAGCAACATCAACATTTCTTCGCGGTCTCCCATTAAGGTGACCTGCACTTTGCTACAATTCCCCCAAGACGACCATTCGCCTTCTCTAAAATAAATATTCTGTGCTCGTCTATGGTTCCTCGTTTCACAAGGTTAGATCTAAGATACCTGACTGCGACAAGCAGCATACCATTAATATTGTATTGGAATGTTACCCAACCATATTAACTTATAATTATTTATGTCATTATTCTTCTGAGTGGTTTGATAAGGCTCACAGCAAATCTCTCCTTTGCAAATTCTTCATCTCAAAGTACTTTCAGACAACGCTCTCAGCTGTTTGTTGGGTGCATTCCAATCTCTGTTTTCCCCAATAAATTTTTCCCCTCTACAGCTCCATCTACTACAATCAAAAGCATTTATTAAATTCTTAACACATGTCCTATCATCCTGTTCCTTGTTTCTATGTTGTCCGCAACTTCCTCTTCTCGCCGATTCTGCGGAGAACCTCCTCATTCCTCACCGTATCAGTCCACCTAACTTTCAGTCTACTTCTACAGCACCAAGTCTCAGATGCTTCTATTCTCTTCTTTTCGTACCGTACAATACTGTTCTCAAAACGCATAGTTTCAGAAGTTTCTTCCTCAAATTAAGGCCTATGTAAGATACAAGTATAATTCATTTGGCCAAGAATGCCCTCTTTTTCCTATGTTAGGCTGCTATTTATGTGCATCAAACTTCTCCCGCCGTATGTTATTTTGTTCCCAAGGTAGCAGAATTTATCACTTCTTCTACTTCGTGTTCTGCAATGTTTACATCAAGTTTAATGCTAATCTCGTTTTTGCTAATCCTCATTACTTTTGTCATTCTTCAGCTTACTCACAATCCGTAAAGTGTGCTCCCGCGATTATTTGTCACTTTCACTGACGATAGCAATGTCAACAGCAAGTCTTATCATTTTTATTTTTCACCCTGAATTTTAGTCTCACTTGTGACCCTTTCTTCAGTTTCCATCATTACTTCTTCAATATGTAGATTGAACAGCAGGAAGGAAAGGATACATCCGCATCGTGCACGCTTTCTTTTTCGAGCACTTCGTACTTGCTCTACTGTTCCTAATTTTCCCTGTTGGTTCTTGGTGCTTTTACATGTCGTCTATCACCCAGATTTTACAGTTCTACACATCTATGCAAACTGCCATTTTTATCTCCCTACACTGAATGACGACACTTTTTTTTACACAAGTACCTGAACAAAAAAGCTTCCGGTTAGTGCCCACATTTTCCGATAGATCGATTACGTACGTCGGTATTCAAGATGCTATCTTTGCTACGAATGAAGATTCGCTGTTCAGTACAACGTACTTCCTCCAGTTTCTTAAGAAGTCATCGATCCAGGAACATTTCTGGAACGCTATTCCGTATACAATTCTTCCTTTTTTTGTTTGGGTCCTGCCAAGTATGAAACTTCCTGGCAGATTAAAACTGTGTAGTAGAGTACTTGCCCGCGAAAGGCAAAGGTCCCGAGTTCGAGTCTCGGTCCGGCACACAGTTTTAATCTGCCAGGAAGTTTCATATGAGCGCACACTCCGCTGCAGTGTGAAAATCTCATTCTAGCCTATCAAGTGGTCAACGCATAGAAGTTTCAGTTAGAGGACAACTTCGCAATAACTAAAGAATCTGTTCGGAGTCTTTAAATTTAACAAACGAACTGACGAAATGGTTAATACTAATTCACTTTCCGAAAAAAACTGTTTCAAATGCTTCCTACCAGCTGTGGTGGTACTGCTTACTGCTCGTTGTGTATTCGTTACTGCTACACCCCTTTCTTCCTGTACCAAGTCCATTTATGCCATATGTTCTGCACCTTGTTGCAAGGTCACGAAGTGAGTCTGAAATGTACCATAGCAACATTGATTCATGAAACAAAAGGCTCGATACTAGACGTGAAAACCTCAAAGTAACTGCACTATGAATCAGATGCTCGCAGCTTCATACTTAATACAACAATGTTGTTCAGTAATTAAAATCAAATCACTTGCCGGTACGTATTGTGAAGGCAATTACAAGTAATTCGTGACTAGATACACATTAATACTCACGATTCAAGATAAATAATTACAATAAACTATTTCACGCATCCCTCTGAACAGATTTAAATCCATTGTATGCTGACTGGGACGTTTTATAGTTGGATTAAACACGTCAAGTCACAATTACATCGCAACATCAGCATCACAGAAAATCGTGGACGTAATTAAGTACTAATACTTATTAAGCCTATTATTTCGCTCTTTGTGAGTGTCCTCGCAGTTTATCATCCGCTTACGGAATCCGATACTCATCCTGCTGTGCATGAAGCAGAAGTTACACATCACCAAGGATCTAATTGAGCAAGAAATGCTTTGCTTCACCAGAAGTCCATCTAGCAACAGCACTTCGTAATATCTCACGTGCGGTCTCCGTAACGCTCGGCTGCTCGGCTTTAAAGCTGAGCTAATCGGCGTTCGTGAAACCCCCACAACTAGACTAGCTCCCTCCTCTCATTATGTCTCGCTACGTTAACATTAATTTTTCAAACTATAAGTTTCTAATCAATTCGCTGTCGTCTGAGAGGAATTCTGATAGCTTCATTTCAAAAATGTATGTGAATTTCTAAGGGACCAAACTCCTGAGGTCATCGGTCCCTAGACTTACACACTATTTAAAGCAACTTATGCTTAGAACAACACACACACCCATGCCCGAGGGAGAGCTCGAACCTCCGGCGGGTGGGGCCACGCGATCCGTGACATGGCGCCTCAAACCACGGGGACACTCCGCGCGGCCTTCATTTCATGTACAGGTCGCTCACCAAGTGTACTATTTAATGGAAATGTAACTGGCCGATTTGCGCCAAGTTTGTTCGCTCACGATTCTCTGTTACGTCAAACTCGTCGCTCCAGCGCAAAACGTTGGCTGGAGCCTTAGAGCTTCGAAAGCGCCTCACCGTCTCGCGCTGGAGCAATTCAGTGCTGCGACTTCCTAAACGGTATACTACGCTACATTATCCGTTGCCGTATCTTCCAACTTAAAAGAAATCGGTCTTCTTCAGCTTGGCCGAAATATTACGGTTGCGCTCATTTATATTACCTTAGACAACTAGATTTAACTTCTTATCTAAATCGTTTAAGGCGAAACAGCGAATGCCAGACGCATTGTTTTCTTCGAATAGAAAGCATGTGCTTTATGCCGCCCCCCCCCCCCCTCCTCCCCCACTATCCTCGTTTCACAAGCGCTTGTGCTCCCTCCAACAACCTCATCGACGGTTCGCTGAAACTTCATCATCTTTCATTCTTCCTTGATGCTACACATGAAGTGTTTCACTCACTGAAACGAAGGTACAGTCGTGAATTTCTACTAAACACAGCATCTGTTCGCATCAACTTAAACGTCTTCTTCTAACAACCAATATTCACATTTCATTCTGCAGCAAGTACGCGTCTGTATGAGGGTGATAGATTAAAACATTACGTCTTGCTCTTTTGGCTTCAAAATTTTGTGTCAGTTCACTCGTAATAATTTTACATAATATTTCTCAAACCGCGAGTTTCATAAGTCATTATTGCCAAATTCTGACACATTTTATCTGCAGAAGGATAGAACGACTAGTAACGCCGGCACTGCAGGGCATTAATCCGGTCTCCGGAGAAATGAAGGAATAAGAAAGGGAATATCGACTCTAAAGCTTATTGCAGAAGATAGATTTTAAGGAGGCAAAAATACATTTCTAGTATTCTTAGTTTTGGAGAAACCTATCGATAATGATGTCTGGACTACACTCTTTAGTATTTTGAAATTATCAGGAATAAAACAAAGGGAGCTAAAGGTTATCAGCAGCTCATACAGAAACTACATTGCAGTTATAATGCAAAAGCGAGATATTCATTCTGTACATTGAGCAATAATGTTAGTAAACGTAGAAAGTTTTAAGATAATGCGGATGAGTAGAATAAATAGTTCCCTAACGTTCTAATGCAGCGTTAGTAGTGTGTTACTTGAGAAAGTCAGTTCGATTGAATATTTAGGGCTGACGTTGCAATGCGATATGAAATGGAACGAGCATGTAAGGATGGTAAAGGGAAGACGAATGGTCCACCGGTTTATTAAAATATTTTTAGGAACGTATAGTTCATCTACGAAGGAGATCGATTGTAGAACTCTTCTGCGACCCATTGTTGAGTACTGCTGGAGCATTTGGGATCCCCATATGATCGGATTAAAAAAAGATATCGAAGCAATTTAGAAGAGTGCTGCTAGGTTTGCTACCGGTGGGTTCTTTGATCGTCACTGATTCTAAAGCAAATTGCTATAGCCGGAACTCTTACGGATTAAAGAGAGCGAGGGAAACTTTTGTTCCAGTCAACGAAGCAAATAACGCCGACTTGGCGGCTGAGCTGTACTCTTCCCTTCTCTTCTCTTCTCTTCTCTTCTCTTCTCTTCTCTTCTCTTCTCTTCTCTTCTCTTCTCTTCTCATGGAGGGCGCTCGCTGGGATGTTCCTGACGATGATTACGACAACCATTTTGCTGGTGCATTGAAATCAGTCCCTGCACGTAGTAAAGAAGCTAATGATTAAAATTTAAATGTCATATGACATTGTTGACTGGGAAATCCCACGGGTTGGGTTCAACCGCCTCTCGGAGAGTGTGTTGTTTCTCTGTGATCACTGGTCTCTTTCCTTGCGTGTATGTGAGAGTTATGTCGTATGCATGTTTGTAGACTGTAGGTAAGTGTAACGGATTAATGTATAGTGAATTGTTATGTCGGCGTTTCGTGATGATAATGATGATGGTGATTGTATGATGATGAGAGAAAGAAAAGGGTAAAACCTAGTGCTTTCACATAGGCTACGCCTCTCGAATAGCGCCAAAAAGCCAACCAAGGTAAACGTGCCCATCCGATGGACGGATCAATATTAACTGTGTCATACCGTTACCTAATGAGTTACGTAGAATCTCTGGAGAAGTAGGTAAAGAAGAGGGGCGTTCAGTAACTAATGCGACACTTCTTTTTTTCTGAAAGCAGGTTGGTTTTATTTAGGATTGCAGTAGACCATATTATTCCCCGCTCTTTTGGCTAAAAAATCCTGTTTCTGAACATAATCTCCGTTCAATACGACGGCCCTACGCCACCTTACTGGGACTGCCTGTATGCCTGTATGGTAGCACGCTACTGGTCGACGGTCTTGCTACTTCGGTAACCTCCCCATCATCCACGTACTGATTCCCGTGGAGTGCATCCCTCATCGCGCCATACAACTGGGAGTCGGAAGGTGCGAAATCTGGGCTGGGGGAGGGGGGGGGGGGGGAGGGAAGGGAAGAACAGAAGACGAGGTTGTGAGCACTACCACCAGAGATGTCCAGTTGAGCAGCGAGTTGTACGATTGTGATCCGTCGATCACTTCGCGGCCGGAACGGGGGAGATCGAACAGGTTCGCAGTCATGGACTGTGAGGCTGATCCCGGTGTAGGTTCGAGTCCTCCCTCGGGCATGGGTGTGTGTGTCTGTCCTTAGGATAATTTAGATTAAGTAGTGTGTAAGCTAAAGGACTGATGACCTTAGCAGTTAAGTCCCAGAAGATTTCACACACATTTGAACATTTTTTTAACCGGTTTGCGCGCCCCTGTCTTGATGACAGACGCCTCACCGAACGACACAACGTGCTTTTGTTCTTTGCCTGGTCTCCGTAGACATTGTTCAAGCGACCTCCGTTACACACCTCATTTGGAAGGTTGCACACGGCGCCGCCAATTATCAGAACTATAGGGACTGAAGCGGGAATCTTCTGCGATGTCCCACAACAAATTCCGCATTTATTCAACCGAAATTGGCCAAGAAAAAAAAGTGTTCCATTACTTACTGAACGCCCCTTGTAATGCAGGCGTGTTGAGTACTCTGCTTGGAATCACATTATAGTACTGGAGAAGACGCCCAAAGAGTATGTTGGCATGAGTACCTATCCAAGAAAAGAACATTCTAAAAATAGTTGAAAAGTGAAAATGAATGTCATTACACATTCTACGTTAGCGTTTAAATACATTTACATTTCAGTATCTCAATTCCCCAACGGAAATTTCCAGAAAATTTAAGATCAATTTTATTGGAACAAATAAGCCCTCGGTCACAAATATTAAGTCAAAATTGACCTGGTTTCGACTCTACTATGAGCGTCGTCTTCAGAATTAGACTAACTGTACTAAAAAAAAAAAAATGGCTCTGAGCACTATGGGACTCAACTGCTGTGGTTATCAGTACCCTAGAACTTAGAACTACTTAAACCTAACTAACCTAAGGACATCACACACATCCATGCCCGAGGCAGGATTCGAACCTGCGACCGTAGCAGTCCCACGGTTCCGGACTGCGCGCCTAGAACCGCGAGACTACCGCGGCCGGCTGCTAAAACATATTAGGTATATAGTACATTAATAAAATTAAAGTTTGTACTGACTCGAAAAGATGCAGTACTCACAAGTCACATATTAAAAAAGATCTAAGCCGGAAAGGCGACGTCATGAACAGTTGTGAGATGGCGAGCCGCTAAGAGCTGCTCGTACTGTGAACAAGAGTTGCAACAAGACTGAGGTGCCCACTTTAGAAAGTGTGGGCAAGTAAACATGGTGTTGCTACGAGCTCCATCTAGTAGCCGCAGAAACAACTACTATACATTCAAAATTAGATACATGAAATTGTGATGCAGCTGATTCAGGCCTAACGTAAGCATTAATAATAACAGGATGAAGTTACATATTTATCTGCTTTAAATAGAGATACATTTTGTAACGTAAAAAAAGTTTGTTATGAATACAAGAAAACAGCAAAGATGTGACAGGAAAACAACATTTCGGTAAACTGCATGAGGAAATCTGAATCAAAGATCAAGCAATGGCTTTATACAGTCGAAAAAGTTTTTATTTCGCAGCTGCAGCTGTTCGTTGAGAATGAGGCCGTCGTGACGAGTGAGATGTTTGAAAATCTCCAATTCCTCTAAGACATCTAACCTACGCCCCTTCTTTTCGGTATGCAGAATATTGTTATCGCCTATGGCTTTAGGCAGGTGTCCAGTAATTAAGAGATGATCGGCAAAGGATGAATTTAGGGGACTGGTGCCGTTCTTTCTCAAAAGATGTTCTTCATATCTGATGGTGAAAGCACGTCCGGTTTGCCCTATATAATAGGGGGAGCAGGTATCGCAGATGATCTTATAAACGCCAGAACTTTCTGTAGGGGAGCGAAAGGATTCCAAATTATGAATGAAGTTTCTCTTTAGATTATTATTAGTAGAGAATGTAACATTGCAATTGTATTTGTTGCGAAGCATGCGCTGAATCTTATAGGAAATGGGTCCTTTATCAATTTCCTTTCTAAGCGAATAATTCCCCAACCACTGTGGATTATTGCCCCATGGAGAGAGGAATCGTGCCCAATCACATCTTTGTGATGTTTGCAGTTAAATGTATCTGCTGTCCTGTTTTTTGCATTTAAATACATTTAGTTTCGCATTTACGAACATTTAAAAACACTAATTACTGCTTAAGTGCGCACTATTCCCTCACTTTCCCTTAGTTTTCAGAACCAATAATACGTTGTAGGTTATATTGTCCCCCCTCTTTAGACTACTATTGTAGTAATGACTTCCAGTTTTAAATGATATAAAAATGCCCATTTTCACTTTCGAGAAAGCAGTAAACATCTTTATCTTCTTTTTAAAGGCAGCTAGTATGAGTACCTCTTCCAGATGCTGAAATGAATAGGTCCGCCGATTCAGTAACAAGGGTTGTTGAATGCTAAGTGACTCATTTCGTCGTCGCTGCGGCTAAGAGAGGAGCGCGAAACAGGCCCGCCAGATCCGCCTGGAGCACCCTCGAGGTGCCAGCAAGAAAGATGGCAGGAGGAACGCCGCTGACCAGAAAATCCCGGCGAGCGCTCTCCACGGGAAGAGAAAAGAAGAGAACAGCCCAGCCTCCAAGCCGGCGTTATTTGCTTCGCTGACTGGAACAAAAGTTTCCCCTCGCGCTCTTTAATCCGCAAGAGTTCCGGCTATATCAATTTGCTTTAGAATCAGTTCACAGTCGCCGCCCTGCAAGAAACAACTTTAACGGGTACGAGAAGGGATCAATATCACTGCGATGCGGTGCTTGTCGATGTTCTGGAAGTAAGGCAATAAGTCGCCATAAATATTTTGTTTTTAAAACAAAATTATTGCTGTATCTTGCGACGTCTCAGCAATGCTGTTCGAAAGACACGCAGTGTGACTGTGGTAGATACTGAGTGAGCCGTGTATCGACTCGTGCTACACCTTGTGTTTAGATTGCATTGGTTTTCCATTTCTTCCCCTGACATGTTTGTTTGATATGTTGTCTGTCATTAAGTGGCTGCTTGGTTGTCTTTTCCCTCTGCTATCGATATCTGCGTTTTGGTTCCGGGAAACTGCTATGGAGGAAGTGGGATCTTTCACCGGTTGTAACCTCGTGTGGTGGCGCGGAAGTGTGGTGGACACAGGAGGGCAGTGTGGCTCTCCAGCGCGGACCAGGCGTGGTCGGTTGTACCGAGTCGCCACGTGATGTATGTCGGTTGTGTGTAACAAGCGGGTCGAGTTGACGAAAGAGCTCCCCGAGTGTTGGTTGTATACATAATCGCCCCACGAGTAGTTGCTGTTCATTTCGCCTTGGTGGGACGTTAACAAGCTTCTTCAAATCCTCCGTTTCAACACTGGAGTTTAAAAGGAGACACCTAACATGAAGGAGCAGTCACTACCCGTCAACGTTGCAGAGAAGACGTGAACTCCGGTGACAGAGCGTGTTGTCGCGTGACCGTGGCGTGTTGGGTACGCAGGCGACGCGTGCGCGGTCGGATGTGTGGATCCTTGCCATCGGAGGTCGTGTACTGCCTGTAGCATAATTGCAAGCTAAGTTCGTGGAAGGTCTAATCATTAAGTAATAATTTTGTGTAACCAGCGTCTCTTCTGCCTTTTGGCCTCCGGCGACCGGGTTTCCTGTCCCTGGCACTGGTGTAATTGAAGACAGTGATCTTTCCTCCTCCTCTCGTTACTGTCCGATGGGAGGTGTAGTTTTGGCAGTTTAGTTGTTTCCCTATTCTGTCGTGGGTTATGAGTAAATTCATGTTTCTTGTTGAATGATCTTGTGGTCGCTCATTCAGGACTGTGGTGTAATGTTTCCTTGCACGAGGTTGGCTCTAATTCTGTCAGCAAGTTAAGCCATCTTATAACAAGTTTTCGCTGGCTAAAAGTCGGTGCAGTGACCAGCCTGAGAGTGGAAATTGTGTTTACGGGCGCATTTAAATTGGTCAGTATTCTGTCTAGCCTGAGCATTCCTGAGTGGGTGATTTGTGGTCGCATTACACGGGTCCGTCATATCTGTTATGTTCTAATGATATTCCAGGACACTTTTGTTTAATTTTTTTTAAAATTCCTCCAAGTTTGTAAATTCCTGTTATTGCCATTAATCGTGTGTTTGCTGAGACCTGTTTAATTTTTTTAATGGCGGTGTTGGTAGCCTCACTACCTCACCGTACTTTATTAACAAAGTTCTGTATTTACTTTAGTAGCCCGTTTACTAACGTTCTTTAATTTTTTTTAAATTGTTGTATTGCTATAATTTACTTTGATTGGCGTTACCGGCGTGTTTTAAAAGGAATTTATTGCTGTACTGCTAGAGTCTGTGTTTTCTAAAAAAATTTTTTGTTATATTGCTATAAATTACTTGATAGCCGTTAGCGGCGTGTTTAAAAGGCTGTTTATTGCCGTACTGCTAGTTTCTGTAAGATACGAATAAAACATTTGTGAAAATCTCAACTCGACAGTAAATTACTAGAAATTTGGCACCGTTTCCCAGCTTGTGGTGTGGCTTTTAGTAACCGTAACCACTGCGTGTCTCACTGAGTGTCATCGAAAACTTTGAATTACCACCTACAAAAACTCAAGCCGTGAACAAGAAAGCTATATTTTCACCCTGAACAGCCACATTTTTCGTAGTGATCGACAACCTGGTGAAGATCTTAGCTGTAGAAAGCATTTTGTGTCGTTACGTCCGTAGATCGTGGTGCCACACCAAAGTCGGCAACGCCTATCGATACCACAGATGTTAGCAAGGTCTCACTGCAATCCGCGACGACGTAAGCGAAGCACTCCAGAACATCATGCCTCAGGTCAGTGCAGAGCCGAGGATAAAAACGAGACCTTAGCTACTACAGTCAGCATCATAGTGCTGGACCAATGAGTTCATAAAGTTTCATACGAATGTCGAACATTGTTAAGTCAAAAGAGCAGTTTGTTACTTAGTGCATCAAGTGATGCTTTAATAGTTAATTACAGTTGTAAATTTTCCAGTACTCTTGTGGCAAAATTAAGTAAATCTTTTTTTCGCTTTTGTAATAAAACGAATTAATATATCATGAGTTGTTGTTGATATGTGCCACCTCACCGAGTAATCAAAGAACACACAGTTTGGCTGGACGAAAGCGGTTTCGTCCACTCAGCAACATTTTCGATGTACAGAAAATGTTCAGCCTTGAACGTCATCTGGTAGTCATTCTGGAAATCCCTTCTGCACTATGGTTCCTTCATTCGAGGAAAAAAAAACAAAATGTGATAGCCACATGTGTGAATCTGTCCTGTGCAGAGTGAGCTAGGGCGTTGCCATGGAGCAAAAATAACCCCTTTGACAGCTTTCTGCGACGCTCCGTCTTAGCGTCCCGTAATCTCGTCAGGAAATTTTGATATTATGCTAATTTGACGGTTTTACACTGTCGAGCCGGATCGCGATCTGTTACACTACTTCATGATAGTCCCAAGAAAACACTCAGCATCGCATTGCCCATTGATGGCTGGGTCTTCCTCTCCCAAGAGACACAGGCTTATCAGTGACACCTCCACACTTGGGCAGAAGGATTTCCGAGACCCAACGAAGTTGAGGGCTATGCCGGCGGTAGCGTAACAGCTGGTAGAGTCATCCAAGCTCGACGAGCCTCAACAGAGGAGCCAGACGAATCTTGTCTTACATACGGCAGGGTGGGGTAGAGGGGGGGGGGGGGGGCTCTATAGGCGAAGGCAAGCCGAAATCCCTATGGGAGTAAACCTCTAAAGAAAATCCTAGTTCTCGGGTTGGGAACTGGGTGTGGGACTAATAACCCCACCTCGTAAAATGGAATAGTTGCGGATACCACACGAATTACAGGATGATGACATGGCACAGAAAAAGCTTAACGAGAAGGAAAATTGATATTATATAGCCACCTGGAACGTGAGGAGACTCAAGAGACATTCCAAATTGTCGGCTGATCATGCACAGAGAATGCCAGAAACTCGAAATTTTAATGAGTTGTTTATAGGAAAGTCTGAAGGGGGAAGTAGAAGAGGAAGACACAGGAAAAGGTGGCTTGAAGATATGGAGGACGACCTCAAAGCAATGAGAGGAATTGGAGAAAGAAAGCGATGGACAGAGAAGAATGGAGGCAGGTGACAAAGGAGGCCAATGACTACAGTAAGTCAGTCTTCGCTTGTTTTGAGGGTGGTTAATCCATATTTTTTCGTCTGCTTGCTTTGCTTCTTTGTCTCGAAGTCATAGCGATACACCCAGCATTCGTCCATGGTAATTAGACGTCTAAAGAAGACGTCTGGACAGGCGTGACACAGTTGCAACATATCCGCTGCTGCCAGCGTTGGCTTGCTTTTCGAATGGATGTGAGTCGCCGTGAAACCCAATTGATGGCGTCCTCTGTTGTTTAAAACTTCGCGGAAATTGTTAAAAATTGATCCATGACTGTTTATTACTTTTACGACCGTCGCCTCGATTTGAATACCACGGGCTAGGGTCTCTATATCTCTTTAAGTTTCCGGTTCTTCACAGAAAGATGGTTCTTCGTCATTCAGTCTTTTTTGACCACAATAGAAGCATCTGTGCTTCTAACCACCGTGTCACATGATAGTTCATTGTTTTAGTACACTTCCACAAACTCAGCACGAATTGTTGCAGCGTTTCTCTGCTCCAAATGCAAAGAAACGAATTAAAGCATGATATTTCACTTTACCAATGTACTGCGCGATTTTGTTTCGGCTTCTCTAGCAGTGCGGCAATTTCAGTTTGTAGCACGTTTGCAGTCATGAACTGCAAAAAGAAATAAAACATTGACAACATAATTTTATTTTCTCGAGTCCATGATTAAAAACATCATGGCTTTTCCCGTAAATACATCAGCATTTTCGAAAAATGCAACGTCTTACAAGAACGGCATTAATCGATGTAAATTCGGAGGATCTGTGGAAGTAAATGTTCAACAACGCAGACAGACGGCGTAGACGTAGGCGCAGCAGCGCCCTCGGGATCTGGTGTCACTCCAACTTCAGTCGGCGAAGAACCATCGAAACACTTGGAAGTGTGGAAGCAATTGTAAAAAAAAAAAAAAAAAAAAAAAGTTCAAATGTGTGTGAAATGTTATGGGACTTAACTGCTAATGTCATCAGTCCCTAAGCTTACACACTTCTTAACCTAAATTATCCTAAAGACAAACACACACACCCATGCCCGAAGGAGGACTCGAACCTCCGCCGGGACCAGCCGCACAGTAGCAATTGTCAGGAATGTTGCTGCTTCCATGGTGCTCGAAGGGACGGGGACGTCAGCTGCTAAATATCTCATTATGGAAAAAATTATTCATTTCCATTACCATTTTTTAATCCAATCAGCGGTATTTATTGTTTTTCACATATTGCGACCGATTTTAAAACGTATACTGCTTCATCTCAGATATATTCAAGGTGCTCTACGAGCGAACTGCAGTGCGTTTTCTGCGAAAGGGTATACAAGTTGTTTGCTTAAGAGTACCGTTTGTGGACGCCCGAGCAACATCATATCATTACACACAAATATCCCCATATGAAGATACCACTACCGGCTAAGAAAAACAAAGCGACCCTAATGTCGATTGTAATCCACCTCCTCCTTTCTGCTTGTATCTATAGTCCACATTACACAATGTCTTCTATGAAGATTTGAGAGAAAAGAAGATTACAATAAACTTTCTAGTTTTCTTAGCTTATCATGTTGAGTTGGCTCCAGTTCTTCTTGTCTAGGGGTCTGATTTTTGAAGCTGAAAAATGTCACATCAGGTCCTCACAAATGTTTTGAAATAAATAAATCTGAAGATTCTTGTTGCAGTCCTTTTTCTCCGTAAATATATTTTCTCACAGTTTAACATATCATACAGTCTTTTGATTTTTCACGTTATCGAAGCCGAAATTACAATACTCGCGCAAAAATACGTCCGATCACATCAGAGGCATGCTTACGACTCCTCACTCTGGGGAAATAACAATATTGTGAAGGATTCACAATTTTTCTTAACAAATTAATTTCTACTAGCTTTAATTTCGATTATTATTTCATGAATTAATCCAGCAAAAAACCTAATAAACAGTACAGGATGGTGCAGTTAATAATAGAAATTTTACGTGTGCAAATATTACGTAATTTCAAATGTTTCTAAAAAAAGATGATTTTTAACTGTACATTCAGAACTAGTAAGTATCGATTATGACATCGAAACTAAAATATTTTATAAAGTAATTCCTTTTCATAAATTTTAGCTTGAAATATAACATACTGTGTATAAAATTATGTGAAAGTTTTCAGAAAAGCAACTGAGATCTACCTGTCCAAAATTCGAAAAATAATACTGGTATCGACAATTACTGTTGAGGAAAGGCAATGCTAGAGGAGGATGTCCCGTTACACGGACTCACTCTTTCTGTTTAACTTGGCCATGTTGATATCTGCTCGTGATTTTTACCTAAGGATAAGGCTAAATCAATGCTATAGAGAACTATAAAAATCGAAAGCAGTTTCCGAGCATAAGTAACATACAAAGTCGGGGCTATACTTTTACTTCGTATCAAAGTAAAATGACTGGTCGTCAGTCCAAGTAAGAGAAAATAAATTTTTATACTTTTTCTGAAATTAATATATATTAATTTACTGTAAGTAAAAAACAATACATAGTCAACTTTGGTGTACGCAAATCCACATTAACCAACAGTGATATTGGGTTACTTATTCAGAAAAAGATTTTTCTGAAAAACAAAGCATTCTTTCACCAATCTGGATTAGATCCATGATTTTGTAATTGCAACGTTATTAATACGTCCATCAGTATCAGTACAATGACATCTCACTGTAATCTAAGCTGTAACAAGTATGATACACACCCTTTTCTATTATTAATATTATCAAGAACAAGTGACGCCGATACAATGTTATTTTATTCAGACCAGAGAAACATGACAAACATACATTTACATAGAGTGAATATGCAGCAGCACTGTTTGAAAATGTCAGTTTGTTACATATACACTGTTTCAGTTGCCAAGAGATTGAAATATACCGTAGCAATTTTTATTGTATCTAAATTGTTTGAAATATGTATCTTTCACCACAAACATTGATATTGCAGATTCTCAGTTCACTTAAAACCAAATACCGAACCTCCTACACGTAATACAATTTCGGTTAAAAACTGATTTGCAGAAGTTCAGTTACTTAGTGTTTTAACACAGATTAAGATTCAATGGTCTTATTCTTTTACAAAACTAACAAAATCACACTACCATTCGCTATGGTGATGTGCAGCAGGCCATCGTAAGTTTTCTACAGAGTCGAAATGCATTTGTAGCAACTGCCACTCGCTCACCTACAGATACAGTTGGCTATATTTTAAAGTGGCAATATCCTTCCAATCATTGTGCATCTGTGGTGCTTAAATACTGAAACATTCCAACAGTTCCATTATAAAAACTTCTGCGTGCTTGAGAGCGTCATACACTTCCGCTCAATGTAGATGCTGCTGTCTGACAATTTTCGCGACCCTCTCTCAGATATTAATTATTTTATGAAAGTTTCATCTTTGTCTCCTGAGCAACATACCAGCGGCAACAGAAGACTCACAGTTAGATTTTTTCAAGGCAAACAGTTTTATAGCACATGCATTTTCATAGCCTGACAGAAAAAAATTCCTACTCCAAGAGGGACCTGTACGAGATAAACGGAAGTTGGTAGCCGTGTTTCAACAACCGAATGATGACGTCTACTCAAATTTTGGGCCAGTCGCATAACAGTGGCGCTAGTAGCACCAGTATGAGGATGTAAATCAGGTTTGCCTTAAAAGATCGTGAGTGTTAGTTTGAGATTAGACGTAGTGAGATGATGTTAGCCACGAATGTCTTTAAGACGACGGTTGGTTGGTTGGTTGTTTTGGGAAAGGAGACCAGACAGCGAGGTCATCGGTCTCATCGGGTTAGAGAAGGACGGGGAAGGGAGTCGGCCGTGCCCTTTGAAAGGAACCATCCCGGCATTTGCCTGGAGCGATTTAGGGAAATCACTTTAAGACAACGAAGACAGCATTATAAGGAGCTCACTGAGTTTGAACGAAGTTGTGTAGTAGGGCTACGAGAAGCTGTAAGTTTGTTTCTGCGATACTGCAGAAAGGCTTGTTAGTATTGTGAACCGGCCGCTGTGACCTAGCAGTTCTAAGCCCTTCAGTCCGGAACCGCGCTGCTGCTACGGTTGCAGGTTTGAATCCTGCCTCGGGCATGTATGTGTGTGATGTCCTTACGGTAGTTAGGTTTAAGTAGTTCTACGTCTAGGAGACTGATGAACTCAGATGTTAAGTCCTATAGTGATTAGAGCCATTGGACACGGGAAGATACGATCGCAAGAGAAACGGGCTCCGGACAGTCGCATGGCACTACCGAGATGGAAGACCATCGTGTTCGACGACCGGCTGTGGCGAATGTCTGCGTCTGCAGCTGCGATTCAAGCAGCAGTTGGGACCACAGTGACACAAAGAGCTGTTACCAATCGCTTACTTCAAGGACAACTCCGAGTCAGATGCTCTGTAGCGTGCATTCCACTGGCCCCAAATCACCATCGTCTGTGACTTCAATTGTGTCAAGCGAGAGCTCATTGGACGGCGGAGGGGAAGTCAGTTGTGTTTTATGATGAACGCCGGTCTTGCCTCGGTGATGGCCGATGATGGTTGGAAGGGGGCAAAATGAGGGCCTGCAACCTACCTGTCTGCAGCCTAGACACGCTGGACACACGCCTGGACTTAAGGTCTGGAGTGCAATTTTGTACGATAGCACTAGCATGCACTTGATTATTCCAGGCACCCTGAGAGCAAAACTGAATCTGTCTGATGATTCGACCTGTTGTGCCGCCAGCATGGACAGCATTCCAGGGAGTTTTTCCAACAGGATAACGCTTGCCCACATACCGCTTTTGTAACCCAGCATGCTCTACAGAATGTCGACGTGTTGCCTAAGCCTTCTCGATCACCAGATTTATCTCCAATGAAGCAGGTATTGGATATCGTCGGGTGACAACTCCAGCGTCAACCTCGACCATCACTACCGTCCACGTGTTGACCGCCCAATTGCAAGAGAAGTGGAACCTCATCCACAAACTTACATTTGGCACAAGTACGACACAATGCTTGTATTCAAAATTCTGCCGGGTGCGCCGGTTATTCAAAAATGGTTCAGATGGCTCTAAGCACTATGGGACTTAACATCTGAGGTCATCAGTCGCCTAGAACTTAGAACTACTTAAACCTAACTAACCTAAGGACAGCACACACATCCATGCCCGAGGCAGGATTCGAACCTGTGACCGTAGCAGCAGGGCGGTTCCGGACTGAAGAGCCTAGAACCGCTCGGTCACAACGGCCGGTGTGCCGGTTATTAATGAACCATCATTTCAATTTGCGTTGCCTTTTCCCGCGCCTACATTAACCTGTGATCTTGCAACTTTAATCATTTACATGTTTTTCATAGACAAATGGATTCTATAATTTTCATTTCTCTACATTAATTTTTTCTTGGTCTTGGGATTTTTCCCGTCTGTGTCAATATTTAAAATTAATGACTTTCATTTTAAAAGACAATAAAAAAATTAACGACTGCTTCATGCGTAGAAACTGCGCATTGTCTTGTGTATTTGTGTTACAGCGTGTACCAACGTGTACCAAGAGTCAATCGAAAGACCAGTCAATCGAAATAGTGAAGTTCTTCTATTTCCTACCTGTATTATCACTTTCTGTCTTTTGGAGCTCGAGATAAGCAGATGTAAGACTCCTAGTTGTAATTGTATTATTTGAATGTATCTGTTGTGTCGGCTCCGTTATTGATTCTAGCCGTAACCTAGTTTCTTAATCATTGAAGTATGATTTCTGAATGTTACAGCAAGAAAAATAGTTGAGTGAGCGGTAGGTTTTTCGGACACGAACAATCGGACATAATTAGTGTCCTTTCGTTAATTACTTTTCAACCAACTGCCCGAACCCCCCTGAGATGTTTATTCCGAACATTTCCCGACGATATGCAATATTTTGCAATTAAAACTCGGTGGGTCTGATTGGTTTTTTTTTCGCACAATGACGTCTACACATTGGCCTCATATAACGCAGATCTACAAATAAAATGCAAGAAGGTGGAATTTTATAAGGTAAATTGAGGTAAAAAAAACTGGGATCTTTCCTATGACGCACTACATTGTGCCCTTCTTAGTAAAATTATCCATCCACAGTGAGACCTTCCTCTATGTCATGACTATTCTGTTGCTCTATATTGCCCCATTTGTTAACCGTTAAATTCTTGCGGCACCTTTGAGGAACCATTACCTTTATTTCATTCCCATTACGAGACATGGAGTAGTGCCTGATCGTTCCACTTTAAATCGCTCCGTATGCCTACTCCCAGATGTTTAACGGATGTGACTGTTTCCAGTGATTGTTCGGCAATTACATAATCAAACAACATGCCTCATTCGCCACTTAAGACACAATTCGATACGTTTGTTTACATTGCGAGTCAGTTGCTAATCCCTGAACCCAGCAACGCATCTCCGAAGATCTTCCTGCATTTCAGTTCCGTTTTACAAGCGTTGAAACATTTCTAAATACAAGAGCATCATCCGCGAACAGCATCATCGATCTTCCGGCATTGTCCACTGGGTATATCAATGATTCAGGTTTGAGGAATTGATTGTTAAGGCAGTATAATTTACACGTGAGTCTAATGGTTCTTACTTTGTTAGTTTTAAAGTGACACTCGAGGATTCCTTAATTTATACTCGCCTCTCTAGCCATGGCTGCTAAGGCCCGCCCTTGCAGTGCTGCTTGGCTGGGAGGTAGTCTGTTCTAAACCTGGTTGTGGAGTTGTGGAAAAAATTTTCACCGCCAGAATTCGGTCGGTTTGGGGAGGCGAGGTAGTGACGAGAAGCTCCTGATCAGTCTTTACTCTAGTGTCGTGGATGAATCCAAAGCTCTCCCCAGTGTTTATAGAATGCGGGTATGAGACACTGCAGGCGATCTGTCCGTCCGATGGGGACGTTAAGCCCGGCGCCCTCCTTGCTGCTGTCCGAGAGGAATAAGCTAAGTGTCGGCACTGGGTTTCCCAATCATCTTTCATCATTACACAACGCACATATTTATTTATTTCGCATCATATGTAAGGTTTGCCATCTAGTGACTATCACAAATCGTTCCATATACGAGGGTGAGTCAAATGAAAACCTTAAATTTGTAATAACAAATCGAAATTTCGCACCGTTTTTCTGTAAGTTGGTAAGCGTGCTACAAACAGCGTGCAGAATAGCCTGTAGGTGGCAGCATAGTGCAGATGCACGCATACCGGCGCAATATCAGTATAAAGATGGCTGCCCCACTTGCGACTTGCACCAGGGTTTTGCGTAGTGAAGGTGTGAAACCTATTGAAATTCATCTACGAATGAAGGTTCAGTACGGTGATGCATGTTTCACACAGCAGCAAGTCTATGAATGGATCAGGAAGTTCGCAAATGGTGTGACTTCAGTGGAAAATGCTCCTCCTCCAGGTCAGGCACAACGAGTTGTGACTCCACAGAACATTGAAGCAGTTGGAGCCATAGTGAAGGAAAACCGCCGAGTGACACTGAATGACATTGCAGCATGTTTACAGATTAGTCATGGGCCAGCACTCCACATTGTGCATGATGTGCTCCAGTTTCACAAAGTGTCTGCAAGATGGGTGCCACGGCAGCTGACTCCTGAAATGAGAGAACGACGTGTCGATGCTTGTGAAGAAGTTCTTCGGGGCTTTGAAAGAGAAAGCGATGGCTTCCTTGCAAGAATCATTACTGGGGACGAAACCTGGGTTCACTTCCACCAACCGGAAACGAAGAGAGCGAGCAAGGAATGGCGCCATTCCTCATCATCAGACCTTGCCGCAAGTGATTTCCATATGTTTGGACCACTCATAGACGCAATGGGAGGAAAGAAGTTGCGTTCTGATGAAGATGTACACCACGCGGTGCATGAGTGGTTGCGCGGACTACCAAAAGAATTTTTTACTAAAAGAATTAATGCACTTTGTAAGCGCTGGAGGAGTTGAGCGTCGGGGAGATTATGTTGAAAAGTGATACAGCTTTGTACTACTTCTGCACAATAAATAATATTTTTAAAAAATATTTAAGCTTTTGACTCACCCTCGTACTACACAGAAAAGAAAGTTATAGTATAATTTAATAATACTGTCTCACGTAATACTTTTTTTTAGTCTTCCGCCTTCTGACTGTATTGATGATGCCCGCCACGAATTTCTCTCCTAAATAATAAATGTCGTGTGACTAGGGTCTCCCGTCGGGTAGACAGTTCGCTGGGTGCATATCTTTCGATTTGACGTCACTTCGGCAACTTGCGGTAAATGGATATGAAATGATGATGACTATGACAACACAACACCCAGTCCCTGAGCGGAGAAAATCTCCGACCTAGCCGGGAATCGAACCCGGGCCCTTAGGATTGACATTCTGTCGCGCTGACCACTCAGCTGCCGGGGGCGGACGGATTTTTCTCCTGTGCCAACCTCTTCATCTCAGAGCAACACGTGCAACCTAAATCCTCAATTATTTGCTGTATGTTTCCCAGTCTCTGTCTTCCTCTATGGTTTTTACCCTCTACAGCTTCCTTAGTACCATGGAAATCATTTCCTGATGTCTCAACACATGTCCCGTCAGTCTGTCTTTTTTCTTCAGTGTTTTCCACATATTCCTTTACCCGCCGATTCTCTATAGAACCTCCTCATGCCTTACCTTATCAGTCCATGTTATTTTCACCATTCTTCTTAGCACCACATCCCAAACGCTTTCATTCTCTTCTGCCCCGGTTTTGCCACAGTCTCTATCTCGCTGCCATACAATTCTGTGTTCCAAACGTATATTCTAAGAAATTTCTTCCTCAAATTATGACCTATGTTTGATGCTAGTAGACTTCTTTTGGTAAGGAAAGCCCTTTTTGCCGATGCTGATCTGCTTTTTGTGTCCTGCTTGTTCCGTCCGTCGTGGGTTAGTTTGCTGCCTAGGTAGCAGAATTCCTTAATTTCGTCTGTTTCGTGATCTCAAATTCTGACGTTAAGTTTCTCACTGTTCTCCTTTTTTTTTCTCATTTCACCTTTCATGGATTTACTCTCAGTCCATTTGACATTGTAGAACGCTTCTTCCAGATCGACAAGTTCTATGAACGTGTCTCGATTTTTCTTCACTCTTGCTTCCATTATCAACCTCAACGTCATAACTGCTTCCCTGGTGTCTTTACATTTCCTGAAGCCTAATTTGTTGTCTTCTAGCAGATCTTGCTGCAGAAGCCGGTACATAATATATTACTTATCTGCTTCAAGATATGCATTGTTAACCGTTTGTTCGAAATAAAGTTAAAATTACATCTAATTTCTAATGACACGTTTTACTCCTAATGCTTCCTTCTATCAGTAAACTCAGATGCGAACGACCAGAGCCGTCACAGCTGAATTGTTCCAGTTAACAGAAATATGACTGGTTCCCCGCCGCACGAGGAAGGAATCCTATTTATTTTATCTAGTAGCTAATTTATAATAGTATAACACTCATCACAAGATTTGTCTCACAAACTAATCTGTCCATCTTTATCTTCGATCGCTAAGACAGAAAAATTTTTCATGAGCTGTTTTTACATATTTCACAAGCGAAATTCTTCATCGCAACCCCTTGCGATTTAGTGGTAAGGTGGCGCAATGGATAGCACATCAAATACAGAACACAGATGAAACATGAAAACAGAAAAAAGTTGTACTGAACTTCGAAAAATGAAGTAAAATAGAAACAGTGAACAGTCCAAGCTGAAGATGTACGACATGGACCGAATTTGAACAGTCACCGCGTCATGATTCTGTGGTTACGGTGTTGTACTGCAAAGGGACATCCAGAAGTACGTATCTCGTATTTGTTCTACCCAAGTGCCACATATTGTGACTGTTGCGTTCCGTTTTGGAAGCTTTGACTCTTGAAATCCTTTGTTGTAACGCAGTTCACACCCGGTTATTTATTGTTTTCTTTTCTGTGAGAGGTCTATGCGGCATCTCGCCAGCTCTCACTTCATCACATGGCTCATGTTCTATAACCAACGTATGGTATGACAGTTGCCATGGTTACAGAAGGAGAACAGACGTCACCACACAGTCACGACACCATGGTTGTTGCAATCCCCTTGCTGTTGCACATCTTAAGATTGGACCGTTAAATGTGTTTCTTTTTTTTCAGTTCATGCACTTTCTTCCTGTTTTCATGCTTGATCTGTGTTTAGCTTTTGACAGGCTATCCACTGGGGTGGAGGAGTTTCTCTTGTCAATATCACACCATGGTATTAGCACAGGAAGCATGTAAACCAAGAGAAAACCTACACAGGCACTGCGTTCCCCACATCTCCTAACTGCAATTCTCGCTATGGTCCTACATAAAATTATTTCTTAGGCGACTTTCACAGGTACCAATAGATTGTTTCTTGGGACATGCATGAAGTATCACACCAGAGAAATACTCTTTGTTTATCCACATCGTTTACAGCACTCAATAGATTTCTGTTAACATTATACACATACCCATTACAGTCACACACACTCAACAGATATATTCAAGAGACAGCTCTGATACATCGCGAGGGAAGTCATCACCGGAGGAAAAAAACCCTGTCCTGTTTATCAGCTGAGCAAAGCTTTATGATCTTCCAGCCAACAGTCCTATACGACCCTTATGTTCTATTCCTTAGTGTATTACATAGCGTACGGTGATAAAAAGTCTTATTCCAGACCAATCTTCTATTCTATTACAGCCGGCCGGTGTGGCCGAGCGGTTCTAGGCGCTTCAGTCTGGAACCCCGCGACCGCTACGGTCGCAGGTTCGAATCCTGCCTCGGGCATGGATGTGTGTGATGTCCTTAGGCTAGTTAGGTTTAAGTAGTTCTAAGTTCTAGGGGACCGATGACCTCAGATGTTAAGTCCCATAGTGCTCAGACCCATTTTATTCTATTACAAAATGAATCTGACAGGTCATTATCGCTTGGTAATGATGACGTTGTCACCGTCGGTCCTGACAATGTGTCAAGCTAATTTCGTCCGTTAACTGACATGTGAATAAACACTTCACAAAATTAAACCTACAGCTCTCATAAATTCGTTAATAATGAAGAGAAGCCAATAAGCAAAATATGTGCTGCACGACAGTGAATAAATGGCGATGAGCACTAGCGGCAGTTCAGTTTGTTTGCTCCAGGTCAGTGCAGTGAAAAGTGATTATGTTGTTGTTTTAATGCTGTCACTCAACAACAGTGACGTCAGCTTCATGTTGTCGGATTCTACCATTTCTCAAAGCGTTATGCAGTTCCTCATTCAGGCGTAGATTGCTACTTATGCTATAAATTGAATATGTATGTTGTATGACGAAACTATGGACGAAAGTGAACTGCATTTCCCTAACACAACACCCACTCTAAATAAACGAGAAACGTGACAAACGAACTATTTGTCGTGGCATTGTAATACACGACTGTTTTACGTCTTCCAACTACTTCCTTACTCAATCATACGTTTTATCAAACTCATCTTTCTTTGGTTTTTAATGCTCTAACAGCAGTTGTGTTTTGAGACATAATCATGGGATTTGGGTTCCGCCATATTAGGCAAAGCAACAAATCATCTCATTGCCCAAACATGTTTCGAAATATTTTGCTGACGTTCTTCAGTTACGTTTTATTGAGCTCTAACTCTCTAGAAGGTTGAGCCATGTAGGCTCTTTATTATTTAGTTTTATAATAAACTAAATAAGAGAATTGAAGAGTTTTAGATGATGTGCCGAATAAGAGATCGAAAATTATGTAGACTGAGAAGATAAAGAATGAGGAGCTCCTCCGTAGAATCGGTGAGGAAAAGAAACATGTGAAACATATAAATAAGAATGCACGGGATTATAGGAGATGTGATAATACGCGAAGCAATAATTTACGTAGTACATGCGGGAGCTGTAGAGGATGAAACTGCAGCAGACGAAAGAAATTGGAGTGCATCCAACAAATAGTTGAAGACATAATTTGCAAGTGCTACTCTGAGATGAAGAGGTTGGCCCAGAGGAAAGGATAGTGACAGGTCGGACCAGAAACGTTATGGAAGGGAAAAGAAAGCCTTGTCATAATTCGTGTCTTTGTGAGAAGTACCATAAATGTTCCACCCGGGCCTGACGCTGGATAAAGGTAAGCGCAAATACCGACGAATTTGTCTTTTTGTCTTTGTCCTCATATGCAGTGATGCATAGCCATCTCTTGTAGACAGAATTCGTAGATCAAGTTCTTCACTAAAATAACAGTTACTGATTCTTCATACGTCTTGGAAAGAGAGAATCTGTGCATATGATAACCATGCAAACTATAACAATTAGAGATTAGTCGCTTGAGTAGGACTACAATAAAGAACGTATTAGCTGCTGGAGCAGTTATTCATTAGTTCAGTACACAACTGAGGAGCGGATTCGTCGGGTTACAGTATTTCTGTAAGAAATAGTTACATGCAAGTACCTGAAGTTTGTCAAAGGGTATGTTCCCTGGAACCACTGTCAAACATACTTCTCTGTAAAATTCACCATTCGATTGCGTCGGCCGTCCCTGCAGCTGTGCAAGTAAAGCCTGTTTCTTTGAAGATATCGTTTTTTTTCTGTCGTGTAGCCTGTTCCGTAAATATTCAGTCTGAGATTTCATCGTACATCCTACATGTTTATCACTAGTTTGGCAGAGGACTGTTTTAACATCAGTGGTGAAAGCACTGTTAACAGAAATCTATATTTTCAGTTTTATATAACAACGAAGACGCAACAAGTGCCACGGTTAAATTCAACTGACTTATACATTGGGAAGGTTTTGAGAAAAAATAAGGAAAGTGTTTAAAACGAGTAATTGTTGTGCCCATCGATCTTCTGCAGTTTAGCTTTGAGTGTAACGGGATTGACAAAATACAATAACAATTTTTCCCTGTCTTGCTATATAACGAAAATGAATGGGACTTACGAAAACCTATTGCAACTCTGCAATAGTATGAAAATATCTAAAATTGTGCAGTATAGTGTGAAATACGTATTATATCTCCAAATATGTAACAACATGTAATTTATAACTTTGAAGTAAGGGTTCTTGGGTCCTTTCCCTAAAATTTGTCGACATTTTAGTTTTTCTTACCAACTAAATATAAGAAACTGAATATGTAACTACATAAAATCCGGGATCTGGTAGTAACACACTACCTCTCTGAGCTAATCCCACTTTTCTCGCTTTCTTACAGTCCTCTGTATTTTCCCAGAGACACGTAAGATCAGGAAGCCGATATCTCGTACTGCTTCCACTCCTTACTCTTGCAGTCAACGGAATTCATTGCCATCCATACCTTTTTCTTTGGCTGATTTGTGCTTCTGACGAGACAAGTTCTTCCTCGCAAGCAGGAAAAAATTCCTCGAAACCACAGTGCTTCTAAATCGTGGCACTAGATAATGCTTGGGGGAAAAAACGTAATGATATTTCTGCTTAACCGCCAGCCGCATTGCACAGAAAGTTATTCAGAGCTATCGGGATTCAATTTTACAGAGCAGCTGCTGTGAAATAAAAGTGCTGTTGCCACTCCCAACTTAACGCCGCACTTCTGTGCTCGTTCTCTCTCTCGCTCTCACACACACACAACACACACATTTCGGGGAAACAGTGGAAGTGAGGAAGTGCTGGCCGACGCCAGAGCAGTGTAGAAAATTCAGGCAGCCGTCCCAAGGATTTCTACCACATTCCGGTTTACGCGAATGAGCGATCCGCTGGCGGTTCGGGCTCGCAGAACGGACGAAAAACGATCTGCCTCCGAGGCTAGGGGCACGGTGCGAGGTGGATTCCTCGCGCTCAAGTGAAGAGGTGGAAGGGGCGGTAGAACTGGATTTACACACTGCGGTTGCGGCAGGTGGCCGCGGGTACTGGCTTAGTGGTGTGTGTGTGGAGTGGGGGGGGGGGGGGCGCATAAAAGGAGGACCTGACGGGGGAGGGGGAGGACTTGGCTGCGGCACTGTGTCACGGGAACCTCATTACGGCCGTTTAATGAGTGCGCGCGAGGGATTTATCTACTCGGAGCAATTAACGCTTCCAGCGGCCACGGGCTTCCGCTTCCGGCGACCGGCAGGGGAGGCCGAAAAAATGCGACCACTCGCACCCCCCAGTTACGCCTAGCCGCTATCGCAGCCACCCCCGACGACTCGCCCCGAAACTTCCCGCAACTCCGCCGGCTAACATGGAGCTTTCACGTTTTCCAAGCGTAACGCAACTCTGACCCAGCATAAAATAAACACAACATTTCATCTACAACAAATTAATCGTGTCATTAATATGAATGTCACACATTCACTTTCCATAGCGCACGTGAATTTCTCATTTTGGGAAGAAACATATTGTGTGACCACTGCTGCAGTTGTACAGTTTAATTTCTCCAATTTTCATCTAAAAGCGGTTCGAACAGAGTGAACCACAGCTCCACTGACAAACTTTCAGAGCTTATTCAGAGATACCTTCTGGGTGTTTTCATATACACTGAAGCCCCAAAGAAACTGGTATAGGCGTGCGTATTCAAATACAGTGATATGTAAACAGGCAGAATACGGCGCTGCGGTTGGCAAGGCCTATAAAAGGCAATAAGTGTCTGGTGCAGTTGTCAGATGCAGTGGCTGGTTATCAAGATTTAAGTGAGTTTTAACGTGGTGTTATAGTCGGCGCACGAGCGATGGGACACAGCATGACCGAGGTACCGATGAAGAGGAGATTTTCTCGTACGGCCATTTAACGAGTGTACCGTGAATATCAGGAATCTGGTAAAACATCGAATCTCCGACTTCGCTGCTGTAGAAAAAAGATCCTGCAAGAACAGGACCAACGACGACTGAAGAGAATCGTTCAGCGTGAGAGAAGTGAAACCCTTCCGTAAATTGCTGCAGATTTCAATGCTGGGTCATTAACAAGTGTCAGCGTGCGAACCATTCAACGAAACATCATCGATATGGGCTTTCGGAGCCAAAGGCCCGCTCATGTACTCTTGATGACTGCACGACACAAAGCTTTACGCATCGCCTGCGCCCGTCAACACGGACATTGGACTGTTGATGACTGGAAACATGTCGCCTTGTCGGACGGATCTCGTTTCAAATTGTATCGAGCGGATGGACTTGTACGGGTATGGAGACAACCTAATGAATCCATGGATCGTGCATATCAGCAGGGGAATGTTCAAGCTATTGACGCTCGGTAATGGTGTGGGGCATATACAGTTGGAGTCATATGTGACCCCTGATACGTCTAGATACTACTCCGACAGGTGACAGATATGTAAGCATCCTGTCTGATCCCCTGCATCCGTTCATGTCCTTTGTGCATTTAGACGGACTTGGGCAATTCCAGCAGGTCAATACGACAACCTACACGTCCAGAATTGCTACAGAGCAGCTCCAAGCACAATCTTCTGAGTTTAAACACTTCCTCTGGTCAGCAAACCCCCAGACATGAACATTACTGAGCATATCTGGAATTTCTTGCAGTGTGCTGATCAGAAGAGATCTCCACCCCCTCATACTCTTACGAATTTATGGACAGCCCTGCAGGATTCATGGTGTCGTTCCCTATAGCACTACTTTACATATTAGTCGAGTCCATGCTACGTTGTGTTCCAGCATTTCTCTGTGCTCGCGGGGGCCCTACACGATATTAGGCAGGTGTGCCAGTTTCTTTGGCTGCTTTGTGTTAGTGACCCACGGTCTCTGGCGACTCATTGCAGAGTACTAGCGTGATTATGGATTATTCAGTTTTTGTTCAGTAATCTTACTCCTTTTAGAATGCCGTTCCTCAGTCTGAAAGAAACGTAACCGTTATAGGATCACTTTGTTGTCCGTCCGTCTGTCTTTCTGTCTACCCGATTGTTAAGAAGTCTTTTTACTTTCAGGAATGGGTAAACTTTCCACGTTCACATTTATTTCACATGTTAAGGTGCATGGTCCCTTGGCTGTGTAAAACTTTTAAGCCTCTCAGTTCGGAATGGTTCAAATGGCTCTGAGCACTATCGGACTTCTGAGATCATCAGTCCCCTAGAACTTAGAACTACTTAAACCTAATTAACCTAAGGACCTCACACACATCCATGCCCGAGGCAGGATTCGAACCTGCGACCGTAGCGGTCGCGCGGTTCCAGACTGTAGAGCGTAGAACCGCTCGGCCACCTCGGCCGGTAAGCCTCTAAGTCAATGCAGTCAAAAGATACGGCCATTTATGTCGCAAATTTTGATACTCGAAAACAACTCACTAAATCCTGAAGTCATGAAATTTGACAAGAAGCAAGGTTTCAACGTACAGGTAATGGAAAACATCCTAAAATTGTTAATTCGTAATTACATAACTCAAAAATATTTTTTGTCATTTTTCATCCGTCTGTCTATCTGTCTCTTCAACACGTTGGTTTATCAGCTTCATATTTATGTCCCATACTACGGCCTACGGCCCCTTGGTGGTGTATAACATTCAAGCTTTTAAATGAATCAAAAAATTCGACCATTTGTGTAAAAAATTTTGAAAATCGCGAACCTACTCATCAAAATTTGAGGGTTGTTCCTCTTGACCTGGAGTCATGTAATTCGGCAACAAGCAAGGTTTCGAGTAAAGGAAAAATATAAAAATTGCTAAATTGTAATCGTATCTCATAAAAAGGCACACTGAATTCATCATCTGTCAAAAGTATAATACACGAATACTACCGCATGCAAACATAGAATCCAAATGTGTATTTTCTTACATGTATCTACTTATACTAAGTGAAGCCCCCTGCTCTCTTCTTTCTGTATGTCCGGGATAGTCTGTGGAACTACTGTAGAGACTGGGATACGGTCTTGGAATTTCCAGGACCGATGTCTTTCCAGTATCTATATCAAAAACAGGGAAAAATTCCCAGGATGTATGAATTAAATATATATACATAATTAAATTTGCAGGAAATCTTCAGTTCACGTGCCCTACTCGCACTTGGCCACCTATTTGTTTTTTGGGGGGCGGGGGGAGGGGGAGGGGGAGGAGGTGGGGGGGGGGGGGAGGAGAGTACCTGCACAATAGTGAAGAAACCTGTAATACCCAATAACGAAAACTTACAAATATACAACACCCAACACAGAGTAATGCATCTGCATTTAGTGAACCTGTACACGACTTGCATATCAGCCGACTTTTCATCAGTAAATTTATCGACGGTACTGGTGTGCATCACTGTTAACGCACAACTAACGCTGCGTGAAAACGCAATCCTAGACAGAACTGAGTAATATTGAATGCAAACTTGATGGCGACAAGTCAAAGAAGGCATTACTGTTGTCAATAGTAGATGTGAGAGAATGTAAACAAGACATGCAACACATAGCTAGGGTCAGTCCCGGTCTCACCAATTCATCCTCGGTTACCCCACACTTCTCATGGCCTGTGGTTCATATTCCATTGATAGCTTAGGAAGTCTTTGTGATGCCAAACGAAGTACCTGTTCGTTCCATTTTCGTTTGTATTAGATTGCCTTTTAGGCTATTGTTTGCTTACCTAATTCTTGTCTTATTAGTTAATTTTGTCTTCCCTAGTGTAGCCTTTCATAGATATTAGAAATTTCATTTCTGATGCTTCTAGTTATCACAAATCTTTGTTTGTCAGTGTCTAACATTCTGCCCCATAATAGTAAAGCGGGGACTGCAATTACTTTATAAAATTTCAGTTGTTATCCGGTTCTTGTTCTACTCTCGAGTTTTCTTCTTATTTTTGCTCCTTATATTTTTTCTTTACTGTGCCCTTGAGTTTTCTTCTTATTGTGCCACATATATGCGGATAAGTATTAGTCTGTTTCTATATATTCGTATCTGTTTCATATTATATGTCACATTCTAAATACTTGCCTGTTTATTACGGACTACTATCTTTGTTCGTGCAGTGTGAATAACTAAAAACGCCATGGTTTTAGTTTTATTTGCAGATATAGTCAGATTGTAGCTTGCCCCATATCTCATTTAGTTTGTGTAATGCCTTTTGCAACTTTTTTGTGGAGGGCCTGGACATGAGAACCGTTTGTTGAATTTCCCTGCCTACACAGTGGGCCTGGGTTGGGTTTGGTTGTTTTGGGAAGGAGACCAGACAGCGCGGTCATCGGTCTCATCGGATTAGGGAACGATGGGGAAGGAAGTCGGCCGTGCCGGCATTTGCTTGGAGTGATTTATGGAAATCACGGAAAACCTAAATCAGGATGGCCGGACGCGGAATTGAACCGTCGTCCTCCCGAATGCGAGTCCATTGTCTAACGACTGCGCCACCTTGCTCGGTAGTGGGCCTGGTCTTGAATAAATAAAGCGATATGAAGTAAAAGTTACTACATGCTTTCACTACCTAATCTTACTTAAAATCAAAAATAGCACAGCACTTCATACGTTAGCTTCTCCACTCACTAGTTTACCGATCTACACTCCTGGAAATGGAAAAAAGAACACATTGACACCGGTGTGTCAGACCCACCATACTTGCTCCGGACACTGCGAGAGGGCTGTACAAGCAATGATCACACGCACGGCACAGCGGGCACACCAGGAACCGCGGTGTTGGCCGTCGAATGGCGCTAGCTGCGCAGCATTAGTGCACCGCCGCCGTCAGTGTCAGCCAGTTTGCCGTGGCATACGGATCTCCATCGCAGTCTTTAACACTGGTAGCATGCCGCGACAGCGTGGACGTGAACCGTATGTGCAGTTGACGGACTTTGAGCGAGGGCGTATAGTGGGCATGCGGGAGGCCGGGTGGACGTACCGCCGAATTGCTCAACACGTGGGGGCGCGAAGTCTCCACAGTACATCGATGTTGTCGCCAGTGGTCGGCGGAAGGTGCACGTGCCCGTCGACCTGGGACCGGACCGCAGCGACGCACGGATGCACGCCAAGACCGTAGGATCCTACGCAGTGCCGTAGGGGACCGCACCGCCACTTCCCAGCAAATTAGGGACACTGTTGCTCCTGGGGTATCGGCGAGGACCATTCGCAACCGTCTCCATGAAGCTGGGCTACGGTTCCGCACACCGTTAGGCCGTCTTCCGCTCACGCCCCAACATCGTGCAGCCCGCCTCCAGTGGTGTCGCGACAGGCGTGAATGGAGGGACGAATGGAGACGTGTCGTCTTCAGCGATGAGAGTCGCTTCTGCCTTGGTGCCAATGACGGTCGTATGCGTGTTTGGCGCCGTGCAGGTGAGCGCCACAATCAGGACTGCATACGACCGAGGCACACAGGGCCAACACCCGGCATCATGGTGTGGGGAGCGATCTCCTACACTGGCCGTACACCACTGGTGATCGTTGAGGGGACACTGAATAGTGCACGGTACATCCAAACCGTCATCGAACCCATCGTTGTACCATTCCTAGACCGGCAAGGGAACTTGCTGTTCCAACAGGACAATGCACGTCCGCATGTGTCCCGTGCCACCCAACGTGCTCTAGAAGGTGTAAGTCAACTACCCTGGCCAGCAAGATCTCCGGATCTGTCCCCCATTTAGCATGTTTGGGACTGGATGAAGCGTCGTCTCACGCGGTCTGCACGTCCAGCACGAACGCTGGTCCAACTGAGGCGCCAGGTGGAAATGGCATGGCAAGCCGTTCCACAGGACTACATCCAGCATCTCTACGATCGTCTCCATGGGAGAATAGCAGCCTGCATTGCTGCGAAAGGTGGATATACACTGTACTAGTGCCGACATTGTGCATGCTCTGTTGCCTGTGTCTATGTGCCTGTGGTTCTGTCAGTGTGATCATGTGATGTATCTGACCCCAGGAATGTGTCAATAAAGTTTCCCCTTCCTGGGACAATGAATTCACGGTGTTCTTATTTCAATTTCCAGGAGTGTATATTAAAAATTCATAACCAGTAACTCAGAACTATTGAAGCGCTGTTCACCTTCTTCACTTTTTATTCTGCCGCTCCAGGAACCTGATAACGTTCTACCCGATGTTGTTCTACCTCTTTTTGGTTTTCTGATTAGGTTATCTAAGTAGATATTGAATAATGTTGCTGACAAGCTACACTCTTGTTTTACTCCCTGATTTGGCTCTATTTCAGGAGTTCTCTCTTTACCCGTGTGCATTCTAATTCTGATGTTCATATACAGGCTTTTTGCGACTTGTAGCAGATGTTTAGGGATTCCTTTTTTTCCACTATGATCCTGAGCTGATCTCTGTGAATTCTGTTAAACACTTTTTCATAGTCCACATTTGCCAGGTGAGTTTCCAGATTAAGTTCTCGTCTTTTTTCTGTTATCTGTTTCAGTACGAAGAC
Source organism: Schistocerca nitens (assembly GCF_023898315.1). Classification (NCBI taxonomy): domain Eukaryota; kingdom Metazoa; phylum Arthropoda; class Insecta; order Orthoptera; family Acrididae; genus Schistocerca; species Schistocerca nitens. Next base: position 311,247,321 of record NC_064618.1, on the reverse strand, counting down.
ATAGTTCGCTCATGATCTTTCGTTTCGGAGACCTGCTTGTTCCTCCATTAAAATTATAACCAAGTTATTTCGGATCCTTTCATTTATTGTTTTGCTGTTGATATTGCGACTACTATTGAGAACGATTATACCTCTATAGTTTGATGTATTACTTCTTCCGCCTTTATCGCATCTTGACGTGACCTTTGGTGTTTTCCATTCCTCCGGTATCTCATATTTTACTCAGCAGATGTCAAGGATGTTTTTTTGATTTCTGGATTGCACAAGAGTCGTTAAAATTTTGTAATTTAGTAAGATTTTGATATTGCGTTTAGATTCATATATTTCTTCTTTGATTAGGTTTTTCATTTTGAATTGAACGGTTGTTTGAGCCTCTTCTCAAATAGATTACTTAAGCTTTCTTCTTGTAACAAATTTACCTTAAGTGTTTTGTTTAAATTGTTTTAATCTTTATTTTTTATTGTTTGCTTTCTCTACCTTGACCAAGGCTGGAATTTTGATTGTACAAGGTAATGGTCTATTTTTATACTTGTTGCTCTATGTTCTCAAGTGTCTATGATCCTTGGAGCTTAATTATTACATAATCTATTAGTGAAGGTAACCTCGTCCATATCATGTACATTTATGAATGTTGTTTTTGTTTGTTTCTTTCAATTTGCCATATTTTCTGTATTCCGTTAGTGTTGTTCAGTTGTGATTTATAGTAGCTTCCTCCTTAGGGCCTATTCAGAACTGGCACTTTTCCAGTTCTAGCAACTAAATCTACCGCTAAAATTACATAGTCCTCATTGTTTGTTTTATTTAGAAGTTTCTAACGTCCTTCATAATATGCGTCTTCTTCCTTCTTTTCTTTCACTGGTGTACAGTTTCCTATTGCTGTCGAATTGTAATCTTACTGTTAATTTTTTCATTTACAAAAGAATGTTCTCCTATTTCAACCATTCTCTTCCTTTCTATTAAAACTGCCATTCCACAACGGGCTGTTATTGTCTGCGTCACTACATTGTAAAGCATGACGTATTCATCCAAGTCTTTTGTGCCTTTAGGGTTCTTATCGGTTCCTGCGATCACGGTAATATTTATTTTATATTCTTTGTGAACGTTTAGTTCGATTTCACTTGATGTTAGTTCTTGCACATTTCATGTGGCCACATTCAATACATAAGTCACTCTTTTTTTCATTTTCTTATGCATGCCTGGTCGTTTTCCTTGTGTGGCCTTGTTCCGAAGCTCGATGTGGGACTTCAGAGTGTGTATCTTTTTATATCTGTGGGTTACCATCCCGTTGAAAATCCCCGTCCAGGAAGGCCAGGAAATTTTTGTTTGAGGTTTCCTTCCTCCAGCCTTTGACGAGTCGACGTCCATCTACAAGGCAGCAGTGATCAGAGCTTGCTTTGAAGATGACTCTTCCGCCAGTTAAGTCGTTCCAGAGATCTCCTCTTCCGTCCTAACTACGAACAGGGAGAGGAGATACCATAAATGGATGAAGGAAAGAGGGGTTGTTATGGGACATTCTTCGTCTGGTTCCTTTGCAGAGACCTGAGCGGCTTTGGGGGTCCTGCTGGTAGCAACACAACCGCCGGTGTAGTCCTCCACTTCACTGGAACCCTCACACGCTCTCGGTCGCACGGACAGAGCTACGGCTAGGCGGTGTCTCCTGAGAGACACTCCTGTACTTTCTTAACTATTACAATGAAACTGCCTACAGTCAATTAATATTCACTTACTTCTTTGAACTACGGATATGGAGTCAGCCGATCATTAATAGTTAAAAACCATTCAACAGCCAATTGCATATCGTGGAATATCTCTCATCAGTTAAGATGTAACATTTGACATAAAGGTTTTTGACTGGTGCTATAAAAACCGGAAGTGAACCTGTACATTTACGTACCTTAAATCTTTGTATTGTCAAACATGTTCATTTTACGCTGACATCACATATAATAATACCGATCAAAAATTTTTAGATTGAATGTTATATCTAAACTTGTGCTACATATTCCATGTATAAGCAATTTATTACAGACCTGAAGATGATAGCATAGTCTGCTGAAACCGGTTGTCGTAAATAATAAGCATTTTATGCGATTTTGGTTGTTGAATGGTCTTTAACAATTAAACGGATCGCCCTTCATCTCTCTCAAGATGAGAAAATTCGGTCATTAATAGTTTGCCTATTATTGATTACCAACACACAATATGACAGTGACTGATTGAAGTAACATCAATCCTATATTCCTACAGTTACAGATTTCATCGGAACTGTGCAGATGTTTCACCATAGCTGCCGGAGACGTATGATTTCAACGGCTGACACAATCTTCGCTGCCATAAATGATTACTTCATCTGACTCTACTTCACACCGCTTTATACGCACTCATAAAATCCACTCACTAAAAACCATATTACTTAAATCCTGGTAGCCAGTCTCCATTTTGTTAATTCTGAGCTCGGCGCCACTTTTCTGTGGATCCGAGCTTAATATACATTTTCGTCAACACTTGGCAGGTCGTCCGCCCGACCAGGAAGATTCTGCCCTTAATATTCACTTACCTCTTTGAACTAGAGATATGGAATCAGTCGAGCATTAATAGTTGATGACTGGAACTGATCGGCTGTCGGACCCCCTCCGTCTAATAGGCGCTGCTAATGCATGGTTGTTCACGTCTTTGGGTGGGTTTAGTGACCAAAAAAAATGGTTCAAATGGCTCTGAGCACTATGCGACTTAACTTCTGAGGTTATCAGTCGCCTAGAACTTAGAAATAATTAAACCTAACCAACCTAAGGACATCACACACATCCATGCCCGAGGCAGGATTCGAACCTGCGACCGTAGCGGTCACTCGGTTCCAGACTGTAGCGCCTAGAACCGCACGGCCACTCCGGCCGGCTTTAGTGACATCTCTGAACAGTCAAAGGGACTGTGTCTGTGATACAACATCCACAGTCAACGTCTATCTTCAGGAGTTCTGGGAATCTGGTTGATGCAAGACTTTTTTTGATGGATGTAGGTATGTCAATCATAACAAATTACATTAAATGATAACTTGAATGTAACGTAGGTTCGTCCGCTGGAAACATCAGTTATTCTTGATAGAAGCGGACATTCGTCGAAATGCAATTTCCACTGTCATAACACTTTTAACTTTCACATTCGCTGCGAACTAGAACTCTTTGGAAGAGATTCTGGCGGCCATTGCGTAACGAAGCTTTCCTATCTGTGAAGCATTAGTCCAGAGACCTCTTGTTTTGTTAAATATTCTCATCGTTCTAAATGTTTGGTTCCTTTGACTCTTCTTTACCTTGCAGTTAAGTGTGAGTTTGAGTTGAGAAGCGATATTGCAGTGACTATTCAGCTCACTGTGAACGTCTTCATACATAAGATTCGAAATTGATTATCCTCAGCCTGTATGGTAATAGACTCGAAGTGCAGTTGTTTGTTTAGTATATGAATATTTTGTGAATGATGAAAATTAGCTGCAGAATATAAATAAAGTGCTTTCTTTTTTCATATCATTGTCACGATTTACCAATCAACGACGAAGAATTCAAATAATGTCTTAAACACTATTTTTATGTGACGACCTTACTGCATAGCTTACATTTAAATGAAGCATCACACTCTGCACTCAGCATTCACGACACATAGGCTTGGCAAGTTTTGTTCCAAACTTTTCGTGTGATATTCCTACGTGGACTGAAATCGACGTTTCCAGGACGGGTTTAACATACGGCAAATTATGAAACAACTAATAACTACCTGTGCATGTTTCGACAAATATTTGTTAAATTACGTAAGCTGGCCAACGGAAATGAGTGTTTCTTAATTTTGTGTAAAATGAGAAATTGAAAGCAAAACGGAACAAAGCTACAACGACTGATGAGTATTTGATGCGCTGGACGTTCATTTAAACGATAGCCTGTTTTTTCTGCTTCATTAAACGGATATAGGTTTTCTGAGTAATTAGGCTACAATAGGGACAAACTTGCTCTACGAAATAGACATTACGAACGATGAAGCGAAATTTAACTTCCCAAACAATTCATTTCTTCGTGTGATTACCTAGTCGATTGAGCTACTACAGTTGCTAATTACGTCATAAATAATATATTTTTGTATATTGTTACAGTGATGTACACCTCTGTTTTAAGTAAGTAGTAATTTTGTTGCAAATGTAGCATATACTGGCAACATTCCAAAACCGAGCAAGGTGGTGCAGTGGTTAGCGCGGTGGACGCGCATTCGGGAGGACGACGGTTCATACCCGAGTCCGGCTATCCCCATTAGGTTTTCCGTGGTGTCCCTAAATCGCCCCAGGTAAATGCCGGGATCGTTCCTCTGAAAGGGAATGGATGATTTCTTGCCCCATCCTTGACACCATTTGACCTAGCGCTCCATCTCTAATGATCTCTATGTCGACGGGACGTTAAACCGAAGCTTCCTTCCTATACCTTTCTAACAAGGAATAAATCACAAGAACCACACGAAACCAATGAAATTACTTTAGATGTCAGAATTTTGAGCTGATAACTGTTCTTTAATTTAGTTTAATTTGCGTTTGCTGTAAGTGTTATGCAGCCAGCGCCATATTTCATTAGCAGTATCCGCTGACTCGTAGTAAATTGTATCGGTATATACGGAGTTGATAATTGTTTGTTGCAGCGGTCAAATTATTATTGTTTTGGTAGTGGTGCAATTATTATTCTTTTGCCATTTAGTAGTTACAGTTCAATTTGCACTTGAGTGCGATTTTTGCATAAAAAATAAGGGATTGAGAGTGCCAGTTTCAAGAACGTAATTAAATTGTCACGAGCACTGATATTGGCAAACCAAAAGTGGAAAACATTAATGAATCAAAATGGTTCAAATGGCTCTGAGCACTATGGGACTCAACTGCTGTGGTCATAAGTCCCCTAGAACTTAGAACTACTTAAACCTAACTAACCTAAGGACAGCACACAACACCCAGCCATCACGAGGCAGAGAAAATCCCTGACCCCGCCTGCCGGCCGTGGTGGCCAAGCGGTTAAAGGCGCTACAGTCTGGAACCGCGCGGCCGCTACGGTCGCAGGTTCGAATCCTGCCTCGGGCATGGATGTGTGTGATGTCCTTAGGTTAGTTAGGTTTAATTAGTTCTAAGTTCTAGGCGACTCATGACCGCAGAAGTTAAGTCGCATAGTGCTCAGAGCCATTTGAACCTGACCCCGCCGGGAATCGAACCCGGGAACCCGGGCGTGGGAAGCGAGAACGCTACCGCACGACCACGAGATGCGGGAAAAAACATTAATGAACGAGGAGCTGAGAGTAGTAAGGTACAGGGCCAGAAAATAAAAAATTTAAGAAGTTGTGATTTATACCAATCCTAATTGAATGTAAGAAAATAAGTAATAAACAGTTAGTATTTCCAATACGAGAAATTTTCAGTTGAGGCTTGACAGCGTCACCTTGCGTAGAGCTTCTGTCTCAATATAATTTCAGCGAAACAGAACATGAATTCAGGCAGAACACACAAATGATTTTAGTTAACACACGTCCCAAAAAGACATCAACCATCACTTACGTTTAGTTCACATCAGTTAACACCTATAAGCACATCACATCAGAACAGTCAATGAGTAATTATAGAACAATTTAAATGTTAACCTTTAGCTAAATCAGAGAAATGTTATTCGGACTCTTTAAGTACAATATAAATAACTCGTTCTATTTCTCTAAAACAGTGCATAAATAAAATCTCAACAACAACACCATATGCCGTCAACTAAAACAGCAGATATTACGTGTGTCAGCGTTTGACATTACCAGATTTCCTGGAACTTCAAAGAACCGGTGAGCATAAGTAATGATTACATGTTGCTGTGGTAACAAACACGAACAGCGACTTGCCCAGCATTTTGCAGACCACGCATATTTTTCATCATGGACGCATACCTCCTTAGTGGCTTTATGTCACTGCTCTGTTGATTTATTTGACGTCCGAAAGGGCACGATCATTGCCTTTCAGGCCAAGAGTGGAAACATTTCCAAAACTTCCAAGTTTGTAAACTGTACACGTGCCGAGGCCAAAACGGCGGTATCCAAAACTGGCACCGAGGCAATTGTGGTATACCACGGGCCATAGATGACGGATGAATGACGACGGCGGAAACGTGTATGGGCGAATAGACGTACAACTGTTGAGCAACTGCTCGCCCAGATGAACCAAAGTGCTACTTACAGTGTCTCCTCAACAACCGTTGAGCGAACATCGCCGCGTATGGACCTCTGCAGCTGGCGCTCGGTTCATGGTCCGATGCTGACTCTATTCTTCGACGATGAAGGCTGCACACCAACACTGCGACGGTACGTCCACTGAGTTGCTGTAGGTGGCCTTTTCAGATGAATCGTGTCGGACAGACGGCAGTCGGTGTGTACAGAGTGAAACATCCAGGAACCAGGAGGGAGTGTTTTGGTCTGGTAAATGTTTTCGTGGTATTGCCTGGGTGATATCGTCATTCTGGAACGAACAGTGCAGCAAGAGAAGTATGCATCTACTCCTGGGGACCATCTCCACCCCCAAATGCAGTTTGTTTATGCTCAGCACCATGTCATCTACCAACAGGACGATGCAACGTGTCACACAGCTCGTAGTGTACGTGCTTCGCTGGAAGAGCACCAGGATGAAACTTCCAGGCAGATTAAAACTGTGTGCCGGACCGCGACTCGAACACGGTTCGAGTCTCTGTCCGGTACACAGTATTAATCTGCCTGGAAGTTTCACATCAGCGAACACTCCGCTACAGAGTAAGAATTTCATTCAGCACCAGGATGGGTTTACTGTTCTTTCCTGGCCGTCAGTACTTAAGTATCGATTTTTATGGTTACAGTTTAATCTAAAAATTTTAATAATTTTTTTGGCTAGTTTAAGCAGTTACGTTACAAGGCACTCCGTCACTTAAGAAGTGTGAAAGACGTTTCGCCTCATCGAATTTCATTAATAAGTTAGCAGCACATTTTACTGTCTTACCCAAAAAGACACGCATGTTGATACTTTGAAATCGACTGTTTGGCCTAGCGTACTTCTTTGGCTTAGATGGACAAGCGACACGTTTCACGACAACTTATCCTGCCTGTGCCAGCCGTTCTTGCAGTGAGTATTCATTTTTTGAACTCTCTTGGAAGGGGCACACTCCCCGTTTTGCGATTGCTCGAGATGTTGCTACTTCTGTTTTCGTCCCGCTCTTGGTTCTGTTCGGTCGCGGTCCCAGGTTACTATTCGACCCAATGCTGCAACAAAGCTACTGTTGAGATGGCGTAATGTTATTGCAGATGTAATCCGCTAGATTGATGTGGTAAGAGTTGTTTCCCAATGTCACGTTTACGCACTGCAATTCTCTTGTCATTGCTTGGCTTCCCAATTTAAAAATGGAACTTACTTTCTTTGCGTATGGATTGAGCCGCATGCCCACTTGGACTTGTCGTCCATAATCATGTCAGACTATAAAACACTGTCTCATTCAGTAGCAGGTTTCAGTGCAAACTTCTATGTTAATTGAGGAGGCCCAATGTAAGTCTGCTTAATTCGCAAAAAAGTAGTTCACTAATAGAGCGAGTTACTGTCAAATCAGGTGTCTATATCTTCGTTTCATTTAAAATCTTCTTTGGTACGTCCACAGCTCGTGGTCGTGCGGTAGCGTTCTCGCTTCCCACGCCCGGGTTCCCGGGTTCGATTCCCGGTGGGGTCAGAGATTTTCTCTGCCTCCTGATGACTGGGTGTTGTGTGATGTCCTTAGGTTAGTTAGGTTTAAGTAGTTCTAAATTCTAGGGGACTGATGACCATAGCTGTTAAGTCCCATAGTGCTCAGAGCCATTTGAACCATTTTTCTTTGGTACTTTTGGAACGACGAGGCTATATAAGCTCATAGACTACAAAAAGCCACATAATGAGTGTGTTCCTTGTTTAATTGCACCAGGGTTCGTAAACATTCGGTACATTTCACTTCACCAAGAGTATTTTTGGGTAACTAGTCCCGCAACAGACTTACGACAAATCCAGAAGCAACGGCAGCACAAACTGCACATAAAGGTTAGCCGAATGCTCAGAAAAAGGCCTCCTTGGTGTGTTCAGAGGTCAGGGTTTTAGCATTTAAGTGCGGCTCAGAGTTTCTGAGATTTATCAACTCAAGCAAAAGATGTGCATTGATTGGCAGATCGCCTGTAAAGCAAATTCCAATACACTCAGAATATCATAATCTTCGCACACCTCTCACCCCTTATTCTATTTGTTTCTCCTTACAGCGCTGAATCATTATTCCTTTCTGAGACAAATGAGTGCTTTTCTGTTGCGGTTTCGGAGATTAACTGTTGTTCAACATAATTTACGCTCAGATGATTCGTATTCCTTTGGTTTAATAGTTAATTTTAACAAAGAATACAGTTAGCTTTCAAGCTGCGTCTCGTCCTTTAAGTGTTGACTTCCTGTAACGTATAATTGTCACCTCTGTCTTGGAAAGCACCTTTAAAGCTTCTGCTTTCACGCTAGGCTGAAAATTTGGTTGTGGGTCGATGACTCGTTCATTGCCTGCTCTGGCATACCCTCTAAATTTATTCAAGAAAAAGAGTTTCACAAATTGAGCAACTCAATAACGCCATGGGCGACGCAGAGCCCTTATGCAAGCAGTTATTTGGCTTGGCATTCATTGATAGACTTGTTGGATGTCCTCCTGAGGGACATCGTGCCAAATTCTGTCCTGCTGGCGCGTTAGGTCGTCAAAATCCCGAAATGGTTGGAAGGCCCTGTCCATAATGCTTTAAACGTTCTCAATGTGGCGACTTTGCTGCATTGCTGGCCAAAGTAGGATTTGGCAAGCAAGAAGACAAAGAGTAAAAATTCTCGCTCGCTGCGGGCGGGAATTATCTTGTTGAAATACAAGCCCAGGATGGCCTGCCATGAAGAGCAGCAAAACGGGGAGTAGAATATCGTTAACATACTGCTGTGCTGTAGGGATCCCGCATATGACAATCTAAGAGATCCTTCTGCTTCTCGGCTCGTATGGCAGGCGACAGTCAGGCTGATATCCCACCACTGTCTGTGGCTCTTCAGACTCGTCTTCGGTCTAGAATCTTATAAACTGAAGTAGAATTGTCTTCAGTGGTAAGTCTCACTCTAACCAGAGGCCCCACGAGCAGTGTAGACGCATCTGGAGATGCCCCGGCCACCGATGGAATAACGACCCGACTTTCACTCCCCATGCGGCCCGTCAATAAGGAGTGACGGTCAGGAGTAACATTTCTTTTCATAGTAGGACCCCCTTTTTATTGAATAAACCACACAATTCTTTTGAAATTGTAATTTGTTTTTACATGAACATCACATCTACCGATTTCTATCTCAATCGGATAATTCCTTGGTGGTCTCTCTTCGTCCTTTTTTTTTTTTTTTTTTTTTTTTTGTCCTGTGGCTTTCCTCAGCACCAAGCAGGACACGTGTTTGCCAGCTCCAGTGCCAGGTGACTTGTTTGAGGGCGTCAGGTCCCGCGTCTCGTTTAGCCGACATATTAAAGTTTTTAGGTTACGATCTGGTAATATTTTCGTGATTATTTTGTATTGTTTTACGTTTTATGATGCGAGGATGGTTGTGACACTAATGGGCCATTTGTGTTCCAGTTTATTGAGATTCTTGCACAAACTACATTGTTTATCGCCCTACCACACACAGAGAAAATCTGTGGTTTAACCTTTGATCGTTAGAAACGTGCTCGCTGCATTCCGCCGACTGTGCGCCGTTCTTATCAGCCTGTATCGCTGCCAGTGTTAGGCCGCTTCCCAGCTGCTGCCTGTGAACTGATGCTGCTGCATGGCGCGGCCCGCCTGTCCTGAAATTTCCAGGAAGGTGGGGAGTGACGACTTTGACTACCTCTCTGTGTTTCGCCGTCCCCGATACAAAATAAAAACAATTACTCTAACAACTTAACTTTTTCACTTTAAAACTCCTCCAGAAGTGAATCACTGCATAGACAAACAATATCAAAACAATGTCAATAGTGTTCCACGCCTACGACATACGTCTTTCCTGGACTTTTAGTAGGATGTTAAAAACCATGACGAAAGAGAAATGTCCCTTTGTTTCATCTCACTAACTTGTTGGTTCTTTCATAGTTTCTCTTCCATAAAACTGCCATCCTATATATATTCATGACTTTAATATCTCACGAGAAGGATGACTCTATCAGTGATATTTCTCTAATACATCGGCAGTCGTTAACAACACGGTAATAACTTTTTAGCCCCACGTTTTTGATTCCGTTCACGAATTGCCAGCGATGTTGTTGAGCACACATGCGGCCCACCAATGAAATACTTATCATCCGATTTTACGAAAACTATCTGGTGAAAAAATTTGAATCTTTCACAGCTTTCAGTATGGTATCTTAACTCACTACAGAACTGAATTTGTTTGTTTATTCATATTAGTTACTGTGCTGCATCTAGTCGCTGCATCTGCTGCATCTGTCAGTGGAATTTTAAGATTTATGCAGAAGTAAAAACGCATTGCGTAGACATTGCGTATGGTTCATTTTCTCCGCGTGGTTTACGAGATTGGAATAATAGACATTTACTGTCAAGGTGGTTCGAGAAACCCTCTGTCAGGCACTTGAACGTCATTTGCATATTATCCATGTAGATGTAGATGGTTCGTTATATGGCACTGACTGCAGCGTATGAAAAACAGTTAAACATCGAAACTGTATTTAATATACCACCGATCACAAGCTATTGGTATTTATATCTATGGGAGTGTTGTGTGTATCGTGCCTAGTATTCTGGTCATGAGCAACGTAAATCATGTGGTCATAATACCCGCCGTATTTCATAAACGGTTCAGCATACTGAAACAAGTATTTTTTTGAAAACGATAGCTCGGAAAAAAACTATTCGAAACTTTTTTACCTATCCAGATGTAAACGTAACAACAATATTTTTCTAGGAAAGATGTGTTTCGCTTAACAGCACTGAATATCTCGTCGGAAACGAATACTGTGGCATTGCAGATATTAATATTACGATATTCTGTGTGGGATATTCAGCTTTAGTCGAAGCCTGTTTGTTGGTCACAATATTTAACCGCTAAGAAACAAAAAATTTACTTATTTCAGTTTCCATCGAGATCTTTTGTTTATTTACAGCCTGTAGGTTCAAATCAAATGTGTCTGAAATCTTATGGGACTTAACTGCTAAGGTCATCAGTCCCTAAGCTTACACACTACTTAACCTAAATTATCCTAAGGACAAACACACACACCCATGCCCGAGCGAGGTCTCGAACCTCCGCCAGGACAGCCTGTAGGACGCATTATAAATACATGTAATGATATCAGCTTGCCAACAAGTCTCTACTACAATGGTCTTCATACGGAAGTGTCTAATAGTCTTCTACTTCAATTTCTTCCATCCTGTGACGCCAAGTGCCAGATGTAATTGCCTGTCACCCTCTTCCTCTGCACAGCCACAAGGGAGCCTATTTTCTCAGTTAAAGACGATGATGTAAACAGCAACGCAAATATGATGACAACAGCAAACGCACACATGCAGAATGATGGACGGGTTATGAGTGCTCAGAGTGGAAATGTGGCTATTTGGCTACTATACCTGCCAGCTAGGTGCCTCCTTTGTTAACCCGTACAAAGTACACAGAGAGCTAACAGATGGCCGTGTTAACACGATGTGAGCACTAAGACGGTAGCAATGGGGTGCACGTATAGACGACCAGAACATCTGCACGTCTAAATGCGTCCATAGCAACTGTGGACAGTACCAGGGGTGCGCGTTAAAACGTCCAGAGCAGTCAAAAATAAATTGTTGATGATGAGTTGCACAAACAAATTCTCTAACGCATGAGTTGTGGGAGCGACATGGAAGTTTCCGTGATGGAAACTCACCCTTATCACTTGTTGTTGTTGTTTTTGTTGTTGTGGTCTTCAGTCCTGAGACTGGTTTGATGCAGCTCTCCATGCTACCCTATCCTGTGCAGGCATCTTCATCTCCCAGTACCTACTGCAACCTACATCCTTCTGACTCTCCTTAGTGTATTCATCTCTTGGTCTCCCTCTACGATTTTTACCCTCAACGCTGCCCTCCAATGCTAAATTTGTCATCCCTTGATGCCTCAGATCATGTCCTACTAACCGGTCCCTTCTTTTTGTCAAGTTGTGCCACAACCTCCTCTTCTCCCCAATTCTATTCAATACCTCCTCGTTAGTTATGTGATCTACCCATCTAATCTTCAGTATTCTTCTGTAGCTTCTATTCTCTTCTTGTCCAAACTATTTATCGTCCATGTTTCACTTCCATACATGGCTACACTCCATACAAATACTTTCAGAAACGACTTCCTGACACTTAAATCTATACTCGATGGTAACAAATTTCTCTTCTTCAGAAACTCCTTCCTTGCCATTATTGCCAGTCTACATTTTATATCCTCTCTACTTCGACCATTATCAGTTATTTTGCTCCCCAAATAGCAAAACTCATCTACTACTTTAAGCGTCTCATTTACTAATCTAATTCCCTCAGCATCACCCGCTTTAATTCGACTACATTCCAATATCCTCGTTTTGCTTTTGTTGATGTTCATCTTATATCCTCCTTTCAAGACACTGTCCATTCCGTTCAACTGCGCTTCCAAGTCCTTTGCTGTCTCTGACAGAATTACAATGTCATCGGCGAACCTCAAAGTTTTTATTTCTTCTCCATGGATTTTAATACCAACTCCGAATTTTTCTTTTGTTTCTTTTACTGCTTGCTCAACATACAGATTGAATAACATCGGGGAGAGGCTACAACCCTGTCTCACTCCCTTCCCAACCACTGCTTCCCTTTCATGTCCCTCGACTCTTATAACTGCCATCTGGTTTCTGTACAAATTGTAAATAGCCTTTCGCTCCCTGTATTTTACTTCTGCCACCTGTAGAATTTGAAAGAGAGTATTCCACTCAACATTGTCAAAAGCTTTCTCCAAGTCTACAAATGCTAGAAACGTAGGTTTGCCGTTGCTTAATCTTTCTTCTGAGATAAGTCGTAAGGTCAGTATTGCCTCACGTGTTCCACTTAGAAAAGATATAGTCAGCTTCATGTACAGTCTGTAAATCATGAAGTTCCTGAAGGAGCAGAATAGAAATTAGCAGTTAGAGTGTGTGTGTGTGTGTGTGTGTGTCTATTGAACCGGGGACCAATTAAACGACGGAGATGCTTTGTCCCCGCCGTAGCCCTCAGTGGTTCACAACCCCACAACAGGGTGCAGCAGTCCACTCACCCCACCGCCGCCCCACACCGAACTCAGGGTTATTGTGCGGTTCGGCCCCCAGTGGGGGCACGCCTTCCCGCTCAGGAAGCAGCGCGGGCGCCAGTATAGTACCAGCCAACCCTGTCCTCATCTTTCTAGCCTTACTTCCTAACATTACGCTCTCGTTTGAAAAACTGTGGCCCAGCGTGCTTTGCATCCTATTTAAGGAGCTCCCCATACTCGTTTTACTGGAGACTGCTACATTGGGCACGCATAAAATAGTATATTAGCTCCGAAAAGAAGTTCACAACATTCATTACTGAATAAAGTATACACAGTACTTAAGGGGGGGTGATGCACGAAAATATTGCTCAAATTCAGGATCTTTTTTTTCTCCGTACTGGAATGTAGCAGACAAATAGAGTTTGCTGCAATAAATAAAGCATACATTTAAGGTATTACTTGTATTTTGGTATTTAAAGATTTTAATATCTTCACTGTGTAATTGGGATTTTCCCAAGGCAGCTGTGAAAGGAGATAGATCGACGGTTCTCGCTGTCACTCCGGTTGTGGTTATCTGGAACATGAAATTAACGTATGACCTGATCCATACAGATGTAATTTTAGTTCAGAGATTTGGAAAAAAATTTCTTTGGCGAAATTATAGATATTTGAAAAAAACTGCCATTTTAGACCCATCTTTTTGGCCGAAAAAAATACTAAATATCAGCATAAATAATCGGCTACTATGAACTGAAGAGAATTCAGTTTGCTTCAAGGGAGATCAAAAATCATTAAAATCAGGTGAAAATTGTAGCGTGGGCGACAGCAACTGTGCCGAAACACACGATTTTGACAAACTTGTATAAAGTTAGACAAGTATTTATCATAAAAAAGAAAGGGACAAAGCTTGAAACTTACGGAATATCATCGACGCCCGGTCCTAGATAACTGTCGCCCCAACAAGTGAATAGCCGCTCTCTGCTACTTTGACGTGATAGTCCTCATTTTCGTTCTCGAAGCCCGTTTCGTCGCAGAGCGCATCGTCTCTGGCGCCTCTATCATCACAGAATCGGCAGATTTCATGGGCGATTTTGATTTAAAGGGCACCTGCCACGTGTATTAATGCAGTATGGCTTACACTGAATAGACATCCAGCCAAATTTGAAGCAATGTTGACAGTTTCGCTTCGGCTGGATGTTATTTTTGGAGCGTATCTCCAAACGAACCTATTGAAACTTTCGTTCCCATTTTGAGGAAAACCACCCGAACGCCGCTCCAGCAAACCAAGTTTACTTAAGTCGGTATAAACAGGGGTGATGGCACCGATAACGACTTGTGGCAATGGCAACGAAAGGAGCGTGAGGGCGGAACCGGTTGTTTAATGCTGAGGCGTGCCGTGCACGTTCGGACTCAAACGCTCACAGAATAGTTACTTTATGGAGTTAGCACATAATATTTATGGGAATAATTCTTCAGTGTATATACATTCTAATTCCGTAAAAAAAAAATATTCGAGTTTTTTTGACCGTGACCCTGTCGTTTCCCCTTAATCCCGTTATGAACAGCCCCGATATTTGACAAATTTTGTGACTAGTAATAACTTAATACTAAATTACACTTCCAAGAAGTTCAAATCCATAAATGTTGAGAGCGAGTGGCTGTCAGGCGGTAGCACGTTGTACTATCTGGCAGGACGCTGACCCTCCAGTTGAACCAGTTGATTCTGCATTTTGCTCCGTGTTGTTGGGCCGTGCATCGCCCCTAATAACTCGGCAGGAGCAGGTTATTGAACAATGCTTTAACTACCCCAACTAACCAGAGCTGAAAAATAGTGCGGCAAGGGGTGCACCAATTTTATATTATGGTGTCGTTTCGCCGCACACGCCTGCTGCGCAAGCAAGCTCACTAACTCTGCTGTATCCAGTAGAGCTAATGCATCCCTTGGACACAAAGGAGGCCTTGATGTTCCAATGGAACCCAGAGGAAATTCACCGATGATCTTTACCTCCGTACCACAAACTCTTCCTGCATTATGTTCGTAAGATGAACTACGATTTCCCAGCCGTTTTCTTGGTGTGTTAAGAGCTTATTGCACGCTTTACAAGTTAGGCATGGTTAAATTATCCTGTTGGACAATGAACAAGACAAGCATTTCAGTCCAATGGAGAAATGGAAGTTCTTAATTTCTGATCCGTTAAGAACTGATATGACGTAAAGATGCTGCATGGTATTAGGATGCAGCAAATCAAAAGCCTTGTACAGAATGAGCATGTCTGTTGTTCTAGAGTCCTCCCGATAGACTCTCGGTGGCATCTTCCTCTCGTCAATGTGTTAGTTCATCGTTACACTAACTAGAATCTTCGGATGCTGAAATGTTAGGTAATTCCTGCAGAAGTTGTGTTGGCTTTACTCAAGAGGCGTGGAAACCTCGTCTAACAAACAGATTTTCCGTCACACCGAGGCTTACTTGTGCAACGTTATCATTTTACATTAGAAACGCTGCAGAAAGAGTATTAAATGATTTGAAAAAGTTTTCACTGCAGCAGTTGAAATAGGCCACGTGAAGTTTACACAGTGTCGGTTGTAACTAGGGGTTGCAAAATTTTCTTTCGACAGATTAGCAGAGTGGGGGATGTTGATGAAATACAGCGTTTTTGCAGCACCGTTTGCAGAACCGATCGGCTCAAATGGCTCTGAGCACTATGGGACTTAACAGCTATGGTCATCAGTCCCCTAGAACTTAGAACTACTTAAACCTAACTAACCTAAGGACACCACACAACACCCAGTCATCACGAGGCAGAACCGATCGGGGTCCTCTGGTTTGGAGCCGAGCGGAAGTCTTAAACCAGACGCTCAGACGATTCTTTGATGGTCTTGGACGAGGATTTCTTCACCTCCGCTACCGAGCGTAGAACTGTAGGACGTTTAAATAATATTTAACTTGATGTACTGTACTGATGATTCTCTTATCCTTTGGTACGGTATCAGTCGTTTCTATCTGTATACACCATATTTCCCGTTATACTTTGGTATGCTCATTTTATTTGTGGTAATAGAAGTAAAAATATTTACGTTGTATTTACTATTTTTTTCACGGCAGATACGACGATATCAGTCTGCCGAAACGCATAATCTACGTGAATAAATAAAGTGTTATCCAGAGTGTTAATTTTGTACAAGTTTTTCTTAACAAGCCGTGGACCTCTTGCGCATTGTGGAAATATCATCACAAGGGGAAACACGACTCAAACGTGCGACCAACAAGCTGTCAGAGTCTGAGAAACCTAAAAAAAATCGAAAAGATCACAAATGCATAGCCAAGAGAGGAAATCAGCTTATCATAATCAATGGCCTTGCCTCGTTGAATACAACGGTTATCGTCAGATCACCGAAGTTAAGCAACGCCGGGCCCGGCCAGTACTTGGATCGGTGATCACCTCGAGACTTCATGCGCTGTTGGCAATTTTCCCTTTGCCTTTTCGGAAAAAGGGAGCAGAGGTGGTGGCGTAAAGTTCCCGACGACTGGACTTCGCGCCAATGTCCCGAATTAAGTTCCGGACTCTGCCCGTGTCTCATGTAATGAGGGCACGTGACACTTTAGACTGTGATCCGTCCGTCGGCTGGCGGCGTTAAACATGGCGGCCCTCTTGATGCGCTTCGAAACGAGTAGTATACGTTCCGGCACCACACCCTCTCCCTGCACTCATCATTACAGAACCCAAAAATGATACCACACCACACACACAATACCCACTACACTAATCTACATGTATCAGATACATGGATAGGAGACACCTTTCCAATTATCCGGTTTAACATGCCCCTCGAGGTCTCCCAGCCATGACGACTTTACTTACCTTACCTTACCTGTACTATAGCTTCATCGTCACAGGTGAAGTTATGTACCAAAGGTTTCACTGCGATACGTTACTGATTGCAGTGGTAGACAAAACTCTACCATCTGGTGAGCAAGATGTATGAGACAGGCGAAATACCCTCAGACTTCAATAAGAAAATAATAATTCCATTCCCAAAGAAAACAGGTGTTTACAGCAAGAGAAGCACGCCTAAATCTTAGCGTTCCTCTTTTCCCGACTGTGTATTCCTCCGCGAGGCTACATGCGCTTGCCAGCCCATAAATTTGAAACTGATGACTGTCATCAACGATTTTAGGTCGACGACCTGCCAACGTGGTCTTCAACCCCTTCCTCATTTGATATGAAATTAAAGAAAAAATCGTTAAATTCAAGAATGAATGAAACAAGAGCACTACCTCGTGACGTCACTCGATAACTTAGTACCTCATCCTGTTGATTGAAGCTACCTTCCCAATGGCTACGTCGCCACGACCATCTCTCATGCCATGGGAGGTCTTCTTGCGCCACGATTCTTCTAATACGCCCAGGTTATAAAATGCTTACCAGCACTGGAAACTTGATCTACCCTTTGAGCCAAGTGCGTTTACTACATGCTGACATGCCAGGAGTGGCCAATCAACTTCTCTATCTGGGTTCCTCGCATGTCGGTATCACTCGACCCCCTGTCTCCTACGCAGTTATCTTTGTTGCGAATCAAACAGAGACTAATTTATAAATTTACAGTTATCCTAACTGAATTACTACGCTTTATGCGAATGAACCCTTTAGCTAATATGTTATTAACATAAATTCAACTTAAACAAATTATTTAAGAAATTTGTGGAGGGCAAAAAATTTATATAATACTAATTGTAAAAAAAAGTGAATAAATTCCGCTACCTTTAAAACAAGAATGATCATGCCGGACGAAGCAAAGATGACATAATAAGCTGACTATCACAGGCAAAGAACTACACTAGCATGAAATGTCGATCCTAATTTGAGGACGAAACTTCTGGGAATGTACCTTCGGAGCAGAGAATTGTATGGAAATGAACATGAACTGTGGGAAAACCTGAAAAGAAGAGACTCGAAGAAAACCTGTAGGAGGAGACAGATATTAGAATACATAAAACCCCGTCCGAACAGGCTTTGGAAGGTCCAACGCCACCGACCGGCCGCCGTGTCATCCTCAGACCACAGGCGTCACTGGATGCGGATTTGGAGGGGCATGTAGTCAGCACACCGCTCTCCCGGCCGTATGTCAGTTTACGAGACCGGAGCCACCACTTCTCAATCAAGTAGCTCCTCACTTTGCCTCACAAGGGCTGAGTGCACGCCGCTTGCCAACAGCGCTCGGCAGACCGGAAGGTCACCCATCCAAGTGCTAGCCCATACCGACAGAGCTCAAAGGCAAAGGAAGGGAAGGTGTAGTTGCTACGCTACAAGCTGCAAGACTTTTTCTACCCAACAATGAATTTAAGTAAATTGCTCGCAGTTGTCTATGTTTATTTAATTTTTACAACCGGTTTGCATTATCACGCATCTTCACGGTATAAAAAATCATATGTTACTTCATATATCTGTTACATGTGTCACCAAAGTTGTTAACCTAGCCATGTGAAAAACTGGCTAGACACCTAAAAAATGATTATTTATATTTCGAACATAGGATCCAAAAGATAAATAAAAATAAATTTCTTTACTTTGAGCACTATACCTTCCGAAAAATTCCTTCTGAGGAGGGGCTTTGAAGCTGGTAGCCCAATTTTTGAGAATAAGTATTTACTACTCTGACTTCGTAGTCGAGTGGTACAAGTCAATGGGAGGCTTGTAGGACCGATTCCTATACGCCGCTCTGTGCGTCAAGGATGCCCTATGTCTACTTTATTATATGCCATTGCACTTGAGCCCCTCATCACTGGACTTACCTCTAGACTGTAGGGCCTCACTTTGCGTGACTACACCTTTCGCTGTAGGGCTATGCGGACGATCTCCTCTTTCTCACCCGCTCCTCCACGGAACTCAATGACGCCATCCAATGGATCCACCAGTATGGACGTCTTTCTGGTAGCATTCTTAACGTCCGTAAATCGACTATGATGCACATTGGGCGCGGCCTCCCGGCTATGGTGCCGACCCCATTCCCAGTCAGTGCCACCCTTCGTTACTTGGGTATCGAATTTACGAGCTCCACACACCGCACAGTGGCCCTGGCTTACCGGCGGCTTTTGCAGTCGATTCGGCACCATGTCCGCGGTCAAGTGCACCGTAACTTAAACCAACTCCAACGTGTGTCCTATGTCAACATGTATGTCGCCCCTAAACTGGTACACGTCGCCCAGATCCTCCCAATGCCGTTACTCCTTGGCCGCCGCATCAAATCAGCCTTTGGATATTTCGTGTCGGCAGGGGCACTTTTCAAAGTCCGCTACAACACTCTAACACTGCCTCCTGCAAAAGGTGGCCTCGGACTCGTCAACGTGCGGGCACGATCTTCTGCACTCTTTGTCCACACTCTGTTGCGGCACTGGGAGGGGCCGGTCCCGTCCTTAACACGCAGTCTCTTAGATGTCCTCCGACCAGCTTCTCTCGATCCACCGATCAATGTGGCACCTATTTCTCCATTATTGTACCACGTCGCCAATTGTTTCATAGAACTCAGCTACGTTCGGGCCGATCTTCCAGTCACCCGTCCTCACCGTACAAAAGATTATTATCGTTTGTTTATGCTGTCCAACCCTTGCGACCCCATGGTGCTACAGCATCCTGACATTAACTGGCGCACGGTTTGGGGGTGTGTGCATGCACCCTTTTTACCGTCGTCTGTGTCTGCACTCTGGTATGTTTTAGTCTATGGAAAATTCCCGACTAATAGTCGACTTTATCGCATAGGACTGGCCACCTCCCCACTCTGCCCTGCGAGGTGGCGCAGTGGTTAGCACACTGGACTCGCATTCGGGAGGACGACGGTTCAATCCCGTCTCCGGCCATCCTGATTTAGGTTTTCCGTGATTTCCCTCAATCGCTTCAGGCAAATGCCGGGATGGTTCCTTTGAAAGGGCACGGCCGATTTCCTTCCTCATCCTTCCCTCACCCGAGCTTGCGCTCCGTCTCTAATGACCTCGTTGTCGACGGGACGTTAAACACTCATATCCTCCTCCTCCTCCTCCTCCCTGACTGTCAGCTCGAAGACACCGACGAGCACCGTCTTACGTGCCCCCTGAAACAAAACGTATGGCTCCTCATCCAACGAATCGTGGGCTTTTACCTCCGTGCCCCGCCAAAGACGGTAACCCCGGATTTCCTGTTGTTGCCCCAGACATTTCACTACCCTCTTGCTAAGCACCATACCCTAATCTGGTTTCGAGGACAGGCTTTAGAATACCTCTTTCAGAGTGGTCCGCATACAGTCCTTGACTTCTGGTACAAAGTTGTGACCGCGCATAGCACCCTCACCCGAAAACCATCTTATCGACAAACTTTTGCCGGTTTTCTTCGCAGCGTCTTCCTTGACCCCCCTCAAAGTTGGGGTGTACCATGCCTACCTGTCACATGATGCAACACCCTTATCCACGTTCTCATGCATCGACCAAAAACAAAAACAAACTTAAAAAAATGGAAGAAGACAGAATATGTTATATTTTGTTGTATTTAATGTTTTTCATTTTAATATTTTTTTGTTTAACTAACAGTCATTTGTATATGTTTCAATGGTACCTTGAAGAACTCTTGCATAGTGAATATATATGTAATTTTAGTTTGTTCACTAAAAATTATTTAAAAAAAAACAAAGAAAAACAAAAAAAGGGGGGGGGTCAGTGCGACGGACCCTTATGCAGGCTACCCGGGTTCGATTCCCGCTACTGCCAGGTGTTTTTTTCCTTGATGGGAGGACTGCACTGGGCTGCACTGCCATTTGAGTATCGAGAGGTATCGCCTCCGAAGTCGGAATGTCGACAACGGCCAGCAGTGTTGTGTGCTTAACCCATGCCCTCCATATTGCTTCCGGTGATGAATAACTTAGGTGGACGGTGGCGGGTCCATTCATAGCACATGAATGACTGAGATGGTCGGTCGCATGGTTTTCCCTTCCTTTATCCATTTGCTACGGTCGCAGGTTCGAATCCTGCCTCGGGCATGGATGTGTGTGATGTCCTTAGGTTAGTTAGGTTTAAGTAGTTCTAAGTTCTAGGGGACTGATGACCATAGATGTTGAGTCCCATAGTGCTCAGAACCATTTGAACCTTTATCCATTAATGAATTAAGGAAAGGAAACGTCAGCTCTTCACATCATTAGCACTTACCAGCCCCATTGCAGTCAGCATGGGCGACGAATAGCGTCTAGAGACAAGAATGCTGTTGACAAGAAATCCATCCTACAGAAAGTGGGGTTGCACCATACCTTCACATACACCATCATATTCAAAGCTTCTCATGGAGAATTCTACCACTGTTTGCTTGCCTCAAATAATTCACAGCATTAACTGAGCATTTCATTAATTTTGCAGTATCTTAAATTTTCAAGAGTTGTAGAGTTCTTCGGCAAACGTGTCAAAAAAAGTTTGATCGATTATTGTACATGACAAAGTTATGCTTTAATGTGTATCATTATACCTTTACTGAGTCTGCATGACTACCTATAATGCACTGATGATAGATGTGTTGTTAGCTGAAACATAGATCTGCAGTAAAATGCAGATGATGTTACGACCGATGCCGACGATTTTTCTGTCCTGAAGAAAGAGTAATTACTTGCCCAGTAAAACAACATACACAATTAGGAAATTCTGATACATCGGGGAAATGTATCGATTTTGTCAACGTATTGACAGTAGGAAAACTATTTAAGAATAACAATTTATTTGTACAAAATATCTTTATTTCAGCTACATCAACGTATAGTTAACATCTCTAGTCATAACTTCTCTGTGGCGTCATTGCTCATCGACGCACAAGGGGAATGTGGTTAGCGCACTGTTCATATGGTGTCGAGGATACGCTTTCCCAAGCCGGAGCTTCCCTTTCAAGTAGCTACTCATGACGCTGAGTACACTCTGCTCCAGACCTCCCACCACAGGAAAATCCTTGAATATACCAGTAATCTACCCCTGGCCTCCAAGTGGCATTCTGAAACGCGACCACTCTTCTTCGTACTTATTAATATTTGTGCAAATCTTTGAAGTACAAGGCAGTTAAAGAAATTCACAAATGAATAATGAAAAATTTTCTACCATCCACAGTCTAATAATTAACCATCTGTGGTAATTTTAAAATGCAATTAATCCACAGACACGATAAAAATAAGGGATAAAAAGGAAAACAAAAGTCACTCACAGTCCGTTGTATTCTACTCACGCGGATGAGTGCGCGCTGCGGACGTGGAAATATCACAGGAGCTGCCAAACATGATTGGTAGTTTTGGTTGCTGAATTTGCCCTCTATTTTGATTTCCAATAAAAAATTAACTTCCATGTGAAATACAACTTTCAACATGTAAAAAAAAGTATGATTGTTGTTTTTCTTATCATTTTGATAGTATTCCACTACATTGCAGTATTTATAACAATATTGCTGTCCAGTCCACTAATAAAAACACCAGTTCTTCTTCTGGCGAAGATTAGCTAATCCATTAATGAAATATCATAGCGCATTTCTAAGAACAATTATGGATTACCTTACCAACTCATCCACATCAGAGGTATAAATATGTATCATTCATTGCTATTTGCTGATATAGTATTACTAAGCATGTGGATCGTACAAGAGTTGTAAACACTTCGTCACAGGTATTCTTCCAAATTTTTTCCCTGCCTCTAGCAGAATTCTTTGTTCATTCTGTTCTCCTATTTAGTTTCTGGTAGTGTATCATGAACTGTAGACTCTGCTATATTGTCTATATATCTGTATCTCGATTCAGTTAAACAATTTCTTCCACGATAAAGCTTGAAATTTATTGAAATTATACTTACAAGAAGATCTAGACTCTTTCGTTTGTTTATGCAATAGTGCCGTAATGCTTCTGGAATTCAGCTGAGATAAACGAAAATGTACGTTCATGCATCAATTTCCTTTTGTTATTGATTGCCGTAAAAATGAGAAAAGGGTGAGTAGAACTTCAATGCTTAATACGAAAGAGAAGATGGGACGCATCCAACAGTGATGATATTACCCAGACGGCACAGAACTGCATTGTAGATCTCAACGAGTTAATCAGTTCCAGGTTATTTACTTGTGCAAGTTTAATACAATTATTGCATAATAAAAATGTGAGTTGTTTTGTTGTGCGGAAAGTTTCATTATTGACTTGATCTTCTCGGCCTAAGATTACAGGTTATGTGAAACTTATAAGCCTCTTTCATTCACTTAAGGCGAATACAGTTTTCTGTTTCTAATGACCAGTTGATCACTGTTTGTTGCAGCGGTCAAATTATTATTGTTTTGGTAGTGGTGTCATTATTATTCTTTTGCTATTTATTAGTTATGGTTACTTGGATCGGTGATCGCCTCGATACTTCACGCGCTGTTGGCAATTTTCCATTTGCCTTTCCGGAAAAAGGGAGCAAGGGTGGTGGCGTTAAGTTCCCGATCACTAGACTTCGCGCCAATGACCTGAATTAAGCTCCAAACTCTGCACAGTGGCCGGCCGCGGTGGTCTCGCGGTTCTAGGCGCTCAGTCCGGCGCTGCGCGACTGCTACGGTCGCAGGTTCGAATCCTGCCTCGGGCATGGATGTGTGTGATGTCCTTAGGTCAGTTAGGTTTAAGTAGTTCTAAGTTCTAGGGGACTGATGACCACAGCAGTTGAGTTCCATAGTGCTCAGAGCCATTTGGGCCATTTGTCTGCACAGTGTCTCACACAATGAGGGCACGTGACACTTTAGACTGTGATCCGTCCGTCGGATGGCAACGTTAAACATGGCGGCCCTCTTGATGCTGTTCGAAACGAGTAGTATACGTTCCGGCACCACACCCTCTCCCTGCACTCACCATTACAGAACCCAAAAATGATACCACACCACACACACAATACCCACTACAATAATCTACATGTATCAGATACACTTAAGACACAAATGTCACACTTTGGGAAGGATAGGAGAAACCTTTCCAGTTAGCCGGTTTAACATGCCCCTCGGGGTCTCCCAGTCATGACGACTTTACTTACCTTACCTTACCTATACTGCAGCTCCATCGTCACAGGTGAAGTTATGTACCAAAGGTTCCACTGCGATACGTTACTGATAAGCTGTTGGGAGAGCCAGTCCTGACAAGATGTATGAGACAAGCGAAATACCCTCAGACTTCAGGAAGAATATAATAATTCCAATCCCAGAGAAAGCAATGTGAAAATGACCGAACTATCAGTTTAATAATCCACGGCTGCAAAATACTAACACGAATCTTTTACAGACGACTTATCTTAGAAAATAGATTAAGAAAAGGCAAATCTACGTTTCTAGCATTTGTAGACATAGAGAAAGCTTTTGACGATGTTGACTGGAATACTCTCTTTCAAATTCTGAAGGTGGCAGGGGTAAAATACAGCGAGCGAAAGGCTATTTACAATTTGTTCAGAAACCAGATGGCAGTTACAAGAGTCGAGGGGCATGAAAGGGAAGCAGTGGTTGGGAATGGAGTGAGACAGGGTGGTAGCCTCTCCCCGATGTTATTCAATCTGTATATTGAGCAAGCAGTAAAGGAAATAAAAGAAAAATTCGGAGTAGGTATTAAAATTCATGGAGAAGAAGTAAAAACTTTGAGGTTCACCGATGACATTGTAATTCTGTCAGAGACAGCAAAGGACTTGGAATAGCAGTTGAACGGAATGGACAGTGTCTTGAAAGAAGGATATAAGATGAACATCAACAAAAGCAAAACGAGGATAATGGAATGTAGTCGAATTAAATCGGGTGATGCTGAGGGGATTAGATTAGGAAATGAGACACTTAAAGTATTAAATGAGTTTTGCTATTTGGGGAGCAAAATAACTGATGATGGTCGAAGTAGAGAGGATATAAAATGTAGACTGGCAATGGCAAAGAAAGCGTTTCTGTAGAAGAGAAATTTGTTAACATGGAGTATAGATTTTAGTGTCAGGGAGTCGATTCTGAAAGTATTTGTATGGAGTGTAGCCATGTATGGAAGTGAAACATGGACGATAAATAGTTTAGACAAGAATAGAATAGAAGCTTTCGAAACGTGGTGCTACAGAAGAATGCTGAAGATTACATGGATAGATCATATAACTAATGAGGGGGTATTGAATAGAATTGGGGAGAAGAGAAATTTGTGGCACAACTTGACTAGGAGAAGGGATCAGTTGATAGGATATATTCTGAGGCATCAAGGGATCACCAATTTAGTATTGGAGGGCAGCTTGGAAGGTAAAAATCGTAGAGGGAGACCAATAAATGAATACACTAAACAGATTCAGGCGGATGTAGGTTACTCTAGGTACTGGGAGATGAAGAAGCTTGCACAGAATAGAGTGGCATGGAGACTTGCATCAAACCAGTCTCTGGACTGAAGACCACAATAACAACAACAACATGTTGCTACGTTCATAAGCGGATCTAACTTCTATCATAATAAGTTCAGAACACTCAGCATAGTGTTTGAAGTCAGCGACAACGCTCATTAACGGCAACGAGGGTAATACAATACGGGGCGTCCCTCAATACGTCCATTCGCTGAGCTACCCATCGACTTTTTACAGCAAGAGAAGCACGCCTAAATCTTAGCGTTCGTCTTTTCCCGACGGTGTATTCCACCGCGATCTTTATCCGCTTACCAGCCCATAAATTTCAAACTAATGATTGTCATCAAAGATCTTATGTCGATGAACTGCTAACGTGGCTTACAACCCCTTCTTCATTTGATATGAAATTAAAGAAAAATGCAATAACTTCAAGAGTGCATTAAATAAGAACACTACTTCGTGACGTCATTCTATATCTCGGTACCTCACCCTATAGTTCATTGAAGCTACCTACCAAATGGCTACGTCGCCACGACCATCTCTCATGCCATGGGAGGTCTACTTGCGCCACGATTCTTCTAATACGCCCAGGTTATAAAATGCTTACCACCTACTGGAATCTTGATCTACCCTTCGAGCCAAGTGCGTTTACTATACAGGGTGTTACAAAAAGGTACGGCCAAACTTTCAGGAAACATTCCTCACACGCAAAGAAAGAAAATATGTTATGTGGACATGGGTCCGGAAACGCTTACTTTCCATGTTAGAGCTCATTTTATTACTTCTCTTCAAATCACATTAATCATGGAATGGAAACACACAGCAACAGAACGTACCAGCGTGACTTCAAACACTTTGTTACAGTAAATGTTCCAAATGTCCTCCCTTAGCGAGGATACATGCTTCCACCCTCCGTCGCATGGAATCCCTGATGCGCTGATGAAGCCCTGGAGAATGGCGTATTGTATCACAGCCGTCCACAATACGAGCACGAAGCGTCTCTACATTTGGTACCGGGGTTGCGTAGACAAGAGCTTTCAAATGCCCCCATAAATGAAGGTGAAGAGGGTTAAGGTCAGTAGAGCGTGGAGGCCATGGAATTGGTCCGTCTCTACCAATCCATCGGTCACCGAATCTGTTGTTCAGAAGCGTACGAACACTTCGACTGAAATGTGCAGGAGCTCCATCGTGCATGAACCACATGTTGTGTCGTACTTGTAAAGGCACATGTTTTAGCAGCACAGGTAGAGTATCCCGTATGAAATCATGATAACGTGCACCATTGATCGTAGGTTGAAGAACATGGGGCCCAATTAAGACATCATCAACAATGCCTGCCCAAACGTTCACAGAAAATCTGTGTTGATGACGTGATTGCACAATTGCGTGCGGATTCTCGTCAGCCCACACATGTTGATTGCGTAAATTTACAATTTGATCACGTTGCAATGAAGCCTCATCCGTAAAGAGAACATTTGCACTGAAATGAGGATTGACACATTGTTGGATGAACCATTCGCAGAAGTGTACCCGTGGAGGCCAATCAGCTGCTGATAGTGCCTGCACACGCTGTACACGGTACGGAAACAACTGGTTCTCCCGTAGCACTCTCCATACAGTGACGTGGTCAACTGTTCCTTGTACAGCAACAACTTCTGTGACGCTGACATTAGGGTTATCGTCAACTGCACGAAGAATTGCCTCGTCCATTGCAGGTGTCCTCGTCGTTCTAGGTCTTCCCCAGTCGTGAGTCATAGGCTTGAATGTTCCGTGCTCCCTAAGACGCCGATCAATTGCTTCGAACGTCTTCCTGTCGGGACACCTTCGTTCTGGAAATCTGTCTCGATACAAACGTACCGCGCCACGGCTATTGCCCCGTGCTAATCCATACATCAAATGGACATCTGCCAACTCCGCATTTGTAAACAATGCACTGACTGCAAAACCACGTTCGTGATGAACACTAACCCGTTGATGCTACGTACTGATGTGCTTGATGCTAGTACTGTAGAGCAATGAGTCGCATGTCAACACAAGCACCGAAGTCAACATTACCTTCCTTCAGTTCGGCCAACAGGCGGTGAATCGGGGAAGTACAGTATATACTGACGAAACTAAAATGAGCTCTAACACGGAAATTAAGCGTTTCCGGACACATGTCCACATAACATCTTTTCTTTATTTGTGTGTGAGGAATGTTTCCTGAAAGTTTGGCCGTATCTTTTTGTAACACCCTGTATACTGACATGCCAGGAGTGGCAAATCAACTTCTCTATGTGGGTTCCTCACATGTCGGTATAACTCGACCCCCTCTCCCCTACGCAATTCTCTTTGTTGCGAATCAAACAGAGAATAATTTATAAATTTACAGTTATCCTAACTGAATCATTTCGCTCTATAAGGGGGTGCGGGGGGTTTATTCTTAACGTATTAAATGAAAATCGACCCTTTAGCTAAAATGTTATCAACATAAATTCAACATAAATAAAGTTATTTAAGAAATTTGTGGAGAGCAGAAAATTTATATAATACTAATTGTAAAAAAAAGAGTAAATTCTGCTACCATGGAAACAAGAATGATCATGCTGTACGAAACAAAGAGGAAATAAAAAGCTGACTATCACAGGCAAAGAACTACATTAGCATCAAATGTCGATCTTAATATGAGGACGACATTTCTGGGAATGTACCTCCGGAGCACAGAATTCTATGGAAATGAACATGAACTGTGGGAAAACCTGAAAAGAAGAGACTCGAAGATTTGTGATGTTATATAAGGCTGTTAAAAGTTAGGTGGAATTATAGTAAATTGGGAGGTTCTCCGCAGAATCGATGAGGAAAGGTACACTTGGAAAATAATGACACGAAGTACAGGATTATAGTATGTGTTTGAAGACCTCAGGGAAACCATTCCAAGGTCCCTGATGGGTCTGTAGAGGGCAAAACCTGTAGGAGGAGACAGATATTAGAATACATAAAACCCCGTCCGAACAGGCTTTGGAAGGTCCAACGCTACCGACCGGCCGCCGTGTCATCCTCAGACCACAGGCGTCACTGGATGCGGATATGGAGGGGCATGTATTCAGCACACCGCTCTCCCGGTCGTATGTCAGTTTATGAGACCGGAGCCACCACTTCTCAATCAAGTAGCTCCTCACTTTGCCTCACAAGGGCTGAGTGCACGCCGCTTGCCAACAGCTCTCGGCAGACCGGAAGGTCATCCATCCAAGTGCTAGCCCAGACCGACAGAGCTTAACTTTGGTGATCTAACGGGAACCGGCGTTACCGCTGCGACAAGACCGTTGGCATTAGAATACATACAACAAATAATTTGGGACGTTGGCTGCAGCTGCTAGCCTGCGAAAAAAAAGTCGGCTAGGAAAGAAATTATTGGCGGACCGCATCAAACCATTCACAAAAATTGTGATTCAAACAAAGAAGGAAAATTTTGGAAATTTGTGTTAAGGTCTTACAGGACCAAACTGCTGAGGTCAACGGTCCCTAAACTTAAGCACTACCTAATCTAACTTACGCTGAGAACAGCACACACACCCATGCCCGAAGAAGGACTTTAACCACCGGCGGCGGGAGCCGCGCAGACTGTGACAAGAAGCCCTATACAGCGCGGCAAATGAAGGGTAGGTGTAGTTGCAAGACTTTTTAAATCTAACAATGATTTAAGTATATTGCACGCAGTTGTCTATATTTATTTAATTTTTACAACCGGTTTCGATTATCATGCATCTCTGCGGTATGAAAAATCATATGTTAATTCATATATTAGTTACATGTGTTGCCAAAGTTAGGCTTTCCATATGAAAAACTGGCTAGACACTTAAAAAATGATTATTTATATTTCGAACATAGGATCCAAAAGATAAATGAAATAAATTTCTTTACTTTGAGCTCTATACCTACCGAAAAATTCCTTCTGAGGAGGGGCTTTGAAGCTGGTAGCCCAATTTTTGAGAATAAATATTTACTACTCTGACTCCGTAGCCGAGTGGTCAGTGCGACAAACCCTTATGCAGGCTACCCGGGTTCGATTCCCGCTACTGCCAGGTGTTTTTTCCTTGATGGGAGGACTGCACTGGGCTGCACTGCCATTTGAGGATCGAGAGGTATCGCCTCCGAGGTCGGAATGTCAACAACGGCCAGCAGTTTGTGTGCTGACCCCATGCCCTCCATAGTGCGTCCGGTGATGAATGACTGAGGTGGTCGTTGGCGGGTCCATTCGTAGCACGTGAATGACTGAGCTTCTCGGTCGCGGGATTTTTCCGTCCTTTATCCATGAATGACTTAAGGAAACAATATAGTAAAGGAATCGTCAGCTCTTCACATCATTAGCACTTACCAGCCCCATTGCAGTCAGCTTGGGCGAGAAATCGCGCCTAGAGACAGGAATACTGCTGACAAGAAATCTGTCGTACAGAAGGTGGAGTTGCACCATACCTTCACATACACCATCGTATTCAAAGATTCTGCATGGAGAATTCTATCACTGTTTGCTTGCCTCAAATGATCCCCGGCATTAACTTAGCATTTCATTAATTTTGCAGTATCTTAAATTTTCAAGAGTTGTAGAGTTCATCTGAAAACGTGCCAAAAAAAAAAGTTTGACATTATTGTACATGACAAAGTTATGCTGTAATGTTTATCGTTATAACTATGCTGAGTCTGCATGACTACCTATAATGCACTGATGATAGATGTGCTGTTAGCTAAAACCTAGATCTGCAATAAAATTCAGATTTTGATACGACCGATGCTGACCTTTTATCTGTCCTGAAGAAAAAGTAATTACTTGCCCAGTAAAAAAATACATAATTATGAAATTCTGATACATCGGGGAAATGTATCGATTTTATCAACACATTGACAGTAGAAAAACTACTTACGAATAACAATTTATTTTTACAAAATATCTTTATTTCAGCTACATCACCGTTTAGTTAACATCTCTAATCGTAACTTCTCTGTGGCGTCATTGGTCATCAACGCACAGGGGAATGTGGTTAGCACACTGTTCATATGGTCTCGAGGATACGCTTTCCCAAACCGGAGCTTCCCTTTCAAGTAGCTACTCATGACGCTGAGTACACCCTGCTCCTCGGGCATGGATGTGTGTGATGTCCTTAGGTTAGTTAGGTTTAAGTAGTTCTAATTTCTAGGGGACTGATGACCACAGATGTTAAGTCCCATAGTGCTCAGAGCCATTTGAACCATTTTTACATCCTGCTCCAGACCCCCACCACAGGAAAATCCTTGAATATACCAGTAATCTACCCCTGGCCTCCAAGTGGCATTCTGAAACGCGACCACTCTTTTTCGTATTTACTAATTTTTGTGCAAATCTTTGAAGTACAAGGCAGTTAATGACATTCACAAATAATGAAAAATTTTCTACCATCCACAGTCTAATAATTAACGATCTGTGGAAATTTCAAAATGCAATTAATCCACATACACGATAAAAAAAGGCATAAAAAAGAAAACAAAAGTCCCTCATAGTCCGATGTATTCTACTGACGCGGATGAGTGCGCGGTGAGGACGTGGAAATATCTCAGGGGTTACCAAACATGATTCCTAGTTTTGGTTGCTGAATTTGCCCTCCATTTTGATTTCCAATAAAAATTTAACTTCCATATGAAATATGACTTTCAACATGTAAAAAAAAATTTGACTGTAGTTTTTCTTATCATTTTGATAGTATTCCACTACATTTGCAGTATTTATAATCAATACTGCTGTCCAGTCCACTAATACAACCAACTTACGTAGTTATCCAACAGTTCTTCTTCTGGCAAAGATTAGTTAATCTCTTAATGAAATATCATAGCGCATTTCTAAGAACAATTATGGATTACCTTACCAACTCATTCACATCGGAGGTATAAATCTGCATCGTTCATTCTAATTTGCTGATATCGTAATACTGTGCATGTGGATCGTACAGCAGTTCTAAACACCTTCACACAGGTATTCCTCCAAATTTTTTTCCCTGCCTCTATCAGGATTCTTTGTTCACTCTGTTCTCTAATTTAGTTTCTTGTAGTG
Organism: Schistocerca nitens; assembly: GCF_023898315.1. Classification (NCBI taxonomy): domain Eukaryota; kingdom Metazoa; phylum Arthropoda; class Insecta; order Orthoptera; family Acrididae; genus Schistocerca; species Schistocerca nitens. Next base: position 311,215,650 of record NC_064618.1, on the reverse strand, counting down.
TATCATGAACTGTAGACTCTGCTGTATTGCCTATATTTCTGTATCTCGATTCAGTTAAACAAGTTCTTCCATGATTCAGCTTGAAATTTATTGAAATTACATTTAGAAGAAGATCTAGACTCTTTCGTTTGTTTATGCAATAGTGACGTAATGCTTCCGGGATTCAGCTGAGATAAACGAAAATGTACGTTCATGCATTAATTTGCTTTTGTTATTGATCGTCATAAAAATGACCAAAGTATGAGTAGAACTTCCATGCCTCATACGATAGAGAAGACGTGACGCATCCAACAGTGATGATATTACCCAGACGGCACAGAATTCCGTTGCAGATCTCAACGACTTACTCAGTTCCCGGTTATTTAATTTTGCAAGTTTAATACAATTATTGCATAATAAAAATGTGATTGTTTTTGTTGTGCGGAAAGTTTTAATACTGACGTCATCTTTTCGGCCTAAGATTACAGGTTATGTGAAACTCGTTAATCTCTTTCATTCACTTAAGGCGAATACAGGTGAAGTTCATATGCCAAAATGGCCTGATGTGTGTGTGAACCCCGCTCCTTCGAGTGACAATCTATTATTAGTATCGGCATAAACCCCGTTGCTGATTAGACTGCAGTATTGATTGCTCCCGAAAGCAGTATCAGTAGAAAGCGATAAAAGAAGTAAAAATTATTTCTTCTCATTACTTCTCTCTCTTATCTCTTAAGGGGTTACTTATCTCACAAGCTAAAATTTGCTGGAAAAATATTTACTGCCTTCAGTCACGTCAGAGCTAGAGTTTATTTAGACGTCAGAGATATTTGGCTCTATGATAAGCTACAACAATTGATAAGTGCTGTTTAAATCGTGCCATTAACTCTTCGTGTCAAACAATTCTAGATGTGGCAAAATTTCTGTTTTCTTATCCATGTCTCTTCGGTTTCCTCCAGCAGTTTTGAAGTAATTCCTAACAAACGGATGACATTTTTCTTTCTGATACAATTAACAATGAAATGATTCAAGTGATCTTTTTATTTACTTTAGATACAGTCGCAAAACAGGTTTACAATTATTACCGGTTTCAGCGGTGAATTGGTAATTTCATATTGTAATTTTAATATTTTTAAACTTAATATCATTTCAACATACAAGTGACGAAAAGTAACAATACATGTGGTTCACATCCGTATCTCATAGATGAGATAGGACAAACAAGAATACGCAACATACTAAACCAGATAGCAACATCTGTGGAATGTACTTCAGTTTCTAGAGCTACGTCTCACTCTAAAACCTTACGGTGTATGGCCGAGGGTTCTTCGTGTACCACTGTCGCTTTCCTCTGTTTCTTTTCCAGTCACAAATGGTTCGAAGAAAGAACGATTGCTGGTAACGTATGTCTGTAATTTTATTTTCATGGTCTTTTCGCGAGATATTACTAGGAGAAAGTAATATATTGGTCGACTCTCCTACAATCTTAAGCTCTCGTAACTTGAACAGTGAACCACACCGTAATGCAGAGCGCCTCTCTTACAGCGTCTACGACTGAAGTTGGTTCTGCATCTCCGTGACACTTTCGTGCTCACTATGTGAATCTGGAACGATACGCACTGCTCTTCTTTAGACGTTCTCTGTTTATCAGCCCTCTACGGCACGGATCCCAGACCCATGAACAATATTCAGATATTGTGCATATTCCTTTCTTCGCGGATCAATGACTGTTGCACAAAATTTCGGGCGTACAGCCGCATAAATTTCACTAATTCTTATGGTATTTCGGCTGTGTACCAGCCACTTTCAGAGTGAGCCGCGTGACTGATGCTCCAGCACTTGCTCCGTCCTTTCAAAGCAACGGACCGCGCCAATGCGCATGCGGCCACAGATACACAAGGCGCCAGAGATGTTGATCGGCGGCAAAGAGGTACAACATATGCATGAAATTAGATCTATGACTCTGCACGGTCGATCCACACGGTGATCTCGATGTATCACTGCGAGCTGCACCGTTACGATTGCCAAAATATCAAAAGTAGTGAAATTTTCTGGAATAATATTAAGTTATTGATTCCAACGGGGTTTTGTGAGCCACCTCGTTTGTGGATGGACTACATTTTCTGAGGATCTTCCCAATGAATCGCAGTCTGGGATCTCCCTAACCTACAATTAGTTTTATGTGGTCTTTCCACTGCGTAGATATTTCATGGGTGCGACTGCTTCCAGAGATTGCTCTGCAATCGCGTAATCATACAATAATAGGTCTTTCTGCCCATGGCCGGCCGAAGTGGCCGTGCGGTTAAAGGCGCTGCAGTCTGGAACCGCGAGACCGCTACGGTCGCAGGTTCGAATCCTGCCTCGGGCATGGATGTTTGTGGTGTCCTTAGGTTAGTTAGGTTTAACTAGTTCTAAGTTCTAGGGGACTAATGACCTCAGAAGTTGAGTCCCATAGTGCTCAGAGCCATTTGAACCATTTTTCTGCCCATGTATGCGCAATACGCCACATTTGTTTATGTTGAAGGTCAGTTGCCACTCCCTGCACCAAGCATCGATCCACTATGGGTCTTCCTGCATTTCAGTACAATTTTCTAGCCTTATGATTTCTCTGTATACAACATCATCTCCCGCGGAGAACCTCAGGGAACTTCTGACATTATCCATTAGATCATTTATATACAATGTGAAAAGTAATAGACCTGTAACACTTCCTTGAGGTACACCCAAAGTTACTTTTATGTCTGAAGATTCCTCTCCGTCGAGAAGACATGATGGGTTCTGTTTGCTAGAAACTCTACAATCCAATGGTGCAGCTGGTCTATTACTCCGTACGCTTGTATTTTGTTCATTGGACAGCATTAGAGATGCGCAAAGTCGTTCATCCTTGGGAACTAGTTCACTGGTGATCGCTCTTTTTTGGGAACCGTTCATTTTTACTCGTTCACCGTTCATTGTGTTTCCTTTGTGGTTCTTTTGAAAAATTGAAAATTAGTAGCATAGGTGACTGAATGATTGAAGCTGCCAAGAGGGGACACTTGCCTCCCCTCTTGAATACAGAATTTTTATTCGTAACAGAATTCTCACACACTTGTAATTTTCGTGATTCTGCAGAACATATCGTTTAGCCAACTGTAGCGTTATGTGGCTGATCGCACTGAAATAATAGCCGACTAGCGTGGCCGAGCGGTTCTAGGCGCTTCAGTCTGGAACCGCGCGACCGCTACGGTCGCAGGTTCGAATCCTGCCTCGGTCATGGATGTGTGTGATGTCCTTAGGTTAGTTAGGTTTAAGTAGTTCTAAGTTCTAGGGGACTGATGACCTCAGATGTTAAGTCCCATAGTGCTCAGAGCCATTTGAGCTATTTTGAACTGAAATAATATAATGTGGCGCACGAAAAACCGGCCCCGAGTACAGACTGCTCGCCAATTACGCACGATTTGTTGACAGCTACGAGCAGAATAGATAAACATGTAATAATTAGGCAGTGAAGAAATAACAAGCTAATCCAAAGAACTTCGAAACAAGAGATGACGATTGGTAAGCGACAATGAGCAGTTTAGTATTCGGGGCCGATTTTTCGTGCGCCACCCTGTACCAGTGAAATAATATTGTAGGAGTTCTCATATTCTCTATACAAAATGTGACACCGTACATTCGATTACGAAGCACGGGTTTCAATCGGTTGTAAGTCGATTTCTCTTCCACAACAATGAACATGCTCTTTTACCATGCATCAAAAGAAGACGGAAAATGGCCACTCGTGTGTGCCGTGCCGACGTCCTTTGCATGTGTAATGACAAAAAATCTTGCCTTTTTACAAGTATTTCTTCTGCTGTTTATCGAAATAGTGAAGTAAGCTCAAACGCCGTTTTGTTACCTGTCGTGGACGCTGAATGGAATACGAAAAGAACCAGAAGTTCATAGTTCAAAAAGGTTTGAAACAGACCTAGAATGGGCGTGCGAAGCGAACGAAACGAACAACTACTCGATACTGAACTAAGTAGGAGCTGTCGGCAGTGGAACTGTGACGAGTGGCCACACGAAGGAGGACGAGTCCGGCCGAGCAAGACCGAGACCGAGACAGACGGGAACGTGACCGAGACTGGAACGAGACTGGCCGACCTGCCATTCGGGAACGAGACCGACCGTTTCCCGTTCCCGGGAACTATAAGTAGAAAGCCGCGACCGAAGTGAACTATGAAAGATCGTTCCTTAGAATTCGTTCGTCGTTCATTCCGTTCGTCTTGATGAACTGTTCCTTTGGACCCGCTAGTTCGCGGAAGACCCATCTCTAGACAGCAGTGCTGCGGATCTGTAACGAACGCCTTCTGGAAGTCCAGGAGCACGGCATCAACATTGGCGCCAGTATTACTTTCGTGGGCACTTGGACGACCAGAGTGAGTTGGGTCCATTCGATCGTCCCCCTACTCTTTGCGCTGAATGCGCACGTCAAAGCAGAATAAGGCAAATAAATAGAGGTAAAAAATGTAAAAAATATGCAAAAAGACACAATGAAATACAATAGGGACCAGGATGATCGACCGCTGTGGTGGGTGCTGGTGTGGGTAAGTCGAGATCATGTGGTCGATAGCCCACAACCGTGGGTGGGTAGCTGTGGCGTTGTGAGTGGGGGCGTGGTAGGCGCTCGATACAAAAACTACATACGGCACTACCACTCTTAACATACTGATCGATAGTTCTAACTATTTACCTTATTTTAAAGCAAAACACAGACTGAATAATCCTTGCTATGCCATGCTTTCTTGTATCTTTCCCCATCGTTGTGTGAATTGAATCTTAATGTCGTCGTACGCAGTTTAGGTGGTTACACTTCATGATAGCCCCTACGGAAATCATTCATTTTCAGCGGCCTCCTTTGAGTGAAATAATGTCTCCCAAAATTGGAGGGTGCGTTGACGAATAACAATCACGCGTCGTTTTTCCTTCTACTCATTATCCATAACATTACAAGTATAATCAACTTTATAAACTTCTTGACCCTGAGGTACACATTTCTGAAAGGATGTAATTTTGTTGGTTCTATAATTAGCCTTACACACACGTTTCTTTTTCCTTTTCAATCAGTCGTGAAACTGACCCGTCAGTCGTCCCGTTTCTCCTCGTTCTTCAAGGTGTGGATAGGTTTAACTAGATCAGCGATGGTTGGACGTAGCTCAGAAGCCGGCACACTGAACATAGGCCTGTTCCCTCCCACAGCCTTCGATTCCTGGCACTAGGCTGCACTGCCCTCTCCCATACAAGCAATCGTATTTCTTAATCTCTCAGGTCCTCTTAGAATCCTAGCACTCTTTACTGCTAGAGAGACGGCGTTCTGCACTGAACAATCGTCAGTTCCCTGTCTCATTTATTTCGTTTCCTCTGGTGTAGCTTTACGGCAACATAGTTCCTTTTCATTCTCAACTTCTTCTTTTTCTGACAGAACTGCCCAATTTGCTTTGCAGCCTCTGCATTTTTACGTATATCCACGTTGCTTTCTTGCAATCAAGCTAACCGAGCTGCAAGGTTCCATACAAAGTACCCCCCTGTGGTACTGAAAAGACATGACTGACCCTCTAACAAACGCAAAAAGCAACAAACGACAGGAGAAATAAGCAGGTCGACGCTAGGACACTTAAATATATTGTTGGCGTAACACTTACTTTAACATAACCTTGCGCCTAAATGGCTATTCTTGATTATCACTATTAAATGTTAAAGCAGAATGAACCGTACCTCTTGTTCAAAACCAAATGCAATGCCCGTACCAAGAGGCAAAAACAAACATACTTACATATCCTTTTAGAACACCATCTGAGTTTGCTACCCTCCTTCTATACATACAATAACGGTTACCAAAAATGAGCAAAAAACTTGTTTGTTCTCTATGACCCTTGGAGTTAAACATTAACCCAAAAAAAAACAGAACACAGCACTCACCATACCACGTGCTGACGAACCTGCAACACTGGTGTAGCGGAGAGATTTCTCCGCTAGCCGCTGTGGCCGAGCGGTTCTAGGCGCTTCAGTCCGGAACCGCGGTGCTGCTACGGTCGCAGGTTCGAATCCTGTCTCGGGCATGAATGTGTGTGATGTCCTTAGGTTAGTTAGGTTTAAGTAGTTCTAAATTTAGGGGACTGATTACCTCAGATGTTAAGTCCCATAGTGCTTAGAGCCATTTGAACCATTTAGATCGTCTCCAGGGATGGTAGTCGTCGAGTTTTCTCTGTCACCGAAAGGTAGAATAATAGACTCTTCTGGCACCACTTGTAGGGACTGGGTTGGTCAGGCACTATAGTGGGTGATGGCGTGGGTGGGTCGAGGTCAAGATGTCCATAGCCTACCACCCTGGACAGGATAGCAATGGGGCGTTTAGTGGGTGCTTGGTAGATGCCCAAACGGACATCGTAGAAATAGCACTTTAAAACCATTAATTTATTGTGTTTGTTGACATTCTTACGTAGTATTACAATAGTCATGTCGTTGACCCAGGAAGCCAGCACCCATAGGACGACAGCAGTGCACACCCAACAAAGAAGGTGCTGTGGTCAGTATGCTCCCCACAGCCATGGACAGGCAGCGCCGTCGTGTAGGCGAGGAAGTAGTGATACCAATGGTACGGTAAGTCTGCTGACCCACCAAGAGAAGCACTCTGCACCAGCCGAGCTGGCTAGAGGCAGCTAGAAGTCCTAAATGCAGCATCTCCAGGCACCGCGGGATCCCATAGTGGGCCCGATGTAGAAAAGGCAGCTCACAACACTATAGTCTACCGAAAGCAGAAGCAGGAAGCAACATCTTTGTCCGAGCAGGCGATGGCGGTTGAATTTCTGCACAGCTCTGGATGAGAGCCAGAGACCTCCAGGGTGAAACGCCAGCAGCAGCTGAAGTAGATTCCCGAAGTGACCCTCCATCTAGAGGGTGCTCTTCCACAGCATCAGACTTACCACCAGCGGCAGGGCAGCAGCTAGAGTGGCCGTTGCCGTGCGGATTTAGCACGCTTCGTTGCGCACGCTGCCCAAGATGGCCAACAGCTTCCCAGAGACGACCAGGGCACTAACGGCTTGTCATTGACAGGGGACAGGGGACGATACAGGTTTGTGTTGCCCTTAGGTGTGTAGGGGTTCGTCAATAAACCGATTGTCGAACTCTGCACTGAGGTAACTTACTGAGACGATGCCACATCTGCTCTTATGCTCGAGCAAATTCATATTTGGTCTTTTGATCTTCTGGCAAACATCTTGCAACAGTTTCTCAAATTCCTTTACTGAGTCTCCATTTTTTCCAGTTTAGACTTCATTAAGTCAAAACGTGACAGCGTCTTCTCACTGTATACTTCTTTGTAAAGTGAGACCCCAATATTACTGTACATTTTATAGCTGTAGGTTCAAAAAATGGTTCAAATGGCTCTGAGCACTATGGGACTCAACATCTCAGGTCATAAGTCCCCTAGAACTTAGAACTACTTAAACCTAACTAACCTAAGGACATCACACACACCCATGCCCGAGGCAGGATTCTAACCTGCGACCGTAGCTGTCCCGCGGTTCCGGACTGCAGCGCCAGAACCGCTAGACCACAGCGGCCGGCTATAACTGTAGGTGAACACAACAAATGGGAGATAGATGTCCCAGTGATTACAACGTGTGTTTAAGTAACAAATCAACACTTCTGAAATTGTATGATGAACGTTTTCTGCTTTTCTATTCGATTGAGGGTGTAAGGGGCTAGTTCTAAGTTTCTGAATACATAGTAAATGGCATAGCTGTTTCGTTACACTGGACACAAAATTAGTGACCTGATGTTTGATTATCGTGTTAAGAACAAGAACTCTTCACCATGGCCTGAGACACTGCATTCATCTGTTATAATGTGAAAAATGATCTATCATGGTCAATAGAGAGTGTTGTCGGAAACAGTCCGAAAATATTGCATGGGTGTACCAAGGGAGGTTGAGCTGAGAAATAATTGTTAAGGAAAAATTCCATATATTGTGCCATTTCTATGTTATTTAGCATTGAATTTAGCCAATCAGATCATTTCACATGCAAATTCAGGCACATATGTGTGCTAAGATTTACTAATACTCAGACATCTGTGGGTCCATGAGTTATCACTTGTTTAAATGCTCATTACCAGTTAAAATGTGGATTTTTAAGAAGTGGTACATTTAAATTAGGTGCACGAAAGGTACATTTCTTCGATCTGAGGAAACCAAACGAAGACCATTTTTCGAGGAACTGTCTCTAGCATGCTACTAGAATCTGTATCCATAACGACCTGATTGGCTAGCTTCAGCTCAACTAAATACACTACTGGCCATTAAAATTGCTACACCATGAAGATGACGTGCTACAAACACGAAATTTAACCGACAGGAAGAAGATACTGTGATATTCAAATGATTAGCTTTGCAGAGCATTCACACAAGGTTGCCGCCGGTGGCGGCACCTAAACGTGCTGACATGAGGGAAGTTACCAACCGATTTCTCATACATAAACAGCAGTTGACCGGAGTTGCCTGGTGAAACGTTGTTGTGATTCCACGTGTAAGGAGGACAAATGCGTACCATCACGTTTCCGACTTTGATAAAGGTTGGATTGTAGCCTATCGCGATTGCGGTTTATCGTATCGTGACATTGTTGCTCGCGTTGGTCGAGATCCAATGACTGTTAACAGAATATGGAATCGGTGGGTTCAGGAGGGTAATACGGAACGCCATGTTGGATCCCAAAGGCCTCGTATCACTAGCAGTCGAGATGACAGACATCTTATCCGCATGGCTGTAACGGATCGTGCAGCCACGTCTCGATCCCTGAGTCAACAGATAGGGACGTTTGCAAGACAGCAACCATCTGCACGAAAAGTTCGGCGACGTTTGCAGCAGCATGGACTATCAGCTCCGAGACCACAGCTGCGGTTACCCTTGACGCTGCATCACAGACAGGAGTGCCTGGGATGGTGTACTCAACGACGAACCTGGTTGCACGAATGGCAAAACGTCATATTTTCGGATGAATCCAGGTTCTGTTTACAGCATCATGATGGTCGCATCCGTGTTTGGCGACATTGCGGTGAACGCACGTTGGAAGCGTGTATTCGTCATCGCCATACTGGCGTATCACCCGGCGTGATGGTATTGGGTGCCATTGGTTACACGCCTCGGTCACGTCTTGCTCGCATTGACAGCACTTTGAACAGTGCACGTTACATTTCAGATGTGTTACGACCCGTGGCTCTACCCTTCATTCGATCCCTGTGAAACCCTACATTTCAGCAGGATGATGCACGACCGCATGTTGCAGGTCCTGTACGGGCCTTTCTGGATACAGTAAATGTTCGACTGCTGCCCTGGCGAGCACATTTTCCAAATCTCTCACAAATTGAAAACGTATGGTCAATGGTGGCCGAGCAACTGGCTCGTCACAATACGCCAGGCACTACTCTTGATGAAGTGTGGTATCGTGTTGAAGCTGCATGGGCAGCTGTATCTATACACGACATCCAAGCTCTGTTTGACTCAATGCCCAGGCGTATCAAGGCCGTTATTATGGCCAGAGGTGGTTGTTCTGGGTACTGATTTCTCAGGATCTATGCACCCAAATTGCGTGACAATGTAATCACATGTCAGTTCTCGTATAATATATTTGTCCAATGAATACCCGTTTATAATCTGCATTTCTTCTTGGTCTTGCCAATAATGTAACTCACAAACAGTGCCACTTACTGAATTTTTGGCTTAACAATTATTTTTCAGCACAGCCTCCCCTGCCAGACCCTTACAAGCTTTTCAGACTGTTTCTGACCACCCTTTATACGGGATATCCACTAGTTGTCAGCTGAATGATCTGAGAATATCGAGACCCAACATTCCAAATGGTTTGGACACTTCCAGCAATCTTTGTAGTGGAACTCACTGATGCCTGATATCTATGAGTTGTGTGCCTGATGTACAGTTTTTAACATATTGTTCCATATCTTGTTTCCTTGTTCTCCACCAAACTTTTTCAGCTACACATAGAGTAGCTGCTCTCCATCCTCCATGACCTGGCAAAATATGGTCATTTCCTTGTCCCAGTACTTCGTCTTTAAAAACTATAGGCATCACCACCAGTGCTCCACACTCTGTCATTCTGAACAGCAAGCCTTCATGTACTGCAAAACTGCAGCCGTGTCCTAAATACTTCAATCAGCATCAGCAGCTTGTGTATTCTGCTACTAAGCTACATTTCTACTCAGTACCTTTAAGACTGCAATTTTCCTACTGAAGCCACCAGCATTACCATACCTTCTGCCTGGTTAATGCACTATCTCATTTTCCAACTCACTCAGTTTCAGAGTCCAACAAGTCACCTACTTGATGAGTCTTTTAATCCCAGGAACCACTTCACCACAGCATGGTCTGTCATTGCCTTAAATTTGTTTCCATAAAGGTAGCAATGGAATTATATTATAATACAGTTGACAGCCAACATATCTTATTCCATAGTAGAGTAATTTTGCCTAACTATCTTGGTGAATATGTCACTGGGAGTTCCTTACCATCCACCCTTTGCCTGGGAATTCATCCGATCCCCATTTTACTTGCATCACACCATAAAATGAACACCTTTTCAAATTTCACAAGCACCAATACTGGAATCAATGTTAATGCCTGTTTTAACTTATCAGACGTACTCTGACAGTCAGTAGACCGTTGAAATTTAGGTAGTTTCTCTAACAAAGAGCTTAACAGCTCAGCAATTTCAGAAAAAGAATTAACAAATTTTCGATAATAATTACAAAGACTGAGGAATGACTGAAGCTGTTTTGTTGTCGGTGGTAGCAAGCAATCATGTTCTGCAGAAATGAAATGTGGATCAATTTTCTCACCTTCTTGACTAATTACAAGTCCCACATAATACACCTACATCACTGCAAAGTGACATTTATCTGCATTCAGTGTCAAAGGTGAGATGTACATAGCCTCCTGAACGCCTCCTATCACCATACATGTTCCTCCATGATTTCAGAAAATGCAGTTATGTCATCGAGATAAACCATACACTGTTTTAGGTTTTAAACCTGTAACTACTCTCACCAGCAACCTATGGATAGTGCTGGCGCTTTTTTGAGACAAATGGCATTCTACAATATTAGTAATGACACCATTGGCTGTAAATACGGTCTTGGGCCAGTCTTCTGGAACTACTTCCAACAGGTGGTAAACACTTTTTAAATCCCTCGTAAAAAAGTATTTACGCCAATTGTTCAATGTTTCTGTTATGTCTGATACACAATACGCATTGGTGATAGTTCCCGCATTCAGATAACTGCAGTTATAGCAACACCTACACTTTCTGCTACCATCTGGTACAATTACAACCAGTGCAACCGATGAGCTGTCACTTACTTTAATAAGGTTGTCACCCACTCCTATTCGATAAATACCTCCATTATTAATTGCAGATATTTTTGGATTCTGTATCGTTTTCTGAATACTGGAGCATTATTCCCCATTGACACCCTGTATTGGGTGACTGATATCACTGGTAATGGACTACTGTCAGGATTAAACAGGTAAGTAAGTCATAGTAACAAAGGTTCTATCGCTGCTTTATCAGTTTCTTCCAAATACTTCACCCTTTCATGGAATGCAGATGCACTGGTGGTTTTCTTGTGGCAAAGATCTCCACTAGATATATCCAACTTCTCCTCTTCTAGGATATCAAAGTTGGCAATTAGTAAACCCTCTGGCAGACTTGCTTTCTCCACGCCAAAAAATTCTTTGTCCGCCGGGAGCATATACTCACTATCTATTTTCCATACCTGAACTATGCTTCAGTGTGCAAAACAGTGAACTTATTTAGCTCGTTGCATCCTAATGGCTCTACAACATACAACACTTCTCTTAGTAGTACTCACACTCGCTCAGACTAACTTCTCTGTACCTCCCAGGTCTTTATCATGTGAACTGATCTTCAGTGCACACATCTGCAGTTCATTTGGGACCTGTGGAAACAATGTCCGACTGTGTTCGATTGTAAACCGCAAAAGGCCAATTTTTGCATGATGCTTATCTAGAAATTAAAATCCAAGGATCACACAATACCTCTCTCTCGCCTACAAGTGTCAGCTCCAAATATTTCTGAAATCGTCCTGTGTCAATGCTAAAACTGAGTTCCCAATGATTTCACAGCATTGTCATCCACCCCACGTATCTTGTATCATGGAGACTTAAGTTTCTTCGTACCTAGGAGAGCCAGATTAACGACCGACAAGTGGCCCCTGTATCTGCCAAAAACATGTTCTGTTCCATTTACTGTGCCTCACAAGCAACATTCCGAGTCTGCATATGTTTTTGTAGAATTTCATTTTACAGTGGATGCTATTTGATGGTTGAGGCACTCCCTTTTCCCTTTAACCGACGACTGTCTTGATGCTGCCGGCCGCGGTGGTCTAGCGGTTCTAGGCGCTCAGTCCGGAACCGCGCGACTGCTACGGTCGCAGGTGCGAATCCTGGCTCGGGCATGGATGTGTGTGATGTCGTTAGGTTTAAGTAGTTCTGAGTCTAGGGGACTGATGACCTCAGATGTCAAGTTACGTAGTGCTTAGAGCCATTTGAACCATTTTGATGCAATTTATCCTGTTTCCTACTCCGCCAGTCACACCTGGTGCCCTACTTCCCTGCATTCGTAACAATGGGGTTGGTGGCATTGCTTCTCAATATGGCCAGTATGCCCACACCTATAACATTTTACCTGCAAGGAGAACGCACTTCAGTCATTTCAGCCTCATGTAATAACATCAGTTTCCTGAAGTTGTATGGCAGCTCTAATAGCAATGGCAAAATTACTCAGGTTTTCCATTCTCACTCTTCTCGATATATCAGCTGGAAGTACCTGCAAAAACACATCTCACTCGGGTTCTCTAAAAATGGAGCTGCTTGCCTCTCCAGAAGCTTACAGCGACTAAGTCCCTTCATGATGGACTTGTTGCTCCAATGAAGATCTAGGATGATTAGGTGAGGAGGGGCTCAGCTGACATGGGCCTGACTTCTTGACAGGATGGCTGAAAACTGAATATAACTTCACCAGAACAGAAGTAGTATTTATGCAGGATGGGTTCATGTGCTCTGCTATGGTTAGGCAGCAATGACATCGTTTGCCCTGCGTTTCTCATTTGTTGTCTTGCAAGGTGACCAATCTCCAGCTTTGAGGAGTGGTGGTGGGAGTAATCTGCAGAGTCAGTGTGCTCAATAGTTGTTGTTGCATCCAACTATGGCTTTCTTACTACGATCAGTGACCATCAAGACGATGACTCTCTGCCGCCATTATATAATTCTGTTATGTTGCTGGTTTGGGTTCCCGGTTCATTCTCTGCATCATAATAGCTTCAATTTTCACTGCTGCACCATTAGCGGTTCTTTCTAGCTTGAATTCCGCGTGACTACTGACCCTTTCCACCCTTCCTCTTGTGCTGATAGGAAGACCTTTGCAATTTTTTGGGCTACAGGAACTATTCTCCAGTCAATTAGACTTTTAAACTAAACTTTCAGTTTTCTCTGTAGAAAAACGAACAAGGTCTATACTGGTTCATATCAGCATTGTACCTCTTTCTCTACATTAATGGCGTATCACGTAGACAGTGACCGGGTATGGAGGCTTCTGCAGAAGTGGTTAGAAAGAGGGTTTGCCCTTCAATTCGAATGTGGAATCCGACGTCACTTTTGGTTTACTTTTCTCCAGTTTTTTCATGAGTCTTCTGACGGGTTTGGTGCATCCCAGCATGAAACCATCTCATGTGCCAGCCTATTCATTTCATAGTAGCACATCCAATGTCTTCAGTTGGTCTTTGTATTCTAATCTCTGCCTATCACTACCGTTTTTGCTCTCTACAGCTCCCTCTAGTACCTTGGCATTATTCCCTGTTATCTTAATGCCTTTCTACTAGATGTTTTCCACACATTTCTTTCCTCGCCGATTTTGCGGGAACTTCCACATTTCGTATCTCATCAGTTCATCCAGTTTTGAACATCTTGCTGAGCCGGCCGGAGTGGCCGAGTGGTTCTAGGCGCTAAAGTCTAGAACCGTGCGACCGCCACGGTCGAAGGTTCGAATCATGCCTCGGGGATGGATGTGTGTTATGTCCTTAGGTTAGTTAGGTTTAAGTAGTTCTAGGGGACTGATGACCTCAGAAGTTAAGTCCCAGAGTGCTCAGAGCCATTTGAACCATTTTTTGAACATCTTGCGATAACACATTTCCTGAAGCATTTCATTTCCCTTCTTTCTGTATGTGTGGTATCGTCCATAGGTCGCGGTGCCACAATAAAGTCAGCAATATCGATATCACGAACGTTAGTGAGGTCTCGCTGCAATCTGTAATGACACATGGGAGACACACCTGAAGATCACTCATCCCATCTCATGATAGCAGTGCTATGACACCAGAAGTCAAAACAGAGCCTCGAACAGAAGCACTCTGCCTGACACAGTTCGTGACCGTAGCTGAAGCAGTCAGCGTCATCGAGTTTGAATAATGAGCGGTTCAAAATCTGAGGTGGAGACGTACTTTTGTAAATGGGTAACATTGTACTTCAAGAGAACAGCTTGTTGACATGTGTGCCGAGTGATGCATTAATAGCCAGTGACAGTTGTTAATACTCTGCCGTCCGCACGTCTCGTACAAATTTATTCCAATTCGGCTTACTTGGCTTGTCGCCGGCCGCTTGTAACCTTTCCGTTGATGACAAGCTTCAAACGCATTGACTTTTGCGCGCTTTAATTTTTCCGGAAATCCTCTATTTCGCCATTTCGTTCCACAAACTGGAATTTTCTTTTCATGTAACTTCTCTGCAAGTTCTATACTGTTGTAATAATTATCCATGTAGAGGTGATGACACATTCCATCAGAAGGCGTCAATAGTTCCATCATTATTTTTGCTAAAGTTGTCCAGCGCCGGAATATATCTTGAATGAGGAAATGTATCCCGCACTCGAATCACACAGCATCCAAATGAGTATGCCATATTTCGTAATTTTCGACGGATTGTAAACTTTAAAATTTAACTGTCCACGCCACGGTATCATTCCTTCATCAATTGAGATGTTTTCACTTAGATTAAACGTTTCTTTAAACTTTTTAGAAAAATAATCAATTATGAATTGCACTTTGAAAAGCCGGTCGGCATTATCCGGTTTATTGTTGTTGTCGGAAAAATGTAAAAATGATAATATTTGTCGGTTGCGGGACATGGTTTTGAGAAATATCGGTGTGTCTATCGACGGATTCGTTGACCAGTAATCATGATCCTTGCTTTTTTTACAGTTCGCATAAGGATAGCAAGCACAAAACATTTTCTAAGTTCGTGTCCCGTAACGTCGACAAAAAATGGTTCAAATGGCTCTGAGCACTATGGGACTTAACATCTGAGGTCATCAGTCACTAGAACTTAGAACTACTTAAACCTAACTAACCTAAGGACATCACACACAGCTATTCTCGTGGCAGGCTTCGAACCTGCGACCGTAGCGGTTGCGCGGTTCCAGACTGAAGCGCCTAGAACCGCTCTGCCACAACGGCAGGCCGTAACGTCGACAAATTCGGCGTTTTTCTTATCCAGTTTCCTTCTATTGCAATTTTGACTGTAATACTTGTTGGTTTCGTTGCTAATATTTTCAAATAGATCGTTCGTGATATATAATTCGACGATATCCTCGACGCTCTGTGTATCTTTGGGAAATATGTGTGGACCCATAGATACTTGAAATTTATTATTGGTCTTCAGATTCATCCGAATCAGTTGGCAACCGTAGCGTTCGCCGAATTCTTCTTGGACGTATTTCACTATCTTCCGACGGTTCTGCTTGACTTTCATTTTTTTATATCCATTGTCTTCTTCCCAATCGGCCAAGTCGTCCGGAACGTCAGGCAAGACGTCCGCGCATTCATCGTAAATAATCGTATCGTCTCTTTCGTCTGCCATGATGAAAGTGCATAAGCAGTTATAAAAACAAAAAACTTGTTGAGGTGTGTAACTTATTTTACCTAAACAAAACACCAACAAAATGAAAAGATGCTAAAGTGCTGTCACCGGCCACTGCGCGATAGTATGCTCACGACACCACTGAGGTGTCGCCGGCCACTGAGCGATACTATGCACACGACACCACTGCGGTATCACCGGGCGGCAAAGTGTTAATTATCAAGTACTCCTGTGGCATAGGACTGTGTTAAAGTTAAGTAAATCTTTTGTTAATAACCATCGACGCAGACATATCCGCACCAGCTGCAGTGCGCCAACGTCGCACCAACACTGTGGACGAAGCTGTTACCTCCGTTACGACCAAGCAGACAAGATAGCGGCTATCTCGCGTTCTAATGGTACTGTGTCGTCCAGTACGCTTTCGGCGTTGTGCCCTATTCTAGCCGCAGTGTCATGAAATGACAGACCAACCATTACACCCCGTCCGAACGCACTCACGTGCCGACATTCCACCCTGTCATGTAGACGAGGCAAAGTGGCGCTTCTCACACGTTTCCACCTCGTATGACAGTCCGCCTGCTTAGCTGGGTGGTAACGTGCTTGCCCCCCATGCAAGCGGGCCTGGGTTCGATTCAAGACAGCGTTGGAGATTTTCTCCGCTCGTGGACTGGGTATTGTGTTGTCCTCATCATCATTTCATCCTCACCAGCGGCGCGCAAGTCGTCCAACGTGGCGTCGAATGAAATAAGACTTGCAATTGGCGGCCGGGTTTCCTCAAATGGGGCCTCCCGGCCAACGATGCTATACGCTCATTTCCATTTAACTCGTATGACGGCTTCGCACCAACTGAGCATTGTGTAACACTGACCTATCCGGTCACACAAAAGAGTGCGCTATTAGGCCTGCGTGCAAGCCACCACTGCCATGTAAATCACTTATTATGCTTCCACTGTTCTACACGTCCTCTTACCTTATACTGCTACTGAGGGTTTTACTTTTTTTTTTAAGTTGTGTAGTAGGTTAACAAAAATCATTTCTCATATCTCTTAGTTTTATTCAAGAGAATAACAAAATTAAATTCAAGAAAAGTCACTATTGACTCTTGTTTCTTACACAACTTCTTTCGTGGGATCAGTTTACTGTTCAACTCCCTGTTCTGTTGAGGAAGAAATGGCAACATCGTCGACAGGTGTTTCTGTTTTACAACTGCTAAATATAGCGGTATGGCACACATCAACCTTGGTATTTCCTATTTTGAATACAGGGTGATTCAAAAAGAATACCACAACTTTAAAAATGTGTATTTAATGAAAGAAACATAATATAACCTTCTGTTATACATCATTACAAAGAGTATTTAAAAAGGTCTTTTTTTCACTCAAAAACAAGTTCAGAGATGTTCAATATGGCCCCCTCCAGACTCACGAGCAATATCAACCCGATACTCCAACTCGTTCCACACCCTCTGTAGCATATCAGGCGTAACAGTCTCGATAGCTGCTGTTATTTCTCGTTTCAAATCATCAATGGTGGCTGGGAGAGGTGGCCGAAACACCATATCCTTAACATACCCCCATAAGAAAAAATCGCAGGGGGTAAGATCAGGGCTTCTTGGAGGCCAGTGATGAAGTGCTCTGTCACGGGCTGCCTGGCGGCCGATCCATCGCCACGGGTAGTTGACGTTCAGGTAGTTAGAGACAGATAAGTGCCAATGTGGTGGCGCTCCATCCTGCTGAAATATGAATTGTTGTGCTTCTTGTTCGAGCTGAGGGAACAGCCAATTCTCTAACATCTCCAGATACTGTAGTCCACATTTTCATCACTCGTTCTCGGCCGTCCAGAACTTTTCCCTTTGCACAAACACCCATTCTCTGTAAACTGTTTATACCAACGTTTAATACACCACCTATCAGGAGGTTTAACACCATACTTCGTTCGAAATGCACGCTGAACAACTGTCGTCGATTCACTTCTGCCGTACTCAATAACACAAAAAGCTTTCTGTTGAGCGGTCGCCATCTTAGCATCAACTGACGCTGACGCCTAGTCAACAGCGCCTCAAGCGAACAAATGTACAACTAAATGAAACTTTATAGCTCCCTTAATTCGCCGACAGATAGTGCTTAGCTCTGCCTTTTGTCGTTGCAGAGTTTTAAATTCCTAAAGTTGTGGTATTCTTTTTGAATCTCCCTGTATAATGACATTTTCCGCTTCTCTGTTTTAGAGTAATAATTTATAATAGCTGTTTGAGATGGATCGCTATAAAATGGTTTGATCACGCCTGCATTGACAACAATATTTCAGCAGCATCTTTAAAATCGAAGACGTCAGTTGCATACATTGGAATTACATGGCACGGTATCAGAGCTTTAGCTGATTCAATAAACTTGGGTAAATCTTGCGGAACAAATGTCTTGCATACCTTCCTTCTTTTCTGCATCACTGCTAAATCTTTCTCGTAGTTCAAAAATTTTGACCCTTCGCCTAAAACTTGTGTGTTATCTCTTGAAACAACCCCAGTCTAGGGGACGCCTTGACACATGGCACTTGGAACTCCAGAGGCAAGCACTGCTTGGCTCAAAGACTATGCGCGATCTAGTAATGAATTTTTAAAACATATTCTCGGTGATTTGACGCTTGGGAAAAATGCAGGGACATGCAACAGAGTACCGAGAACACAATAGCAATGAAACTGCGCTTCGTGAAAAAAATTGCACTTAGAATGTATCACATTACCACTCTTTTTATGTTTCCATGCTCCCAGTCTCTTATAGATCATGTGGATTGTCCTTTAAATCGAGATTGCTCAGTTGGTTTGATCATTAGGCGTCTCAGAGAACAGGTTGAATACGTTAACTGCTCGCAACTGAAATTATCGAAGCAACAATTTCCCCACTACTCGATGTATAATCTAGCCCCATATCGATTTTTTTTCAAAAATTGTTAAAGAGGTCTCGTCGTAAACTTCTCAGACATAATCATACTGCTATCGTCCAATTCTCTCAACCATACAACATGAAGCTGTCACACATAATGTCGAGAATTCACAGCCCCTCATTGCTGTATGGAAATTTTCGTGATGAAAAGGTTCTTTATAGCCTGCCTACAAGGAGCGCCTTGAGTGTGCCCTCTAAAAAGGCCAATTATTTTTACAGCATTCGACGCCGCACATACTATCTACCATGCAACCACGGTATTGGCAGTTAATGGCAACAGGGGGTGGTACTGGAACTATTCAATGGTCATCACAGCATCACAGCATGAGGCTACAGAGCGTAGTTGAACTGCTTAGTCGACGGGCAACTCTCAACAGTGATACAGTGCTAGTGGTGTTGACACAAAGCAGAACAATGGCAAAGATAAACAAAGCAAATATTCCATTATACCTACAACTACAGATTCCAAAATTGACATCTAGTCAGAAAGTGACCCAAGGAATTTCGCAGAGTAAGAAAGAAGTGCAGATGAAATATTAGCTTTTCTGCAAGATGAGTCAATGGACTGTGTGGTATACGCTCGACTGTACGGACAGCGTACATGAGGAGTACACTGATGACAATACGTGCTTAACGAGTGAAATTATATTGAAACAGGTGTCGTGCAATTTAAGTCATTATCCTTGTCGGACAGTAATATATATATATATATATATATATATATATATATATATATATATATATATATATATGGAAATTTTCGTGATGAAAAGGTTCTTTATAGCCTGCCTACAAGGAGCGCCTTGAGTGTGCCCTCTAAAAAGGCCAATTATTTTTACAGCATTCGACGCCGCACATACTATCTACCATGCAACCACGGTATTGGCAGTTAATGGCAACAGGGGGTGGTACTGGAACTATTCAATGGTCATCACAGCATATATATATATATATATATATATATATATATATATAACAGATTTCGAATAAGTCCGCAGCAATGTGACCGTGTAGTGTATAAGAAAAACTACGAATATTCAAGGGAGGACAAGGTGCATTTGTTGCAAAAACTCGTGTTTGCCAGTTTCAAGGATGCAGGATGCTCGATGCAATTTACAGGATGCACACGATAGTGAGCTGCTACGTTATGCACATAATATTGCGCGCGACTTAGATTGCAGTGATTTCAAGGGAAGCAGTGGATGCTTGCACAGCGTCATGCAGTGCTATAGAACTGAAAGTCGTAATATAACGAAATTTTAAACAAAGCATCAACTTGATGAGGCACAGCGAACTGCAGAATCGGCTCGAAAATTTGTAAACTTATCCCATTGTTCAGTAAGGAATTTTTTTTAACTCCGTTCAATCAGGATTTGAAGACGAAATGCGTATGAAATAACCCTGCAGACTCGAGGTACCAAGAGACTCGTATCAAGATGAACAAACGTCAATGCCTTACCGTATTCGTATACGATTTTCCGACTGTTAACCTGGATTAAATTGGCTGAAATATTATTTATTGTGGTGTAAGAAGTTGGAGGTGCTCTGTCCCCTACGATTCTTTCTCGTGTGCGTGATCTTGCAAGGACAAAGGAAATATTTACGTCACAGCAAGCAAAAGTGGAAAAATGGGAAGTAAGAGAACTACAACTATGGTATGAGCATTGATTTTGGGCAGCAGCTGGTCAAAATAAATTGCTTTTGCATGATTCCTGATCTGCGTATAAAAATCATACTCCTTTAGAGCAAAACATACCTCCTGCAAAGTGAGTGACACTGCGATTCATACCACCTGGAACCACTGAAAAACTGTGCCTATAAAACATGTTATCGTACTATCTGCAGCTATGCCTTAAAGGATAGCCCATTTCACGATAGTCTCCATTAGAGACTGTTTCGCATTCGGTTGCAGGCCATCAAATTCCATCAGTTGTCATCATCCACTACACCAGTATGATTCCATGGCATTCTTTAAGAGAGGTTACCTTTATTGGAAAAAAGTATAATTTAATAAGTGGTCTCTAGCGTGGAAATCGTGCATTTCCAGACATAAGTTCATTAGATCTTTCTTGTTTCGTATAGCTCCCTACTTAGCAATCATATACAACCGCTCGCTCACCCATTGATCTGTACCTACAGATTGGAAAATTGCGCAGGTCGCACCAAAGTTTAAGGAGGGTAGTAGGAGTAATCCATCGAACTACAGACCTATATCGTTGACGTCGGATTGCAGTAGGGTCTTGGAGCGTATACTGTATTCAGACATTATGAATCACCTTGAAGGGAACGATCTATTGATACGTAATCAGCACGGTTTGAGAAAACATCGTTCTTGTGCAACGCAGCTAGCTCTGTATTCGTAAGAAGTAATGGCCGCTATCGACAGGGGATCTCAGGTTGATTCCGTATTTCTGGATTTCCTGAAAGCTTTTGACACCGTTCCTCATAAGCGACTTCTAATCAAGCTGCGGGCCTATGGTGTATTGTCTCATTTGTGCGACTGGATCCGTGATTTCCTGTCAGGAAGGTCGCAGTTCGTCGTAATAGACGGCAAATCATCGAGTAAAACTGAAGTGATATCAGGTGTTACCCAGGGAAGCGTCCTGGGACCTCTGCTGTTCCTGATCTATATGAATGACCTGGGTGACAATCTGAGCGGTTCTCTTAGGTTGTTCGCAGATGATGCTGTAATTTACCGTCTAGTAAGGTCATCCGAAGACCAGTATCAGTTGCAAAGCGATTTAGAAAAGATTGCTGTATGGTGTGACAGGTGGCAGTTGACGCTGAATAATGAAAAGTGTGAGGCGATCAACATGAGTTCCAAAAGAAATCCGTTGGAATTCGGGTACTCGATAAATAGTACAATTCTCAAGGCTGTCAATTCAACTAAGTACCTGGGTGTTAAAATTACGAACAACTTCAGCTGGAAAGACCACATAGATAATATTGTGGGGAAGGTGAGCCAAAGGTTGCGTTTCATTGGCAGGACACTTAGAAGATGCAACAAGTCCACTAAAGAGACAGCTTACACTACACTCCGTTAGAATATTGCTGCGCGGTTCTGGGATCCTTACCAGGTGGGATTGACGGAGGACATCGAAAGGGTGCAAAAAAGAGCAGCTCGTTTTGTATTATCAGGTAATAGGGGAGAGAGTGTGGCAGATTTGATACGCGAGTTGGGATGGAAGTCATTAAAGCAAAGACGTTTTTCGTCGCGGCGAGATCTATTTACGAAATTTCAGTCACCAGCTTTCTCGTCCGAATGCGAAAATATTTTGTTGAGTCCAACCTACATAGGTAGGAATGATCATCAAAATAAAATAGGAGAAATCAGAGCTCTAACAGAAATGTATAGGTGTTCGTTTGTCCCGCGCGCTGTTCGGGAGTGGAATGGTAGAGAGACAGTGTGATTGTGGTTCGATGTACCCTCTGCCAAGCACTTAAAATGTGAATTGCAGAGTAATCATGTAGATGTAGATCTCATTGATCAGTCCCTAGAGTTTTTACACTGTGGAAAAAATCACACTATATAAGCATTACCAAAATCTGTTTTTGTTTAAGATTAATCTGAGTATTTGTAAGTGACCTGCCTAAAGAAATTAAAACAGAAGTGTCATATTGATCCTGGAGCCAGTGCGCCAATGTAAGTGAGTAAGAGGACACGTTGATGTTACGTGCTACGAGACAGACGTGTGCAAATACTGAATATTCACTGGTATTGATCATCGTTAACTCTCAGGTTACGCCCTTCATAACTGTGAGAAATATGTGAACCATCTAGCTTGAATAAATTATGAGGTTATTGAAACTAATGCCGGCTATTTCAATATGGACATTAAATCCACTATGCCAGTTCATGCAACGCTGTGACGGTGAACCTGAAGATGTTGATTACGCAGTTCGACTTTATCGAGAACAATGAGAGCTAAGTACTGAGTCTGCACATTCTTTTGGAAAATAACAGAATTGTTAGTACCGAACATACGTTAGCGGCACATCCTAATTCCAGCCGAGAATCAGAGCTGGTGGTCCCTAACGCAGGGTGAAACGTCCCCTTAGAAAAATTATACATGACTGTGCTTAAACTGACATACAATATTTTTAGCGCAGCGGAATCTGACTTTCAATAATCCCTACAAAAGAATGGCCCTGACTAACATTAACCTATACCTTTCACAAATCACTTACCTCACAAAAATCTTCGTTACTCCAACTACTGCAATACAGCGAGCGCCACTACTGCCAGCTAAATAAAAGATTGTAACTACTGAAGGCACTAACTACTGATAGGCATAGTTAGCAAATGAAAGATTTTGATAGAGAACAAACAATGTATTTACCTTAATAGTCATAATATATATAGCAGTTCATGACATCCATTCTTACAAATGTACTGTTTCTGATGGACACACGTCCAGATCATCCGCCCTCAAAAATCCGCCATCTCACTTCCCCACATCCACCACTGCTGGCGGCTCACCTCCAACTGCGCCACGCTACGCGCTGTTAACATCCAGCTGCCCAACACTACAATGGCAGACAACAATGCAAACTAGCCACAGACTGCACACAGCACAGCCAGTGATTTTCATACAGAGCGCTAAGTGGCGTTACCAATAAAAAAACCTAAACAGCCTACTTACATAGCCCCCATGCTCCCCACAAAAAATTTTACAAATTATTTTGGGCAGTGGCCAATACAGATTTGAAAAAAATTTTTCATAGTTACAATAACAAAGATATCAAATGCACACACTTATTGATACAATGTTGGTCAAAAGCTAAAATTTTCTCGCAGTCCATAAAGACAGTCCTGATCGTTCATCACAGTAGAATTGCAGTGTTTTTCTCAAAGTCTGAGCAGTAAAAGAAAATGCACACGGAAGTAGTGGATTTCCATGCAGTCTTGAAGAAGTAGTGTTGTCCTTCCAACAGAAAGACAGTGCTGACTCTCGACATGCAGACAGGTAATGGGCCACAACAGAGCAAACCCACCGCAGAGTCAGTCGAAGTTTTGAAGAATATTGGTAGCTAGGTCATCACAGAGTAGACCCACTGTAGTCCTGGTAGAGATTACCGTATTGGTGGGCCACCAGAGGTGCAGACCCACTGCAGTCCTTGTAGAAATAATGGTACTGGTGAGTCAGCAAAGGTGTAGACCCACTGTAGTCCTTGTAGAAATAATGGTATTGGTGGGTCATCAAAGATGCAGACCCACTGTAGTCCTTGTAGAGATGGCCAGCAGCCATCTGTTGTGACTGTGCAGGTGCACAATCACCATTGAAGAGTCTTGCGGATAATATAACAAGTCCATAACCACCACTTGTGCACTCACAAAGTTTTTGGAATTGTCCTTAGAACCAGCAATGCTGTTATCCAGTCCCTTGCTGAATTATTAACACACGTGCAAACACTAACAGTCCCTACTTCTCACATATTGTCCATATACTATGACCAACAGAAACGTGTGCAGTGAAATGTAACTTACAAGTTAATAATATGATGAACTGGTATCAATCACAATTTTATAACATAAGAATACAATAACAACGGTACAAAATACATCATTAAAAACATAATAATACAGATAACATTTGTAGTAATAGGGGCTTTACAAAAGAATAGAAATAAACATATACATCAGTGTTGCAGGAATTATGACATAAGTAAATACATAAAAGATCAGAATAATTATTGAAACATCAACTTCACACATGAGCATTAAAACAGAACGGAATTAATAATGTCAAACATCTTTACAAAGTAAGTAACACATTATTAATGCAAATTATATTAGAGGATAACAGTATTCCTCATCATAGTTCATGTAGCTGAGTATTAGAAAAATTCTACAACATAAGTCTTATCAGATAAACATATAAAGACAGGAAGAACGTAAATACACAGGGGTACACAAACACATAGTGGGATAACACAAGGAAAGGAAGGGGTTTGTTTTACTGCAGTATTTTTGCAAACAAAACTTTCTTTACTTCTCGGAGATCTCCCTTTGTTCTTCATTATTTCCAAAAAGTCCTATCTATACCTGCTTTCTGTACTTTTCTCGCATAGCCTCTCAGTGCATTTCTTCAAATTCATCGCAACTCATTCTCTTATAGGCTACCCCGTCTTAAGCTAACTTAAATCTACTGAGCTCAGATGCTAAACTAAGGGACGAGACAATGCAGCAGCACAAAACAATTAACACAAACAGCAATGACAAAAAAAAATGGAAAATTGCAAAGCAAGCTACAGTAAATCTAAATTACCAAGCAATGCAACATTACAACTAATATCAGCCAATGTGCAGCAAACAAGAAAAATAAATCAGTAATAAAACTAGCTTAACAGAGTAATACAAAGTGAAATTTAGTAGCACTATGCCTGGCAAACAGCAGCAGCAAATGCAATAACTAATATCTAAACATGACAAAGCTCAAGCAGAAAAAATAGTACACTAAAGACAACAATTCAGATAAGGGAAATGTATATTCACATCTTAATGTCTATGTAATTATAGTGGTGCACCACAAGAAGTTATTCTACCAAAAAAATTACCAAGTAGTTGAAAAGAAAATTCCGTATGCAATTCCTGTGATGGGAAATGTCTTTTTATGCTCCTTCGTTTTTTTTGAATAGATCATAAAATTATTTACTGGATCCGTAGGCATAAAATATTTATATTAGTACATATATTAAATTTTATTTTAACCAATGCTGCAGTGCAGCTAGAAACTAGATATTAAACAAAATGAGTAAATAAATACATAAAGCAAGCCATATGGCATTTCTCTCAACTAGCAAGACAATAGCCGTGAAATGTTTCTCATCGTTTCATTAGGCATTTTAGTAAATATCATAAATTAAGAGCTCCACAGTATAATCATATGTTTCCAAGTTTGAGCGTGTCGTATTTGCGATGCTTTCTACAAAGGAATGTCAATAGCGAGGATAATGGCCTCTTTTTTTTTCCACCTGTGCCTCTGAAAGGCACACACTAATGGCTTTTTTCCAGGCGACTGTCGCGCAGCTGCCCACGGCGCATTACGTGCAGGTGGTCACTTAACTTTCTTACGGAAATATTTACGACAGCAGTTTCCGCTACAGTGATAGTCTCATATAAAAATATTTCACAGGTCAAGAATTTGCGTTAAAAATCTGTAGAAACAAAATCCTATTGATATAACAGAGTCCAAAAAATTGTCGTCGGCATTGTAATACATTCACGCATTTACATACATTTCATAACTCTTAAAGTACGATTCTTGGTTTCCAACAACCTTTTTCACAAACCAGACTCCCTAACCACTACTCATTATTCCTTACCTTATTCGTCGACACTTCTTCAATATTTCATCGTAACAGATACGTAGCATACTCAAATAACTCATATAGCAACAGCTTATTGATCATAAACAAACCGCAACAGCAGAATACACATAGTCATCGTAATAATAACATCATAACACCTCAGTCAACTCTCAAAATCGTCTTAGCTTCCTCCAATAATTTCAAAACCTAAAAAAAATTCTCTGCTCATTTCAATAGTGTCATCTACCTCAAACGTACTTTAAAATCATGATCCCATACCAAATACATCATTCAAAGCTCTTGTAATATCACAATGGTTCCAAAAAAATATGAACATTTCACAGAGTACAGACAAAATACAATTTCATAAGTGTGAAGTTATCCATTTGTGTAATTGCATAAACATCTGTCACTGATGTAGTAAAATAAATATTTGTCTCTCTCAGTTAAATGATCAGATAGCTGTGTAATTTGTGTGTTAGAGAAATATGGTACCGATGTGTAAAGTTAATAAGCAAATACCATATTAGCTAGGGCTCCTTGTGCTTGCCAAACACATGGTACACAAAGTAGGCATGTACCCCCCTGAGGATTAATGTAATTATACCCTCAGGTGTTACAGATTACAGCAATGGAATGAAATATATCACGGAAAACCTTTGTATCATCCTAATTCAAAAATCTTTAAAAATAAATGTTTTAAGTACAAAATTAATCACTCAAATTCGTGTCCTTTAGCGCTAAATGTGCATATTGCTATAAGATAATTCTGTGGAAGTGTCGTAGGTATCGTCCTCCGAAAGCTAAGTTCTGCAGAAGTCAATGTACTTACCTCATGATAAACAAAACTGAAATGCTATGCGTATAGATATCGTAGTTATTACGTACAGTACCCTGATCAAGAAAGTACTATACTGTAACGTATTGTTGTGCTACGAAAAAGGCTGTCACATTGTAGCTATACCACAAAAGTTGCTACTAAAACGTTTTACTTTCCAGAAGAATTCAGAAAAACAGATTCACTGCAAAAGCAACAATGTAAATTGTGTCACACATTAGTAGCGTCGTGATATAATCATGTAGCTGTCAAATAAACTAACCACTGTGTCATCTGGTATCTCTTAGAAAGTACTTTAAATCCAAGTGTATTCTCAAGTAACCCAAAATGTTGCATTAAAATCTCATTAACAGTACTGGTATGTTCTAAGTATGTAAGCCTTATAGTCGTTACATAATCGTGCAACTAACAAGGAAGAATGTACAAATAACAACACTCTGTCGTCTATTCACTATAACATTGCCTTCGTAAATACTTGTCTAAGTTCCCTAGGTTCTTGACTGGATAGTTAACTTTAAAACATTGTTGCACGTTAACGGTTTCTAAGTGTGACAAAGCATACTAGTAACGTTAAGTGAAAAGTTTTATGGCAAAGACAAAGTTAAAAAGCAGATTATCTTTCAATAAACGGTTTTACATGTGAAATGTGGTGCAACCCTTTACTCTTCCTACTACGCAGAGCTCCAGCTTCAACGGAATTATCATGTGGTATATGGTTCATCGGTAAATAATGCTCAAATTTTTTTCAAGGTTAGCGTCTATGTTATTTTTCTCTGAGCCAGCGGGCGCTCGTGGCTGCCTGCGGTGCGAGTCAATGTCTGCTCTTTGCTGGCGTGCGTCGTTAATGGGATTAGGAGACCTAACTTCTACAAATTCACCTTGTCGAGTGGGCCCTGCCCTGTTTGAATCCCGCCAGTTCTGATGCAATTCAGGTGTGTCGTTACGATCGTATCGTCTGTCGTTATGTCGGTAGATTCCATAGTTTTTTTCTTCTTGGTCACGTGGTGGGGAATTTCTCCCTGAATCGTAACTGCGTGCTGGACCGTTTGTCTGAAGTTATTCTGTCTCCCTTGATAATAATTATTTTGGTTCCCATATTGTCTGTTTCTCTGATTGTCTCTGTGATAGTCATTGCCGCAGAGAGGTGATCTTTCCCTGGAATTATTACTACTCTGCCAACGGTTGTCATATGGGTGGTGTCTGTTTTGGTCACGATTTACGTTGTAAGAATAGCCTTGTCGTGTCCATTTATTATTTCTGTCATCGCGGAATTGTGACCAATATGACCTGTAATTGTTGTGCTCCTGTTTTCGCGTTCCGCGATTGTCAGTGTCAATTTCCAATTCTTATAACAGTCCCTGAAAAGCTTCAATGTCGTCTTTGCAACGTCCTGCCGAAATAGTATGTCGTAAATGTTAATGCAATTTGATTAAGCAAATGCGGATGAGTTCTGAGGGGCTGTAAGGGTTTGACAGGTACTGATTCTTGTGCAACATGTCTTCAAAATATTTAACAAGACTGGAAAATTCAAATTGTTCGAAATGTTTCATCATTATGATGCTATGTTTTACTCGGTCTTGTGTGGCTTGAGACCAATATGTTGAGAGGAAGGCATGATAAATTTCTCCTTCACTGTGACAATCGTGAATGACCGATCGCATTCTTACAGCTGGTTCATTCTCTAAGTAGCCACACATAAATTCTAATCTGTGCTCTAATGACCAGTTGGGAGGAAAACAATGAGAGAATCGATGAAGCCACGCTTGTGGATGAATGTCGTTGCCAGAATTCTTAAATCTTTTAAATTTACGTGTAGTAATGAATAGCTTATAGTCAAAATCATCGTGTCGGCGAGTCGCATATCGGTCATTGTTACGTCGTGTCGGCGGTTCCATCTGAAAATTCGGTGCACCTTGCCAATTTCATTCATAATTTCCGAAGTACCCCGTGTTATTATTTTGTGGCTGTTCCGTATTTCTGTGTCCCTCTTCCCGTATTGGAGCGCGAGTGTCCTCTGAAATATGTAATTCTTGTATTACCTGTGTCAGCTGATCTTGTACTTCCCGGATTTCTCTTTGGTGTTGCGTATTAATTTGATTCTGATTTTGTTTGAATTTCCTAATTTGTTCGCACTCTTCTGTGTCATTAAAGACTACCGGTTATGTGTCATTCAGATTATCATCTACCTTCGTAGATAAATTATTTAGCTGATCCGAAAATTCAACTACTTTCTCTGATAATGTACTTATTTCCTCAGTGTGTTTTTCTGAACCAAGTTTCAGAGTGTCCATTTGTGTTGAAATCGTATCTACTGTGTCCTTTAAGTTTTCCTGAGTTTTTGCAAGTTGCGTAACCGAATCGGTAGATGCAACTGAGTCAATTTTAGCTTGCAAGGTCTCATGATTTTCATGAACAATAGTTTGCAGTTCTTTTATGGCTGCTTCGTGATTCTGTAATGTATTTTCATGCCGCGAAAAAAATAGGTTGGAAATGCTCACAAATTTGTGTTTTACGTCATTATGGCTGCTTCGTGATTCTGTAATGTATTTTCATGCCGCGAAAAAAATAGGTTGGAAATGCTCACAAATTTGTGTTTTACGTCATTACAAACTTTCTGACATTTCGATTCGATTTTATGTAACTCAGTAGTTAAATCTTCACGTGTTTGTTCAAGCGTGGTGTGAAGACTTTGTTCCATTGTGTCTAACTTTTGAAGATTTTGTCCCATTTGTTTCTGATTTTGTTCAAGTGTTGAGTCTAACTTTTGTAGCCTTTGTCCCATTTGTTGCATTAACTGTAATAACAATGCACTGGTGTCTGAAACATGTCCCTCAGTGCTTTTCGGCAGTGAATTTGCACCCGCAATATTCGCATTTTAAAAAGCAGAAAATGTGTCATGACTTATTTGAGAAAACGGTGAGGACGCAAAACCTGAATCTACAGTATTTGCAAGACTGTGTCGTGTCATTTCGGAATCCTGAGGCCAGCTGTTGCCGACCGATCGATCGATAATGCTTCCCTGTTCACTAATTGTTTTACTGTCTACACCATTATTTGCAGCCCGCTCCATTTCCCTATGCACAGTTACCACATTACTACTTTGAACATTTGTTAATTCATTACTCGGTGGCGCTAACACACTGGTTACGTCTTCACTGTCATTTCTCAATTTACTTTGGAGCCTAGTGTTACGTTTTTCACACGCCATAATTATCACGTATTTCACACGATAACACAGAAAAGCACAATTTGAAGAGCAAAATAATAAAACACATTAACATAACACTGAAAATACGATCTAGTTACTGGCAAGCGCAGCTGTGAAATACTTGGTGCGAATCTACATGCATGCCACAACTGTTTTACTGTACAACAATGAAAAACTACAACTACAAAGGAGATTCTCTCTACAATTACGTGCTAGCAATAAATAATAGCTACACTAATTACACAAACTACAAGAAAAAATCAGAAGATTCCAGTGAGGTATCCTCGGCTAAGGGTCGACATATGAAACGTCCCCTTTGAACAATTATACATGACTGTGCTTAAACTGACATACAATATTTTTAGCGCAACGGAATCTGACTTTCAATAATCCCTACAAAAGAATGGCCCTGACTAACATTAACCTATACCTTTCACAAATCACTTACCTCACAAAAATCTTCGTTACTCCAACTACTGCAATACAGCGAGCGCCACTACTGCCAGCTAAATAAAAGATTCTAACTACTGAAGGCACTAACTACTGATAGGCATAGTTAGCAAATGAAAGATTTTGATAGAGAACAAACAATGTATTTACCTTAATAGTCATAATATATATAGCAGTTCATGACATCCATTCTTATAAATGTACTGTTTCTGATGGACACACGTCCAGATCATCCGCTCTCAAAAATCCGCCATCTCACTTCCCCACATCCACCACTGCTGGCGGCTCACCTCCAACTGCGCCACGCTACGCGCTGTTAACATCCAGCTGCCCAACACTACAATGGCAGACAACAATGCCAACTAGCCACAGCCTGCACACAGCACAGCCAGTGATTTTCATACAGAGCGCTACGTGGCGTTACCAATAAAAAAACCTAAACAGCCTACTTACAAGGGAAGGAAACTCTGATAAAAATTGTCCTCTGTATGGATTTTGGTTTTAAAACGTAGAATTAACGATTCATGATTTGGGAAAGACGACTTACTACATTAGAATCTTACGAAAATGTGACTCATCAGAATTAAAGCAGCCGGTTAATTTGTTTAGACAAAACGTGGATACGTAATTAAACTGTCAATAAGTGTCATGGGGCTAGTGTACAAGGAGGTCAGATATTTTCAGACAGAAGTGTTGGTTAGTGTTTAACTGTTGTGCTACGTAGGATTTAGCGTATAGATAGCTAGCCGTGGCTGGCAGATGTGGCCGAGCGGTTCTAGGCGCGTCAGTCTGGAACCGCGCTGCTGCTACAGTCGCAGGTTCGATCCTGCCTCGGGTAAGACTGTTTGTGATGGCCTTAGGTTAGTTAGGTTAAAGTAGTTCTAAGTCTAGGAACTGATCACCTTAGATGTTAAGTCCCATAGTGCTTAGAGCCATTTCAACCATTTTGAGCTAGCTGTGTGTCAGCTCTCAGCTTGTAAGAATGCTCCATTCTGCGCTGTTGCTGCCTCCCTTCCCTTTTTCTCGGGTATAAGCACGACAGTGATGCTAACCTTGGCCGAGTGTTCAGTTTATTTTGTCGCATAATACGAGGACTGTTCGGAAAGTAAGGTCCGATCGGTCGCGAAATGAAGACCACAGTGAAAATCAAAAATTTTTTATTAGCAACAGTTAGCCACACCTCCCAGCTACCTCTCTAAATAGTCGCCACTCCCACTTAGACATTTATCGTGACGTTGTACAAACTTCCCAGCACCCTAGTCACAGAAAGGAGCCGCCTGTGCTTTCCGCCAATTCTCTACGCTGGTCTGCCTTTTGTTGTTTGTGCCAAAATGTTGTCCTCATAGCCAGCGGTTCATGTGAGCGGAGATGAGCATCGGAGGGAGCCAATTAAGGACCGTATTGTGAGTGATCAAACATTTCCCATCGAAAACGCCACGGGAGCGTCTTCATTGCCCCTGCAAACTGCGGCTGAAAATTGGCTTGAAGAAAGAAATTCATGACATTTATGTCGTGCTGGCTGCATAGCTTCAGGCGAAATCTCTTACCAGATCCCCATACTTCGCGGGAGACGCTGTTGTTTTAGGCATTTCTATGTAACCACTTAGCACTGTGATAAGAGTGACATGAAGCGATCGACAGGCACACTAAAGAGACCGCCCAGCACATCTGTGCAGAGTTCCATCGAATTTTCACAGTGGTTTCCACTTCGCGCCTAATCGGACCTTACTTTCCAAATATGCCTCGTACATAGTAATGGTCAACTGGGCTGGAGTGGAGCGCTACGCACGTCCATCTACTGCATCCGGATGTATACTGAAATCCACAAACAGCATCGAACCCGTGCCTTCTGAGTCGAGTGCCAGCATACAGGTGTACTTTACCGACGATGGTTACATTTTTACTGATAAAGTTTTACTGTGCTCAAATCCAAAAACTTCAGTTTTGTGTAAATGTTGATTTATCATCAATGCATCCTTAAAATTATTTACAGTACTCAAGGAATTAATTGATTAATTTTACAAAAAGTGACTTCAACAGCGTATATTTTGAGTCCACAGGAATGAAATATTTGTAAACAACGTATATTGATTTTAAATTCGTCTTGCGTAAGCGTGTGTGCTTAGTGTGATGCAGATGGAGTGTCCTCTCACATTGGACACGCACCTTTCATATGAGGCAAAGAATTGGAAATTACTTTATTTAGTACTGTCGTCATCAATTTGTGTGTGTGTGAGGAGGGGGTTATAAAATCGACGTATTGCACTGGGAAAGTTGTTTTCTACCGTCTCTTCTTTTCTCAATTTTGATCCGAAACTATGCAGTGTAACGCAAAAATACTGTAATCGTACCCTCCAATAGAGTGGGAGTAAACAGAACTTTATGTCATGTACAGGTTGAATCACCTAGAACTTGCACGTAAATATTACGGATTTGGAAAGTGCTATTGACATGCGGTTTTCACAGAATGGATTCGCTGTCAGGGACCCGTATTGTTAACCAATAAACTGATTGTAATAATACTTAGAAAGCGTATTTTTTGTGCAAACATACATTTTCTTTAAACTGAACGGTGTCTGTTAACATTAACAAACTAAAAGTAGAGTAAAGTAGAATGTCAGTGATGTTTGTTGTAGGATTCTACGAGTAGTGTGAGTCGTTTACGAGGAATTTTGTTTTGAAAAAGTTGCCACGCCAACACTTGTTCAATATCTTTGGTAGCACAACTGAGGAACGACACAAGCGCACATACGAGTTATGAGTATTCTGGCCAGTAACGAAACAACTGACCATCACAGGCTGTGTTCAAAATGACCAGCGGCAGCGGCGATACACGCTTCCAGTCTGTTATGGAATGACTGCTCCACGCATGCTACCATTTCCCCGGAGATGTCCGAGCAGGCTGCAGTAATACTTTGTGGCATATCGTTGGGTGTAGTTGGTATGTCCTTGCAGACAACATCTTTCAACTGTCCCCACAGAAAAAAGTCTACAGGTGTCAAATCCGGGGAATAAGCCGGCGAAGGTAAAGATCCTCTGCGTCCAGTCCAGCGATCTGAAAACAATTCGTAAAGACAATGAGACGCCCTGCTAAACCCACACGACAGGACAGATAGTTTATGTTGTGGAAAGGGGCCAAAATAAGTGGCTGTGAGTTACACTCGAGCATACAACCTTTTATTTAATCAAACATTACAAAAGCCAAGAAATTTTTTTTAAAAAACGCAGTTTTAGTTTTGGAACTTAATGAGCAGATGAATGCGCCGTTCAATCTCATGTCTTAAGGGCAAGACCACTTTAATTTAAGAACGGCTGAAAGACAATAGCTTAAAGCTCAAACAAAATCAAAATTTTTAAAAGGCAAAGTCTTATCTTAAAACAGCTCCTTAATTAGGCTGAAGGCCAAAAGAAACTGACACTTTAAGAGCAAACAACTTAAATTCAAAATCGTCTGAAGGCCGAACACTTAAGACTCAATAACATTAATTTTAAAAATGTCAAAGGGTTTATGTAAGACAGTTCTTAAATTAGGCTGAAGGCCCAAACCATCTGACACCTTAAGAGCAAAACAACCTTAATCTAAACTTCGGCTAGAAGCCATACAAGTACGAAAAACAAGAACAAACAAGAAAAGGTAGTACAATTTTGTCATCTGATGAGATGGTTGGAGACCGTGGCTGTTATTTAAAGACAAATGTTGGTGGTGTTGGGACAGTAACCAGCCACAAGTTTACTTTCAGTTCCTTTATTCAAAGGGTAACGTTACCGGTTTCGAATCATTGTGATTCATCTTCAGACGGTTCACACGCGTTCCTTCCATGTGGCGATTTTTTTTTTTTACAGATTAATTGTCCGCAGTACACCCAAGGGCGCTCAGAAGTTCTGAGGGTCGGCCTGGAATTCAAACGCTAACGCTTGCTTAGGTGAGACAGGCAGTCGGCCCAACCATTGTCGATCCGATGAAAACGCAACCGACCGACAGTCAATGGACCCACCGACAAGGTAATCTCCACTTCACCCGACCAGCACACAACAGAGAGTTCAATGGAACAACGTAGAAGGTATCGGAACCCACAACCAATTATGCATTGAACTGTCAAACTACACACCGTGCTGGACAGCGACAACACGATGAGGAAAATACACTGCCTGAATTTACGTCAATGGCCAGGGCAGGTAACCAGAACGGTAACGGCCACAAGGCAGAAGTTTCCGCTGGTGCAGTTCAATTCAAATAACGAAGTACAGTTAAACTCCACCGGAGGGTGGCTAAAATTTCCCAACTTGAAAACACACGTTGTTGCTCGCAGGAATATCCCAACAGCTGACAACGAACTCCAAACGACACAATGTGAACAGTCGTGACTTGCAGGTAGATTGAGTCAAAACTCAACTTTCATGTCCAGAATCGGTGAGCCACGAACCTCGTAGTAGTGGAAACGTCACCACACACTCCGACACCGCATAGGGGCTGCCAGGGGGCCCGGCCAAACTACGCGCCGCAGAGATTCCCTGGTTGCTCCACGCCAACCGACCAACTCCCAGGCCCGAAAATAGTGAAAGGACCAAATATACATCGGCCGATGAGACGCCCAACCGAACGACCAACCAACGGTCGTCCCGCTCCAATCTCCCTCCGTTGGACAGTTCATGTGTGTCGCCAGCTGTCGGCGAGCTGTGGCTGTCAGCGCATCACTGGCCTCTGTCCGACTTCACTGCTGCTGCTGCGTCCGTCCCGAACTGACTGCCAGACACACGACGACCCGGAAATACTGCCAGTCGATCAAAAGATGGTACGACAGTGCACTTATGGATATGCGATGCTGCTGCCTCTCACGGGCAAGTAAGGAAGGAAGTTAGTGACGCCAGTAAATGAAATAATAAGGCAGTACCGTAACAGAAGATGTCAAACAATAAATGGGATGAACGCGAGCCGTGCACGGCTCAGACATGCTGTAGTACTTTGTGATGTGTCGGCAGCTGGGCCAACACCTTGTAGATAGAGGTGGCTTAAAAAGGCACGCGAGACTAACGCAGACGGGCGTGAAGTACTGGAACAGGATACGTAATTAATGCTATGAAGAAAAGAACGGAGTTTCTCATATACTTATCTTTAATTTCTTCTTGTACATCTCTATGGTGAACACAAGTGAGACTCTAATTACAATCACTGTAAGGCTAATGGCGCCTTGCTAGTTCGTAGCCATTAACTTAGCTGAAGGCTATTCTCTCTCTCGGCTAATGAGAGAGAAAGGCTTCGTACGTCTAGTCGCTAGCTCTGTCGTCCGCACAACTGGGCTGAGTTCGAGTCAGTCTCTCGAGACCTGCCTTGTGGTGGCGCTGAGTTTGCGATCACACAGTGGCGACACGCGGGTCCGACATGTACTACAGGACCGCGGCCGATTTAAGCTACCACCTAGGGCGTGTGGTGTCTGGCTGTGACACCACACTTTGTACTCTGTGGGCTGGATAGCCGTCATGTTCGTACTGCAGATTCTTCCTAGTCTGCAGAGGAACGTCTTCTAGCATCCGTGTAAGATGGACTGTTAGAAGGTTGAGATACGTGTGTGTGTGTGTTCAGTGTTCCGCCAATGAAAAACGGGCCTATGAGCTGATGGTTCACTACCCCACACCACACTTTTACACTCCAGGGGAGCTGACGTTCCACCTGATGAAGCCAACGGGGATTATCAGCAGACTAACAACGCATGTTTCGGCAGTTTACCTGGCCATGATTGGTATATGTGGTATCATCACTAAACAACATACATAATGCACCTGCAGTATCCTGTCTTAATGTCCATGTACAGACGTTAACACGATTCTCATAATATTTGCCTGCAGCTCTTGATGGAGAGAGATGTATTAGGATGGGATCTATGTTGATGGAGAATGCAGAGGAGGCTTGCTGGAGTCATACCACTTCCTCGTGAGATTGCGCAGGAGCTAACGTGCGGATTAACTGCAACAGCAGCAAGAACATTAATTCCCCCCCTATTCTGCCGTCACTTGTTTCCTTTTGTTACGTTGCCTAGGTCTTACACTACAACTTTCACGTAACTGTTTGAAGTCGTTGATAAGTAATTGCCGAGATGGTTGATGTTTATTGCGGTATCTTGCCGCATGCACCGTACGAGAAGGAACTGCAGTCTTCCCGTACACCATGAGCATGTCGGCTTTTTCTGCGTTGGTAAATTCCATCGTCCACTCACGATGTACAGCTGCTTGGACTGTAACATACTAACTGACGTGCAGTCGCAGTGCACTCAAGGAACACACAAGCACCCTGTAACGAAATATGCAACATCGAACCTAGATACTACGCAGTTTGAAGACACAAATGTCGGTCTGGAAAATTTCAAACTACGATATCTAGTAAAAGGCTCCCACAACAGTCCTGCACCAAGCCTCACGGACGTTCTGTATTGCCCTCTTTTAGTTTGTTAATGTTAAAAGGCATTGTTCCACTTAAAAAGGTGTATTTTTGCACAAAAAATACACTTTCTAAGCATTATTACAATGTTGATTGACTAACATTGCGGTCCCCTAATTACCGATCCATTCTGTCAAAACCGCACATCAACAGCACTTTATATTTCCACAATACTTGCAGTGCACAGGTTAGGTGATTCGCCCTTCATATCGACAACATTTAACAGTTCGATAACACGATGACGTTTCGTTATGAACCTTACACAAGAGGACAACACTAACTATGTTTTGAAACAAGACGTGTTTTCTGACCGCCAAAACCGATGCTCGAATGCCTGTAGAATCGTGTTGAGCAATCCTACACGTGAAAGGTATAAGTTCTGTGCCTTCTCTAGTTATTATCATGCTGGTTTTTCCAATGAAGTTCAGCCCTGACAATTAAATTTCTGATGTGCAACCGCACAAACGCTCTTCCTTCTTCTAATATTTGTTTACCTTCCAGTCATCTTCAAGTAAGACGACAGACTGTAGACATACTAAAGCTACACGGCTCGCTCCGTCCTTTTAAACCCGCGGACCCCGCCACTGCGTATGGGGGCACAGATACACGAGCAGCAGACACGTTGCTCGGTGCAACGAGGTATGCATAAACTGAGTCTGTGACTACACAGTCGATCAACACTGGGATATTTATGTATCATTATGAGCTGCACTAAACCGAAGCCCTTGCAGGTTTATTAAAGAATGCGCTGGATTTCAAGATTCGTCCACGCTAAAGCCACTATTTCTGTTAGTTAAATTCTTTGCCATCCGATCTATTGGGCTATAAGAGTCGGATGTACCTACTGTATTCCATTCGTCTTTCGATTATAGGCCTACCAATTGTCTGGCCGATGTACGAAGTGCCACAATCGCAACGGATTTTGTAAACCCCAGCTTTGCAGAGCATCAAATCATCTTTGACGAACCTGCTGTCTTCGGTGAAGGACGAAAAATCTGTTTCATTTGTGCTTGGAGATTATGCTAGCTTTGTTTGACAGCAGTCTTCCCACATATAGCACGAAAGTCATGGATTTAAATTTCTCTTTGTATTCTTCCTCGTTCCTTATTTCCACCTTAGTTTTATTCGTAGCACCTTACGTATCTGTTGAGGAGAATACCCATTTGCTGAAAAAACACTCTGAAAAGTGTAGATGCTCGTCCTGCAGACCGCTCTCGTCAACAGTGCTCTGTGCTGTGTGAACCAAAGTTCTCAGAACGTTCATCGACTGGGCGGGATGGTGACAGTTATATGCATGTAAACGTAAGTCTGTATGAGTCGGCTTTCGATTAACTGCGTGTCCCAAGGTGTCATTATATTTGCGACGAACCACAAGATCCAAAAATGGGAAGCATTCCTAATTGCACGCCCAAAATTTAATAGATGAGTCCGTGCGTTGCAAAATCATGAAGTTGAACAGAAGTTTAGTGCTTTTTGTAGCTTAGTAATAACATTCTATGTCTCATTGTTTGAACACACATGATAAATTTGATCAGCAAGATATTCCTGTACATCTTCTGACGGTAAACGTATGAATTTTGATTGAGAGAAGTTGATTCCAGCTTCAGAAATAAAAACCTGTTCGTCTTCTTTTTTCCTTCTTTCTCAACGTGTTACGCATTTGCCTGTTACGTAGGGTTGTTCAGCGCTTCAGTTATCTGTAGTTCGTTTCTACTTCATCCCTCCACCTGTTTCTACGTCTAGTTATTGCTCGTTTCCTGTTTGTCGACAGCTCATTTTTATTTTGGGGATACTGTTTTCCTTAATGGTTGTGAGAGAGTGTC
Organism: Schistocerca nitens; assembly: GCF_023898315.1. Classification (NCBI taxonomy): domain Eukaryota; kingdom Metazoa; phylum Arthropoda; class Insecta; order Orthoptera; family Acrididae; genus Schistocerca; species Schistocerca nitens. The sequence goes on along the minus strand of NC_064618.1, from coordinate 311,176,716 downwards.
GAGTACAGACTTCTGAGGAAAACCAACTCAAGTGAACAAGTAACAGTGATTCCACAGTAAATGCATCAAGGAAATGTAATACTCTTTTGGCAGTGGAGGATCCTGAGGATGACAGTAATGTGCCGCCGAAAGTAGTCATGTGAGACAAAAGATCTTTCTCGAGATACAGCTGTGGTGGTACTTTTTCTCATTAGAAAATTTGTGTCTGTCGTTAAGCACGTTGCAGTTGTTTACGTTCTGTATTCTTTGCATTGCTTCTGCTTTTCTGTCACCTGTTTATGCTGTTTGTGGCAAAATAAACGCAGCCTTGGACGCCAGTGATTATTCTTAGGTCTGTGTACTGTAACTCACTTTTTGAGCGTCATTGCTCTTTATTTACAGCAACACTAAATCAGAACAACAGGCTCACTGAATAAACCAAACAATGGTACTCATCATCGCAGCATAATTTTTCTTTCTGCAATCTTTTGTCCGAACAGCGCCAGTATTTTAGTTTAAATGTAAGATACGTCCGCTTCAGTTTCTCTCTGCGTTCCACTGCGGTCGAGGTCGGTACTTCTGCTGTTCGCATCGAGTTCGTTGTGTAGTTAAGCAAACCAGCTCAACTTCTGCTCGAAAATGTCTACTGTCTGTCAAGCGAGATAAATCGAAGTTTCGAACTTGCGACGTCTCAAGAGTTCGCTTTCAGTTCCTAACTCACCTCCAAACTACTTCAGAGAAGACGGTTCGTTCTTAAGACGAAGTATTGGCATACCGCTTTCTCAAGAGGCAGGAGAATGGGTGCTACTTCAATGTTTTGGTGCAGTGTTTCTTTAGGTATCGTATTCAGCAACGAGCATATTCTACAGAAGCGGATAAGCAGAATACGGAAGAATTAAACACACAAAAGAGTAATTTTTACTAGATTCAGTTGTCAGTCACTGTGTCAATAATGAAATTAGGGAAAAGTCGCGTAAAATACTGAACTTAAGCGGTAAGATCAGGAACTTAAACTTTAGGTGTATTGCCTGACCTTAATGATTCATGCTGTGTGCTATAACATTACCAGCATGTTTTTGTAACTATCTAGTTTGAGATATGTTTTCATAATATAATTCCCCAGATTTTGGAGAAAAATTATTAGACAACAGTCTTACCTCAGCATGATGGTACGTTGACGAGCAGCGTTACGTAAAATGATAAACAAGATTTACCTCAACAATAAATAATATTAATTCTCAGCAATGCTACGCTTTGGTGGTTTAGAAAAGCAGTCACAGAAAATGTTGTTGTCGTTGAAGTGGTCTTCAGTCTGCAGTCCATAGACCAGTTGGACGCCGCTCTTCAAGTTATTCTGTCCTGTGTCAGTCTCCTCATCTCTACATAACTACTGCAAACCTACATCCGCTTGAACATGCGACCCTTAGTCTTAATCTGTCAGTTTTACTCTGAATACTTTCTTCCATATCCAAACTGACGATTCCTTGGTGCCTCAGGAAGTTTTGTATCAACCGATTCCTTCTTGTTGTGCCACCGCACTCTTTTCTCCCAAATCGATTTATTACTTCGCATTGGTTATTCAGTCTACCCATTTAATGGTTCAAATGGCTCTGAGCACTATGGGACTCAACTGCTGAGGTCATAAGTCCCCTAGAAATTAGAACTACTTAAACCTAACTAACCTAAGGACAACACACACATCCATGCCCGAGGCAGGATTCGAACCTGCGACCGTAGCGGTCGCGCGGTTCCAGACTGTAGTGCCAGAACCGCTCGGCCACCAGCGGCCGGCCTACCCATTTAATCTCCAGTGTTCTGTAGCATCACATTTCAAACGCTTCTGTCCACTCCTTATCAGTACTGCTAATCATTCATGTTTCACTTCCATTCAACTGAAGTAAAAAAATAGAAACGGAGAGTGGTTGGTGATGCAGCAATAATAATAATCATAATAAATGCTACTTTTTTCCGGTATAGGTAGCACTAACCGTTGCAGTTTGAATGTGTGTGAACAGTACTGGAGCACTGGTACTCAACCTAAACATTGTTGAAAATTTTGTTTACCTTCTCTGCTAACACTCTTCTGCCACCTTTGTTCGCGTATCTTTCGAGAACTTATTCGGAAATTCCATTTTTTTGTATAATTTACTCCTGTTCATTTCTCACAAACTCAGCAGCAGCAGTAAATGTTGACTACTTTCTTCAACTCTGCCTCTTTCTTTCATTTTGTACGTTCTTCAGAATCTACTGATGTGTACAGATTTATTTGTCATCTGAGATTTTAATTATAGCGCAATGGAACTGATAATATTTTTCTTAAATCGAAAGGGTGTCGACGAGTGTCATCTTACCCTCGATCCAACGTTAGCAGACATCGCCCCTTTTCGTTCCAGCAACATTCCAGGAAATCCAAATGGAAACACAAAAATTATACCTCAGTTTATGATATCTAAGCATGCAATGAAGAAAGTATAGGTACTTAATGTACATTGGAATTTGAAGATTTTTTAGATAAGTCGAATGACTATCAGTTTCGATTTAGGAACGATAAAGACACCAGCCCCCCCATGAACCATGGACCTTGCCGTTGGTGGGGAGGCTTGCGTGCCTCAGCGATACAGATGGCCGTACCATAGGTGCAACCACAACGGAGGGGTATCTGTTGAGAGGCCAGACAAACATGTGGTTCCTGAAGAGGGGCAGCAGCCTTTTCAGTAGTTGCAGGGGCAACAGTCTGGATGATTGACTGATCTGGCCTTGTAACATTAACCAAAACGGCCTTGCTGTGCTGGTACTGCGAACGGCTGAAAGCAATGGGAAACTACAGCCGTAATTTTTCCCGAGGACATGCAGCTCTACTGTATGATTAAATGATGATGGCGTCCTCTTGGGTAAAATATTCCGGAGGTAAAATAGTCCCCCATTCGGATCTCCTGGCGGGGACTACTCAAGAGGACGTCGTTATCAGGAGAAAGAAAACTGGCGTTCTACGGATCGGAGCGTGGAATGTCAGATCACTTAATCGGGCAGATAGGTTAGAAAATTTAAAAAGGGAAATGGATAGGTTAAAGTTAGATATAGTGGGAATTAGTGAAGTTCGGTGGCAGGAGGAACAAGACTTTTGGTCAGGTGATTACAGGGTTATAAATACAAAATCAAATAGGGGTAATGCAGGAGTAGGTTTAATAATGAATAAAAAAATAGGAGTGCGGGTTAGCTACTACAAACAGCATAGTGAACGCATTATTGTGGCCAAGATAGACACAAAGCCCATGCCTACTACAGTAGTACAAGTTTATATGCCAACTAGCTCTGCAGATGATGAAGAAATAGATGAAATGTATGACGAGATAAAAGAAATTATTCAGGTAGTGAAGGGAGACGAAAATTTAATAGTCATGGGTGACTGGAATTCGTCAGTAGGAAAAGGGAGAGAAGGAAACATAGTAGGTGAATATGGATTGGGGGGAAGGAATGAAAGAGGAAGCCGCCTTGTAGAATTTTGCACAGAGCATAACTTAATCATAGCTAACACTTGGTTCAAGAATCATGAAAGGAGGCTGTATACATGGAAGAAGCCAGGAGATACTGACAGGTTTCAGATAGATTATATAATGGTAAGACAGAGATTTAGGAACCAGGTTTTAAATTGTAAGACATTTCCTGGGGCAGATGTGGATTCTGACCACAATCTATTGGTTATGAACTGCAGATTGAAACTGAAGAAACTGCAAAAAGGTGGGAATTTAAGGAGATGGGACCTGGATAAACTGAAAGAACCAGAGGTTGTAGAGAGTTTCAGGGAGAGCATAAGGGAACAATTGACAGGAATGGGGGAAAGAAATACAGTAGAAGAAGAATGGGTAGCTCTGAGGGATGAAGTGGTGAAGGCAGCAGACGATCAAGTAGGTAAAAAGACGAGGGCTAATAGAAATCCTTGGGTAACAGAAGAAATATTGAATTTAATTGATGAAAGGAGAAAATATAAAAATGCAGTAAATGAAGCAGGCAAAAAGGAATACAAACGTCTCAAAAATGAGATCGACAGGAAGTGCAAACTGGCTAAGCAGGGATGGCTAGAGGACAAATGTAAGGATGTAGAGGCTTGTCTCACTAGGGGTAAGATAGATACTGCCTACAGGAAAATTAAAGAGACCTTTGGAGAGAAGAGAACCACTTGTATGAATATCAAGAGCTCAGATGGAAACCCAGTTCTAAGCAAAGAAGGGAAGGTAGAAAGGTGGAAGGAGTATATAGAGGGTTTATACAAGGGAGATGTTCTTGAGGACAATATTATGGAAATGGAAGAGGATGTAGATGAAGACGAAATGGGAGATATGATACTGCGTGAAGAGTTTGACAGAGCACTGAAAGACCTGAGTCGAAACAAGGCCCCGGGAGTAGACAATATTCCACTAGAACTACTGATGGCCTCGGGAGAGCCAGTCATGACAAAACTCTACCATCTGGTGAGCACGATGTATGAGACAGGCGAAATACCCTCAGACTTCAAGAAGAATATAATAATTCCAATCCCAAAGAAAGCAGGTGTTGACATATGTGAAAATTACCGAACTATCAGTTTAATAAGTCACAGCTGCAAAATACTAACGCGAATTCTTTACAGACGAATGGAAAAACTGGTAGAAGCTGACTTCGGGGAAGATCAGTTTGGATTCCGTAGGAATGTTGGAACACGTGAGGCAATACTGACCTTACGACTTATCTTGGAAGCTAGATTAAGAAAAGGCAAACCTACGTTTCTAGCATTTGTAGACTTAGAGAAAGCTTTTGACAATGTTGACTGGAATACTCTCTTTCAAATTCTGAAGGTGGCAGGGGTAAAATACAGGGAGCGAAAGGCTATTTACAATTTGTACAGAAACCAGATGGCAGTTATAAGAGTCGAGGGGCATGAAAGGGAAGCAGTGGTTGGGAAAGGAGTGAGACAGGGTTGTAGCCTCTCCCCGATGTTATTCAATCTGTATATTGAGCAAGCAGTAAAGGAAACAAAAGAAAAATTCGGAGTAGGTATTAAAATTCATGGAGAAGAAGTAAAAACTTTGAGGTTCGCCGATGACATTGTAATTCTGTCAGAGACAGCAAAGGACTTGGAAGAGCAGTTGAACGGAATGGACAGTGTCTTGAAAGGAGGATATAAGATGAACATCAACAAAAGCAAAACGAGGATAATGGAATGTAGTCAAATTAAATCGGGTGATGCTGAGGGAATTAGATTAGGAAATGAGACACTTAAAGTAGTAAAGGAGTTTTGCTATTTAGGGAGTAAAATAACCGATGATGGTCGAAGTAGAGAGGATATAAAATGTAGACTGGCAATGGCAAGGAAAGCGTTTCTCAAGAAGAGAAATTTGTTAACATCGAGTATAGATTTAAGTGTCAGGAAGTCGTTTCTGAAAGTATTTGTATGGAGTGTAGCCATGTATGGAAGTGAAACATGGACGATAACTAGTTTGGACAAGAAGAGAATAGAAGCTTTCGAAATGTGGTGCTACAGAAGAATGCTGAAGATAAGGTGGGTAGATCACGTAACTAATGAGGAGGTATTGAATAGTATTGGAGAGAAGAAAAGTTTGTGGCACAACTTGACTAGAAGAAGGGATCGGTTGGTAGGACATGTTTTGAGGCACCAAGGGATCACAAATTTAGCATTGGAGGGCAGCGTGGAGGGTAAAAATCGTAGAGGGAGACCAAGAGATCAATACGCTAAGCAGATTCAGAAGGATGTAGGTTGCAGTAGGTACTGGGAGATGAAGAAGCTTGCACAGGATAGAGTAGCATGGAGAGCTGCATCAAACCAGTCTCAGGACTGAAGACCACAACAACAACAACAAAGACACCAGGGAGGTAATTCTGAGATTCCGCTTGATACGGAGCAAGACTTATGAAAAAAAGAAACCTGCGTTGCCATGACAGCTGTATCAGTTACAACGTGTCTTTATGCACCTAAATATCTAGATCAGGCCCGCACAAACACGGAAAACCGCACGCGTGCAAAGCGAGGTGCAGCGAGTACCTGCACAGTGCATCGGTTCAACTCGGCATACTTCGCCTCAACTCCGCTTGCTAGGTGAGGCCGACGCTGTGCAATGCTGAATGCGCTGCCAGACGGCTTAGTCAACATTGGAATACGCAAGCGCAAGACAATTACCAGAATAATGGAGCCATCTGCTCCAAAAAAAGGTAAAATTGCCGAAAGTCAATTTAAACCGGAATGGGAACTCTCCCACTTTTTTGTGCGTTGTGACGATAAATCAAAATGTCTAATCTGCGGTACACTAATTACGTGTGTCATAAAATCGTCTATTGAAAGGCACTACAGCAAATTGCATTCAGAAAAGTATAGTGATATAACAGGGGATGCCAGAGAGGAAGAATTACGGAAGTTGTAAACTCTTGCAGAAGAGAATTCTGTATCTACAAACGAGGTTTGTTGCAAGTACTTTAGCATGTTGTTGTTGTTATTGTGGTCTTCAGTCCTGAGACTGGTTTGATACAGCTCTCCATGCTACTCTATCCTGTGCAAGCTTCTTCATCTCCCAGTACCTACTGCAACCTACATCCTTCTGAATCTGCTTAGTGTATTGATCTCTTGGTCTCCCTCTACGATTTTTACCCTCCACGCTGCCCTCCAATGCTAAATTTGTGATCCCTTGATGCCTCAAAACATGTCCTACCAACCGATCCCTTCTTCTAGTCAAGTTGTGCCACGAACTTCTCTTCTCCCCAATCCTATTCAATACCTCCTCATTCGTTACGTGATCTACCCACCTTATCTTCAGCATTCTTCTGTAGCACCACATTTCGAAAGCTTCTATTCTCTTCTTGTCCAAACTGGTTATCGTCCATGTTTCACTTCCATACATGGCTACACTCCATACAAATACTTTCAGAAACGACTTCCTGACACTTAAATCTATACTCGATGTTAACAAATTTTTCTTCTTCAGAAACGATTTCCTTGCCATTGCCAGTCTACATTTTATATCCTTTCTACTTCGACCATCATCGGTTATTTTACTCCCTAAATAGCAAAACTCCTTTACTACTTTAAGTGTCTCATTTCCTAATCTAATTCCCTCAGCATCACCCGATTTAATTTGACTACATTCCATTATCCTCGTTTTGCTTTTGTTGATGTTCATCTTATATCCTCCTTTCAAGACACTGTCCATTCCGTTCAACTGCTCTTCCAAATCCTTTGCTGTCTCTGACAGAATTACAATGTCATCGGCAAACCTCAAAGTTTTTACTTCTTCTCCATGAATTTTAATACCTACTCCGAATTTTTCTTTTGTTTCCTTTACTGCTTGCTAAATATACAGATTGAATAACATCGGGGAGAGGCTACAACCCTGTCTCACTCCTTTCCCAACCACTGCTTCCCTTTCATGCCCCTCGACTCTTATAACTGCCATCTGGTTTCTGTACAAATTGTAAATAGCCTTTCGCTCCCTGTATTTTACCCCTGCCACCTTCAGAATTTGAAAGAGAGTATTCCAGTTAACGTTGTCAAAAGCTTTCTCTAAGTCTACAAATGCTAGAAACTTAGGTTTGCCTTTTCTTAATCTTTCTTCTAAGATAAGTCGTAAGGTTAGTACTGCCTCACGTGTTCCAACATTTCTACGGAATCCAAACTGATCTTCCCCGAGGTCCGCTTCTACCAGTTTTTCCATTCGTCTGTAAAGAATTCGCGTTAGTATTTTGCAGCTGTGACTTATTAAACTGATAGTTCGGTAATTTTCACATCTGTCAACACCTGCTTTCTTTGGGATTGGAATTATTATATTCTTCTTGAAGTCTGAGGGTATTTCGCCTGTCTCATACATCTTGCTCACCAGATGGTAGAGTTTTGTAATGACTGGCTCTCCCAAGGCCATCAGTAGTTCTAATTTAATGTTGTCTACTCCCGGGGCCTTGTTTCGACTCAGGTCTTTCAGTGCTCTGTCAAACTCTTCACGCAGTATCTTATCTCCCATTTCATCTTCATCTACATCCTCTTCCATTTCCATAATACTGTCCTCAAGTACATCGCCCTTTTATAAACCCTCTATATACTCCTTCCACCTTTCTGCCTTCCCTTCTTTGCTTAGAACTGGGTTGCCATCTGAGCTCTTGATATTCATACAAGTGGTTCTCTTCTCTCCAAAGGTCTCTTTAATTTTCCTGTAGGCAGTATCTATCTTACCCCTAGTGAGACAAGCCTCTACATCCTTACATTTGTCCTCTAGCCATCCCTGCTTAGCCATTTTGCACTTCCTGTCGATCTCATTTTTGAGACGTTTGTATTCCCTTTTGCCTGCTTCATTTACTGCATTTTTATATTTTCTCCTTTCATCAATTAAATTCAATATTTCTTCTGTTACCCAAGGATTTCTATTAGCCCTCGTCTTTTTACCTACTTGATCCTCTGCTGCCTTCACTACTTCATCCCTCAGAGCTACCCATTCTTCTTTAGCATGTATATTTTGGTTAAAGGTCATGCGAAACGAAATAACATTTGCTTGGATTCCTTAGTTTTCGTTTTCGCATAAATTATTTCTAACACATCTTTTTTTGTCTACTTTAGGGTGAAGAAGATGAGGGGTGTTGCGATAGGACTCTCAGAGCTAGTTACAAAGTTGCTCTACGTTTAGCAAGAGCTGGGAGGCCATTTATGGACGGACCATTAATAAAAAACATTATGTTGGACGTAGTAGAGACAATGAATCCCACATTAGCTCCCGCGTACAGCAGAATACCACTTTCCAGAAGACAATACATCGGAGAATCAACGACATTGCTGAGAATTTGCATGAACGACTGACAGCCAACATTGAAAACTTCCTGGCGTACTCCATCGCACTTGATGAGTCCATGGATATTAACGACACGGCTCGGTTAGCAATATTTCTGCGTGGCATGGACGACGACCTACATGTAACGGAAGAGCTCCTGGATACGATTTCGTTGAAGGACACTGTTACAGGGGCGGATATTTTAGCAGCTGTTGAAATGGCAGCTGAAGGAATAGGACTCCCTTGAGAAAAGCTGTTTTCCGTAACCACAGACGGGGCACCAGCAATGTGCGGTAAAGCAAAAGGGTTTATTGGCATACTGCGGAAAAAAACTTAACATGCCGAATTTACCTTCCGTTCATTGTTTTGCACAGCAAGAGGCTCTTTGTGCGAAAGTTATCGGTCTTCAAGATGTGATGAAGGTAGTGGTGCGTATCGTGAACTACATTCGTTCTCATGGACTCACTCATCGTCAATTCAAAGAATTTTTGATTTCCTTTGAAGAGGAGTATCCAGATATTCCCTACCACGCTGAGGTGCGCTGGCTGAGCAGAGGGAAAGTGATTTCCCGAATGTTTCGACTACTTCTCACTGTGGCTCAGGTTTTGGAGAGCAAAGGACGTCCGGAGCCACTTTTTCATGACCCTGAATGGGTAGCTGATTTAGGATTTTTAGCAGATATTATGGCTCTCCTAAATGATTTAAGTCTGAAACTCCAAAAAGAAAACAATCTCATCAACGATATGATCAGCAAAATAAACGCTTTCCAGTATAAACTGAAGCTCCTCAAAAACAAAGTTTCAGAGAAAAATACGCAACACTTTCCTGAACTAGGTAAGCGAGATACAAATTGTACCTTTATTAAAACAGCCTGATTTTTATAACCGCTCTAATCAAAACGGTACTATGTTTTTGTTTGACAGCATCTGTGCAGGAAGGAGCGCGCTTTGAAAAATACGTCGAGGTGCTACAATCCCTTGAAAATGCATTTAACGACCGATTCCAGGTAATGAGCCGGTATATGACATACAGCTAAATAAAGGAGATTGCGTTACATATGCAAGTGTAACATTACATTAAAACCAATAGTACACATTACATGTTTATTAAAATCTATCGCATTTTAGTACTTCGAAACAACGGCTTACATTACTTTCATTTATTAACATTGGCTTTGTTATTGTTTCAGGAAATTACCTACCTGCAGACAATTCTCGATGTTTTTCTGAAACCTTTTTCGATGGATATTGAAAGTGCGCCTTCAGATTTACATTTCGAACTAATTGATTTGCAAAGCGATGTTTTACAATACAAAAGGTTTGCTCCAATTCTACCAGAATTTGCCGAAGGAAGAATTTCCCAAGTTACACAGAGAAGCAGCGAAGATTATTTCTATGTTTGCTTCCACTTGTGTATGTGAAAGGTTTTTTTTCTGTTTTGTCTTGTACAAAAACTAGATTGCGTGCGAGTATTTCTAATTGTAATTTAAAAAATTCTCTCAGAATTGCTGTCAGCCAATCTCTTGTTCCAGATCTTAGTAACATAATTGCAAACAAAATAAAGAGAACATAGGAAGATACATTTATGTTGAAACCAAATTTAAAATTGTTACCATTACAGTTATTATATAAATCTCTTTTGTACCGGTGCACCAAACTAAGCTCTCCACCTAGTGTACATTAGTATTTGGCAATGACGAAGACAACAGGGTAAAAGCTTTGAAACAGGTCGAGACAGGCGGCGCGAGCGACACAGGCTAAGGAAGTGGGAGGCAGCGCTGTTGCGCAAAGCCGAGGAGTGGGGGGTGTGCACCGTCGTCAACACAGCGCAGCCGTCTCCTGCACTCTGCACTGTGCGATGCACCGGTGCATGCACCTTGTGCGGCCCTGCCTTATCTAGATGATCATAACTATCTGATGATGGGTACCAACTGAAACACGTCAAATAAAGCCATTGGTTCCAGGATGAAACTTTTACTCTACAGCGGAATGTTCGCTGATATGAAACTTCCTGGCAGAGGTATTAGTGGAAGTTAAGCTGTGAGGACGGGTCGTCATTCGTGCTTGGGTAGTAGCTCAGGCGATAGAACAATGTTAGCCGGCGCGGTAGCTCAGCGTATTCGGTCAGAGAGCTGGCTAGTCTCTACAATAAACAAAAACAAAACTGAAAAGATCAACAACGAATTTCAGCGGATGTCATCTGACGCCCGCTACGACCTAATTCAACGAACAATTACGAACAAAATGCAAAAGAAAAAGTCGGTAGAGCACTTTCCCGCGGAAGGCAAAGGTGCCAAGTTCAACTCTCGGTCCAGCACACAGTTTTAGTCTGCTAGGAAGTTTCAAAGCCACTCGTTTTTTAACTAGTCGCATTTCATTTAGCGACTAATACAGCAATTTTGTACCATTCATATTAATTTACAGTACTGTTACATCCTTCCCGCGCACTTGATGTCACAATTATAACGTTCGTAGGCGCCGTCGACATACATAAAGCGTTCGACAATGTAAAATGGTACAAAGGAAATTTCGTCGCCGATTAAAGTTATGTGCCAGACCAGTACTCGCTCCTAAGACCTTCGCCTTTCGAGAACGAGTGCTCAAACGACTGAGCTATCCAAACACGACTAAGCCCCTCCCCGCCTACCCCCCCCCCCTACCCCCCCTCACAGCTGTTCTTCCGCCAGTACGTCATTTTCTATGTTACTAACTTCACGGAAGTTCTCCTGTGTACCTGTAGAGGGTAATAACTGTAGGTGAAGTCAGAGACTGCTATACATCCAACAAATAACTGAGGACGCTGGATACAAATGCTACTCTGAGGTGCCGATGTTGGCACACGAAAGGAATTCGTGGCGGGCCACAACAAACCATTAAAAAGGCTGATGACAAGAAAGACTCTGTACTATCGTTTACATACTGGGGTAAATATTTTCGTGCGCTACGCTTCAGTACACACTTTACTTATCCAATAACAGGATGAAACTTTGAGGCGAATCACATGTGGCTAGCTGCTGGGGATTACTGATGATGTATGTACAGGTCCTCCATCTATTGTCATTTTCGTAAATTATCAAATACTTCTCATCTTTTCCATTTTTCCCTGTGTATTTCATGTAATTAAAAGGCTGCAAAAGTGATAAACTTTACGTTTAATGTGAAGGAAACACATAGAAAAATATTGAATCTCAATATCTAAGGATTGTCAACTATGTAGGAAAAGATAGATTGCTACTTCCGCATAGAATACACGTTCCGTTGCAAGCAGGCACAATTAAAAGACACTTACATGAAGCTTTCGGCCACAGCCTTCATCAGAAAAAAAGAAACACACACCATCCATGCACACAAGCAAACACACCCCATGCACACATGACTGCCCAACTGCTTGAAGTATGTTTGCTTGAGTGTGCGAATGGTGTGTGTTTCGCTTTTGCTGATGAAGACTGTGGCCGAAAGCTTCTTGTAAGTGTCTTTCAGTTGTGGCTCTCTGCAACGCAACGTCTCTTTTTTACGGTAAGTAGCATTCTTTATTTCCCTACATTGTTGATATTCCTGCCTGTAATTTTCGTTGTTTAAATATTTAAGATTTTGTTCTTGTAAATCAGTCATATGCTTCATTCCTAACAACTGTAACATGTCTACGTATTTCTCATCATGAATCGTTTAAGGCAAATTCCATGATGGCTCCTTTGGAAAGGACTGGTACAGTTTCTTTCCAAAACCTTTACGCATCTGAGATAGTGCTCTAAAGGCATCGTAGTCGAAGGCACGTTAAACCCTAATATTGCTCCTTTCTTCATTTCAGGGTATTTTATGTCTAGTGTGGTTATCTTTGTATATAAGTTAATATAACTACCTTGCAGAAGAAAAGTTGACAAGTAAATCGATTTCAGAGCGTATTTACAATTTAGAGTATCATGAATGCTTCATGCTTGCACGCAGCACTCACCATTGCTCTGAAATAATACCTGACTTTCAGTAAGAAGAGTAATAGTAAATCGTTGTGGGTGAATGAGTCACATACGTTTGTTCTTCTACGTCCACAAACATGATGCTTCGATTATTCTGCCTGGATCTTCAATTTTGCTCTGATTTTCTCCGTGTTCAGCTGTCTGAGGACAACAATAAACTCAAGATCCCACCAGAAGTGTTGAAACTTCGAGTTTCTAAAAGAAGCAGAAGACTACAATGGTATGGCTTAATCACCCAGAATATTTTGCTTTCATTAACTTATTTACACTGAGCAGCCAGAACATTATAACCACCTACCTAATAGTCGGTATGTCCACCTTTGGCACAGATAACAGCGGCGACGTGGCGTGTAAACAATGAAGCCTTGATAGGTTGCTGGAAGGAGTTTGCACCACGTCTCCACACACAAGTCACCCAATTCCCGTAAATTCCGAGAAGGGGGGGCGATTAGCTCTGACGCCACTGGGGGCCGAACCGCACAATATGCCTGGGTTCGGGATGAGACGGTTATGGGGTGAGTACACTGCTACGGCGAGGACGAAGCCTCTCCGTCGTTTCTAGGTTCCCAGTTCAATACAATACTAGCATTACCTTTAATTAGTACTCCGTTATTAGCTGGACATAGGACAATCACTAGGTATTAGAAAAAGATATCTGGATTAAAGTTCAGAATGAGTCTTGTTGACAGATTACATCTGACTTCGCCTATGGCGTGAACTGAAAACCCTATTTTAACGCACATTTCTCTTGCCGACTGAGATAGCTAGCATACAAAAAACTTTTTCGATTAACATCAGCTGATCTGCACTAATCCTAAAGTCTAATTGATCTGTGCCCAAGTGCAATATCTGTGAAGTTTGGTTATGTTGCATTACCAATTTGTTTCGCCACAGTGAGCAGCGAAAGTACGTCTGAAATTCAAATTATCTGAATTCAAAAAAATTCCAGTTGCTCTTACAAGACTTATTACTCATTGATTTCGAGTATCACTTCCATTTATAGAACAAAACATTAAAACGACATAAAATGTCATCCTTCAGTGACGAACCTGCGTGTGATACCGGATAGTCAGAAAAGCGAACTGAAAGCTTACCAACAGTCTGTTAAAATACTTCATCGTCTCTTCAAGTTCTACTGCACTGCTGAAAGTTCTGCATCTCAAAAATAGATTCTTAAGTAAACTTTAAATGTAATGTGTGATGGATTTCAGTCTGTACCATATGTGCTGTTTCTCTCTCTTACTGTTCTTAACTGTATTGGTAAATTTTGTATTGCTGTATATATATATATATATATATATATATATATATATATATATATATTAGATTGTACATTTAGTAGATAAGATTTAATTTAGGGTCTTTAATTTAATATGACGTATTATTTACAAAATGATGTTTAATTATGAGTAATGTAAAAACACATCAGAAACTAAATGCCATTACATCAGGATTTGCATAAATTTAGTTCTTTGATTCTATTTTAGTCAACTGCTGCCACACTATTACTTTCTTGTTCCATTTTTTATTCTTCAAAATTATTTACATAATACGTTTTAATCTTCTTCTGATAAATTTCTTATATCAGAACATAGATTTTTCTTTCATAGTTTCAGAAATGATCAATATGATTATAATTTACATTGTTTTCCAGTATTAGAATTCACACACTGAGTATATACGCATTATTGTAACGGTTTGGTAACAGTCATGTATTCTCTAGCCCTGTAAATAGTTTCTGCAAAACCACACTTGGTCGAACTTCTCGTATTAGTTCAATTTCGTATTAAAAATGTTCTGTCTTTCATTTTCTTAACCAGAAAGTTAATTCCATGGTATTAGACATAACATTACATACTACAAAAGTGAACATTAAAACGATAATTTTACTATCAAATCTGACATTCAAAAAAATGGTTCAAATGGCTCTGAGCACTATGGGACTCAACATCTTAGGTCATAAGTCCCCTAGAACCTAGAACTACTTAAACCTAACCAACCTAAGGACATCACACACACCCATGCCCGAGGCAGGATTCGAACCTGCGACCGTAGCAGCCTCGCGGTTCCGGACTGCAGCGCCAGAACCGCACGGCCACCGCGGCCGGCTAATCTGACATTCACATTGCTTCAGGTATAATCTGAAGAAGAGAAATAAATTCTCAAATATGGCATCAAGAGTCGTAGTAGAAATATTGATTAACATTCAGGCCACTTTTCGTAGTTCAGCCCATTTCATAACATACGTCTTTCTCACAATTTTGTTTTATCTTTTAACCTACCATGTTTAAGGGATTCTGTTGGGGACTTTTCTTCTGTTTTATCAAGTCCATCAAACAATGAATGAAATCTTTTTGTTACAGATGCGAGTCAGTATGCGCATTATGTGTTCAACACCATCAAACATAATCAGACAGGGAAAATTAGTTTTGAGGTAAGTACACAGCACGCTGTACACCTTATTTTGCACCACAATGAATTTTAACATTGTAGCTAGATCATCATTTTTAGAATTTGCTTCAGTTTCTTATCACTATAAATCCGCTGGGATTTTTATCAGGTTTCCGTTTCAAAAACAGCTCTTAACAAGTATGTCATGTTCTCTGCGTTTCCAGTATTCTAGAATTTCGAGACAGCATACTGTTACTTCTCTGTATGAAATATTTTGCATTCAACGTAGCACGTGGAGAGAATAAAGCTAAAGACAGGCTTGACACACTCACAAAACTGCAGAACTACAGCAGGATCTTCTCTAAAAGTAAAATATATACTTTTTTTGGCACTGGCAGATCAAGCTTGGGATGAAGTGTTTATGAAAAAAAAGTAGATACTAAGTTCTCTAAATTCATCTTGCTTAAACTAATTTTTGAGTAGCCACTCCAACAGCAGCTGCTAGGGAAAGCAGAGGGAAAACTATAGGCATTAAAACTCCAAGACATAAACATCTCACTTCCTTGCAAGAGCACTGCATTAATTCACATTTACTAAGTAACAAACATAATATAAAAAATACAGAACGACAGTGTTTGCTGTATAAATAAATTGTTCAGTGACAATATATAATGCAGGAGATAACAGCAAATTAATATGCTATGTCAAAAACTACGACGCTCTAAAAAGGCAGACACCAGTGTAACAGTGTACAACTGAAAGATGAAAGGAAAATAATGGAAAATCCAAGGGAATATACAAATTTTGTAAACGACTACATTTTGTACTTGCGTAGGCTTCCGCGGCCAGAGTCAGTCGACATAAAAGTTTTCTGGGTTTGGTACCGCGTCATAATGTAAAAACTACTGGTGCTATAGAAAAGCCAACGTTTCGGCCACGATTGCAGCGGCCTTCTTCTGGGTCTAATTAGTCCGCTGCAATCGTGGCCGAAACGTTGGCTTTTCTATAGCAGCAGTAGTTTTTACATTATGACGCGCTACCAAACCCAGAAAACTTTTATGTCGACTACATTTTGTTTCTGCAGAGAAGTGGCAACAAAATCATTCTAAAACACACGTAGTACCCACAGTGAATTACGCACTTAGCACAATGATATTCTTTCCACAACAAGCTTGAAGTCAGGAAGGCAATACAAAAACTAAAAGAAGTCAAATGACGCAGATAAAGTGCCAATCTGTACTGAAAGTATGCACAGATAGCATACAAACCACTTTAAAAAACATAATAAATGTGTCCTTTAGTTAAAATATTTTTGTAAAGTACCTTAAGCATGTACATGCTATCTCCTTAAAAGACTATATTAAAATATATTTCTCAAAAAATAATTGAAACCGCAATGGAAAATAAACTAATCAGTTACCTGAATAAATACAACTTTCTGAAGGACGACTTGGTTTGCAGGGTATAATAAGAAGAATATCATCCTAACACAGTTCACAAAATTGTTACTATAAGTTACTGAGCAGGTTGGCTATGTTGTGGACACATTGTTAAACTTGTCCAAGGCTTTTGACGTCATTTACCACAAAATACTACATATTAGAAGCACTACGTGTAAGAAGAACAGCAAATGAGTGGTTTCAGCTTACCTGGAGAATACGGTGCAAAAAGGTAGAGACAGTGCACACTTCAACTGATGATAAGGCTTTAGTAAAACAATTGTGTGACAAAAAATATAAACATAGGTGTAACTCAGTCTAGTATATTGGGTCCAATTCAGTTCTTAACATATTTTAATGACTTTACAAGCCAGTACCATACAAGAGGAAAAAGTTCTCTATGCTGATGATAATCACCAAAAAACCACCAGAACCAATAATTAACATTTAACATGAAGAAAACAATGATGATAATCACCAAAAAACCACCAGAACCAATAATTAACATTTAACGTGAAGAAAACAAACAAAATGTTCTCAGTGCAAAAGGGAGAAATTTATTTCACGTTAAGTATAGATTATAAAGCAATAGATTTTGTAACACACTTTTTTAGGTATGAATATTTACTGTCAATTACTTACAACGAACACACAAATATAATGCTAAATGGGATATCATTAGCGTGTTAAGCTCTCAGGATACTAGCACCAGTATGTAACAGCCAGTTTCTTTAGTGACGCACTATTCGCACCTATCTATTCAATTCTTGGCTATAGTATGCTTTTCTGGGAATCAAAGTCGCAAAAGATGACACAATTTTCAAAGTGCGTGAAAGAACTGCAACAATAATAACTAAAAGTAGTAATTAGTCTCACAGTAAACAACTGTTTAAAAATCTGGGTGCTTTAAGTGCGCCAAGTGAATACACCTAGCACTCTGTTGTACATATCAGGGAAAATATAAGTAAGTATTTTATTTATAGTCCTATGCATAATCATGGAAAAGAGCCAGTATGTACTTGCATTTATCGAGGAAAAATAAAATTCGCGAAACACCATTTTCTATCAGGAAATAAAATTGGATGAAAAACTTGCCGACCTAGATGAAAAAGATTTCTAAAATGTGTCTATTTAAAAATGCTATTAAAACTTTTTCCGTAAGTAAAGATTACTGACAACTAAAGATTATTTTGAGAAATCATAGACGGGATTTCTAACGAAAGGAGACAAACACAAAACTCTGTCAAATTCAAATAATGCAATGTTTCTTAGAAGAAAATTATCAGCCACTATAATAATAAGATATACAATATTTAATTATATATATATATATATATATATATATATATATATATATATATATTCTTTGTGCTGCATTATTTTGATAGATGAGATATTTATCAATTCTATGATTGAAAGACAATCAGCAGATATAGGGCCGACTGTAAGGTCTCAAAACGACCGGTGTAAAAAACAGGATAAGTTTAGCATTAATCTTAAAGTAATTACTGCCTAAATTTTACAAATGCCCATTTCCCAAATTTTACACTGTTCACTTGAAGCAGTGTAAGTAGTAGGGAGGAAACTACCGCTCGACTAACCGTTCTCGAGCTTGGAGCAGCATACACTTTATGTGTTCGGCGTCGGGACTGCGTAAGTTTTCAGTATGAGACAGGCAGTCGAAGTCTGTGTTCGAGCACATCGTTGCGTAGTTGAAAATTTTTTACGAATGTCGTAACTAGGCTTGGATCATCGCGCACGTTTGCTACCTTATGAAGTTTTCGCAAGAGACGGACGTCATGCATGCAAAAGACCCTAAGATCCTGTGAAATTTTGTGTTTGGAGTTGATCTCATTCGCAGTCTGAGAACAAAAAATTAAACATTAGTCACCACCAAAAATATAGGGAGAAGTATAGAAATTATCATAATAAATAGTCACTACAAATATCATATTCCAATGCAAAGCAACTAGTCTTCTTCTTTAGTGTATCTGTCATATGACAGGTTTCAACTGAAGACTCCTCTTTGTGTCCTGTTCTGGGCATCTACCTTCATCTTTTTGTATTTTCGTCCTCTTCTAATGTCATCCACCATTCCAACTGTCTTCCTACCTCTTCCTCCCATTCCTTCGGCTTTTCCCTCTGTTATTTTTGTTGCTAACAATCCCTTAGCAGTATATGCCCCAGCCAATATTTTTCCTCTTTTTGATCACTTACAATAATCTTCTTTCTTCCTCTGTTTTCTTCGTTACTTTATTCTTAAGTCTACCAGCCCTCTTCACCTTGAGCGTTCTAAGTAACTGCTTCGCCTTTTCAAATGCTTTTGCATCCGTACGACAGATAAACAATACATATGGCTATACATTAAAGCATGTTCCATCTTTGTCTCAGGGCCAACACCCAGCAGTATGTTAGAAAGAGTGATGTAACTTCCAGAAAACCGTCTGAAGATGAACCTGAAAAAGTTCTAAAACCGGTTCATGAAATAGTAAATAACTATTCAAAAAAGACTGGTTGCAGTTTTATGTATTTACATTCAATTAACAGTCATGGCTCCATCCGTAATGGATAAGCATAATCTGAATATGAGAATTTAAAAAGATTGTAAATTTTACAGTTATTATAATGTCCTTGTAGCCCCTAAATTGATAAGAAACATTCGTCTAACCTTACATGGACATGGGGCGCGCTCACAGGGCGCAAAATTTAGAAGCCCCAACGCTAGCCATTGCGCCACATCTCGGCTTATATTTTCGCTCCCTTAAGGTATCTAAATTACACGGAAAAATTTTTGACCATCGTTTTCTAGAAGCTGTCGAGTATGTATGTATAAGCTGAGACAACTGTTTGCTCCTTTTGACTCCTCTTCTGCTGAGTGAAGTTTCTGAGAAGTCAGGATATGGTACTTGCTGTGTTCTCCTCCTTAGTCGCCAGTAGTTGAGTGCTTAGCGTAAGAGCCTAGAAACTGTTGTCGCTGATTCGAATTTCGCTAGATATAATTTTTTTTAATTTATTCATTAAAAGTTGAAATGTTTACTAAGAAAAATTTAACAATAACTTTTAATCAAATAACGTCTTTTTATTTTTAGTTACTACTCACATTAAATTTCGAATATTCATATAACAGTAAAGTATTAGCATACTCGTATCAGATTTATTTTCACAGAATAAGTAATTAAAAATCCGAAAATGTGACTTTTATTTAAAACCTGAGTCAATATTTGTTAATTAACGTATTGCGTCCATTATTAGAACTTTAGATTGGATTTAGCACGTGCAGTCACGCTTTAATTAGTTTAGCATGACCATCTCGTTTTGTCATAAAGGAAACAAGTATACACAGGCTTTTTATTCCCGACGGTGTCTTGGAAGTCAAAGTAAAGTGGTTATTGTCTCCTGCCACGTAATCTCATTTTTGCCGAAAATGGCATATTGAATCTAATTTCCATAAATAAGACGTCGGCTATCAGTTTCAATAACATTGATGATTTATTTAAACTTCGCTCCATATGTTTTGCAAAATATATAATTTGCGACGTAAGAGCTGAAATATTACGCAACACCAAATGTAAAGGAAGTTTATACAAAACGTCTATCTCCTGACCCATTGTCAACAGCGTCTGTCTTCCTCACTTTCAGAGATAAAGGCGCAAGATCAATACAACTACTACGTTTTAATCTCTTTATGTAGGTCACTTACGTTAAATATAAAGAGGTCTTGGTAATTTTCATATAAGATTTCTACTTCTTTGCATTGATCTATAACGATAAGAACGTAACTTTGCATCCTGTTTTCGACAGTGTAATGAGCTTGATCTTGGCAGTTGTTTTGATACTTGTAAAGACAATATTACGCTTCAATGCCGATTTTTCTCTAAAAATGACAATTCAGGTTTTATACAGGGTGATTCAGAAGTAACAATACGCACTTCTTGGTTGTAACGTATGGATAAATATAAGAGCAAAATTTGAATAAAGTTTTTTTTTCTGAAACCGCTTTATTTGCGAACTGTGATATATAATGTCATTTGTGGCAGCCATCACCTTATACTTCAGTACGGGCTTGTCGTGTACGTGGCGTGTCGTGTACGCCTGAATATCGACTGATATTGCTTCACATTTCAGTAATAAGGCAAGAGAGTGTCTCAGAGTTGCTCTTCCCGAGCTAGATCTCCGGGTCTTAACCCTGGGCTTCTATCTCTGCGGCCATCTCGAAGAACTTGAGTATGGAGTTGCAACTGCGAATGTAGCAAAACCATAGCATGAAACTGCGCAGAATGAGATTAACGGAGCATGCGACGTTCCGAGAGTGGTAAAAAGTCGAGGAAGTAACTGTCTTCGTCGACATAGACATCATTTCGGACATGTTCTAGGTAGTTGAATTGAATTTCGGCTCCCTTCGTGTCTTTGCTTTCTAAAAAAAATTAATTTTGTTTTGTTTGTTTTGTCCTTGTGATCCCTACTCATCTGCATAGCTCTGATATAAAGCAACTTCAGAAATCGCTTTATATGACGTTTCACTCTTATTTTGATGCTTATATTACACACACGAAGAATGAACACTTACTTTTGAATCACCCTGTATCTTGTTTCAGTGTTATAAAAATCCTCAGAAGATGTTGGTATAATGCTTGTGAGAGTTAATTGTGTTTTATAATTTCGATTTGAGATGTAAATTATGTATCTGGTACTTGGAATGTAAAGCAACTCAGCGGTTTCGAGATGAATTGAAAAGCTTTGTGTTGACTAGAAACTCTTAGCTTTCTAACGAGCTGTGAGTTAAAACACTGATAAGGAGAAGGGACAGGATGATAGGACATCTGCTAAGACATGAGGAAATGACTTCCATGGTGCTAGAGGGAGCTGTAGAGGGCAAAAACTGCAGAGGAAGACAGAGATTGGTATACGTCAAGCAAATAATTGAGGACGTAGGTTGCAAGTGCTACTCTGAGATGAAGAGGTTAGCACAGGAAATGAATTCGTGGCGGGCCGCATGAAACCAGTCAGTAGACTGATGACAAAAAAAAAACAAAAAAAAAAAGAGTTACCGAGAGGTAATGACTTTTTACAAATACGTATCTTCTGAAGCTAAGTTTCGACAGATTATGCCTCAGATTGTATTCTGGAATAATTTAGTTGCCTTTTAGGTTTTTTTACAGCAGTTGTGGAAGTAAGCGAAGTGTTCTCCGCCACTGAATGGTTTCTAAGTATATTATATTTAAATACGCTGACGGAAAAATCACAATACAAAAAAATAATAAATGCAGAGTAATGAAATTTCCGGAATACATTTACCTAGGTAACATATTTAAGTGATTAACGTTCCAGGATCACAGGGTAATGTAAGTGCAAGATAAGCCGTTGCAAACGTGAGATGCCGGTGTAACCGCCAGAATGTTGAGTGCAAACATGAAGTGTTTAGGCATTGTGTTGTACAGGTGCTAGACCTCAATTTGTTCCACGTCTGTTGGACTTGGTCCGTCAATATGGGGACGGTTAATGCTGTTTGCGGATGGCTCAAATGGCTCTGAGCACTATGGGACTCAACTGCTGAGGTCATTAGTCCCCTAGAACTTAGAACTAGTTAAACCTAACTAACCTAAGGACATCACAAACATCCATGCCCGAGGCAGGATTCGAACCTGCGACCGTAGCGGTCTTGCGGTTCCAGACTGCAGCGCCTTTAACCGCACGGCCACTTCGGCCCTTTGCGGATGACGCTGGAGTTGTCGTTCTGTGATGTCCCATATGTGCTCGACTGGAGACAGATCTGATGATCGAGCAGGCCAAGGAATATCGACACACTATAGAAAAGGTTGGGTTACAACAGCGGTGTGTGTGCGAGCGTTATCCTGTTGGAAAACACACCATGTAACGCTGTTCATGAGTGGCAGCACAACAGGTCGAATCGCCAGACTGACGAATAAATTAGCAGTCATGTTGCGCAGGATGACCACGAGAGTGCTCCTGCTGTTATACGAAATTGTATCCCATACCATAACTCAGTGTAGGTCCAGTGTGTCTGGCACGCAGAAAGGTTGGTTGAGAGCCCTCAGCTGGCGTCTTCCTAACCAGCACATTACCATCACTGGCACTGAGGCAGAAACAACTTCTATCCTGCCCTCCAATGAGCTGTTGCCTGGCAACACTGAAATCGCAGTAGTAGTACTTTGGAGTCAGTGTAATATACGTTGCAAGACGTAAAGCTTGGGCCTGTCCTTAAAGTAACAGATTTCAAAGAGTTCGCTGTGTCACTGTGGTGCCAACGACTGCTCAGATTGCTTCGGCAAATGCAGCACGATGCGCGAAAGCCATACTTCCAAACACGATGCGTCGTGGCCGTCCTGAGCTAGCCTACTTGCGACCGTATATTATTGTCACCACCGCTGCCAGAAATCACGTACAGTGACTACATTCCATCCAAGTCTTTCTGCAGTATCGCAAAATGAACAACCAGCTTCTCGTAGCCCTATTACAAAACCCCGTTCAAACTCCGTGAGATGATGATAATGGCATCTTTGTCGCCTTAATGTCATATTGCATCCTCATAGTGACGCTATTAGCCCCACGCTCATAGGACTGGTGCGAAATCCGATTAGACATCACCTTTCAGATGTAGAAACGCACCTACCAACTTTCTTTTATGCCGCACAACTTCTCCTTGGTGCTGCGATTTTTTTCCCGCCAATGTATTTGTATATTTCCGCCAATGTAGGAGAGGCGTTTGAAAAGTCCGTGCAAACATAAAAACTACTTACGTGTTTGGGGTAAACCTTTTTTTTTTTAGTTTTTCGACATAGTCTCCTTTTAGACTAATACACTTCGTCCAACGCTGTTCTAATTTCTTGACCCCTTCCGAATAATAGGAATTGCCCAAGTCTGCAAAATAGCTATTGGTTGCTGCAACCACCTCCTCGTTTTAATATAATATTTGTCCTGCCAGCGATTTCTTCAAAATGGTTCAAATGGCTCTGAGCACTATGGGACTCAACTGCTGAGGTCATTAGTCCCCTAGAACTTAGAACTAGTTAAACCTAACTAACCTAAGGACACCACAAACATCCATGCCCGAGGCAGGATTCGAACCTGCGGCCGTAGCGGTCTTGCGGTTCCAGACTGCAGCGCCTTTAACCGCACGGCCACTTCGGCCGGCCGATTTCTTCAACTTGGGGAACAAATAGTAGTCCGAGGGAGCCTAGTCTGGAGAATAAGGGAGATGTGAAACGAGTTGAAATCCACTTTCCATTAATTTTCCGACCACAACTGCTGAGGTGTGTGCTGGTGCATTGTCGTGATGGAAAAGGACTTTTTTGCGGTCCAATCGCAGCTCGGTTTTCAAACGGTCCAATAACAATGAATAATATGCACCTGCAATAGTTTTACCCTTTTCCAGATAGTCGATGAGGATTATTCCTTGCGAATCCCGAAGGACAGTCGCCATAACCTTTCCGGCCGAAGGAACGGTCTTCGCCTTTTTTGGTGAAGATTGTCCCATGGTAACCCATTGTTTAGATTGTTATTTGATCTCAGGAGTATAGTAATGTATCCATGTTTCATCCACAGTGACGAAACGAGGCTTAAAGTCCTGTGGATTCTTCCTGAAAAGCTGCAAACCATCCTTGCATCACTTCACACGATTCCGTGTTTGGTCAAGCGTGTGCAATCGCGGAACCCATCTTGCGGATAGGTTTCTCATATCCAAATGTTTATGCAAAATATTATGTACCCGTTCATTCTAGATGCCCACACCACTATCAATCTCAACGCACCTTAACTCTTCTGTCATCCATCACCATATCATGGATTTCGTGAATGATTTCTGGAGTCGTAACATCCACAGGGCGTCCAGAACGTTCAGCATCTCTTATGCTCATATGGCCACTCCGAAAATTTTGGAACCACTTATAATTTGTTTTAATCGAAGGTGCAGAGTCACCGTAATGTTGATCAAGCTTCTCTTTAGCCTCCTGAGGCGTTTTGCCTTTCATAAAGTAATGCTTAATCACCGCGCGAAATTCTTTTTCGTTAATTTTTTTGACAATGACTCGACTTCCTTGATTCACACGAATGTCAAACACAAAGAAATTGGCCAATATGGCTGAAACTTGGTGTGTGTTCTTTTCCAAAGATGCTACTAACTAAACATGACCTCGATACACGACGGTGGTGACCTCTCTCGGACTTTTCAAACGGCCCTCGTATGTTTTCGTTAGAAACCCTCCTTTCCTTTTTTAACTCTCGAACAGAGAAACAAAATATTATAAAATTGTAAAAACATGGATGTCAAAGATAGTATCCGATGTTTATTTCTTAATTTACGAGATTTATAAGTCAGCATTTGAGTGCGCAAAATTCTACGTAAGTACTTTTTGATTATAGCCAGACGCTTCCTGAAAATTACGATATTTCATTCTTCTAATATAAGTCAAAGATTCCAACATAACTTCGTTATGGAAAGTTTTAATACTCCAACTTGTGAAAAAGTGTGCGCCCGTCTAAAGTCGCTGTCCAGGAACGGCCGCTGCGAAGTTGCGGAGAGTTGATGCACGAGGGAAGATTACCTACTGTAGAGATTGCCGGCGACAGTTTTTAGAACCCACCAGACGGCTCAGGGAAGCGAACAAGCCACATCTCAGATCCTCGGATCGGTGCTCCGCTACGCCAAAAGCTGCCCGCCCGAAGAATCCTGGCCGGTGAAGTCCGCAGTTTGCACAAGTTGTGCCGCTGGCGGGGAACCGGCAGTTTTTCTGCGGCACGGCTTTCACCTGGTCCGTAACTCAGCCTGCAGAGGCTCGGCTGGTATTGCCTGCAGATGTGAAAACTTCCGGAGCCCGTGTTGGCTTCAGGAGGGGGCGTTTCGCTTTTGAGCGAGCGCGGTGCTGACAGCTGCATCAATAGCACCGGCTACGGAGTATCGGCGGCAAGCCAGCGCCGCGAAGGAGGAAGTGTTCTCTGCCTAAAGATAACTCGTTCTCCTCCCCTGACTTCGACATCAGATGTGAAAGCTGCAGCCAACACTTTGGCTTACCTGTACACTCGGAATACCAATTACAGACTGTTATCAAAGTAAAGCGGTCGTTAATCCGAAGATTTGTTTGAACTCAATTACAATGAGGTGGCAAAGTCATGGGATAGCGATATGAACATTACAGATGTTGGTAATATTACGTACATAAACTACAAAACGGCACTGCATTGGCGGAGCTGTCATTAATTTTGTTCTCAGGTGAGTCTAGTGAAAGGTTTTCCGTCGTGATCGTGGCCGCACGTTGGGAATTAACAGACTTCGAACGCGGATGGTCTTTGGAGCTAGAGGCATGGGACATTCCATTTCGGAAATCGTTAGGGAATTCAATATTCGTAAATCCCCCGCGTCAAGAGTGTGCTGAGAATACCAAATTTCAGGTATTACCTCTCATTACGGGCAAAACAGTGGCCGACGGTCTATACTTAACGACCGAGAGCAGCTGCGTTTGCGTAGACTTGTCAGTGCTAACAGACAAGCAACACTGCGTCAAAGATCCTCAGAAACCAATGTGTGGCCGAGCGGTTCGAGGCGCTTCACTCTGGAACCGAGCGACCGCTACGATCGCAGATTCGAATCCTGCCTCGGGCATGGATATGTGTGATGTCCTTAGGTTAGTTAGGTTTAAGTAGTTCTAAGTTCTAGGGGACTGATGGCCTCAGCTGTTAAGTCCCATAGTGCTCAGAGCCATTTGAACCAAACCAATGTACGACGTACGACGAACGTATCGGTCTGGACAGTGTGATGAAATTTGGCGCTAATGGGCTATGGCAGCAGACGACCGATACCAGTTCCTTTGCTAACAGCACGACATGGCCTGCATCGCCTCTCCTGGACTCCTGGAAACCCGTGGTCTGGTCTGATGAATCCCAATTTTAGTAGGTAAGAGCTGGTGGTATGGATCGAGTGCGGCGAAAATGCCACGAAGCCGTGGACCCAAGCAGCCAACAAGGCACTTCGCAACCTGGTAGTGGCTCAATAACACTGTAGGCTGGTCCAACTGAACCGATCATTGACTGAAATGTTTATTTTCAGCTACCTGGAGACTATTTGCAGACATTCATGGACATCACGTTTCCAAACATGTGACGTGGCCACAACTGTTTTCGATTTTTTTAAAAAAGATCCTCGAAAACTCGAGCGAATGTTTTGGCCATCGAGATATCCCGACATGAAGTCCATCGCACAATTATGGGACTTAATCGAGAGGTCAGTTCGTGCACAAAATCCTGCACTGGCAATATTTTCTTAATTATGCACGGCTGTAGACGCAACATTGCTCAATATTTCTGTAGAGGATTTCCTACGACTTGTTGAGTCCATGCCACGTCGAGCTCATGCAATACGCTTGGCATAAGGAAGTCCGACACGATATTAGGAGGTATCCCAGCCACCTCAGTACATACGTGTATATAAAAGACGTCAGTATTTTTTAGAATTTTGGAACGTGTTTTATGATCTCATTTCTGGAGACCTCAAATCTCTGAATTCGGATTCTGCAGTGTACGATCGTGCGAAACCCCTGTCCGTCGAAGAGACCCAGAAAGCAGCAGACACTGGCGACCAGTCGAACGCGGTGTTCCGTAACTTACTGAAGGCGTTCGATACAGTTCCGCACTTTGTGTGTGTGTGTGGGTGCGTGTGTGTGTGTGTGACCTATGCGTAGACGCCAGGTGCCACATACTTCTGGTAGGTTACCAACGACTTGTCGAATTCGTGTTACATGGAATCGCTGTTATACGCGTTCCAAAGGTGGACCAGAAGGCTGTTTAGCAGTTGTCGTGATGTTTTGGGTCATTAGTGTGTATGAAATAGAAATCTCTCGGTGGGTGACATTCAGAACCGTATTCCCCGCTATGAGCACTGTTGGCATGCTGTGCAAAAAGTACACACTGAAAGGAACACTCAGACATATTAAAGTATATCTAGGGTTTCAAATGTTGAGAAAACTGATTGACAGTCTAATTTGCCGCGTTAGCCGTTTTATTGTAGTCGCTCAGAGACTGGTACAACCGGTTTCGGACGACGTATGTACAGCCTCAGAAGTATTTCTGCGAAAAAAAAATTTTACACGTCACTTTATAAGAAACATACTACTGACTTACTAAGTTTAGAATTCTTAACACTAAAAATTAAAATCATGGCACACGAATTAATAACAAAAGGCATGAGCCGCTATCATAAAATCACTACGCTCGGCTACTTAGACACCATTTTCATCCCTGCGTGGACTTTATGTTCCCAAACAACAATAGAATTTTTATGGATGACAATGCGCCATGTCACTGGGTCACATTTGCTCGTGATTGGCTTGAAGAACATTCTGTGCAATTCTAGCGAATGATTTGGCCACCCAGATCGCCTGACATGAATCCCATCGAATATTTATGGGGCAGAATCGAGTGGTCAATTCGTGCACGAAATCCTCTCACGATTATGAACAGCTATAGAGGCAGCATGACTCAGTATTTCTTAAGGGGACTTCCAACGACTTGTTCAGTCCATTCAGCCGGTCGTTGTGGCCGAGCGGTTCTAGGCACTTCAGTCCGAGACCGCGCTGTTCCTCCGGTCGCAGGATCGAATCCTGCCTTGGGCATGGGTGTGTGTGATGTCCTTAGGTTAATTAGATTTAAGTAGTTCTAAGTTCTAGGGGACTGATGACCTCAGATGTTAAGTCCCATAGTGCTCATAGTCATTTGAATCATTTTTCAGTCCATTCCACGTCGAGTTGCTGCATTACGTCGGGCAAAAGGAGGTACTACACGATATTAGGAGATACACCATGGCTTTTGTTAACTAAGGGTAATTTACGTTCGGAGGACGCTAGACGTCCCTAAAATCCATAGGTCGTTCCTCACGGCATCTTGGAGCATACATTCAGTCATTTAAATAACATGGGACATTATACCTTACAAGTAACGTTGTGATAGCACCTCATGCCTATTGTTATTAATGCACGTGCCCTGATTTTAATTATTAGTACTAAGAATTCGGAATTTAGTAAATCAGTAGTACGGTTCTTATAAAGTTTTGTATGAAAAAATTTTTGCACGGAAATACACCTGAGGCTGTAGTTGGATGGTACGAAACCAGTGGTAGAGGCGTTTCCAGTCTTATGTCAACGTTACAGTGCAGTACGTGCTGATCTGAACATCCCTGGTACTAGAATTTTCAGTGCGATAGGGTCCGCAGCTGCGATGAATTTTTTGAAAGATTTCTTGAAGCCATCAGCTGCCATTCTCTTTATTTCCTGTTCTATTGTACAATTTAGGCTTTAGGACATTTTCGAGTATCTAAAATGTATCATACATCATCAATCAGAACCGTTTTCGCAGTCATGAATTTACAAAATTAATTGGGAAGAATGCCCAAAATTTTATATTGGACAAACAGGAAGAAAAGTTAGTACACGATTTAAAGAACACGCGACAGTAAGCAACAATAACCCATTCAACTTTAGCTGCACACTTAAGACACCGACCACAGAATACCTAATACGGACGGATCACTTCAAACATTACATAAGTTACAGAAAGGAATAATCAGGGATGTAATGGAAGAAATTGAAATTTACATCCACCTAAAAGATCAGTCAGACAGAGTTTTAAATGAGCAAAAAGACCTGCGAAATGGGAAGTTCCTAGACTACTTTCTACTAGTTCTACGGCGAAGCATACAGAAGCATAGAGTGTAAAATTATCGTTAGACTCATTAATAAATATGTAATGCGAAACATCACGCAACCATAAAGCAATTTTTACTCGACTCTCATAGTTCTCAGTACCGTTTCATTAGAGTACTGTGACAGAAGAGATATAAGATCTTTGCACCATCTATTCAAAAGTGACTTGATCCTACAATAACAAAACAAATATTTATGAGTTATTGTAAAGAAATTACAGCCGGCCGCTGTGGCCGAGCGGTTCTAGGCGCTTCAGTCCAGAACCGCGCTGCTGCTATGATCGCAGGTTCGAATTCTGCCTCGGGCATGGATGTGTGTGATGTCGTTAGGTTAGTTAGGTTTAAGTAGTTCTAAGTTCTAGGGGACTGATGACCTCAGATGTTAAGTCCCATAGTGGTTAGACCCATTTGAATCATTTAAAAGAAATTACTCACAGTCATATTTACACCAATGATGAACGATGATTAAATATAACTGAGAACAAAAGCATATGCAGGTTAAGTACCAAAATTTCTGTAAAATAATTATAATCTTCCTAGTGTTAAGTACTTCATATATAAGAGCTTTGCAACAACTGCTCGGTAGCAACGAGCTTCTAAAATAGCGTCAGCACCTCTGAATTATTTTATGAGCATAAGATGATGTCACAGGAGCAACGACGTATATGACATTATATGCTACTAAAAAATCATCCATAAAATAAGTTATAATGCGTCTAGTATATCTACAGATATAAATTGCTCCTACATCAAAATCGTAAGTGTCGCTAATGTATCCAATGTATGATACTTCCATTTTAGATACTTGAAAATGGCCTAAGGCCGCAATGGTACAATCGTACAGGAAATAAAGAGATTGGCAGCTGAAGGCTTCAAGAAATCTTTAAAACATTCCTGGTACATTAAAAAGGTGTGGCGGACCAGCTGCTCATGCGACACCGACAGTGTGAAGAGGTTTCTGTGACGACGCACTGTATGTACTCATATTATCACGTCCCGTGCACTCTAACGCGTTCATGTCAGCAGATACCACAGTCCAGTAGTTTCGGTTGATTTCAGTCTGCTGGAGCAAGGTGTTCATTACACCGTAACACGATAACGGGCGGAAATACGACTGATCCACTTCTCTGGTTAGCTCATGGAGCTGCGTGCCTCAAATGAGCTGTGAAACGTGGCAGCCTCATCATTTTTTCTGAATGATAATCAGGCATCTGACAGATTCTGCAGTCGCTGGTGGAGACAATCCGACGTCATTTAACCACGTTCCACTGCAACTTTCTTGCTCATCTTCTTCACGCACCGCCGGCAACGGTGGCCGTGCGGTTCTAGGCGCTGTAGTCCGGAGCCGCGGGACTGCTACGGTTGCAGGTTCGAATCCTGCCTCGGGCATGGATGTGTGTGATGTCCTTAGGTTAGTTAGGTTTAAGTAGTTCTAAGTTCTAGGGGACTGATGATCTCAGATGTTAAGTCCCGTAGTGCTCAGAGCCATTTGAACCACTTTTGAATCTTCACGCACCACAATGCTGAATCTTTTATACTGTTGTTTGTAATGGAGGCTTAGATGCCCAGTTGGTGGTGCGGAGACGGTTGTTTGCAGTCCTTGCCAACAAAGTGGTCACAGCTGCAAAGACGACGCACAGTGCTGTTGCATTAACGTCGGGTTATCTGCCAGCCACATAGTGGTCAGCAAGTGGACTACCATTAGGTGTTAGATATTCGATTTTTTTTTTCATCTGGGTGTAGTTTGACGTGTTAGTCCACACGTGGGTCTGAGTGAATGGCATACTTTTCTTCTACTTATTATCTTCTAGATATTTCTTCCACATATTATCAGCACAAACCACGAAGTCTCCCGCACGATTGCTTCTTGTGATATTCTCGCGCTGCTGCGTGTTCGGTCGGACGCGGTTTCCGAAGTTTGCTCTTGCAGACAAAAGACTTTGACGCTAATTATTCGTTAACACATTTGTGCTGTTAAGAGCTCGGCACAGGATTCTTCTCTCAAGAGCCCGCGAGGTGGCGTCATGAAGCTAGAGGACAAGACACCAACGCCACCTAGGCGTCTACAAGAAACAAAGATGCTATCATGCTGACACTAGCAGTTGTGACGCCAGCCAGACTCACATAATGTTCCTTCATTGTTGGTATCGAAAGGGACTCTCCCACTACTTGCCGGAGCTGCTAGGTCTGCTCCGTCACTGTGGTCCAGAAGTCTGTCCGCGTGTAGTTAGCTCGTATACCAGAACATCCTTTCTCAGGAGTCTCATACCGGGAACATCCCTGATTGATATGCCTGAAACAACAAGAGATGGAGACACATCTTCTGATACATAATAGCTATGACTTTTCAGGCTTTCCTCGTAGATCCATTGCAAATATGCCTTTCGGGTTTGCCACCAGATAACATTGTGCAACGCTCATATTATTTCTACAAAAGAATTGTTTGACATCTTCAGGTAGTGGTTGTTGATGTGTTCGCTGTTGCAAGTCACGAATTGTAGCACAGAACAGCAACAACCAATACTTGAAGACGAGAAGTTGTTAGATCAAATAACGTAGAAACTGCATAGCGCTATCCGTGGGCAAACCCGAGAAGTATATTTGCACATTTGCTAATTCGCACATCTCACCAACACAACCACCTCGCTCTGCTACCAGTGTAGTTATACTCGTAAAACGTGGTCTCACCTCGAAGAGGAACGGCTGGAGTTGGTCATTGTGCGTTTATTGATCCTTATAATTAAGACAGACAAACCACATTCATTATAGAAACAATGGCAAGCTGCGTTGACGGCACATGCATTACGAGCAACTACTCTGCGATTTACAACATTCGCTTTAAGAAAAGCCAACTCGCTTGGTTATTGAAAGAATTATTTGAGATTCAACTTCAAGAACTAAGTTAAACTTTATTTTTGCAGGTCGAGTGCTTACAACTTCTACTGAATGCTCCACTACATTGAAAGTGACAAAGATGCATGGCATTATTTTTCAGCCCAGTCACCAAGTATTTGTAAACAATAGCCGGAACATCCTACAGATTGTTCAGTTCCTCGACCATAGACATTGCCTCCTTGGCCGTGGAAGTATTCCAGAACCCATGTGTCTTCATTCCAAAGTAGTATCACCCACACCTGTTCGGCCTTGCTCAACTTGTTAGTGCTGTTTCACTAAGGCTTAATACGACTTTGCATTTGGTCCATATACTGCTAGACTTCCTCTGGGAATCTGTGTGTAACGTAGACATTGTGCCCACAAGAATCGTACTGTCCCGATGACTTCAGGTTTGGAGTACGTTTGCAGTTGCATTTGCTATCCATACCGCTGTAGAACTGTGTCAGCAAAAGCCATGTAACATTTTCTCCCTTCTGATAATACATCATTCCTGTTGCATAATGATCTTACCTTGGGACGACCCATGTAACTTACTTTTTGCAGTCCACTCGCAAACCCAATTTTTTTATATATTTTAAGGAAAACCACTTATTTTTACTTCTAAAAAATCATAAGAGTAACACGTTTACTTGCAGCGTAATTAACATATCGCACAAAAGCTACACCATTCAATAATAAACATTACAAGGTTACGCTACAAAACCCTTTCAGTTCTGAATAGCAACAGTAACGAATTCAGTTGGTTCAAAAATGGCTCTGAGGGCTATGGGACTTAATATCTGAGGTTATCAGTCCCCTAGAACTTGGAACTACTTACACCTAACTAACCTAAGGACATCACACACATCCATGTCCGAGGCATGATTCGAACCTGTGACCGTAGTAGTCGCGCGGTTCCGGACTGAAGCGCCCAGAACCGCTCGGGTATTCAGTTGGTGATCCCGCATGTATCCGATCGGAGCAGAGGCAGGGTAACAAACAGCTCCCATATTTAAAAAAAAAAAACAAATAAATAAATAAATCAAAATAAAGTACTTTAAAATGAGTGACGATTTTTCTTGGTATTTTTTTTTATTTCATACTGTGTAAATATTGCACGAAAAGAAATTTGAAGCAGGAAAACAATAATTCTTTACTTCTGTTGCATGTAGCAATTTAATCGGCGAACATAAAACTCTGTGTTGATTATTTCACGCAGAGAAATTATGAAAAATGAATTTTCTTTATCCTTTGTTTAATATTGAGCAAGTAAATTATTTGAGTTCCAAACATGCACTCATATTTAACACAAAATAAGTTTCACCTATGTATTTTCCGCAGTATTATCCAGAGAATTATTCCTCTTGTAATAGCGGCTAATGCCGTATGACGAAACTCGACAAGAAAGGTTGTAGCCGATGAGCGCAAATTGATCTCTCCGGCATTGTCTTCGTCTCCGTAGAGAGAAAGGCAATTGAACGCCTAAAGAGTAAAAAGCAATATCGTTGTCTTACTACAAATCGCAGAGGATAACACTTGCTTCGTTGGAGACGTAAAAACTTGAGATATCACAGAGCACAGTGAATGTCACGAGACAATAACTGTACAGCTTGACCTTCAGCATGCCTGCACGTACCTGCTGAATCGATGAAATACACTGACGCATTTCCAACGCAAGCACCTCCAGCGTAACGAAGGCCAGCTTGTACACCGCAAAATAGCACTATCCAAAACTGGCACCGAGGCACCAGTGATACATCGCGGGCCACAGATGAGAGGGGAGAACGACGGTTGCGGGGACGTGTACGGGCGAACAGAGGTTCAACTGTTAACCAACAACCTAATAGTGACTCCTTATGACCATATAGCGAACGTTGCCGCAAATGGGTCTTCGCAGCAAGCGCCTGTCTCAAGTACCCGAGCTGACTGCCGTTCGTGAGCGATGAAGGCTAGAATTTGCACACCAGTACCGCATCTGGACGTCCACTGATTAGCGACAGGTGACCTTTACAGATGAATCACATTTTGTGCCCCAACGGACAGATGGCCATTGGCGTGTAAGGCGTGAAAATTCTGAAAGCAAACAAGAAGGGAGCCATATGACTACGGATTGTTTTCGTGGCATTCCCTAGGTGATCTCGACATTCTGAAAGTCACAATGGAACAACACAAACTTGCGTCTATCCTTGTGGACCATATCCAACCCTACATGCAGCCTGTTTTTCTCTCCACCATAGCATCTAACAACAGGAGAACGCAACGTGCCACACAGCTCACGTGTACGCGCGTGGTTCAATGACCGCCAGGGTGAGTTAACCGTACTCCCCCGGCCTCCAAACTCCCCTAAATAGAGAATCCGTGGGAACACCTCGATCGGGCTGCTCTCGCCATGAATCCTCAACCGAGGGACCTTGCGTTGCTGACCACGGCACTGGAATCGGCATGGCTCCACATTCCTGTCGGTGTCTTCAAAATCCTGATTCACTTTCTCCTCCTGTACGTCTTACAGCGTCTGCACTGCAAATGTTAGTTATTCAGCAGTTCGTCACATTAATGTGACTGGACAGTGTATATTCCAGACAGCAAACGTATTGGACACCTTGTTGTTGCACGCCCCCTGATTTAATACCAGCACTGTAACAGCACTCATTTACGGCTAGTTGCTTCGATGCATAGACTTATACTTGGCATCACGCAATGAACAAATGATTTAATTTTACAGGTCCAGTTATTGATTAAATATCCACTTTACTCTTACACTTTAGACAGTAAAACCAAGGGTCGAGTCACTGCTGTTGTCAGTTTGCTAACCCTTGCAGAAATACACCATTCACATACGACTGCCTTCTCGTCTAGGCCAAGCGTCACAACACTGCCTACGTGTAGGTGTCGTTAGGTGCAGGCACCACCAACTCCACGTCGCCAACTCGTGGGTTCTCGGAACGTGAAGGCTGTGCTGCACTCTTCACGACACACACGAAAAACCCCGTAGAGAAATTTTCATCTTCAAATTATTTGCACTTCATGCTAGCGACATTTCTCTATGCATCTCCAAATTGCCTATTGGAGAAGAAAGAAACTAATTGTGCTGATAAAGCACAATATGCTTGTCTTAGCGTCTTCACTACCATTGGGACGTATGTGTCTCACGACATGTTATCAGAGCCATAGTGAGAATCTGTCGCGTGTTATTGCTATGTATCAATGTCCCTCTCGTAAAGGGGAGACTGATAATGATTTGCAAAATTCTTATAATTACAGTTTGCACCTGTACGTTGTCCAGTCTTCAAGTTTCACTATTAAGCCTTCACTCTATATTGTCGCATCGAATTAATTCGCGCCATCATAAAGGCAACTCCACGAACACCTTCGCGAAACGGGAATTCGTGT
This sequence comes from Schistocerca nitens, assembly GCF_023898315.1. Taxonomy (NCBI): domain Eukaryota; kingdom Metazoa; phylum Arthropoda; class Insecta; order Orthoptera; family Acrididae; genus Schistocerca; species Schistocerca nitens. The sequence continues at coordinate 311,141,166 of NC_064618.1, read as the reverse complement.
AAAAGAATTGCATACACGTATTGACGCTTGCCGCAACAGAAACTTTGCCCCATTTTGAACATCTACAATATGAGTTACAAACTTGGAGGGATTCTCTGTATGCCTTCTACACTACTGGCCATTAAAATTGCTACACCAAGAAGAAATGCAGATGATAAAAGGGTATTCATTGGACAAATATATTATACTAGGACTGACATGTGATTACATTTTCACGCAATTTGGGTGCATAGATACTGAGAAATCAGTACCCAGAACAACCACCTCTGGTCGTAATAACGACCTTCATACGTCTGGACATTGATTCAAACAGAGCTTGGATGGCGTGTACAGATACAGCTGCCCATGCAGCTTCAACACGATACCACAGTTCATCAAGAGTAGTGACTGGCGTATTGTGACGAGCAAGTTGCTCGGCCACCATTGACTAGACGTTTTCAGTTGGTGAGAATCTGGAGAATGTGCTGGCCAGGGCAGCAGTCGAACATTTTCTGTATCCAGAAAGGCCCGTACAGGACCTGCAACATGCGGTCGGGCATTATCTTGCTGAACTGTAGGGTTTCGCTGGGATCGAATGAAGGGTAGAGCCACGGGTCGTAACACATCTGAAATGTAGCGTCCACTGTTTAAAGTGCGTCAATGCGAAAATGAGGTGACCGAGACGTGTAACCAATGGCACCCCATACCATCACGCTGGGTGATATGCCAGTATGGCGATGACGAATACACGCTTCCAATGTGCGTTCACCGCGATGTCGCCAAACACGGATGTGATCATCATGATGCTGTAAACAGAATCTGAATTCATGCGAAACAATGACGTTTTGCCATTCGTGCACCCAGGTTGCTCGTTGAGTACACCATCGCAGGCGCTCCTGTCGGTGATGCAGCGTCACGGGTAACCGCAGCCATGGTCTCCGAGCTGATAGTCCATGCTGCTGCAAACGTCGTCGAACTGTTCGTGCTGATGACTGTTGTGTTGCAAACGTCCCCATCTGTTGACTCAGGGATCGAGTCGTGGCTGCACGATCCGTTACAGCCATGCGGATAAGATGCCTGTCATCTCGACTGCTAGTGATACGAGGCCGTTGGGATCCAGCACGGCGTTCCGTATTACCCTCCTGAACCCACCGATTCCATATTCTGCTAACAGTTATTGGATCTCGACCAACGCGAGCAGCAATGTCGCGATACGATAAACCGCAATCGCGATAGGCTACATACAATCCGACCCTTATCAAAGTCGGAAATGTGATGATACGCATTTCTCCTCCTTACACGAGGCATCACAACAACGTTTCACCACGCGTCACAACAACGTTTCACCAGGCAACGCTAGTCAAATGCTGTTTGTGTATGAGAAATCGGTTGGAAATTTTCCTTTTGTCAGCACGTTTTAGGTGTCGCTACCGGCGCCAACCTTGTGTGAATGTTCTGGAAAGCTAATCATTTGCATATCACAGCATCTTCTTCCTGTCGGTTAAATTTCGCGTCTGTAGCACGTCATCTTCGTGGTGTAGCAATTTTAATGGCGAGTAGTGTAGTTCTTTGCGCAGTCGTCGTCCTCTGTACCTAGAAGGTACTTGCGAATAATCCTCTATGTTTCTTCCGTCCCACGTTGGAAAAGGAAACAGCGGGAGGGGAATATTTTGGACGTGATAACGTATGTTAGCTCGTCGGTCGAACTTTCTTGTGTAACAAATTACCGTCAGATCTGTATCGTTTAAATAGTGCGTCAACAACGCTTGAGCCCAGAACAGGTCTGTTCGAGTTAGTCGCGCAGTATTTGTTTTGCCTGTGACTTCATTGTACCAGTGTAGATTTGCGTGCGTGTTTATTACGAATTAACATTGCGTGAAGTTATTAATTGGTGTAGTACGGAAACGCGTTTAGCTAGGACATTGCCATTGAAGCTGGCTTGGCGCTACTATGACCCAATGTGAGACATAATTATATTCACCGGAATATAAGTGAGAATCGATATTAAATTGAAAATTAAAAATAATGAAATATGGCATCTCATATGGCCAGAAAATGTGCTGAGGATAATAGAATACTCAAGTCAAAGGAACGTGCACTTCGAACGGATCGAAGACTGCATTGCTGGGCAAATACCAGAGCTACAGCAGCGTCGAAAAGGAAATAGAAAAAACGGCGCAGAGCGGTTACGTTACGTACCTGGGCCATCAGCCATACGGTGGACAGCGACAGTTTATCATTGTGTAATAATAATACTACTCTGTAAAACCATTCTATTAAAGATAATGTTAATTAATTTACATATTAATGTGAAATACTGGTTATGAGTTTACCTCTACGTTTTCAAGACAATTCTACGGCGTGGCCCCGAACTGTGCATACCGCTTTTTTAATTGCTAATTTCTCATGACATTAACTAAAATAACGAAATATTAAAGTATTTTTCCTCCGAAAAAACCTGGTAGTGAAAAGGTTTAATTGGAGTACTGTGGTAGCTCGCATGTCTGCTGTGCTGTATCGAGCACTAAAAACAGCATTTGCTTCCACGATCACCCCAGTCCCAGTCCACCACTGCATTGTGTAGGAAGCGCCGTTAGCTCCATCCACAGGGGTCAAACTCTGCTATGGACTGATGGTAACACATCCTTGGTTCGCTGTCAGGCCACCAGGAGCGCTGGATGTTTAGCAGCCCGTCATATCGCTTTCTTACTGGGTGGTTTTAGTCTTCTATGTTTTATGTCGTTTCATAGTTAAAAGAAATTGGTTTAGTCACAGTGTGTTTCCGATTACGTCTTCTCTTGTTTATTGCAGTCTTTGCATTGCGTTGTAAAGATATAATTCGTATTTTGATTGCGTTCTTCTCGCATCCGTAATATTGAGTGGCATAAATAATCATTTAAAACAGAAGCAGTTTTGGCCTCTGGTTTTCTGAGGAATTCTGTGTAACTTTTTTTGGTTACGAATCTGAGTTTGAACTGCTCGATTTAAATGCATTGTAAGTATATGGTTCGTATTCTACGTTAATTTTGTTTGGTCCGTTTCTCGTACTTTCTCTCAGTTAATGAGAACTCCGTGTCAGCAGATTTTGACAGTCCTGATACTCAAATTTATTATATCTTTCCACGGAATAAGTATGTAGTTCTGCTTTGAATGGTGTTGCTTTTTGCCGCTGAGTTCAAAGCATTTCACAGTGGTAAGTGAGTAGGTCCTGTGCTTTGTAGTCTTGGTGCCTGGCGCTTTCATCCCTGCATATGCTAAAAATGCGACAGGATTTACGAAAATGCTTTTACACGTCATTAACAGGTAGTACAAACAGTACATTATAGCAGAAGTCAATGAAAATTTCGGTTACCTTCATTAAATGCGTGAGTTTACAAAAACGGATGGTAACAAAAATAAAGTAGAATACGAGCAATATACTTACAGGGCATTTAAATCGAGCAGTTCACATAAGGATCCGTGAAGTGGTAAAAAATAGACGTGAGCCACAAAATACCATCTGACAAAGGCAGTTTCTATTTCATATGAAACAAAAATAAATATGGAATCATTTGCCCCACCTAATTTACGGATGAGAGCAAAAATTAAGTAGAATGTGATTAACATATTTAAGTTGCAATTCAAATAGCGCAATACCTACGAAAGTCGTAATCAGGAAGATAATGTCCACTTCATAAAAGCCACAACGTCGAAATTGCTATATTGTGTTTTACAAATAAATACATTTTACCACCAGACTACCGGACCCACCTATAAACTATAAATCAAAAATGTTGGCATTTAGTACTCGTATTTCGCAAAGCAACTATACGGACTCGCGCCATATTTCTTGTATTCAAAGTTCACTGCCACGCCATGTGGAGCGCTGCTCTCATTTTCTTTTTCCATGTCGTAACACGGGTCTTGGCTTCTGATATTGTGGTGTTCTGTGTTTCACATCGCTGTCACCAGTGACGTTAAGGTATGTCCACACGATACTTTTCCTTCGTGCTCAATCGCAGATCCAGTGGAATAAAAGAGCTTGCACAGAGAATGTGTGGAAAGAACGCATGTACGCATGGGCACCCTCGTGTCCACACGTTGCCTCATTGAGCAAGCAGTCTGCTATGAATTCCCTTCTTTGCTTGGTAGCATGAGTTACGTTTAGTGTCATTTAGAGAAGACATAAAAAGAAAACGCAGAAACGACCGTATGTAAAGAAGTTTCTAAATGACAGAGGTACGAGAAATACGAAGTGACGACAACGGTTTGCTTGCACATCTCAGTCGGAGATCATAGCTAGATTTTCGATTCTCTGTTTGGAAACTGCAGGGACAAGGGCGTCCACTCGTAACATGATGTTGACTCTCCTGCCAACACAAAAACTGTGAGATAAATTGCAATGAAATACCTTTTCACTAAACATATGTGGCGACACATCGACACAAACGACGTCCACCATCTTGTCAAACTCTTCGTCAATCAAAATTTGTCTCAAACAGGTCAAACACAATTTATGCTTGACAAACACGTCAACTAGCACCTTAGGTGGTCAAATATTTGGCAAGCACAGTTACGTTTGACAAAATGTTTGATTGTTTACGGGAGCTTTAAGAGTACAAGAACACATGGACACACTAACTTTTAACATCTTGCGTATTTATTGGTTATTTTTCTTTGAATACTGTTAAACCTAATATAGATGTGGTGAAAAACATGTTTTGTGAGATTCTGAATGGGTTGTGGTATATTACGTCTTGGATTTCATCATACAGCAACCAATTAGAATTCCTAAGAGGAGGAACATCAGTTTAATAGGTTTCTTTTACCTGTAGTCAAGTGATCGTGTTGCTGGACATTACAACTTGAATTTAATCATTTCCACAAACGCAGTTTGTGTTTGAAGTTGGTTGTTTACTGTGGGGGAATCGGCTTTTGTGTTCAGTGTCATCATGGACTCTGTTGAATCTATTTTAAATGCTAACAGAACAGAAAATTACCAGCAAAAATTAGCCGCAGAGGAACTAAGTTTTCCCAAACCAGATCCGTTGGAAAAGTGACGAAATGAAATAAGAGTGACTACAAGCGAACATTTAACAAAGAATTTACAGTAAGCCTAAGTGGTAAGAAAGTCTGCTTTCAGCCCGTAGGTTATTTTGTGGCTTAACAGGGACAAGGGTGACAATAAAATTTCGGTAGCGAGTAACCGGTGACTTATATACCAGCTTGAACTATTTATTGCGCGTTTCAGTACAAAGCATTTCAGTGATTGTTCCTGACACTGATAAATAATGAAGATAGGTTCTTATTTGTGAAGGTTAGCTATGTTTCAGCGCGTCATTTGCATTTTATTGGCTTACACAACTGTAACAGTGAAAGATGATAAGTAGACTAACATCCTCGGACGCGACGAATTTGGAAAATTCATAGATGCCAGAATCCACTAGAACGTAGGTTGTCTTTTTCAGTTTTGTATTTCCTTCATCATCAATGTGCTTCTTTCTATTTCTAGTAGTTTGTAGAGGAGCTACACGTACTCCATTTCTTTTGTTGAGATGTCAGGCTCCTCGGCTGTTGTACTTTTAAGTCGCCGTAGCATGAATATCCGTCCACAGTTTCGTATGCACATATTTTTCATAAATTTCTCGCTTATTCTTCTCTGTTTTCCTACTACGAAACTAAGAAATCTTATTCTTTACAGTAACTTTTGATGGCCGGAGTAGAGAGGGTATAAAATGTGGAGTGGATATGGCAAGGAAAGCGTTTCTCAAGAAGAGAAATTTGTTAACCTCGAGTATAGATTTAAGTGTCAGGAAGCCCTTTCTGAAAGTATTTGTATGGAGTACAGCTATGTATGGAAGTAAAACATGGACGATAAATAGTTTAGACAAGAAGAAAATAGAAGCTTTGGAAAGGTGGTGCTACAGAAGAATGCTGAAGATTAGATGGGTAGATCACATAACTAATGAGGAGGTATTGAATAGAATTGAGAAAAGAGGAATTTGTAGCACAACTTGAGTAGAAGGAGGGGTCGGTTGGTAGGATGCGTTCTGAGGCAAGAGGGATCGTCAGTTTAGTTTTGGAGGGAGGCGCGGAGGGTAAAAATCGTAGAGGGAGACCAAGAGATGAATACACTAAGTAGATTCAGAAGGATATAGGTTGCAGTAGTTCCTCGGAGATGAAGCTTGCACAGAGTAGCTCCATGAAGCCAGTCTCTGGACTGAAGACAACAACAACAAGTAACACATCGTGAGATGATGCTCGGCAACAGTGTCGTCTATTAACTATCCATTGTGGGTGTTCATAGAGTCTTAGGTAGCATCTGCTATAGTACAGCTGAGATTATGAACAAATTTATACAACTGCAGGCATTGCCAATAACGATAATAATAATAATAATAATAATAATAGTAATAACTACAACAATAATAGTAATATACATAACTTTTGTGATGAAAGGAAGAATATCTCTGTGGAATTTCGTTGTTTTGTACACAATTAACTACAATTAAGGGTTTCATTACTCTCTGCTTGGCATTTTTGTGTAAGTTGTGGTTTTCGTGCTTTTTTATTTTTTCGGGCAAATTTACAAAATGATTAACAGCTATCTTAAGCCACGAAATAACCTACGGGCTGAAAGCAGACATTCTTACCACTTAGGCTTACTGTAAATTCTTTGTTAAATGTTCGCTTGTAGTCACTCTTATTTCATTTCGTCACTTTTCCAACGGATCTGGTCTGGGAAAACTTAGTTCTTCTGCGGCTAATTTTTGCTGGTAATTTCCTGTTCTGTTAGCATTTAAAATAGATTCAACAGAGTCCATGATGACATTGAACACGAAAGCCGATTCCCCCACAGTAAACAACCAACTTCAAACACAAACTGCGTTTGTGGAAATGATTAAATTCAAGTTGTAATGTCCAGCAACACGATCACTTGACTACAGGTAAAAGAAACCTATTAAACTGATGTTCCTCCTCTTAGGAATTCTAATTGATTGCTGTATGATGAAATCCAAGACGTAATATACCACAACCCATTCAGAAACTCACAAAACAGGTTTTTCACCACATCTATATTAGGTTTAACAGTATCCAAAGAAAAATAACCAATAAATACGCAAGATGTTAAAAGTTAGTGTGTCCATGTGTTCTTGTACTCTTAAAGCTCACGTAAACAATCAAACATTTTGTCAAACGTAACTGTGCTTGCCAAATATTTGACCACCTAAGGTGCTAGTTGACGTGTTTGTCAAGCATAAATTGTGTTTGACGTGTTTCAGACAAATTTTGATTGACGAAGAGTTTGACAAGACGGTGGGCGTCGTTTGTGTCGATGTGTCGCCACATATGTTTAGTGAAAAGGTATTTCATTGCAATTTATCTCACAGTTTTTGTGTTGGCAGGAGAGCCAACACCGTGTTACGAGTGGAGGCCGAAATGCACGCATTTGAGCTCACGCAGGCTGGCGTGAAGAGGGAAGAACTATACTGACGTGAGGTCTGGAACATGACAAGGAATGAGAATTCAATAAGCGGACATAATTAGTTTGATACTTAACTTTAATCCATTAATGATGAACGTCGCTCTTGACGGTACATGATTCACAATATTATCTGTTCAGAATACATTCTTGAAGTAATTACAGGAACTGAATATGGCGCCTTGCTAGGACGTAGCAAATGACGTAGTTGAAGGCTATGCTAAGCTGTCGTCTCTGCAAATGAGAGCGTATGTATACAGTGAACCATCGCTAGCAAAGTCTGCTGCACAACTGGGGCGAGTGCTAGGGAGTCTCCCTAGACTAGACCTGCCGTGTGGCGGCGCTCGGTCTGCAATCACTGATAGTGGCGACACGCGGGTCCGACGTATACTAACGGACCGCGGCCGATTTAAAGGCTACCACCTAGCAAGTGTGTTGTCTGGCGGTGACACCACAACAGTATCTTGACTTTTCACAACTATGAAAATTACTATCGAGTATAAAAACGAAATAGCATTGACAACTACTGAAATGGTAGAGGTATCACATCTCTCACAGCCATATATTAGGCATGAAAAGGTTATGAAAAAAATCAACATTTTACGCACACAGTAACATACAAGCGGAGTGGAATGAAATAAAAGAAATCGAAGTTCTCCGGTTTTCCCACGGCCAATGAGGGCTATATGTTGCTATGTTGTGGTATTTGAGTCAACTGTCGTTAGAGGACCAAGTCGACGAGAGTGAATTTTCGCGTACATGTGTCGTCTTTTTCAATGTGAGGGCAAAGTAACGCTGAAGAAGTTATTAAACGTTTCGCTGTCCATTCGCAGAAAGTTACGTAAACATCAGGTTCTGAGTGTATTTCCATTAATGGGTTCTCAGTTGTGTATTGCTCATTTTAATCCAGTCCCTGGACCAGTTTCTTATTTTCTTTTCTTTGAAAACAATGCCAATATTAGGCATGTTTTATTTCCATTTGTAGTCATTCTCATTAGTGCCAAAATACAGCACACATGAAAAGTGTCTGCTTCAAAAGTGAGGTTAAATTGACAAGCTTGATTGGTACATGTACAGGTTTGTTTGACACATCTGCGGCTTCATAAGAGCGATCTTGACAGGTAAGTTTGCTCTTTTAGGAGGGCCTTAACATGTTTAATAAGTTTAATTGTCCATTCGCAAGAAAGTTGTTTTAATCATAAGGTTCTGAGATTAATGTTTCCTTTAGCAGATTTTCACGGGGAAATCATTTTAAGCCATTCCCTGGACCAGAGTCTTCTTCTTCTTCTTCTTCTTCTTCTTCTTCTTTAAACACAGTGTCAAAGACTGCATTTTTGGCCATTCAAACTACTGTTAAAATACGCACGAACACGAACAGCGTCTGCTTCAAAGTGGGATTTAACTGACAAACATTGTTTGAACGTGTAGGAGCTTGCTTGGCAAATCCGTGGTTAGATTTTGCCAAACACGTTTGATCGTTTATGGGGCCTTTACACAGCAGCCGCCATTGCTCTGCAAGTCTTCCTGTAGTTGTGAGCTGTCTGCTAGGGCGAGCACCTGTTGGTAGACGGTAGGTATCGCTAAAGGGCGATGGCTACAAGCGCAGGGGGCTGTGTGCTCGGCTCTGTCCAGTAACAGGTGTCGGCGAATGAAGTGGGACCACAGTGGCGCCTGTTGGAGACGTAATGGAGCCCGGGCCCTGGAGGGAGTGACGCAGGTGCTCCGGCGGAGGGAATCCGCGGCTTATTGGGGGCAGCAGCTGGACGGGCCGTGGTCCAGGCGGCAGCGGCAGCGGCAGCGGCAGATGGCCTTATTTCCCGCCCGCCTCTGCCCTGCTGGCCCTGGACGGCCTCTCCAGTAATGGCGGATGCTGCCGCCTTAAAGGGGATGTCGCGGGGCGCCGTCTCCTCACGCGGCCGAGACACGCGGCCGAGACACGCCGGATTGGACACCTGTAGTGGGGGCACACTGAACTGCCAAGCACGCTCCCAGCTGCTCTCGTAAAGGGAATGAACCCCTACATTTTGCGAGTGAGAAGGAATTCGCTGCAGATTGCAATTAAATCCATTAAATCATCTTAAGTCTGCTGTAATATAGTCGATTTCCAGGCTCCTAGCTTCCTCTTCCGATGTACTAGATACGAATTTTAAAGATACTGTCCGATTATTCATCGCAATAAAAATCCTTATTTGACTAAACGTCTTTTTTCTTGAGTTATCACTCTTCTGACTTGTTTGAAGCGGCCCGCCACGCATACCTCTCCACCGACGACGTTTTCATCATAGACTAGCACTTCCTACCTACGTTGTCAATTATTTACTGGACATATCCCAATCGCTACCTTCCTCTACAGTTTTCACCGCCTACGCCAACCTCTAGTACCATGGAAGTTACGCCCTGAGGTCTTAACAGATGTCCCACCATCCTGTCCCTTCTTCTAGTAAACCACAGTTCGGATTTCAGACATGCTGTTCCACTGAGACAGCAATATAAAATTTCACTGCCCACATAATAGAGTCTTTAAAGAGTAAAATGTCACCACTAGGAATTTTCTGTGACTTATCCAAAGCATTTTATTGGATGAACCATGACATTGTGTTACAGAAATTACAATTCTGTGGTATAAATGGTGCAGCATATGGGTGGTTTATGTCATATCTACAGAACAGGAAGCAAAAAGTTTCTTTATGTGGTTGAAGTTCAAATGGTTCAAATGGCTCTAAGCACTATGAGACTTAACATATGAGGTCATCAGTCCCCTAAACTTAGAACTACTTAAACCTAACTAACCTAAGGACATCACACACATCCATGCCCGAGGCAGGATTCGAACCTGCGACTGTAGCAACAGGACGGTTTGGGACTGAAGCGCCTAGAACAGCTCGGCCACCGTGGCCGGCTATATGGTTTAGGTGATTTAAGAAAGTTTGCCATTACATCTAACTGGGGTGAAATCAGACTAGGTGTTCCACACGGTTCGATCATGGTTATCCTTCTATTCTTAATATATGTGAATGGCCTCCCTGCTTATCTGAAACAAGAAGCTAATCTGACAATGTTTGCTGATAATATAAGCATCATTATTAATCCAGTAAAAGAAACTCCAATAGAAAATGATACAAATAATGTCTTTAGAAAAGTTACTAATCGGTTTTCTGCGAATGGGCTTGCTCTGCCCGCATCTCGTGGTCGTGCGGTAGCGTTCTCGCTTCCCACGCCCGGGTTCCCGGGTTCGATTCCCGGCGGGGTCAGGGATTTTCTCTGCCTCGTGATGGCTGGGTGTTGTGTGTTGTCCTTAGGTTAGTTAGGTTTCAGTAGTTCTAAGTTCTAGGGGACTTATGACCACAGCAGTTGAGTCCTATAGTGCTCAGAGCCATTTGAACCATTTTTTGGGCTTGCTCTGAACTTAGAAAAAAAAACACAGTGGATTCAATTTTCTGCTGCAAGGAGTACAGTTCCTTCAATAAACATAACACATCAACAGAAATCAATAGCCAGGGTAGAGATAATAAGTTTTTGGGTGTACATATAGATTAGAATAGTATTAGGAAAATTAATATTTTGGATCACCTAAAACTACTAGGTTCAGCAACATTTACAATCAGAATAATTGCCAATTTTGAGGATAGAGAACTTAGTAAGCTAACATACTTTGCGTACTTTCACTCTTTGATGTCATACGGAATATTATTTTGGGGTAACTCAACACTTAGGCAAAAAGTATTCACTGCGCAAAAGAAAGTGGTTAGAATAATGTGTGGGTCTCATGTTGCACATCTTCTAGGCATCTCTTTAAAAGGTTAGGAACTCTTACAACAGCCCTACAGTACATTTATTCAGTTATGAAATTTGTTCTCAACAACATGGACCAGTTTAAAAACAACAGTCACATTTATGATTATAATAGCAGAAGAAAGAAACACTTACACTATCTTCTACTTAACCTGTCTTTGGCAGAGAAATGGGTAAAATACGCTGCCGTAAAACTTATCGATGAATTACCAGATGAACTAACATATCTGACAGATAGCAACAATAGTTTCAAAAATAAACTGAAATCATATCTGCCTGACAACTCGTTCTATACCACAGATGAGTTCTTGAATAGGAAAAAATAAATATATAAGTATAATAAATGCATTTTTGTCATTTAAGGGCATGGGATAGGTAATAAAAATTTTAAGCTTAAAAAATAACCTTGATTAATTTGTGCATTTCATATGTACTTGGCACGTTCCACATCATAACGGGTACCTTGAGATTGATCAATGGAACACGTAACTAGCTAACTAGCAATGTTTTGGTCCCTCTGAGCAATTAAATGTCACACAGCACGACTGATTCGGCTGGAAGTACAGCTGCATAACCCAACACGTAAAGTAATTAAAAAGACACGAGGAACGTTGATGCTCCAGTTAAAAAGTGGCATGAATTTAACCAGCATTATTACCCTTGCCATCAACATGTTAAATAGCCTCATCCTGTTATAAAAGATATTCAGGTCGTTTTTGCTCCGTAAATATGTTCAAATGGCTCTGAGCACTATGGGACTTAACATCTGAGGTCATCAGTCCCCTAGAACTTAGAACTACTTAAACCTAACTAACCTAAGGACATCACATACATCCATGCCCGAGGCAGGATTCGAACCTGCGACCGTAAGTATGTTGATTACATCTTTGGCTACATAACTGAAACAGTAACATACACTGGTGAGCCAAAACATTATGGCCTATACACACAGCGAGATTAAACTCCAGCCGGCCGGGGTGGCCGAGCGGTTCTAGGCGCTACGGTAGCAGGTTCGAATCCTGCCTCGGGCATGGATGTATGTGACGTCCTTAGGTTAGTTAGGTTTAAGTAGTTATAAGTTCTAGGGGACTGATGACCTCAGCAGTTTAAGTCCCATAGTGCTTTGAGCCATTTGAACCATTTGATTAAATTCCGCCTTCTGACACAGCAGGGACGTGACACGGAAAGGGAAGTACTGAAACGTAGCAAAGATGAATGGAAAATCATTTGAGTGTCGACACGGCAGTAAATGGCAAAATGCACTGACGTAAGCGACTATAACAAAGGGCTGACCCTGAACCTGGTAACGGGCACCTAGGAAACTGCGAAGCTAGTCGGTTGTTCGTGATCTTCTATCGTGAAAATCCATAAAAAGTGGCTGAAGTACCGTGGAAACAGAAGTAGACGAAAAGTTGTTGGATATCCACGCCGCATCACGGAACGTAGCGCTCACAGGCTATACTGTTCTGTAAAGAAGATTAGGCGGTACAATGAGGGTACAAGCACAAATGATTAGGAGCATACCGTTCAGCGCGTGTGTTGAATATGGGGCACCATAACAGACGATCCCTACGCGTACTCCTGATGACCCAACGGCAGTGTCAGTTACGATAGCAGTGTGCAAGGGATTGTCGGGATCGGACCGTGGATCGAATAGTCACGTGATCATCGAACGTGGACTACGGACAAGTGAAAACGCATAGCATGGTCGGATGAATCAAGTCGATGCCTGTGTACGGATACCCTGTCATCCAGTCGAACGGCTTCTCGAAACACAGATCGCACCATGGATGCAGGCCGGTGGGGGCAGTACCAGTATGCATGTGACAGCTTTTGTACATAGCATGTTCCAAAACGACGATCATAAAGACAGAGTTTTCCGGTGCTCATACCTCTGGTTCCATTGGTGATGAAAAAGTAGAGTCGAGTATTTTGTATAGCCCTTGGGTTAAAGACCACTGAATACCGAACAGAAGGAGTGTCTTAATGTCACTAGCTTACGGTACAGGGTCAAAGTATGAATACTACACACTTCCCCCTGGTTAGGCAAGTGGAACAAATCGATTGGTTCGTTTGCATTCTCTGGAGGGTCTTATGGGACTTATGCACTTCGTCTTCAGGCCACAACTGGCCCATCGGGACCATCCGACCGCCGTGTCATCCTCATGTGAGGATGCGGATAGGAGGGGCGTGTGGTCAGAACACCGCTCTTCCGGTCGTTATGATGGTTTTCTTTGACCGGAGCCGCTACTGTTCGGTCGAGTATCTCCTCAATTGGCATCACGAGGCTGAGTGCACCCCGAAAAAATCTCGACAGTGAATGGCGGCTTGGATGGTCACCCATCCAAGTGCCGGCCACGCCCGACAGCGCTTAACTCCGGTGATCTGACGGGAACCGATGTACCCACTGCGGCAAGGCCGTTGCCATATGGGGATTATGGAGGCACCATTATTTCATGAGCGTTTGCTCGGGAAACCCAAAAAAGGGTTTTCTTACTATACTTTCTCCGCCGCAATCGTACCGAAACCCAAACAAGGATCCAAGGCGACTACGCACAGCAAATGCCTGAAACTTTTACGACGTATTGGTATGATTCCGATATCGAAGATGTCTTTATCCATTTCCAAGATACAGAGGTTCAAAGTTATCCTACTTGTACATGTAAAATCGGTGTTCGGCGAAAATGTAGTTTATATAGTGACGGGACACGAAGAAATATGCTGTAAAGTGTCTTTGTTATCATCTGGGAACTCCACGTTGTAGTGGAAACATATGCAATCTGGTCTGCAGTTTGAAATTACTTTCCCGTTACTTCAGTTTCACACAAGTAATGTATTAAAATTTTTATGTCGCGTCAAGTTCTTTTCATACGAGTTCTACGGCCTGCTGTGGAAAGGGAAAGAGAGCAACCAGCGGAAAAATGCCCCTATCGGAGCACAAAAAATGCGAATATGTTCCTGTTTATTCAAATGACTCTGACTGAAAAGTGGGATACCAGCCTTTTCATTCAAACTTGCTCTGCACTTTCAAACATTTTCCCAAAAGTTTTGGCATAACGTCTTCTTATACTAAGAGAAAAGAACACGATGGCAGTGACAAAGAGACGGAAAAGTAATAAATACTGGAAGATAGTAGGCAGTGGTTGTGTTATAGAAAGAGTACAGGAGACAATGGCAGTATAAGAAAAAGAAAGGGACTCAGTGGCAATGGCACATAGTTGACAGTGACAGATAAGTGCTAAGAAAAGAGTGTCGGTACCACACGACGGGCATCACGAAGTTGGTAATGGCATGGTACGTTTCTGTCAGTCGACTGTATTTCTTGCTGCATTTCTCGTAATGATTTTTCGTACGCTTGGAGAAGTACAAGTTAAGCAAATCTCTCGTTTACTGTGTTAACTTGTTCCTTATTCATTTCTACTCCTGTCCAGCTCTCTTCTGACAACAGTTGATGTACCACTCTGTAGCCCTCCTCTCCTTACTGTTATGCATGAAGTTCTACATAACAGATACAAAAGATTTATAAATCTGTCACTCTTCAATAGAATATCTTTTCAGAAGCTGTCACGCCCTGGACACTATGAAAGACTGTAAATATTTTTCAAATGGCAAACACACAAAAAGGGGCCAGTGGATGAAAGTTCGAACGGAAGTACCCCCGCCGCTGGAGCTTCGGAGGGGGGACGCATACATCTCATTGGCAGCGGCATAACCATTCGTGACAGCGCTCTCGTTCAGTGGTGGCGGGTGTAGGAAACGGAGCGGCGTAACTGGCGGCGCGAATATTTGAAAAGTGTGGCCGACCAGATAGCGGCCGATACCGCAAGAACGAAGGGGAGTGTGGCTGTGACACAGGATACGATGAAAGAGAGACACAGAGAGATGATGACAATGAGCTGGGCCGAATGAGTGGGTGAGAAGGGGCAACTGGGAGCGGATGGGTATGAGCCACTCATAGCAATGGAGTAGTGGCTGTCAGTGAATTACACTGACGCGCGAATACTTTCGCATGCTCAAACGTTTGGAAAAATTTTTAAAGGTACCGACGAAGGTAGAATGGGGCAAAGGGTACCCCACTTTTCAGTCAGTCTTTTAAATAAACAGGAGCATATTCTCGTTTGTTGTGCTGCGGTGGGAGCATTTTTTCGCTTTTGTATGTCCTTCCTTTTAGCAGGAGGTCTCTGGGACGACGGCCGTTTACTATCGTCACAGCCGACCGGAGTGGCCGAGTGGTTCTAGGCGCTTCAATCTGGAACTGCGGGACCGCTACGATCGCAGGTTCGAATCCTGCCTCGGGCATGGATGTGTGTGATGTACTTAGGTTAGTTAGGTTTAATTACTTTTAAGTTCTAGGGGACTGATGACCTCAGATGTTAAGTCCCATAGTGCTCAGAGCCATTTGAACCATTTGCACCATCGTGACAAATAAATAAAAACACCTACAGCCGTCCTTATGATTTTATTTTATTTTGTCGCCACCAGTTTCAACACTTCAGTGCGTCATCTTCAGGCTGTTTTTGATGCGATACAGGTTGATATGAACCCCATGTATTATACATCAGTAGCCAGCATTACTGTATATGCAGTTGATGGTTGGGGTGCTGACACACAATAAGCGTATACAGTAATGCTGGCAACTGATGTGTTATACCTGTAGCGCATAAAAAACAGCCTGTGATGAATCACTGAAGTGTTGAAACTGGTGGCGACAAAATAAAATAAAATCATAAGGACAGCTGTAGGTGTTTTTATTTATGTCATTTTTCCACTGGTTATACTTTGAGAAGCATTCAAAGGACCTGTGGTAGCAATCAAAGGGATCAAGACAGATGTGGGTTTCGTAAATATTATTACAGACTACCTGCATCTCTTCATGCTTGATGTCCCCCGATGGCGACGGCATCTTCCAGAAGCATACCTATGTTGCAAGGCCAATATTGTGCTACAGCTACTTGGTGAGCACGATTACTAGCTCACGTTAATATCTTGGCCGACAAAGTAGCTTTATCTGAACACTCTACTGGGAGCCAGTTGAACCCCCACTGAGTACCATCCTGTAGTTTACCGAAACTGTTTGACCTGTGTGTAGACACATGGTGCCATGTACCTCCTGAAAACTACAAAAGACCACGAATAATCACTACTGTATCGCGCTCCACAGGTAGACCGTCGCGCTATTCAGCAGGTTGTCCTAATGTTTCGGGACATCACTGTATTTTACAATCGGTGCCGATAATATAATATTGCTATTCGTAAAAAGTTCTGTTCTTACGACTCAGGTGTCAAGATTGTCTACCAATGTGTTTGTACAGGCTAGAAGCGCCCTGGTAAGCGAAGCTAGTCCAATATGCTGTTGGTTTAGTACTCCGCGATGAAGCGCCAGCCAGTCTTCTGATGGCTGTCCCCCCTTAATAAATTTGGGTCTGCTTGTTGTTTACATCAAAAACTTCCTATGTCTGTCACCCTCGCCTCTAGCTTAAGTAGATGTCACCATTACATTACTGTTGATAATAATTCAGTCCCGGTTATATTAATATTGATCTAATCACTAATTTGCTGCGTCATGTCGGTGCGCAAACACTGATTCTCATTCTTCCAGAGAACCTTCAAATCGCATATCACATAAAGATCTACTGTAAGTTACTTGAGTGTTAGTGTTCGCCCGACGGCTCCCAAGCAGACAGCGTCGACTGCTTAGGTCGCAGGGAGCTTCGCATGTCTTCAGACTATATCTCCGGTGCTGTTTTCCTTGATGAATTCTCTGAATGATGGCCAGTCAAAAGTCATGTCAGCGTGTAACCTCCCCCTCACTTATCGACCTTAATGACAGTGAAAAACTAAACCGCGTGTACCTAATGGAAATTTGGGAAAAGCAATCGTCACCGAAGTTAATCTGTCGGTAAAGAGGGAGGAAAGGGTTACATCTAAATGAAAGGAAATATGCAAATGAAACTGGTGGAAATTAATTTTGGTAAAGTTAATAAAGAAAGTAAATGTGCGGCCGTTACGTTAACAATTAACTAGCGGTAATTAGATATTTGAGATTTGGGGGAAATTACGGTCGCCAGTCCTATGGACAGTTACTATAGTAACTGAAAAAGAAAGGTTATTACACATATAATTAGCACTAGAAGCGTGGCAACTGAAGGTTGACACGTGTAGTGTGAAAACTGAAAGTTTGTCAGAAGTAATACATTTCGCTACACTCTGACTTAATTTAGCAAAAGAATTAATAAAACCGGAAAACTGAAAGTTAATTTAGTGACTGAAATTAATGGTGAGCTTTGTTTCTGAAGCACATCGAAATTCAGTAAAATACGGTTAGTCTTGGACTACCTCAACAATCATTTCAAAAGCTACTTGAATCTACGCAATTTAGAAATAAGAGATTTAACATTGAACTTGAATTAAATGATTCTGAACAATTAATAATAGTAAAATTTAGTACGTACCAAGCTGAGCTTCAGTCACAGGTAAGCTAAAATACGGTAACAAAACTCGCACTCTTAATTTGTGCTTGTGTAATCTAAATATTGTAGCCAGCTATGAATACTTTAACTGAACTTTGAAATTAAAGCAGTGAAATAGAATAATATTGCTTTAATGCTGACGTTTGAATTTCGACGACACTCGGGTTCATTCCGGAAAAGGAAGGGACCCTGCTTGGTAATGCAATTGGGACAATGAGCAACAAAGGTTCATGCTACGTTGCTGTAATTTTGTGATTTGAACAGTTTTAAAAGCTGAGGTCTGCCATACAGTTCTAAAACTTTACGTGCCTCCAGTCTTCCTTGTTGGTTGATTGAAGGTTTGAAGCCGTCGATCGAGGAGGTGGCGACAGTCACTCATTGTCGGCCGTCGCTGTTGCTGAAGCTGGATGTTGGCGCGCCTCCTTCTCGACACGGTCACCAGGCGAAACGGGCTCTTGATGTGCGCCAGCTAATGCTTCCCGTCCGCGACACCGTGTCAGAAACTATCATCGCAAGTCGAGCGCAATTACATGCTGCCAAACCCCGAAAGCGCGGCAACTCGCGGGAGCTTCACACAACACACCTGCTCCACTGCACCCCCAGCCAGACTCTCTCTGCCCGCGCTCCACGCGACCGAGTTAACACTACCAAAGATGCTAAACCCTTTGGTTCTCCACACGACCTATCGATGTATTCGTTCGATAGCATAGTTTTCCCTAGGCAAGACCCAGCGTAAAAATACAAATAATCTTTACACAACAAACCAATTATACATCGACATAAATGCATATATACACAAAAAATAAAACAATTGCAATATACAAAGACACAGAAACGTCATATCTTCAGGTAACAAAATAAGGGGAAAAAATATAGCACAATAGATGGAAACAGGAGGATATGCATTTCCGGCGTTACAAGCGTCTGACGTCACAGCAAACGCGGTCACGATAGAGAGGCGCAGCATTACCGCAAAGTGTCATTTAGTCATCGCGCACTGCGTCAAGTTGTCTGCTTGCTTAGCTGAGTGATAACGTGTTTGCCTACAATGCAGCGCAATCGGGTTCGATTCCCAGCCAGGTTGAAGATTTTCTCCACTCATCGACTGGGCGTTGTGTTGTAATCATCATCTCATCATCACCGACATGCAAATCACTCAATGTCGCGTCACCGGAAATAAGACTTGCAATTCGGCGGCCGAACGTCCGTGGATGGGACTCACGGCCATCAATGCCACACTATCATTTCATTTACTCCACACTTGAGGAAAAAAACGCATTCTTGCTTTGGTGCGTATAGGAAAGAGTCGTTTTTTATATGTTGAGAATACTCCCACTTATTACAACAAAAATCATCACTTGACACAGACAATTTGCCACCCAGCAACTTGCCGGGTGACAGGCTCGGCGGGCGGGCTATCTGTCCTTGCTATTTGCTAGCCAAGAGTAATGCGCGCTGTTAAACGTATGGCTAAATTTGCTCCGTGCGAAACAGGCTCTACAGAGTGTTTTCCATATCGACAGACTCAAGTATTTGTCCGCACCAGGAGTTTTCCTGGCGTGAATTCTCAGGATAACCGACGCTCGGTGGGCAGCGAACTTCTGGAATCTTTAACAAACTTACTAAAATACTGTACTAGCCTCTACAGAATTTATATCCCTTACTGATAGTAAGTCTTCTATTCTTACACATACAAACGAGGCTCATAGTTACAAACACCCTGAAGCACTAAGAAGGCATAGTCGGATGTCAATGTAACATCGTACGCGTACACATCAGCGTCGGGTATGTATGTCATTAAGAGTAGTAATTCCCCGTAATAGATACCACGACAACCAGAGTGCATTGACGCTGTTCGTGTTTAATATTGTTACCAGCCTTGGTGGGCTATAGAGACGGCGTGAACAGCGTCCGATATTGAGTGATCAGTGTAAAGTACACGGAGAGCAGCGTACTCGTTTAAGACAGCGTTATCAGCGCCTGTCAGAGTTTGAAAGGAGCTTCATTGTGGGTCTGCATTTGGCCGTCTGGTCGAATTCTACAATACCGAGATTTGTGGGACATTCAGATATTACTGTGGCCCGATTTGGACTGCGTGCGACCGCGAGGGCAGGCGTGATTGCCAAAGATCCCGCCCGACCACCAGAGAAGGGTGGATCGCCGTATTGTGCACTAAGCGCCATCCTAACCCACTCACATCTGCGTCTGCTGTCCTGCAGTAAGTGATGGCCCACCTGCAAGATTCTGTGTCGGCCCGAATCATAGATCTCAGACTAGCAGCAGTCAGACTAATGAATTACCATGTGTTGTTAACCCCACAACGTAAGCGGCTACTTTTTTGTGGTACGGTGACCCTGAAATATGTACTGTTGATGAATGGCGTTGCGTTGTGTTCAGCAATGGACATCATCCTAGCGGAAGATGCCACTCTTCCAACGTTTTGGAGGCGCACTGCGGTGCTGAGTCTGGCGACATGGTGTGATGATCCATGGGGTATAACGTCAGGTCACTACTGGCAGTAAATAAGAAAATCTTGACAAGACAGTGGTACGTCGTCGACATCCGCGTCCTCATATTTTACCTCTCATGCGACGATATCGTGGTGCCATTTTTCAACATGACAGAGCTTATTCACACAATACATGTGTCTCTATGAACTGTCTGCATGATTCTGAGTTACTCAAGTATCCAGCAAGATTCCCAATTTTGTCCCCGGGACCGGCTTGGATGTCAACTTACCAGTGTTAGTGTCAAGAATACCAAAAACAATTTACAACAATTGTGGGCCATCTTACTTCAGGAGTGGATACGTCGGCCTTATGACATTATTCCGAATCAGTACATCCAAACAGGCCGGCTCCCATATCCAAATGACTATGTCCGAAGATTCGTTTCACACTTTAAAATTATGAAAATAGTTCTGATGATTGAGGTAATTTTTAAATTCGCGACAAAAACAGATGAATTAACTAATCTTTTCTGTAAACTAGCTTTCTGAATGTGGTTACTGCGATGTGGATAAGTACATCCAGCAAGGTGTACATAAATCAGAAAATCGTTACTGAATATTAAACACATGTAACATATGGAACTTTCATGCGGATAACGCTAGCCACTCTCAAAAGAATTTTCAAACACGAACTCAGAATACATTGGAAATCGCCGTACTAAAGGAGCTGTCAATATTTCGCTCCTCTTATCTTTCCATATTTACTTCCTCTAAGCACACTGTGAACACACAGTACTCGTTTCTCTGAAACTGCGTTAAATCTTCATGTAGAATGTATCATCTCTTGCAGCTCGTGTAAAGTATTCGATTGGAAGTAATTTATCCCATCCTTTGTCCTAGTTAATAGTTCTGCACTATTATTTTTAACTGAAGACGATTAAAGGAACCACAGTGTATCAGTACAATCTGCGGAAACTGATTAAATTTAAATGTCAAACAAAATTGTGTCTGTTTCGATGGCTATCGTATTCAAATGTGTTTATTTAAATAATGAATGCTATTGGCTGAACGCTAATACGAAAATTTTCCGCTGCTACATGCTGATTAACATATACATAGCGTTGCCTCACCATTAAATACGCAGATGGCGTATTAAGCTACAGTATTACAGAGTGCTATGCTGTTGATACAGTTACTAGTGGAAAATTGTTTTAGTTCTGCTAGATTAGCAACACTAATTTACAGCGACCACGCTTTCAGTTGGCAGATACATTTATTTTACGTTTAAACAGAGAATAGTACCCTTTTTTGTTTTAATTTTCCCTCCCTTTTCTTCTCCCCACTCCCTTTAATTCTCCCCCCCTCCCCCTCCCCCCTCTCTCTCTCTCTCTCCCCTCTCTCTCTCCTCTCCTTTTTTTTGCCCTTTTGTGTGTGTGTGTGTGTGTGTGTGTTCTCAGCGCTCCTATAATTCTGACTTTGTATTTATGACTGTGGAGTGTTACAAAACATTTGTCTCCTCTTTATTCTGATATGATGATTGCCGGAAACAATGACTCCAATTCGCAGACATTCCCAACTTGACACACATGCAGCATTTTTCAGTACTAACCTCTTAGCTGAGCCAGTTAGACGGTGGGAAATGTATAATACGAAGTAGGAGCAAAGAAATCCTTCTGCGCATCAAGTCCGATGTAGGTATAAAAGCTGGGAGATAAAAAATAACACAACATCGTTTTCTAAAGCGAAAAAACGTGGCCTTGTAAGTGTACTGGTTAGTAAACACCGCTTAGACTTAGTATAATATTTTGATCCTGGTAACGAAATAGTTTGTTTTCAGGTCAAAATGCATTACACGTTCGACGTAGTTCTCTTCAAGATCAGTGTGCTTTATCCAATGTCCTTCCGTTGAGTTGATCCCATCACTGAGTTGGGATCCTGGAAACTCTATAAATCTCACAGATAGGCCTGCAATGATCCATGAATTCGACTTTAAAAATTTCCAAACATTTGTTTATAGCAGTAATAGGATTTGTCGCCCTAGGAAGAGCTTCGACAGTGTAAAGTGGCACAAAACGTCTGCAATCTTGAGGAAAACAGGTATACGATATAAAGTAAGACAGGTAACATGCAGTATGTACAAAAGCAACCAAAAACAATAACGACGGAGGTCCAGGGCATAAGTTCTCAAATTAAAAAGGGCATAAGGCGACGATGTAACTTTTCTCCTCTGCTGTTGAACCTGTATATCGAACAATCAAGGAAGGAAACAAAACAAAGATTCGGAACTGTCATCAAAATTTAGTGTAAAAAGATACCAACGACGATATTCGCTGAAAACACTGCTGTCCCCTGTGGAAGTGAAGAAGAATTGCGATACCTACTGAACTGAATAAACAATCTACTTAATATAGACTAAACTGGCAGTAAACGAAAGGGGGACGAAAGCATTAAGGTGAGGATACGAGACTAGCTTCACACTTGGTTGCCCTGCAGTAGACGATGTGTAGATAATCTGTTAACTTGGAACCAAATTAACGCTTGGTGGACAAAGCAAAATTGACGTAAAGAGCAGACTACCGGTACTGTGCACTACATTTCCTGAAACCTGAAGTCGAGTTCTACTTCACATTCCGTGTGACTGTTTTAGTTAACTTCTTCAGAAGAGAAAAAAAAGTTTTTCGAAATTTAAAATACTCCAAGACCAAAGTCACCTGTTTCTGACGGTAGAATTATCGCTTTCTCTTACCTATGAATTATTAGAGAAACATTGCGTTTCTTTCTTTAAAAAACTGATTCGTGATAAATACAAATATTACCCGTCTTCGTAGCTGAGGTTGCTAACTCACGCCTGTTCGAATCCTGGTGGTGGATGAAACTTCCAGTGTCAGTATTTGGCCGTCAAGGAGAGAAGAGGTGAAGGCGTAAAGTTCCTGATCATCAGACATTGCGCCAATGTCTTGGATTAAATTCCAAAGCTCTCTATACTGTCTCATGAAGTGAAGCTTGTGATACTGTTGATGGTGATTCGTCTGTCGAGTGGGTACGTTACCCCGGAGGCCTCCTTTGTGCTATTCGAGGGGTGTAGGCTAAGTGTTGGCACCGTGTTGCTCTGTTCATCATCATCATACAACACAAAGCCACACTGTACACTCATCCATTATACTCACCAAGGTTGTGGAAATGCACATACGACACAACTCTCAGGTATCCGTAAGAAAAATGGGCCATTGAGCAAAGGAAGAAAACACTTTGAGCTAGGTGGATGACTTCACCCCATGAGATTTCCCACCCTATGTTCCATAGGACATTTAATTTAATAACATAATATTGGGCTGTAACCTCCCCACAAAAATTTAGAACGACAATATTTAAATGACAATGGGAATAGAACCTAGTGTAACCTCCCAGCAATATAAATAATTTATCGACAATGACAATTAAATGAGAAATAGCAATCTGACCCAAATGTAAGCTGTCCACAAAAATGTAAGACAATTCAATGATAATGAAATCTCAATGACAATAAAAACGCAAATAGACCGAAATGTCGATCTTAGGCCCTGTGCAACTTTGAATTTAAGTGAAACTTTTCTTTAAGGAAATGCATGGGAAACTTTCTTTCAATTCAAATGATTGTTTTCTTAAAGAAATTGCTTTGAAAACAAAATTATTATTGGGGCGATTCTTGAACAAATTAGTTACAATTAAGATACATTACATTCTCAGATGTGTGCAATGCTGCTTCATTACCTTATTTAAAAAATATACCTCGTCCTGAATCTTGACCAGAGACCCATGTCGACGCCCACCGACTCCACACACACAACTGCGACTGTCTCTCGCGCGCTACTAGCACTGACTGAGTGCAACTAGCAACTACCACTACTGACTCCCTACATGCAACTGAACTCTCGCGCGGTCAAGCGCAGACTAGCAACGATAAATAACTCTCTGGTCAGAGATTTTGTCATGTCTCGCCATCGCTGTACTGAATACATACGCGTTTCATAACCCTCCACTGGGGGGGGGGCAAAAATTTGGCAGCGATGGTGAGTCATTTGGACTTGCCATAAGCAACAAATTTTTTCTTAATTAATTAATTAGAACATGAATTAAATGTGGCGCACATGCACCGAGTACAGAACATATCAGGCAAAGACAAAATATATACAATGAGTACAAAACGTATCAGCAAATCAGAAAAATGTATATAGAGATCATATTGATAAATGACAAAAGTGCACAGTTACTGACGTTCAGCACAAAACATATTAACACATGACATAAGTGCACATGCACTGAAAAATTCTTTAACGTTTTCACAACAAATAAATGTAATAGCAAAAAATCATTAAATCACAAAATGTATATACAATATCAATGACAAGAGTGCACATATACTGTACTTCAGAATATATCAACAAATCAAAAGAAATGTACATAGAATGGGTAGAAATCATGTTACAAAAATGACAAAAATGCACATGCACTGTAGTTCAGAATATATCATCAAATTACAATATGTAACAATAAATGACAAAAGTGCACACGCACTGTAGTACAGAACATATCAGGGAATGACAAAATATATATACAATGAGTAGAAATCATGTTAACAAAATGGCAAAAATACACACCCACTGAAAAACTCTTTAGCATTTTCATAACAAATAAACGCAATGGTAAGTGACATAAGTGCACATGCACTGCAGTTGAGAAAATATCAGCAAATCACAAAATGTATATACAATGAATACAAATCATATTGATAAATGACAAAGGTGCACACGCACTGTAGTACAGAATATATCATCAAATCACAAAATGTATTAATAAATGACAAAAGTGCACAAGCACTGTAATACGGAACATATCAGAAAACCACAAAATGTATACGTAACGAGTACAAATGGCATAAAGTGCACATGCACTGTAAAACTCTCTAATATTTTTAGGACAAATAAACCTAATGAGTACAAATCATATTGACAAATGACAAAAGTGCACACGCACTGTAGTAGTGAACATATCAGGAAATCACAAATGTATAGGCAACGAGTACAAATCATATTAACAAATGGCATAGAGTGCACACGCACTGTAATGCTCTCTAGTATTTTTCTACAACAAACAAACAAATCAAGGAGTGTAATAAAGTGCACATGCACTATAGAAGTCTTTAGTCATTTCAGGATAACTGATCTTATTAACAAATGAAAGGAAGTGCACACGCACTGTATATGACTTTTTCATTTTACAAGAATTAGGGAAGGAATAGGAAGGATTGCGTCATGGTTGTAGCACTTAGGTTGCACGCAGCTGCACTGAAAGTCCATATCTTTCCACAGAAGTACAACACCAAGTGAGACAATCTGAAGTTCTTTTCCCAGAAGTATTTATCAGCGTAGCCAAGACACTGAAATGTCGTAGTAATATTCCATGTTATCATTTTGGCAGTACATCAGGTACACCAAACAGTGGGACCATAATAATGTCTCCATCGCTCACGGTGGTGGACAGCATGTCGTGTCAACACCACGCTCTTACAAGGCACACCAACGTAGAATTAGTGCAAAAACCAAAAATAGTGCTCCATGATCATGAGGATGGACAGGACAAATGGATATTGCAGTAATTCAGGGTAGTTAGCTCAGAAGGTGAAGGACATTAAGTCACATAGTAGTCTTCATTGAGAATTACAGTAGTAGTTTGCGGCATTCATAGCCCAGTTATTGAACATTTCTGTACCATGTATTTAGTATTACAGAATAATGTTCATAAAATAAACTGAATATAGCAATTATTGGCATCATGGGTAATCGTATTACAATAAACAGTGGCAGTCCTTGGCCAGTTACAAAGCATATTTAGTATGACAGAATAATGTTCATAAAATTAACTGATTATAGTGAACATTGGCACTTATTGGCCGGTTATAAACCATCAGAAGTCATCATTGAAAAGGAGAGTCAATTATTGGCATAGCATTAACATAATTTATTTAGTTATACTAATTATTGGCACTCATTGGCCAGCTACAAAACATCAAAAGTCATCATTGAAAACAGGAGCTAATGAATGGCATAGTATTAACATAATTCATTTAGTTATACTAATTATTGGCACTCATTGGCCAGTTACAAAACATCAAAAGTCATCATTGAAAACAGGAGCTAATGAATGGCATAGTATTAACATAATTCATTTAGTTACACTAATTATTGGCACTCAGTGGCCAGCAAGTATTGAATAGTACAAAACATTGTTCATCATTCAGTATTATTCAGAACTCTCTTAAATGGGTAGCATTATTTGGAACTGGTGATACATTTTTTTTGTTGGCAATGCATTGCTTTGGGTAATTATAAGGGAAAGCAAGAACAGAAAAAGAAAAAAAAATTTGCTTCTGGGTTGTTCCTGTAAATGAAAAATGTGTAACGTCATTCGTCATGAGTCAACTGTAGCAAGGTTATGAATTTATAAATGATAGACACAACTGGGTAAAAAAAATGCAAGTACTAGTACAGATTTAATAAGTAACAGGTTTAGTAAGTATCATGAAAAGCTTCTCCTGAAAAAAAATACAAAATGGATTACTGAGCTGAAAGAAGAAACGCATACTATGCTGAAAAGTAGTGAACTTCGAATTAACAGGTAGTGAAATGTGTATAAAAAATGTGTTCCATAGCTGTCCTTTCCAAACCCTTCAGTCATCATACCATATGATATAAAACATACTGTCAAAACAAACTGCAACAAATACTTAAATAACTACATAGCATAAATACATAAAATTCAACATCATTCTCATCTGTAAAGAAAAAAAAACTTCATTATCCATCACTTCATTATCCATATTATCATAACTTCATTATTATCATCACCTGTAAAGAAAAACTTCATTATTCATAGTAGCATATTCTTCACCATTATTCATCTGCATTCATTATCATCTGCAAAAAAAAATCACCTCATTACTCATTACACAACTATTCCTTATCTCTAGCATATTTCATCACTAAAACTAAGATGTGTAGTTCTGTTTGACAGCCTGCATCAATCGCCTTGTATTCTGAAAGAAAAAATTAATTAAGACTGCTATTCTACCATGTGTATAGTATATTCTTGTTAATGCTTGTTAATTCTGATCCATTTACTCTTCCTCATAAGGTTTTTGTATCTTCTTTGTCTATTCCGTTGTTGAAATTCCCATTTCTGTTTAATTTATGTCCTTTACACGTTATTTCTTTCTGAAAATGATGAACAAAGATTAATGTCTTGCATTTACATCATATACTCACTAAATAATGACTGGTTTATGGTGACATAATTAAGCATACGGCATAACATGACAGAAAACGTAATATGTCAAAAGCATAGACAGTGTTCCAAGGCAAAAATGTACAGAGAATATCACAATGCAGCTGCAAAAAAAAAATGTATAACAGTCACGATATTGAGATATCATAAGGCAAAAATGTTAAAGTCAACTGGTGTTTGCTGTGTCTTAACCATTTCATATTGCATACAAACAAAACATGAAACAATCGTATATACATAAGAAAGACAAAATGTGACGTTCGTTGTGTTCAGCTTGTATGTAGTGTAGTTAATAGAGGCGAGAATTAAAGACTTAAATGGAGAGAGAATTTGATAAAATTAATACGTCACTACATATAATTGCATAATTATTCATAAAATACGCAAGTTTGTCTGGAAAAATATGCACGGTCTGATGTGTAACGACAAGAAAAGCGACCTGCTAATCTTACCTTGCCGGGCACTTGCCAAGAAAAAATACGATAGTCATCAATAATTAATCATGTGAATATAATTGCATAAGTAGTCATAAAAATTAGTAAATGGCATCATAGCATGTTAAATCATAAAGTGGTTTCATTCAATAAAGGGTTTAATGTTCGACACATGGTGGTTGCCCTTACTTTTCCTGGTTCTCAAAGTTTCGACGAGTACAACATTTGGGTGAGAAATGCTGCGAATCCGATATGGACCTGCGTATAGAAGTTCAAATTTATTGCACTTACCTTTTATTCTGCTGGATAAATAGTGTGTACGTACTAATATCTTCTGTCCAATCTGAAAGTCTCGCCGTATACAAACCTGTTTTTGCTGTCTTCTCCGGCGCTCTGCGGCACGTTTGATGTTGTTCAGCGCAATGTTAATTATTTAATGGTGTCGTAATCGACGAGATGTAGGAAAGTGTACTAATTCTTTAATTTTGTTAGGTGGTTCAGCATTTTTCAGTATAACAGACGGAGATAGCATAGTGGATTCATTTGGTATGGAATTAATTACATCTTGGAATGAGAATATGTGTGTGTCCCAATCAATATGTTTTTTGTGGCAGTATATTCCACACAGTTTACCAATTTCTTTCATTAATCGTTCACAAGGGTTCGAAGAAGCATGGTACTTGGATATATAGATCGGAGAAATGTTTCTAGCTCGTAACATGCGTGTCCATATAGCAGAACGAAATTGTGACCCATTATCAGAAATTACTTTCAACACATGCCCTATATGAAATAGAAAATGTTTTACAAATGCTTTCGAAACAGTTTTAGCAGTAACTTTGCGTAACGGAGTGAAAGTAACAAATTTTGAAGTGAGTTCAACAGCGACAAAGATGTAGCAAAAACCTCTGTTAGTTCTCGGAACTGGACCAAAAATGTCTACAGCGGCCATATGTCTTAATTTAACAGGTATAATGGGATATAATGGAGGAATATGTGAAGTGGTGTCTGACTTAGCTCTCTGGCAAATTTTACATGACGCTAAAACTCGTCGTATACGTTTTTCCATGTTGGTAAAATAACAGTTCTGTCTCAGTATAAGAAAACATTTTCTGGCTCCGTAATGTGCGTAACTTAAATGAGTGTACCACATTAATTTGTTAACAAGTTCATCAGGAATGCATAATAACCAATTGTTGCTGTCAGGATGAGAGCGGCGAAACAGAATGTCATTGCGTACAGTGTAATGGTTTCTAATCGTAAAATTATTCTTATCTTGCCAAAGGTGTTTAATTTCTTTCCACACATTGTCTTTACTTTGCTCTTTTGCTATGTCCTGAAATGACGATGAAATAAAATTTTCAAATGCAACTTGCTGAATGTACATGACGCTGAAATTTGCTTTGCAGAAGTTGGTTGCTACGTCTTGCTGATTGTTGCTAATAGAACGGGACAGTGCGTCCGCTATAACATTCTGTTTGCCGGGAATGTGAACAATTGTAAAATCAAATTCCTGTAAATAAAGTTTCCATCTGCTTAATCTGTCATGAGTGAATTTAGCCGAAAGTAAAAATTGTATAGCTCTATGATCTGTGTAAACAGTGGCATGTCTGCCATAAAGAAAGTGCCTAAATCTCGTAAAAGCCCATACAACACATAATGTTTCCAGTTCTGTAACGGAATAATTTCGTTCAGCAGGTGACAGAATGCGGCTTGCAAATGCGATGTTTTTGATTACTGTAGAGCCATCTTCTTCAATTTCCTGAAAAATATGTACGCCTAAAGCGGTGTTAGAACCGTCGGTGGCAATGGAAAAATTTCTGGTAAGATCTGGGTGCGATAAAAGTGGTGCATTCAACAAGGCTTCTTTCAGGTTCATGAATTCAGAATGTGCTTGCTTATCCCAGGACCAAATAGCATTTTTACCTGTTAATTGGTATAATCTAGGTGTGTCTAAAGCAGAGTGATGAATAAATTAACGAAAAAAGTTAATTAACCCCAAAAAGCTGCGTAATTGTTTCTTTGTCGTAGGAACAGTAATGTCACGTAGAGCTTGAAGTTTTTCCGGATCAGGCGCAATGCCTTCTGCTGAAATTACGTGTCCAAGAAATTTTATAGAAGTTTTACCAAAATGCGATTTACTGAGATTAACTGTGAGTCCTTGTGCGCGAAAAGTTTGCAACAGTTGTTCAAGAGTCAGATTGTGTTCAGTCCAGTTAGCTTCTGCAATAAGAATGTCATCTACGTACGTCGTAATTCTGTCTGTAAGTTCTGTCGGAAGTATTGTGTTCAAACCGCGAATAAAAGCTGCAGAAGAAATAGTTAAGCCGAATGGTAATTTACAAAATTGATAACAGTCGCCAAAACAGAGAAAAGCTGTATACTTTCTGCAATTCGGATGAAGTTGAATTTGCCAAAATCCCGATTTCAAATCTAATGTGGAATAAATAGCTGTACCGTGAAATTTCTGTAGTAGTTCTTCTAATGTCTGTGGTCGATCTGTTTCATTAATAATTATGTCATTGATGTGACGCGAATCAAGTACAAGGCGAAGTGAGCCATCTTTTTTCTTAACAATATGTAGCGGGTTTATGTACGGACTAACTGCTGGTTCAATAATTCCTTGGTTAAGCATATCCTGCAATTCTTTCTTAACCTGTTCTCTATGAATATACGGAATGGGATAATGTTTTGCTTTAAATGTGTCGTGCTGTTTGACTTGAAATTCACACATAAATCCGGAAATAGTACCAGGAATGTTGTCGAAAACTGGAGCTTGCTGTAAAAGAATTTTGTGTAGTTGCGTGCGTTCGTCGTCTGTATTTGCACTGCTTTGTTTAACTTTATCAGAAATCATCTGTATTACGTCGTAGTCAGCTTCGTCTGGAGTATTATAGTTATGTACGTACGTATCTGTGAACAATGTGGAATTACAGTCTATGTTACGTGTTGCGGAAATGACCTCTGTACGATTAATTGTTTGTTCTTCCGCAGATAGTGAGTGCTGAAATTCTAAAGCCAATTGCACATTTTCATCCTTCAACATTAAATAGGAATTTTGAAAATCAACCACTGCGTCGTGTTGTACCAGAAAATTCGTACCTAAAATAATGTCTGTTGTCAATAAAGGAACAATCCAAAAATTTGAGTGAAATGTGTGACCTGCAATACAAAATGATAAATGCGTCTGTAATTTAACGTCTACTCCTTTACTTGATACTGCTCCTTTTACTTTCGTTTTGTCTAAAGGTAATGTAGGATAGATATTCTCTTTGTTGCACTCATTGAAAGTCTCCTCATTTATAACTGACATAGGTGATCCGGAATCGATTACTGCTGAAAATTTCGATGAACCAATTTTAATTTCGATGACAGGATGTGAAATAGTTTTCTGAACAACTGGTCTTTCCTGTAAAAGAGTGTCTCTGATATCGTCAAAAGTAATTACATTTTCGTGAACAACATTCTGCGTGTCAAAACTAGTGCTTGTGTTACTGGAAGATGCGACCTGTACAGTATCTAGTCAGATTCTATCTCCCCCCTGCGGGTTCGGGGGTAAGAATAGGCCCGCGGTATTCCTGCCTGTCGTAAGAGGCGACTAAAAGGAGTCTCAAATGTTTCGGCCTTATGTGATGGTCCCCTCTCGGGTTTGACCTCCATCTTTCTAAATTATTCCGAAGAGCGAGCCAATTGGGGAAGGGCGCCTTACATGGTGCACTGTATCCGTCGTGCATTGAGACCTTTAGCCGGCTTTTTCGTCGTTGCAATGGTGTCCCGCTCGTTTTCCATCTCTTGGGCGATTACCACCCTGCACTCTGCGGTGGTGTTTTTAACTGCGACGACGACCTTGGACAGTTTTGCACCTAAGATCCAGCACGGTAGCCAGTCCGTTGTGGTGGGGCCGCCATGTACCCTCTTGGTTGTAGCCCCCTGACAACACAGGGATCGCTCTACTGATGCCTGCGCCGTTAACTCCCCACGTATGCCAAGGAGTAGATGCCCATCTCCCTGGGGCATCAGGACTCCCGGCAATGGCCATCCTGCCAGGTGGCTATTGCTGCGGCTGGGTGGCGCCCGTGGGGAGGGCCCTTGGTCGGAGTAGGTGGCATCAGGGCGGATGACCCGCAATGAAGCGTGGTACATCATCTCTCGCTGGCGGCCAGCCGGCAACAGTCTCTAAGCGTTCTCGGGCTCAATTTAATGCTGAAAAGTACAATCCGAAAACGTTCCCCTCTCTGGCCACGCCGTGGGAGGAACGTAAATCTCAGGATGGCAGTAGCAGTTATTCGCCCCGATTCTTAGTTTGTACGAGAGCTGATGGGGAGTCTTTTCTCTCCACAAAGCCTCAGCCACATTTAGAGGACAAGTTTGGGGAGGTGGAGGGCTTGTCTAAAATGCGCTCTGGGTCAGTACTGATACAAACGGCATCCTCCGCCCAGTCACGCAGGTTACTTGCTTGTGACAAGTTGGGGGATGTTAACGTTACTATTACACCACATAAGAGTTTAAATATGGACCAGGGTGTTATTTTCCATAGGGACCTCCTTTTGCAGTCTGATGACGAGCTGCGCGCCAACTTAGAACGTAGAGGTGTTCATTTCGTCCGGCGCGTTCATCGGGGTCCGAGGGACAATCAGGTTGCTACCGGTGCCTTCATCTTGGCCTTCGAGGGTGATACGTTACCGGAAAAGGTCAAGGTGATGGTCTACCGATGTGACGTCAAGCCCTATATCCCTCCCCCGATGCGGTGCTTCAAGTGCTGGAAGTTCGGCCATATGTCTTCCCGCTGCACTTCCAGCCTCACATGTCGAGATTGCGGACGCCCATCTCATCCCGATACTCCATGTGCCCCGCCTCCCATCTGCGTCAACTGCGGGGAGCACCATTCACCTTGCTCGCCAGACTGCAGAATATTCCAGAAAGAGCGCAAAATCATGGAATATAAGACCCTGGACCGACTGACTTATACTGAGGCCAAAAGGAAATACGACCGATTACATCCAGTGAGAATGACATCTTCCTATGCCGCTGCTACAACACCTGTGCTCGCCCCATCAGTTTCGCGACTTCCGGCCGGGTCGCTGAGTGGTACAACTCTTCCTGCCCCCTTGCCAGTGGGGGGCTCTACCCACTGGGTTGCTCCTGCGCCACCTACCTCAGGGGCAACACCATCCCCCCCATCAGGGACGTCCGTCCCTGCTTCTAAGCCGGAGAAGTGTCCAACTTCTTCGGCTTCTCACGCTCGCAAGGGGTCCCTTGGGTCCCTCCCTTCCCGGGTTTCCACCAGCGGGAAGGCTGACGACCGACAGTGGCGTCAGTGGCCACAATCAGCTGGTCGAAGGGCTTCACGATCCTCCTCAGTCCCGGAGACTGAATCGGTGAAGCCCTCCCAGCCAGTTAAACCCAAGGAGCAGCGTGAGAAACCAAAGAAGAAGAGCTCTAAGCCCAAGGAACTCGCGGTGGCAGCCACCCCACCGCAACCTTCCAGCTCTGCGTCTGAGGACGAGGTGGAGATTCTGGCGTCCGCTGAGGACCTCGATCTCGCCGGTCCCTCAGACGCCATGAATAGCACTAGCGCGGGTGCTCAATCGGAGGCAGCAGGTGACCCGGCGGCGTAATCTGCCTTCCCAGTCCCGTCACGCCTTTCCCAGACATGGCCAATACCATCCTCCAGTGGAACTGCAGCGGTTTCTTCCACCATCTAGCTGAGCTCCGCCAACTTATCAGCCTTCACCCTTTCTTCTGCATTGCTCTCCAGGAAACTTGGTTTCCAGCAATGCGAACCCCCGCCCTCCGTGGCTATCGGGGTTATTATAAGAACCGAGCAGCTTATGAAAGGGTGTCTGGTGGCGTCTGCATATATGTCCTTCACACTCTGCACAGCGAGTCTGTCCCTCTCCAAACGCCTTTAGAGGCTGTCGCTGTACGCGTGTGGACGCCACAGGCTGTTACCGTCTGCAGTCTTTACATTCCACCGGATGGTGATGTCTCGCAGCATGTCCTGGCTGCACTGGTCGCCCAATTGCCGCCACCTTTCTTGCTATTGGGCGATTTCAACGCCCGTAACCCTCTGTGGGGTGGGTCAGTGGCAACAGGTCGAGGCGCCCTCGTTGAGCATTTATTGTCGCAGGTCGATCTCTCGCTGTTAAATGATGGTGCCTTCACACACTTCAGTGTGGCGCATGGCACCTACTCCGCCATTGATCTTTCAATCTGTAGCCATAGCCTCTTACCGTCTGTCCAATGGAGTGTGCATGACGACCTGTGTGGTAGTGACCACTTTCCGCTCTTTTTGTCACTACCACAGCGTCACTCTTCTGGGCGCCCTAGCAGATGGGCTATGAATAAGGCTGACTGGGACTTGTTCTCCTCCACTGCCGCTTTTGAGCCTCTCTCTACTGATGACATTGATGCGGTGGTTCAATCGGTCACCACCGGCATCGTTACTGCCGCCGAATCTGCCATTCCCCATTCCTCTGGGTCCCCTCGGCGGAAGGCTGTGCCTTGGTGGTCGCCTGAGATCGCTGAAGCGATTAAAGATCGCCGGCGGGCGCTCCAGCGTCACAAGCGACATCCCTCCATAGACCACCTTATCGCCTTCAGACGGCTGCGTGCGCGGGCCCGCCTCCTTATCCGCCAAGGCAAGAAGGAGTGCTGGGAGCGGTATGTGTCCACCATTGGCCACCATTGGCCTCCATGTCACTCCATCGCAGGTCTGGGCCAAGATTCGACGCGTCTACGGCTATCGGCCACCTGTCAGCGTCCCTGCGCTCTCACTGAATGGAGCAGTTTGTACTGACTCCGACGTCATTGCACATCGCTTAGCAGAGCATTTTGCTATGAGTTCCGCATCTGCGAATTACCCCCAGGCCTTCCGCTCCATTAAAGAGCGGATGGAACGTCGGCGCCTTTCGTTTCGCACTAACCACCCAGAATCTTACAATGCTCCATTTAGTGAGTGGGAATTTCGCAGTGCCCTAGCTGCTTGCCCTGATACCGCTCCTGGGCCAGGTGGCATCCACTGTCAGATGCTGAAACACCTTTCAGTGGACTGCCAGCGGCGCCTTCTCGATCTTTACAACCGTCTTTGGGTCGAGGGGGAGTTTCCGTCGCAATGGCGAGAAGGCATTGTCATCCCCGTTTTGAAACCTGGAAAGAACCCTCTGGAGGTGGACAGCTACCGTCCCATTAGCCTCACCAACGTTCTTTGCAAGTTGCTTGAACGGATGGTGAGCCGGCGCTTGAATTGGGTACTGGAGTCTCGGGGCCTTCTGGCTCCGTCTCAGGGTGGGTTCCGTAAAGGCCGCTCCGCCACCGACAATCTGGTGAGCCTGGAGTCGGCCATCCGTACTGCCTTTGCCCGCCGTCAGCACCTGGTCGCTGTCTTTTTCGACATGCGGAAGGCGTACGATACGACATGGCGTCATTACATCCTTTCTACGCTTCATGAATGGGGTCTTCGGGGTCCTCTGCCGATTTTTATCCGCAATTTTCTGTCGTGTCGTACCTTCCGCGTGCAAGTCGCGGCCTCGTATAGTTCCTCCCACGTCCAGGAGAACGGTGTGCCACAGGGTTCTGTTGTAAGTGTCTGTCTGTTTTTAATAGCCATTAACGGGCTTGCTGCGGCCGTGGGAAATTCTGTCTCCGCTTCCCTGTATACTGACGACTTCTGCCTTTACTACAGCTCTACTGGCATTGCAGCTGTTGAACGTCAGCTACTGGGCGCTATCCGTAAGGCGCAGTCTTGGGCTGTAGCGCATGGGTTTCAGTTTTCGGCAGCCAAGACCCGCGTTATGCATTTCTGCCGGCGCCGAACAGTCCATCCTGAGCCGCGGCTTTATCTTGCCGACGAACTCCTTGCTGTGGTGGAGACCCACAGGTTTTTGGGGGTGGTTTTCGATGCCCGATTGACTTGGCTGCCTCATATTCGGCAGCTTAAACAGACGTGTTGGCGGCATCTAAACGCTCTGAGATGCTTGAGCCACACCCGCTGGGGCGCAGACCGCTCTACCCTGTTGCGGCTCTACCAGGCGTTAATCCAGTCCCGTCTGGATTATGGGAGCCTGGCTTATGGCTCAGCATCCCCATCTGCGTTGCGGGTGCTGGACCCAATTCTCCACAGCGGGATACGCCTTGCCACTGGTGCTTTCCGCACCAGCCCTGTGGACAGCGTCCTAGTGGAGGCAGGTGTCCCTCCACTGCGGTTCCGACGCCAACAATTACTGGCTGCTTATGCTGCCCATGTTTTTAGCTCGCCCGGGCATCCAAATTACCGTGTCCTGTTCCCGCAGTCAGTCGTCCATCTGCCAGAACGTCGGCCCCGGTCGGGTTGTCCAATCGCCGTACGCGTCAAGGAGCTTCTCTCCGGGCTTGGGCTTGTCCCTGTTCCACCTCCTTTCAGGGCATCTCTGCGTACACCCCCGTGGTGCGTTCCTCGCCCTTGCCTTCGGCTAGACTTGGCACAGGGCTCGAAGGACTCAGTCCCTCCAGAGGCCTTCCGCCGCCGCTTTTCTTCCATCCTGGCCACGTATCAGGGCTCTGGCATTGTTTACACTGACGGCTCGATGGTTGCTGGTCGAGTCGGTTATGCGCTCACTCTAGGGGACCATTCCGAACAACGTTCCTTGCCGGCTGGCTGCAGCGTTTACACTGCTGAGCTGGTCGCCATCTTTCGAGCCCTGCTCAGGTGAGTCCTTCGTTATCTGTAGCGATTCCCTGAGCAGTTTACGAGCTCTCGACCAGTGTTTTCCTCGTTCCCGTCTGGTGATGGCTATCCATGAGTCACTGCATACTCTTGCGCGTTGCGGCCGCTCTGCGGTCTTCGTGTGGACCCCGGGCCATGTTGGGATCCCCGGCAACGAGAATGTTCACCGGCTGGCGAAAGAGGCGACTAGTGCACCATCTCTGGACGTTGGCCTCCCAGAGACAGATTTGCGAGCGTTCCTACGCCGCAAAATTCTGGACCTTTGGGACACTGAATGGCGCGCCCTGCCTTCACGCAACAAACTTCGGGCCATCAAGGGGGCTACCGGTGTGTGGCGCTTCTCCTTGCGGGTCTCTCGCAAGGAGTCTGTTGTCCTCTGCCGGCTGCGCATTGGGCACACGTGGATGACGCACGGCCACTTATTGCGACGAGAGGACCCACCTATATGTCGCTGCGGCTCCATTTTGACAGCGGTCCACATTTTATCGGACTGTCCACTTTTAGCTGTGCTCAGGCAGTCGTTCGCACTGCCTGACACGCTCCCTGCCCTTTTAACAGATGACTCGGCTATGGCTGACTTAGTTTTACGTTTTATTCGGGCAGGGGGTTTTTATCATTTAATATGAGTGTTTGTGTTTTATTTTATTGTTTTGTGTTGATTCTGGCTTTTGGCCTACGGTTTTAAACTCGGTTTTTAATGTGTTCTCGGTGGTTGGCTATTCCTTTTTTTGTTCCTGTGGTCGGCCAACCACCGTGTGCTTTTATTTCGTTTTTGTCTGATCTCTGTCGGAGTCTTTCTTGTCCCGTGTCGTCTGACGTCTTCCCTGTTCGTTTTTATTCTCTTTGGGTGGTTTTAATTTTTTGGAAAAAGGGACCGATGACCGTCGCAGTCTGGTCCCTTTAATCCCCCAAACCAACCAATCAGATTATATCTGACGTGTTATTATTATCAGGAGGATGTTGTGGCATTTCTACTATTTGAACTGTTCTATTACTTCTTCCAGACGTATTACGCTCTGGATGATACCTACTGTCGGGTTCATTCATGAGAATATGTTCTTGCGGATGATTTTGCTGTTGGTAAGACCGACTGTTATTATATGTACGCTGACAATTGTGCTAATCGTTTCTACGTCTGTCGTGATAGTCATTCCTATACGGTGCATTGCGATAGGAATTGAAATACTCTCTTCTCTGTACGTAGTTATTTCCTTGCTGCCGTGCGTTACTATTTGTTGGATCTGGGACTATACGTGCACGCGGCAAAACATTAAAGCCTTGTTGACCTTGTGCATTACATTGTTGGTTAGGT
The DNA here is from genome assembly GCF_023898315.1 of Schistocerca nitens. Lineage (NCBI taxonomy): Eukaryota > Metazoa > Arthropoda > Insecta > Orthoptera > Acrididae > Schistocerca > Schistocerca nitens. Next base: position 311,103,244 of record NC_064618.1, on the reverse strand, counting down.
ATGCTAACCGGCTGACTTTCATGCTGTTGTGGTGGAAAACGTCTATTGTTACTAAAATGTGGTTCCTGTTGCTCATAATTTTGACAATACCGATAATTAAAATTTTGCCTGTTATTAAAGTTCTGTTGGTTGTCGTTCCTGAAGCGTCTATTACCTTTACTATTGAAATTACGTGGTTGATCGTAATTACTGTACGTTTGTTGACCTTGGTTATTATAAGAAAAATTTTTGTTTACAAAGGAATAATCAGATTGTTGTAATTCCAACAGCTGTAACAGATCTCTGAATGCCGAAATGTTTTCTTTTTGCTGACCCGTTAAAAGTGACACTCTTAATGACCGCGGTAATTTAGAGATACATAATTGAATGAGTGCAGATTCACTATATGGTTCACTTAAGTACTGGTTTTGTTGGACCATATGCTCAAAAAATTGCGTCACACTGGGAAAATTGGAGTTCTCATAATTTGGCAAATTAATTAGTTGATCTTTAATTCCGTACTGTGTCGTCTTCGACCAGTACACTGACAGAAAAGCATTCTGAAATTCTTCTACCGAGTAACATTGCCTCGCGATCGGTCTCATACGAGTTGCCAGCTCGCCTTCCAAAAAACTGCAAATGAATTCAAGTTTGTGCGTTACGGGCCAAGTCGGTGGAAAAGCAAAACTAAATTGTTGTATCCAACCTAGCGGATGAATCTGTGTTCTGTCATTTTTAAACACTTTAAATTTTCTCACTGACAGAAAATGTTTGTAATCAAAATTATCGTCTCTGTATGATGGAACAGGTTCATGATTGTAAGAGAATCTATTTGTCTGTGTCTGTTCGGAATCCAAATCGTATACTCTCTGTTGATTACCTAAATTATACGCATTGCGTGAGTCTGACAAATGTTCGCAAAGTGGCGTCTGCTGTGATGTGTTATTAACTGAAATATTTTTCATCTCTGTTACTTCTTGCTGTAAATTTGACAATTTTCTACGCAACGTGTTATTAGACGAATCGATCTCATTAATTGTCTGCTGTAGATTTTGAAATTCAGGTGTTTGATTAAATGAAACCGGTGAAGTATCGTCTGATTTGCTGTCATTATTACTTTCAATAGCGTCAATACGACTGGCCAAATCATCACATTTTTCAGTCAGTATTTTTACCTGATCATCGCTTTTAGTGTCAGAAGTATTAATCTGTTTTTGTAATTTACGTGTGGTTTCGTTCAATTTTTTAACGTCGGCTTTGATAACATCGCAATCCTGTGTTATTTCTAATTGTTCAAATCTGTCTGTCACTGTCTGAATATCTGCTGTGTGTGTATCTGTTTTTGATTTAAGATCAGAAATTTCATCACGTAATTCCGCGTTCAACTGTTCGATGGTATTAATTTTGTCGGACACTGTAGCAATATTGTTGTCTACGTATGTTTTTGCTTTCGCAAACATTTTACGTTTGTCTTCTTGTCTCTGTGCAGTGATTGTTTCCATTACTTGACGTTTTACTTTATTTTTATCCTGAATAAATTTGCGGAAACGCGTATCACTGTTTTGTATGTGAAGATTAAAGCGTTCGTCAATTTGAGTATTCTGTTGTTCGAATTTCGCGTCTATCTTTGCGTCCATTGTACGCGAAAGTTCTGCTGTCATTGCTTTAAATTCGTCGCGTAATTGTGTAGCTTTTTCAGAGCATTGTTTAGCGACTGCGCTAATTTCCTCCCTAAGTGTTTCTGTTGTAACTGTTTGCATATCCCTTAATTCTTGAGCAACTGATCTAATTTCTTCGCTACTTTTCTTTGAACAAGCCTCAATTTCCTCACGTAACTGTTCCTTAGTATCATGATACTGCGCGGCAACGGCTGCAATCTGCTCGCTAAGCTGTCTGGAATTGTTGTCTAATTTTTCATTTAACTGTCTGGAATTGTTCACTAATTTTTCATTTAACTGTCTGGAATTGTTGTCTAATTTTTCATTTAAGTAGTGTTTGAGTTTTTCGTTATCTTGTTTGAGATCTTCTTTAAGACTGTCTTGTTTTTCATTCTGTTGTCTGGCCTGTTCACTAAGTTGTTGTTTGAAATCTTCACTCTGTTGTTTGTTTGATTCAAGAATTTGTAGCAATAATGCCCTAATTGGATCCGACACAAAATTAGCATTTCTATTCTCTGTGCTGTTTAATGGTGGATCTGGAATTGTCTCGCTTTCTGTAACCATTTGGTTATTCTGAGATTTACAAAAAGGTTTGCCAGTCGAATGTACGCTGTCAGTCACTATTTCGGAATTAAATGGATCCGTCGTACTTTCAGTACCCTGTCCATTTTCATTAGAAAAATTTATCTGTACGTTACTTTAATTTTCCAAACCGGGTGTGTTAAGCTGGGTAGCGCTCATTACAATAGGGCGTCCCGCGTCATCAATTGTCGTCAAATTAACAGAGGAGACAATTGAGTTCGTTTGTTCATCAGTAAGATAAAAATCATCATTAGTGGTTGGAACGTACTGATTGTCAGTGAACGCAGGATTGTCATCATTACACTGCGTGTCACAAGTACTATCGGTGAAGTTGTTTAAGTCGGTAATTTCATTCATAATACCTCGCGATACACTATTCACAGTCTTTCGCGGCATTTTTACAATAGTCACAATTATTCACAAAACAAATAAGCACAATGCAAAAGCAACACACAAATACAACAGAGCAACGAATTGCCGATGATCTGAGGAAAGAAAGTCATAAAATTAGTAAAAGCGTTGCACCAAATGCTAATTATATTAAGTAAATAAAAGCAAATATCTGACTACTTCTCAGAAGATTCTCAACGAAATACGATCCTGGACTGGATGTCGCCAAGTGTAACCTCCCCACAAAAATTTAGAACGACAATATTTAAATGACAATGGGAATAGAACCTAGTGTAACCTCCCAGCAATATAAATAATTTATCGACAATGACAATTAAATGAGAAATAGCAATCTGACCCAAATGTAAGCTGTCCACAAAAATGTAAGACAATTCAATGATAATGAAATCTCAATGACAATAAAAACGCAAATAGACCGAAATGTCGATCTTAGGCCCTGTGCAACTTTGAATTTAAGTGAAACTTTTCTTTAAGAAAATGCATGGGAAACTTTCTTTCAATTCAAATGATTGTTTTCTTAAAGAAATTGCTTTGAAAACAAAATTATTATTGGGGCGATTCTTGAACAAATTAGTTACAATTAAGATACATTACATTCTCAGATGTGTGCAATGCTGCTTCATTACCTTATTTAAAAAATATACCTCGTCCTGAATCTTGACCAGAGACCCATGTCGACGCCCACCGACTCCACACACACAACTGCGACTGTCTCTCGCGCGCTACTAGCACTGACTGAGTGCAGCTAGCAACTACCACTACTGACTCCCTACATGCAACTGAACTCTCGCGCGGTCAAGCGCAGACTAGCAAAGATAAATAACTCTCTGGTCAGAGATTCTGTCATGCCTCGCCATCGCTGTACTGAATACATACGCGTTTCAGGGCAATAAATGTTTGCTTGTCAAATTTTTGACTGTTTTCTTCTGGATTGTACATCTGAAAGTCCATAGACAAATCAACTTCAGCTAGAATGCCAAGTCTAAACAAACTCATGAAAAATATCGTTTCCCTGCCTGGGTGTTTATTTAACTGAAATAAACGTTGTATTTCATTATTAATTGTTAGTTAATTTCGTCCCCTCGGACATTATCAACGCACATCCTAACAAAAATTATGATATGGCCCACACAACAGCAGGAGAATAACAAAAGGTGCTACCGTATCTAATAACAATTCAGCACAACCATAGTAGAATAGGTTACAACTGTCACAGAAGTGAGATTCTATATGTACGAGGGGTGTCCAATAAGTATTGCGAGACTTTTTTTCTGAAAGCTGTCTGGTACCTTGTCATTTCTGGATGTGGAAGTATACAGAGCTGCCGAAGGTAAACTGTGACACAAAGTGCACCGGAAACCAACGCACACTAATCGGTACCTGCACGCGGAGAGCCACCACCATCCAGCTCAAAAGTATTCTGTTCTGCATACGTTAACTGCCAGAGCCTACCGGATAAGCGATGAAAATAACATGAAAGAAGAATTAAAGGAGCTACAACACACGTTTCGTGCCAACGGCCATGATGACGACATCATAAGAAAGGTAGCTAAAACCAGAGGGAGCAGAACACGAGAAGAAGGCAAAGAAGAGAAGCTTCCACTGGTACGCTTACCGTATGTAAATGGCGTCAGTGAACGACTAGGTAACGTCCTCCGCCGACGAGGTTTCAAACCGATTTTTCGAAGCAGTCACAGGATCCACGAAATGATAGGTTCCACCAAGGATGTAGTCAACAATCTTAACACTGTAGGTGTTTACGAACCACGGTGTGAGTGCGGAGCTGCCTACATAGGAGAAACAGGGAGACCTGTCAGCTTACGAGTAGCAGAACACGAACGCTATGTACGATTACAACAATATAATAAATCGGCGATAGCGGAACACCACCGTGACTGTGGACAACATATCAGGTTCCAGGAAGCCCGAGTACCGGCGAAGGAATCGTGGATGCGAGAACGCAAAATACGGGAGGCCATCGAAATTATTAAGCAGCCTGACAACATCAACAGAGAAGATGGGTACAAACGCCTGGCTGCCGGCCATCCCAGTCCAACGGGCCGCGAGCGGTCGCGGGGCAGAAGATACACGGGACACGGACGTATCTGCACAAACAGCTGTAGAGCAACTGTCAGTCCACTTCCGCGCTCACCAGGAGGAAAACTTGCCGACCAGAAGCCGAACGCTGATTGGCGGGCAGCTACCAATCGTTGACGACATGGACATCCACGAATAGCCTCTTTCTTTCCATCTTCCCTTACGTCATGACTAGCCAATCATATTAGAGGGCCAAATAAAAGTTTTACAACAGTGACGTCAGACATCGATAGTCTGTAATAAATAGAAGCACCTATTCCCATGCAAAACACGCCGATGACACCGCCTTCCTTGCAGTCAACCCCACCCTGCAACGCTCCCAACACCTTCTCCAATCCCATCTTGACCGGTTCACCACTTGGTGCAACCAGTGGTTGCTCAAGGTCAATCCTGCCAAGAACCAGTCGATCATTGTAGGCAAAACCACCCCTTCCTTCCGTCTCCTCGACTTCTATATCACCATTTATGGCCGTCCTATCGCCCTCACCCCCACCCTCAAGTACCTTGGCGTCTCCCTTGACCGTCGCCTCTCCTGGAACCCCCATCTCTGGACAATCCAAGCCAAGGCATGCTCCCAACTCCAAGCTCCTTTCTGGCTGTACATGGGGTCTGGACCCCTCCATCATCCTCCACACCTATAAATCCCTCATCTGCCCTATCATCTGCTATGCCCACCCTGCATGGATCTCCACCCCTCCTACCTTTTACAAACCCCTTCAAGTCCTAGAACGCCATGCCTCTGGCTCACCTATCGCATCCATCTCCCCTCTCCCACGTGGATCCTGTATGACCTTATTCCGTTCCTGCACCTCCTCCTTTTCCTCGAACGGATACGGATCCTCTACACCTCCCGTAAACTTGATCCCCCTCACCCACTTGTCTCTCCCATCCTCTCCCACCCCCGTCTGCTGCCGCACCTGCTCTCCATCTTTCCACTCTCCATACCCTCGCCCAAGGTGGCTTCCACCAACTCGCACTCCCTGATGATGCCCCCATCCCCTCCATCTACCCCTCCTAGCAACTTTGATCCTCCCCTTCCACACCCTGTGTTTTTTCCTTATGGCACCCTCTCTCCCTCCTCACTTCCTCCCCTCTCCTCCTCCCTGGGCTTCCCCTACCCCCTGTACCTTCTTTCCTCCCTCTCCCATCTCCCCTCCCTCTCCCATCTCCTCTGCCACTGGCATCTACACTCTCCCCTCTCCATCCTCCCCCACCTTTTCCCCTTTTTGGGCTGTCCCCGGACTCGCATACGTCAAGTGTTTTTTGTCCACCATTATGTTTTGTTTTTCTGTGTCTTCCTTGTTTCTATTTGTACTGTCTGTGGCTGAAGAGCGGCGTAACATTGGCGCTGGCGGCCTACCTTTTGTATAAGGTGCTAAAATAATAATGAAGGAAAAAAAAACATGCAAAACCAGTCGTGTCCTGAGGAAGGCCGTTGCAATTCGGCCGAAACGTCGGTTTTAGTTTATTATTGTTGTTAGTTTTTTAGCAATGACGCGGCATAATACCCAGAAGAATTTTAATCACCAGTCTGGTTTTATTTAGGATTCCAACACAACACGTTATTGCCCACTCTTTTAGGTTCATAACCGTATTTTTCAACATAATGGTCATACAGGGTGACGCCATCTTACTTGGAGAGCCAGTGTGCTCCCATGGCATTACTCTACTGATCGACGTCGGAGGCAACGTCTTGCTGCGTCAATAACCTCTCCATCATCCACGTACTGCTTCCTGAGGAATGCATCCTTCAGGGGGCCAAACAGATGGCAGTCGGAAGGTGAGAGAGTTGGGCTGTAGAGTGGATGAGGAAGAACAGTCCAGTGTAGCTGTATGAGCTACTCTCGGGTGCACAGATTTGTGTGAAGCCTTGCGTTGTCATTCAGAAGGAGAAGTTCGTTTGCTTTTTCGTGGCGATAAACACGCTGAAGTCGTGTCTTCCCTGAGGGCAGCACAATGCACTTGACAGTTAATGTTGCGCCTTGAGGGATGACATCAAACAGAATATCTCCTTCAGAGTCCCAGAAGACAGTCGGTATGACAGTTTCGGCTGAGGGTGAGTCTTCGAACTTTTTCTTCAGAGGAGAGATGGTGTAACGCCACTCTATAGATTGCCGTTTTCTCTCCTGTTCGAGGTGATGTCCCCACGTTTCATCGCCTATGACAATGCGCGACAAAAAATTGTCACAAGCAGTCTCGTAAGGCGCAGGCATCTCCACACAGATGGTCCTTTGTTGCTCTTTATGGTCTCCTGTCATTAATAACCAATCCCAAATCAAAAATTAACAGCGAAGTGCATAGCTACAACACTAGAAGAAAGGATGATATTCACTGTTCTGGATTAAATCTCACTTTGGCACAGAAATGGGTGAATTATGCTGCCACAAACAAATTAAAAGAATTTCTGAATGACAACTCCTTCTACTCAATAGATGAATTCTTAGATATGAAGTAGTAACTGTAAAAAAATTTATTAATTACTTTATGTAAAGAAAACTTATGTTAAAGTGACACGTTCCACATCATTACGAAATGTCGTATTCATGATATATGGAACCAGGATTAATGTATGTATGTATGCACCCAGCGGGCACATACCTTTGAGCACCCCAAATAGTGGACGAATGTGCCAGCACTACCAACAGAGGAGTACAGTTGAGCAGTGAGGTGCTTGATTGTGATCCGTCTATCATCTCGAATGAGAGTGTCAGCACGTTCCAACATTGTAAGGGTCGCAGCTGTGTGCGACCAGCCAGCACGCGGGAGATCGGACAGGTATGCGCGAACTTGCTCCGATGATGACACACGCCCAACGACTCACTGTGCTTTTGTTAACTGCTAGGTCTCCGTACACATCCTGCTAGCGCCTACGAATATCTACGATACTCTCGTTTATCACCAAAAGAATCTCAATGACAGTTCTCTCCTCGTAACGCACCTCCCATACTGACGCCACTTATCGGAATTTCATGAAATGAAATAAGTACCTTTAATGCTGAAATCCAATGTAGCAATGGCTCCTTCAGTGTTAATATGAAACAAACATAACTGTTAAACGAGACTAGATGAGGGTAGGCATCCTTAGCGATGTGTGTTACGTGCAAAAGGGACAATAAGAAAAAGTAATTTGGCTTGCAATGTAATTATTTCAACATGACAATTTTCATTCTTTAATTGAGTAACTTAAGCATTTCAAAGGTAAAAGTATTAGCACATGGTCAAGTTTATTTCGTAACGAATCGTATTTCCTACATAAACCTCCCATACTTAGGGCAAATTAGTCTAAAATAACGCTGACAAAAGACAATAACGCGAGAGAAGCGGCACAAGGGACGCCAACGCATGTTCTTGTCACATTGCTGTGTGCATTGCAACATGCTGTAAGCGGAAAAGAATTTCTGGTGCAATATAGTTTGATAATTCCGTAGGGAACTAATCAGCTTATCGCTAATATTGAAAAAAGATTTATTCGAAATATAAAAACAAACTCAAACAGGAAAACTATTTCATTCAAACATTTTAAAGCGTGTGGGCACATGAAAAATAGAAAACTAAAACGCTATTGTTGCCTGTATTGGAGTGATCCTGAAATACAGAGTTTTTGCACTGTGTCCAATTTTTATTTTAAACACTTGTCAATCTCACAAATGAAGACCTGATCATTGACTTTGTTAGAAAAGAATTATTTTTAAAAATACTCGCAATGGAACAATGTTACCGATCAGGTCAGATTTCAGTCCAATCGACTCTATACTCGTTGTAAACGACAACTGGTTACAACATACGAAAGTGGTGAAGCGGTGTAGGAGAGGTTGAGACGAACCAATTGATATAGTACATTTGTGGTCATATCAGGCCGGAAAATAGCCTCAGATTGGCCACAGAAGCCAGACAACCGCAAATTCACGTACAAGAGCCGCCTAAGCTGCAGAGAATGTGTGCCACGTGAGATTTTGACGAAAATAGTTTTTGAATATTAAAGATGTCTTCTGCTCGTACTTACAAAACGTAATATTAACAAACATAAAATCAACAATTCAATCATTTCGTTTGCGTGGCCTTCTTACTATTGAACCACAGTTAGTTTGGATCGAATTGTAAACGCAATTAGTTTTTGCGTTTAAAAAAGTCTTCTTTCCTTTCATTACCGTCACGGGAAAAGCATGAATTAATAATATGAAAGAAGTAGCCGAATACGCCGGTGGCTTCAGAAAGGGGATATCGAAAATCTTGCGTGGCGCACATGATATGGTTTTTGTAGGCCAATTTTAGGCTGTTTCCCGACTTGATTAACCGCAAGTGTCCTGTGTAAAATTGTTCGTCTTGACCACACCTACACCACTGTGAAACAGTTACCGTTTACACCTTGTATAAGGAGCTGTTGAGGATGAGCTGCTCATTGAGCGTTGCAGTCTTCCAATGGTAAGCGTTGCGCGGAGGCTCCTCGAACAAAAAGGACTGAGGTGAGACCCAGTTTCAGAGTTTGAACGTGGCTGAATGGGCGGCCTTCATGAGTGTGGCTTGAGGTATTGCCAACTACAGTCCGAATAGTGTCTTATGACGCTGCGTGGCGCCGACCAGTAATGTGAATCATACACCGTCCAACTGAATTCAGACTCCTGGGACTCACAAGCCTGAGACGTCATTGAACGTCACTGACTCCTCACTCTTCTTCAACGATCATCATGTGTCAGACGAATCCTGCACTTTTCATTGAAGGGGATGCGACGCCATTGACGTAGGATCCACTCCAGATATCCTCCAACGAATGCTGTTGTTTTATACTAGCCGATTTCCTATAGCAAGAAATCCTCTATTTCAAGATAGCAGTATTGTTTCCCTCCATTTACTAATTGGGCCTCGACACGTTCGTCTTTCTTTAATTTATTCTCACTGCATCTTCTGAGCACGACCTGTATCTCCTCCTCACTTCCATTAGAAAATCGCAGCGTTATCAGCGAATTTTATCGATATCCTTTCTCCTTAAATTTTAATCTTACTCATGAAATTTTCTTGTGAGAGTAAGAATGGATTTACCCCAGATTGCAATTAAACTATCTTCAATTTTACTGTAAAACGATCAATTTCGAGGCTTCTAGCCTTCAGATCCTTCAAATGTACATCAAGTTGAAGTTCCTAGTTATATCTGTCTTCAGTTGTCCTGCAGTAACGTGCACTGTCAAACCATGCACAGTAGAACGCTCACAAAGTCCCATCCTCGTTGGTCAGCCACAGGATACACTCTGGTGCTGTGGCTCCTTGGTTTGGCAGTGCACGTTACTGCAGGACAATTAATGACAGCAAGAAAGGGTCCTATAAATAACGTACCACACATCGATTTTATCTATATGTTTCAGGAACTCTGAAGATGTGGCTAGCAGCCTCGAAATCGATCATATAATAAAATTGAAGATCATTTAGTTGCAATCTGAAGTAAACTCATTCTTACTCTCACCTTATCAAACGACTACATTCCCAAAGCTCTGCCAATGATGGAAAGCTTCAGTAAACCTTTATTTTATTTCAAAACAGTGCAAAGTCCAGGTTTCAATATCAAAAATATTACGAAAAGGAGAAATTGCAACTAACTGTAAAGACGACACGTTGAGTTGCAGACAGGCACAACGAAAAGACTGTTACACGTTGACCTTTCGGCGAAAGCTTTATTTAGAATAGGAACACACACACATTCACACAACCAGATACACCTCACGCACACATGACCACTATTGCTGACCGCTACGGCCAGAATGCTGCTGTCGCGTGGGAGGGGGGGGGGGGGGGGGGGGGGCAGAGAAGAGCCCTGTCTGGCGGAGCGTGCAGGGACTAGATGGCAGCGTTGGGAGGTTGTGGGGAAGGGAGAGGGAAGGGAAGCGGTAGCGGAAAAGGAGAACAGCGGAGGAGACGTAAAGACCGGTGTGCGCGTGTGGTGCACAGTGAGGCTGACAGGACGTGAATTGTGGGAATGTGATAGGACAGACAGGGAGGAAACTGTTGGATGGAGGGTGTGAGGACAGTAGGTTAATGTACACTATGTGATCAAGAGTATCCGGACACCTGGCTGAAAATGACTTACAAGTTCGAGCGCACTCCATCTTTAATTCTGGAATTCAGTATGGTGTTGGCCCACCCTTACCCTTGATGGCAGCTACCACTCTCGCAGGCATACGTTCAGTCAGGTGCTGGGGCAGCCCATTCTTCACGGAGTGCTCCACTGAGGAGAGGTATCGATGTCAGTCCGTGAGGCCTGGCACGAAGTTGACGTTACAAATTATTCCAATGGTGTTATATAGGATTCAGGTCGGGACTCTGTGCAGGTCAGTATATTACACGGATGTTATTGTCGTGTAACCACTCCGGCCGGCCGGAGTGGCCGTGCGGTTTTAGGCGCTACAGTCTGGAGCCGAGCGACCGCTACGGTCGCAGGTTCGAATCCTGCCTCGGGCATGGATGTGTGTGATGTCCTTAGGTTAGTTACGTTTAATTAGTTCTAAGTTCTAGATGACTGATGACCTCAGAAGTTAAGTCGCATAGTGCTCAGAGGCATTTGAACCATTTAACCACTCCGCCACAGGCTATGCACTATGAACAGGTGCTCGATCGTGTTGAAAGATGCAATCGCCATCCCCGAATTGCTCTTCAGCAGTGGGAAGCAACAAGGTGCTTAAAACATCAATGTAGCCTCCGCTGTAATAGTGCTAAACAAAACAACAAGGGGTGCAAGCCTCCTCCATGAAAAACACGACCACAGCACAACACCACCACCTCCGAATTTTACTGTTGGCACTACTCACGCTGGCAGATAACGTTCACCAGGCATTCGTCACACCCACACCCTACCGTCGGATCGCCACATTGTGTACCGTAATCCGTCACTCCACACAACGTTTTTCCACTGCTCAAGCCAAGCGAGGCGACGTTTGGCATTTACCGACGTGATGCGTGGCTTATGAGCAGCCGCTCGAACATGAAATCCAAGTTTTCTTACCTCCTGTCTAACTGTCATAGTACTTGCAGTGGATCCTGATGCAGTTTCGAATTCCTGTGTGATGGTCTGGATAGATGTCTGCCTATTACACATTACGACCCTTTTCAACTGTCGACGGTCTCCGTCAATCAACAGACGAGGTCTGCCTTACGCTTTTGTGCTGTACGCGTCCCTTCACATTACCACTTCACTATCACATCGGAAACAGTGGACCTAGGGATGTGGAAATTTCGCGTACAGGTGTATGACACAAGTGATACCCAGTCACCTGACCACGCTCGAAGTCCGTGAGTTGCTCGGGGCGCCCCATTCTGCTCCCTCACGAGGTCTGATAACTACTGAGGTCGCTGATGTGGAGTACCTGTCAGTAGGTGGCAGCACAATGCACCTAATATGAAAAACATATGTTTTTGGGGGTGTCCGGATACTTGTGATCACATAGTGTAGGTTGTGGCTACGATAATTTCTGGAGTGGAGAATGTGTTGCACGGAAATCTCATATCTGCGCAGTTCAGACAAGCTGGTGGTGGAGAGGATAATCCAAATGATCTGGTTTGTGAATACAGGTGGAACAGCCTCTGATAGGGTAGTATAAGCCCGTGGCAGGACTGGAAGTGCTGGGTGGGTGGATTGAGCAGGTCTTCCGTAGGGACGATATTCTTGTGGCAAAGGGTTGGGGTTGGGAGTGTGACAGCGATGAATTAGGATGTTATGGATCACCGCTTTACGTGGGGTGGTAAGGGCCTTGGGCAGTATTTCCCTCATTTCAGTGCATAATGATAGATAATCAAAGCCTTGCCAAAGGGTATGGTTGAGTTTTTCAGTTTGGTGTGATCTTGGGTGATGAAGGGGGCGCTCCTTTGTAGCTGGTTATTAGCGGCGGTGGAATGATTGTGGGTATGAGGGAATATGGCATGGGAAGTCTGTCTGAGGAAACAGATATATTAGTAAAAAAGCTGCTGATGTGAAAAGAAAGTAAATTGGTAGTATGCAGCATATGAACATACACTCCTGGAAATGGAAAAAAGAACACATTGACACCGGTGTGTCAGACCCACCATACTTGCTCCGGACACTGCGAGAGGGCTGTACAAGCAATGATCACACGCACGGCACAGCGGACACACCAGGAACCGCGGTGTTGGCCGTCGAATGGCGCTAGCTGCGCAGCATTTGTGCACCGCCGCCGTCAGTGTCAGCCAGTTTGCCGTGGCATACGGAGCTCCATCGCAGTCTTTAACACTGGTAGCATGCCGCGACAGCGTGGACGTGAACCGTATGTGCAGTTGACGGACTTTGAGCGAGGGCGTATAGTGGGCATGCGAGAGGCCGGGTGGACGTACCGCCGAATTGCTCAACACGTGGGGCGTGAGGTCTCCACAGTACATCGATGTTGTCGCCAGTGGTCGGCGGAAGGTGCACGTGCCCGTCGACCTGGGACCGGACCGCAGCGACGCACGGATGCACGCCAAGACCGTAGGATCCTACGCAGTGCCGTAGGGGACCGCACCGCCACTTCCCGGCAAATTAGGGACACTGTTGCTCCTGGGGTATCGGCGAGGACCATTCGCAACCGTCTCCATGAAGCTGGGCTACGGTCCCGCACACCGTTAGGCCGTCTTCCGCTCACGCCCCAACATCGTGCAGCCCGCCTCCAGTGGTGTCGCGACAGGCGTGAATGGAGGGACGAATGGAGACGTGTCGTCTTCAGCGATGAGAGTCGCTTCTGCCTTGGTGCCAATGATGGTCGTATGCGTGTTTGGCGCCGTGCAGGTGAGCGCCACAATCAGGACTGCATACGACCGAGGCACACAGGGCCAAAACCCGGCATCATGGTATGGGGAGCGATCTCCTACACTGGCCGTACACCACTGGTGATCGTCGAGGGGACACTGAATAGTGCACGGTACATCCAAACCGTCATCGAACCCATCGTTCTACCATTCCTAGACCGGCAAGGGAACTTGCTGTTCCAACAGGACAATGCACGTCCGCATGTATCCCGTGCCACCCAACGTGCTCTAGAAGGTGTAAGTCAACTACCCTGGCCAGCAAGATCTCCGGATCTGTCCCCCATTGAGCATGTTTGGGACTGGATGAAGCGTCGTCTCACGCGGTCTGCACGTCCAGCACGAACGCTGGTCCAACTGAGGCGCCAGGTGGAAATGGCATAGCAAGCCGTTCCACAGGACTACATCCAGCATCTCTACGATCGTCTCCATGGGAGAATAGCAGCCTGCATTGCTGCGAAAGGTGGATATACACTGTACTAGTGCCGACATTGTGCATGCTCTGTTGCCTGTGTCTATGTGCCTGTGGTTCTGTCAGTGTGATCATGTGATGTATCTGACCCCAGGAATGTGTCAATAAAGTTTCCCCTTCCTGGGACAATGAATTCACGGTGTTCTTATTTCAATTTCCAGGAGTGTATTTTAACTTCTTCAGTGAGTCATCTGAACCAAGAATACCACGACAAAGTTTCAAATTTGTTTAGAATTTGATCAGGTCACTTAAGTCTTTAGCTACATTGTAGCATGGAGCTGTGAATGAACTCAGTACAGGACGGAATGTGATGTTTTCGTTATAGAGTTTAGGGAGGCGATGGAGTCTAGGGACTATAGGATTCATGCTGGTGGGAAGTAGATATAGGTGTCAGGTGTTATATTTTTACGTAATTTAATATCGATGTTGACTTTAGCGTTACAAGATTGTAAGGTTTTCTGCACCTGTTGGAAGTTGAGGAAGCTTAGAAAATCCTCCACTTTGTTTACAAAGTCAGTTTAGTTCGTTAAGACCTTTGTCTTATATGATTGGCATATCAATATTATCACTCATTTTCCTCCTGAAACTGTTTTAAACTTGTGTTTCTTTATGTCTATGGCACTGGAAACGAAGTTAGATTCTTCCAGTCCGGTTACTACAAGATGTTTAGTGGAGATAATATCGCCTAATGATAGATCTGTTTTTATTTCTTCCAATTGGTCCCTCTCTCAGATTCTTTGGCACTAATTTGCAGAAAGTTTCAAGTGGACATCGCTGCTTTGTTTCGGCATGCTCTATCTTTAACCTATTTCATATTCAACCAAGCATATTTTGAACTTTTTAATGGAGGATTTCGAAGAGAGCGCGCTTGAATCGGCTGCCCTTATACCAGCTGTATTTTGGACATAATTGGACGATACTTTCACAGTGTGGCCTAACGGAGGAGATAAATTGATGGAGTTCCTTCATCGTCTCAATTCCATTCATAACAACATTCAGTTTACCATGATGGTTGCCTGCCTTTCCTGGATGTCGTAGATATACGAAACAATGATGGCTCTCTCGAGCATTTAGTTTATCATAAGACCACTCATGTTAATTTGTACTTGCAAGCGTCAAGTTTTCATCACCCGTCGAAAACTATGAGCGTACTTAAAACACTCCTAAACAGAGCTCACATTGTCTCAGGTCTAGATAGTTTGCCTAGAGATCGGCCACCTAAAGAGAGTCTTCAAAAGAAATGGGTATTCCACCCAGTACATTAACAGGACACTGTCAGTTAAA
Organism: Schistocerca nitens; assembly: GCF_023898315.1. Taxonomy (NCBI): domain Eukaryota; kingdom Metazoa; phylum Arthropoda; class Insecta; order Orthoptera; family Acrididae; genus Schistocerca; species Schistocerca nitens. Next base: position 311,087,983 of record NC_064618.1, on the reverse strand, counting down.
AATCAAGAATCAGGAAGTGTATAAAGAGGAGAAGACGCCAGCCAGATCCTTGGCTTTCCTTCCTTTTGTTGGCAAAATTTCGTTTAAAGTAGTAAGAATTCTCTGTAAATTTCAATGGGAAAGTGATTTTCCGTCCGCCGCCTAAGACTGCTGACCTTTTGGGATTGAAGAAGGGCGACTTCTTACGGCGGAAGGCCGGAATTTACAAAATACTTTGTATTTTTGTATTGGTATGGCTAACGAAAGACAGACCAGATGCACTGTGAAAGAACGCTGCACTGAACATCAACATTGCGCTCGCCTTTTGCAACAAAGCAAGTCTGTATTTCCACTGGACCTTCAATGGAGTATGACGGAAGAGTTATTCTGACCACAGCAACATCTTTTTGGGATTCCATTATCAAAGAATCCATGGAAATACGCCTGGGGGAAAATCTGATGAACCGTGATAGAGGCTACCATTTATACAGTGCGTGGAACACCAGCTCCACGATTTGTACTAAACAAACAATACAGAGCTCACTAAGGGCCGCAACGAGTGATAATAGATAGGACAGTTGAGTTCCGCGGTTCCACCAACAAGGGCGCTGTCGCCGAGAAGTGTGGTCCGTTTGTCAACTTTGTGACGCTTGGACCGAATACTCGCAGTGTGCTATATAGGGCGGAACGGAGCAAGTCTTTGTCCATCCACCTCCTTCAGTGTGCTGATGACACCGCTTCCCTCGCACTCTACCCTAAGCTTCAGAAATACCCTGGACTAATCTTCGACTGGCAACTAACGTGGAAACACCACCTACTAACCATCCAACAATAAGCCAAAAGTTGACTAAATCTACTAACCGGACGAACATGGAGACTACACCTTTCCTCGATCCTTGTCATGTACAAATCCACAATCTGCTCCAGATCCTCGAACGCCACGCACTGTGCCTCGCTATCCGTATTCTTAACTTTCTCCCACAAGGATCCTTTGCCGACTCATCACATTCCCGCCTCTCCTCACTCACATTGAACACTTCCGAACAATCTACAACATCTGCAGACTCGACTGCTATCTTTTCCCCTCTACTTTCCAATCCGTGTATGCTGCCGCGCCTTAGCCAACACATTCCACCAACCCTTCACTTACACACGCTCCACATGCTCTCCCAAAGAAACTTCAACAGTCTCTCCCTCCCAGATCACGGACTCTGCCCTGACATTTACCCATCCTAACAGCTATAGGTCCTCCCCGTCTGATCCCCGTTATCAGGGCTTTCTCCCCCTCTCCTCCCTATATATCCCCCCCTATCCCAGTTTCCCCTTCTGCTTTTCTTTCCTCATCACCCTTTTCCCAACACCTATTGGTGTCACCAATTCCCTCCTCTGCTCCACACCCTCTTCCACCCCAATAACCATTCCTACCCCATCGCTGTTATACACCAGTCCTCCATCGTTATATCCAATATCCATAGCCTCTTAAAGGCCAACCTTCCCCTTCAACAAAAACTCATTACCCCATAGCAGGTCCTTCCAATTTCTAGTGACAGGAAAATACATGTTGTTGGCAACATGTTTTAAATGTGCGCTTATTGTGTTTCATTTTACTTTTTATTAGTAGCGTTTTTTTTCTACCAGTACAAAAAGCCATCTACCGCATCAATTTCAAACGTATCTCGTCATTCCTTAGTACTTCCGTATCCCACTTCTTTGCGTATTGATTCCTCCTGACTAATGTCTTGAACTTCAGCCTACTCTTCATCAGTACTATATTGTGATCTGAGTCTATATCTGCTCCTGGGTACGCCTTACAATCCAGTATCTGATTTCGGAATCTCTGTCTGACCATGATGTAATCTAATTGAAATCTTCCCGTATCTCCGGGCCTTTTCCAAGTATACCTCCTCCTCTTGTGATTCTTGAACAGGGTATTCGCTATTACTAGCTGAAACTTGTTACAGAACTCAATTAGTCTTTTTCCTCTTTCATTTCTTGTCCCAAGCCCATATTCTCCTGTAACCTTTTCTTCTACTCCTTCCCCTACAACTGCATTCCAGTCGCCCATGACTATTACATTTTCGTCCCCCTTTAAATACTGCATTACCCTTTCAATATCCTCATACACTTTCTCTATCTGTTCATCTTCAGCTTGCGACGTCGGCATGTATACCTGAACTATCGTTGTCGGTGTTGGTCTGCTGTCGATTCTGATTAGAACAACCCGGTCACTGAACTGTTCACAGTAGCACACCCTCTGCCCTACCTTCCTATTCATAACGAATCCTACACCTGTTATACCATTTTCTGCTGCTGTTGATATTACCCGATACTCATCTGACCAGAAATCCTTGTCTTCCTTCCACTTCACTTCACTGACCCCTACTATATCTAGATTGAGCCTTTGCATTTCCCTTTTCAGATTTTCTAGTTTCCCTACCACGTCCAAGCTTCTGACATTCCACGCCCCGACTCGTAGAACGTTATCCTTTCGTTGATTATTCAATCTTTTTCTCATGGTAACCTCCCCCTTGGCAGTCCCCTCCCGGAGATCCGAATGGGGGACTATTCCGGAATCTTTTGCCAATGGAGAGATCATCATGACACTTCTTCAATTACAGGCCACATGTCCTGTGGATACACGTTACGTGTCTTTAATGCAGTGGTTTCCATTGCCTTCTGCATCCTCATGTCGTTGATCATTGCTGATTCTTCCGCCTTTAGGGGCAATTTCCCACCCCTAGGACAAGAGAGTGCCCTGAACCTCTGTCCGCTCTCTTTGACAAGGTCGTTGGCAGAATGAGACTGACCTCTTATGCCGGAAGTCTTCGGCCGCCAATGCTGAATATTTATCAAAATTTAGGCAGTGGCGGGGATCGAACTCGGGACCGAATACGTTTTGATTATGAATCAAAGACGCTACCCCTAGACCTCGGGTCCTTCCCCATCTTTCCCTCATCCGACGAGACCGATGACCTCGTAGTTTGGTCTCTTCCCCCAAAGAACCCAACCCAATTTCAGTTTCCTTTTTCCCTTTTGTTGAACTGAGTTCTAGCTATGCAACTATTAGATCAAAATTGTAGACTCATCTTTATTTTTCACCTGTTTTCAAATATAACTCAACATAAAAGAGAAGAAATGAGATTTTCACTCTGCAGCGGAGTGTGCGCTGATATGAAACTTCCTGGCGGATTAAAACTGTGTGCCGGACCGAGACTCGAACTCGGGACCTTTGCCTTTCGCGGGCAAGTGCTCTAGCAACTGAGCTACCCAGGCACGGCTTGGGTAGCACAGTTGGTAGAGCACTTGCGCGCGAAAGGCAAAGGTCCCGAGTTCGAGTCTTAGTCTGGCACACAGTTTTAATCTGCGAGGAAGTTTCAACATAAAAGACTTTTTTTTTGCTTTTTTTACTTGAATGTAACTATTTCTGCATCTCATAAAAATATTATGCTTCCCTATGCAAACACTTTAAATGACATCATTTTTGTATTTCACGTATTTTCTGTGTAAATAATACCTGTGTCTGTTGCAAGCATTTTACTCTGTGTTAGCGGAATCAGTTACCAGCTGACGATGGGCTAAGGCACTGAAAAGCGATTCGTGACCAAATAAATATAATTTTATAGAATATTAGGAAATGTTTGGTACTAAATACTTTTTAGTAACCGGAAATGGTCGGCATTTTCAACAGACGGTAAGAACAATTCTACTGCCACCAACGTAGGCCGACATCTCGTGTAATGGCCGCGAAACAATGTGAATGAGGACTAGTACGGAAGCATATAGACTGTCATTTCTCTCTCGATCCATTCGGTTTGGTTTCGTCATACATGGAATTTGGGTTGGGTTGTTTGGGGGAAGAGACCAAACAGCGAGGTCATCGGTCTCATCGGATTAGGGAAGGATGGGGAAGGAAGTCGGCCGTGCCCTTTCAGAGGAACCATCCCGTCATTTGCCTGGAGCGATTTAGGGAAATCACGGAAAACCGAAATGAGGATGGCCGGACACGGGATTGAACCGTCGTCCTCCCGAGTGCGAGTCCAGTGGGCTAACCACTGCGCCACCTCGCTCAGTCTCGCTCCATTTGCGAGTGAAACAGGAATGGGGATGACTAGCTGCAGTGCAACGAACACTCCGTCTGGCACGGTGAGGTGCCTCCTGGGGTCTGCATGTAAATGTAAATGTTGCTGATTCAAGCTGAACACGTTGGAGCGTTTTTCTGGTATTGTTGTCTGGTGCAAGCACTCAAGGGTTCCATTTTTGTATTGCCAGTTGCAAATATACACCTTTCACATCCACAAGAGCACTGAAAGCGAGACGCGAAAACTTCCATTTTTCTCTCTCTATTCGGCTGCTTTCATGTGTTACGAACAGTTCGTTGTAATTAAGGTTTCCAATTCTATGGGTAGTTGGGCACTGACCGTGTCCCGGAGGCATCGGCCGTGTAATTATGCAGATGGCGCATCCGTGTCGTCGTGTCGGCGAGTGCAATCAGGCGGCGAACACGGAACGCGGCTAGTGGCCTCGCCTGGAGGGGGCGAGGTACCTGTTGCTCGCCGGAAGAGGGATCCGATAACGCACTGCTCTGCCCTACGCTAGCAGCCCCGCCACCTGAGCCAACTCGCTAACGGCTCCGGGGCCGGCCCAGAACCCGCTCCCCACTGGGAAACTGCAGGGCAGAGTACTACTCACAGCTGACGTGCTCTACACTGCTGCATCAGGCGTTTTGAACGTCTTAGGTCATGTAGAGTATAATCAGATGACATCGTAGCTCTTCTACACTGGTTTAAAAACGACTTTAGATTTTTGAGTTATTTCATGTCTATCATTGCTACTACTAAAAACTGCGTTTTTATTTTATCATGCACGTTTCGTTTCGGAAGCATCGTCTGGTTGCACATTTTGCAGGTTTTCCTGAGTTTAGCACTGGTCTTTTTGGTCCGGTTTCGCTTTGCCTCGAAACAGTATACATGTTTTGACGTAAAATATGACAAAATATTGCACAAATTATAGTTGTTAACATTCTTCTGGCTAAACGTAATGGTGCAATACTGCTACCACTGACGATGTTTTAACGAATAAAACGAAATGCGTATGGTAAGTTAAATATACACTTTTAGTGGTTGTAAAGACGGAGATGAAATATCAGTGTTCAAATGGCACTAATCACTATCGGACTTAACATCTGAGGTCGTCAATCTCCTATACTCAGAACTACTTAAACCTAACTAACCTAAGAACATCACACACATCCATGCCCGAGGCAGGATTCGAACCAGCGACCGTAGCAGCAGCGCGGTTCCGGACTGAGGCACCTAGAACCAAATATCAGCGTATCTATACATTTATAAACATCATTGTATGTATGTACGTTCCACATCTCCTACACCACTGCGTTGATTTCAACCAAACTGGGTACACACACTGCTGGCCCTTAAAATTGCTACACCACGAACATGACGTGCTACAGACGTGAAATTTAACCAACAGGAAGAAGATGCTGTGATATGCAAATTATTAGCTTTTCAGAGCATTCACACAAGGTTAGCGCGGGTGGCGACACCTTCAACGTGCTGACATGAGGAAAGTTTCCAACCGATTTCTCATACACAAACAGCAGTTGATCGGCGTTGCCTGGTGAAACTTTCTTGTGATGCCTCGTGTAAGGAGGAGAAATGCGTAGCATCACGTTTCCGATTTCAATAAAGGTCAGATTGTAGCCTATCGCGATTGCGGTTTATCGTATGGCGACATTGCTGCTCGCGTTGGTCGAGATCCAATGACTGTTAGCAGTATATGGAATCGGTGGGTTCAGGAGGGTAATACGGAACGCCGTGCTGGATCCCAATGGCCTCGTATCACTAGCAGTCGAGATGACAGACATCTTATCCACATGGCTGTAACGGGTCGTGCAGCCACGTCTCGATCCCTGAGTCAACAGATGAGGACGTTTGCAAGACAACAACCATCTGACCGAACAGTTCGACGACGTTTGCAGTAGCATGGATTATCAGCTCGGAGACCATGGCTGCGGTTACCCTTGACGCTGTATCACAGACAGGAACGACTGCAATGGTGTACTCAACGACGGACCTGGTTGCACGAATGGCAAAACGTCATTTTTTCGGATGAATCCAGGTTCTGTTTACAGCATCATGATGGTCGCATCCGTGTTTGGCGATATCGCGGTGAACGCACATTGGAAGCGTGTATTCGTCATCGCCATACATGCGTATCACTTGGCATGATAGTATGGGGTGGCATTGGTGACACGTCTCGGTCACCTCTTGTTCGCATTGACGGCACTCTGAACAGTGGATGTTACATTTCAGATGTGTTACGACCCGTGGCGCTACCCTTCATTCGATCCCAGCAGGATAATGCACAACCGCATGTTGCATGTTTGTACGTTCCTTTCTGCATACAGAAAATGTTCGACTGCTGCCCTGGCCAGCACATTCTCCAGATTTCTCACCAATTGAAAACGTCTGGTCAATGGTGGCCGTGCAACTGGCTCGTCACAATACGCCAGTCACTATCTTCATTAACTGTGGTATCGTATTGAAGCTGCATGGCCAGCTGTACCTGTACACGCCATCCAAGCTCTGTTTGACTCAATGCCCAGGCGTATCTACGCCGTTATTACGGCCAGAGGTGGTTGTTCTGGGTACTGATTTCTCAGGATCTATGCACCCAAATTGCGTGAAAAGGTAGTCACATGTCAGTTCTAGTACAATATATTTGTCCAATGAACACCCGTTTATCATCTACATTTCTTCTTGGTGTAGCAATTTTAATGGTCAGTAGTGTACCATATACGCCAGGATTTTTTTCTAAGTAGTAATGCTTTTTCACGGTGTTCAGTCCACCATATGAGCTTTTTGTGTCTTTTGAGTGGCACTGTTTCAATGGCTTTGTTGACTAATTTTGTTTTAATCTGTTCCCAGTCTTGTGATTCTATAGGGTGTTCGAAAATTCCCAATATAAACTCCTAGGACCTGTAATAAGAACACATGTCCGGAGCGTACCGATTCCTTTCTAATGTACACTCCTGGAAATGGAAAAAAGAACACATTGACACCGGTGTGTCAGACCCACCATACTTGCTCCGGACACTGCGAGAGGGCTGTACAAGCAATGATCACACGCACGGCACAGCGGACACACCAGGAACCGCGGTGTTGGCCGTCGAATGGCGCTAGCTGCGCAGCATTTGTGCACCGCCGCCGTCAGTGTCAGCCAGTTTGCCGTGGCATACGGAGCTCCATCGCAGTCTTTAACACTGGTAGCATGCCGCGACAGCGTGGACGTGAACCGTATGTGCAGTTGACGGACTTTGAGCGAGGGCGTATAGTGGGCATGCGGGAGGCCGGGTGGACGTACCGCCGAATTGCTCGACACGTGGGGCGTGAGGTCTCCACAGTACATCGATGTTGTCGCCAGTGGTCGGCGGAAGGTGCACGTGCCCGTCGACCTGGGACCGGACCGCAGCGACGCACGGATGCACGCCAAGACCGTAGGATCCTACGCAGTGCCGTAGGGGACCGCACCGCCACTTCCCAGCAAATTAGGGACACTGTTGCTCCTGGGGTATCGGCGAGGACCATTCGCAACCGTCTCCATGAAGCTGGGCTACGGTCCCGCACACCGTTAGGCCGTCTTCCGCTCACGCCCCAACATCGTGCAGCCCGCCTCCAGTGGTGTCGCGACAGGCGTGAATGGAGGGACGAATGGAGACGTGTCGTCTTCAGCGATGAGAGTCGCTTCTGCCTTGGTGCCAATGATGGTCGTATGCGTGTTTGGCGCCGTGCAGGTGAGCGCCACAATCAGGACTGCATACGACCGAGGCACACAGGGCCAAAACCCGGCATCATGGTATGGGGAGCGATCTCCTACACTGGCCGTACACCACTGGTGATCGTCGAGGGGACACTGAATAGTGCACGGTACATCCAAACCGTCATCGAACCCATCGTTCTACCATTTCTAGACCGGCAAGGGAACTTGCTGTTCCAACAGGACAAATGCACGTCCGCATGTATCCCGTGCCACCCAACGTGCTCTAGAAGGTGTAAGTCAACTACCCTGGCCAGCAAGATCTCCGGATCTGTCCCCCATTGAGCATGTTTGGGACTGGATGAAGCGTCGTCTCACGCGGTCTGCACGTCCAGCACGAACGCTGGTCCAACTGAGGCGCCAGGTGGAAATGGCATGGCAAGCCGTTCCTCAGGACTACATCCAGCATCTCTACGATCGTCTCCATGGGAGAATAGCAGCCTGCATTGCTGCGAAAGGTGGATATACACTGTACTAGTGCCGACATTGTGCATGCTCTGTTGCCTGTGTCTATGTGCCTGTGGTTCTGTCAGTGTGATCATGTGATGTATCTGACCCCAGGAATGTGTCAATAAAGTTTCCCCTTCCTGGGACAATGAATTCACGGTGTTCTTATTTCAATTTCCAGGAGTGTAGTTTCAGTTCAGATGTGTAAAGCGTCAGCGTCTGCTGCTGGAGAGAGAAACGTCTCTGGGCTGCTTGTTCGGGTAGGTAGTAGGGTAGACACGATGACGTGAACATCAGACGGCCACCTGTCGTCACTTAACGTCTGTCTTGCCGCGAGACCTATTCAACGCTTGTGCGTGCTCGTGAGTAGACAGGACTCGGGTGTTCCACGACAACGCCGCACGCCCGAATTTAAGAAGATGTAGTGCATCGCGTTGAAGAGAGCCCGTCTACAAGTATTCGAACAATTGTGCGTGCAAAGGTTACCCACTGTATCGTCTGGGACGTTCCGCGTGAGCAACAATCGCATCCGTACCCCTTACAAAAGGTACACGTTATGGTTCCAGCCGACTTTCCACAACGCGTCGCCTACTGCACGTGGTTCCTACACCGCTGGATCGACACACCCTGTTTCCACGTCGAGTTCTGTTCATAGATGAATATAGGTTCACTAGGTACAGCGTTCTGAATTTGCGGAACAGCCGTGTCTGGGCAGACGAAAACCCCCCACGCAGGTTCAGGGATTTCAGCACCGGTTTGGTATTTAGTTGTGGGTAGGTATTCTGGACGGTCATGTGATTGGACCATACCTCCTTCCACTCAAGCTAACTGGTGCTGCATACTTCATCTTCCTACAAAACCTATTCGACCAGTTCTTGGAAGATGTGCCTCTGAGTGTCAGTCAGGAAATGTGGTTTCAGCATGATGGTGCACCATCTCACTTCTCACGTGGGTTTCGGAGACTTCTCTACAGATGATATGGTGGAAGATGGATAGGCCGAGATCGTCCAACCGCGTGGCCGCCGCAGTCGCCGGGTTTAACTCCTATGGACCACTTTTTGCGGGATCGAATGGAAAGTTTAATTTACGAGATTCCTGTAGAGACAGAGGAAGATCTACTGGCATGAGTTCTGGCCGCTGCACTGGAACTGAGGATTTGTACCAGTGCGTGCTTCGTATGTGCAATGTCTGTAACAATGTTGGTGGTCGCCACATAGAGCCGCTGTTGTAATGCACCATAACTGTTCTGTACATACAGTATGATAGTTCTTTCTTGTGTTGGAATAATTTAAACACGTAATGTTTAAATATTAATCCAAAAAGCGTGCTTAAGTGATAAATGGAAGCTTCGTTATTTTTCCGTTCGAACTGATACCTAATAACTGTATTGCGTCAGCCTAATTCAGTTCAAATGGTTCAAATGGCTCTGCGCACTATGGGACTTAACATCTGAGGTCATTAGTCCCCTAGATCTCAGAACTACTTAAACCTAACTAACCTAAGGACAGCACACACATCCATGCCCGAGGCAGGATTCGAACCTGCGACCGTAGCGGTCGCTCGGTTCCAGACTGTAGCGCCTAGAACCGCACGGCCACTCCGGCCGGCTGCTGAGTTATATCGATATTTCCAATTTTTACTTGGTTTTTCGTATACTGCATACTCTCCAACAGTTTTCCTGAACTTCCATTCTTTACCAGTCTGCACGCTGAAGTCGCCTAATAATTGACTCATTATTTATATTATTTTTTATAGTTATTTGTATCAAAATAATGTGGCGATAACGTACCCATAATGGAGGGTGTTGACGGGGGCGTGGGTGGGCGCGGGGGGGGGGGGGGAGGGGGGGGAGGAGAGGAAAGTTGGTAACAACCGGTATCACTATCGAATCCATGGGTTTTCTTTAGGGAGGGGGGGAGGGGGCGAGGGTTCTCTAGGCTTATTAGTGAGTCTCTATGATGTGTAAGTGACATATCAGTATTTCATTGTGATGACTGAAGCAATTTCTATCAAACTAGGCAGACGTGACACCTGACATTTGAAAAAAAAAAAAAAAAAAAAAAAAGACTGTGTCAAACACCTCTAGCACACCTATGGATGAGGGCAGAGGTGAAAATGGGTGGCATAAAAGTAACAGGAACGTCCGGAGAAATTTAAATCAAATTCGGTCTCCATATGTCTCATTATTTGTATAAAAATAATTTAAGCGTAAGTACCCCTACCTATCGCTAGCGGTTGGGGGCGGGGACTGGGATGAGAAAGAGTTAAACGCAAAAATGTTCGAAACCGACCTCCTGGCATTCTTTGACTCGGAATATTTTAAAAGGATAGAGTGTTTGTTCAGCGTCAAACTGGCAGCGAGAGTGAGAACTCCAGACAGCCGAAGACTTTTTCATCATGTTTCGAGACCAAAAATCATGCCACACTACTGAATACTACAGATACATTTAACGTCATCTCTAAGGTCGCTTGTCCATGACTTTTTGCACACTTCTTACACAGACAAAACTGCATGTTTCTCAGGATTCGTACCGAAGTGCAGGCAGAAATTCGGCAGAGAAACGCATCAAATATGTACAAAGCTATGTGTGAAGTATATATCACACAAGCATACGCCAGCCATTAATGTATTGTAAAGCAACTACTGACAGTTTTTCCACTCAGATAAAGAATATGGCTTAAGAATAAACAGAGCAAAGACTATGGCAAAGAAAAGTTTTACATAGTAGAATAGGGGTTTCCTTCAGATCAAAACTAAAGGGGATACAGTACAACAAAAAGTTATACTTATAAAGCGCCTATGGTATAATCTGTTTTGTTTTCTGTTATGATGTGTTTGTGAAATGTTAAATTTATTAAACAAATTTTTGAAAAAAAGGGTAACTTCTTTGATTGGTAATCAAAAAGTCTTGGGTTCCGGGTTCCAGCCCAGTCATCGATTAAATTTTGAACAAAAATTATCGGCAATGACGCCCGAAAACATTCATTATGAGGTGTCACCATTGTTCTGCCAACTGCCTTATCAAAGATGGCGGAAGAGCGGAGAGTGTTTCAGGCCAGTCTCTTGCCCTTGGAGTGATAAACTGCCGCTGAGAGGTGGAGGAATTAGTATTGATAAACAGCATGAGGATGCAGCAGGCATCGGAAACCACTGCATTAAAGACACACAGTGTGCATGCGCAGTACATTTGGCCTGTAATTGAAAAAGTGACATGATGAACTTCCCATTGACAAAAGATTCCCTGTTAGTGTCCCATTCTGGTCTTCGAAAGGGCACTACCACGAGGAAAAGACTGGAAAACCAACGAAAGGGCAACATTCTACGATACGATGCGTGGAATGTCAGAAGCCCAAACGAGACAGGAAAGCCAGAAAATCTCTAAAGTTAAATGGAAGTGTTCAGTTTAGACATAATGAGGATCAGTGAAGTGAAATGGGCCGGCCGCGGTGGTCTAGCGGTTCTAGGCGCTCCGTCCGGAACCGCGCGACTGCTACGGTCGCAGGTGAGAATCCTGCCTCGGGCATGGATGTGTGTGTTGTCCTTAGGTTAGTTAGGTTTAGGTATTTCTAAGTTCTAGGGGACTGATGACCACAGATGTTAAGTCCCATAGTGCTCAGAGCCATTTGAACCATTTTTGAAGTGAAATGGAAAGAAGATAAGGAAATCTGCTCAGAGGAATACAGGATAACATCAACAGCAGAAGAACATGTTATAACGGTAGTACGATTCCTTATTAAGAGCCAGAGAATGAGTAACTGTGTACATTTCCATGACAAGTTTGTTCTCATATGTATAGACAGGAAACCAACACCGACAAAAATAGTTAAGGTAAACACACTGACGTCACAAGCAGAAGATAAAACCATAAAGTATATTGATATTGTTGAATGGGTAACAGACTATGTAAGGGGATATGATAACCAAATAAGCATGGAGGAGTGGAACGCTGAAGAAAGAGGAGGAAAAGAAGCCAGAGTTACGGGAGAATATGGGCGTGGTAGTAAGAATGAGAGAGGAGATACCAATTGAGTTCGGCAGTAAATTTCAGCTCATAACAGCGAAACCAGCGATAAAGAATCACGCTGTCCGGAAATCTAGGAATATGGAATCTGCTTCTTGCCATTCATCTGTGGTTTCGCAGGCTAGCATGCGAGTAAGGACACGCTCGAGTGACATGCGTCACATTGTTGATATGACACCAAAGAATAACATCCAAGGGTCGTTCAATCGAGCGAAAGTACTTTCCAAGATGTAGGTTCTACTCGAGCTGTCCGATGTTGTCGATGTTCTGAAAACCGACAGTTATCTATATGAACACACCTACCCTGCTTTTCTTACGTTTGAACCAGCGGTTTCTGAATACACTAATTGCATAAGACATGTGACGACGTGGGACAATAGTTGACTAGACTCGCATTCGAGAGGACGGAAGTCAGATTTTTGACGGCCATCTGGATTTGGTTTCGCTCCGGTTTAACGACATTGTGCCGTAGGTTTTTGGTGTGAATGGAGTTTTGCTATGGTTGTGTAAACGTGGTCTCGTAACTGACTGTAATTTAATTTCATTAACAGTATGAACCACATAATTTCCCGAACTCATGCATAAACGGTCTGAAGCGCCTTGTCACGGTCCGCGTGGCTCCCCCCGTCGAAGGTTCGAGTCCTCCCTCAGGCATGGATGTGTGTGTTCTCCTTAGCGTAAGTTAGTTTAAGTTAGATTAAGTAGTGTGTATGCTCAGGGACCAAGGACCTCAGCAGTTTGGCACTATAAGGTCTTACCACAAATTTCCATTCATGAATAAAACAAAACAAACCAGGAGTTCACACTTAATTTTCAAATGACTTAATATCTGGTATAATAACATAATAATTCAATAACATAAGCTCTCGCCTCACAATAACAACGGAAAACGTGAGAGAGCTCAAATGAATACATACTTATAAAATGTTAACCTAAAATACGTTCATCATTCGATACAAATACTTAACACTAACATTAACTTTACAAAAGGGGCAGTCAGTATAATTTACCACTACACACACTAGTCAAGAGCATACATAAGGATACCACCATGGCGTACCTTCAGCAAACGTGGAGGTACAACACAAATAACATACACACTCTAAAGTGACACATGAGCCAAATGCGCATCAGTTTCGTGGCACACAGAAGGGAACTTCAGTCACTAAAACCCCATCACTAAAACACAGTTTCTCAGGTAATTCAAGACTATAGCGTGAAGCCATAAACAAGCATTAAATTACTCGATAAAATTTTATTTATTTATGGCGAACAAAAGAATTCTCCATACTCTGCTTACCCACTAGGAGATACAGCTAAATTACAGTCAGAAGATTGGATAGGGAAGATTTCACATACTGATCTTCCACAATTGTTTCTGCTTATTGTCTTTCCCACTCCTTTCCTCAATGCCACAACCCAGCCAGCAACTGCTATGACTGTTGCTCCATGCTACCTACACACTATTTGCTGTAGCTCCTGGCGGCACTGTTGAGCTTCCTAAATGAAGTGTTCGCGGTCACCAGCAGATCCCATCTGCGAACCGACTTCTCCTTTACATCAAACTGCGATCACCACGGCAACTCTGTAGGACGATGCAAAACAATTTCGATCGGAGCGACAAGTGTAGCCCCCAACGTGGCACCAAACCCCTGAGAGCCGCTGCCCACGGCCTGGCGCTGGCTCCCACTCAGACTGCCTCTTCAGTTCAGCACTTCCAATTTCCCTTAGCTGCCCCACATTGCCACAGCAAACCCCAGCGTGGTGCTGCGTCCGCCAGCTTGCCGATACCCGCACCTTCTGGCGTGGCTGGAGTGTCTGACGACAGCTGGCGCGAAATGCTGGCCTAGAAGGAAATTCAAGTATGCCCTGAAACAGCTATTTCATGACACAACATGAAATGGAATTGAAAAATGAGTAACATAGCCTATCTCCCATATTATTAAATCTGTAAGTAGAGCATAAAAGAAACGAAGAAAAAATGTGGAAGAGGAAATAAGGTACAAGGAGAAGAAATAAAAACTTTGAGGTTTACCGATGGCATTATAAACCTGTCAGCGACAACAAAGGACTTGGACATCATTTGAATGGAATGTATTATGAAAGCAGTAGATGCGTTTTGCTATTTGGGCAGCAAAGAAGTTATCAGATGCATATAAGTAACAGTGAAACAACAGAATGGAGTATAGTGAAATCAGTCAGCTGGTGCTGAAATAATTAGATTAGTAAATGATTCATTGTAAACAGTTGATGCATGTTCCTATTTGGGCAACAAAATAACTGATGGCAAGAAAAGTAATGATCAGTCAAATGCAACCTGGAAACAGTAAGAAAGGTTTTGCAGAAAGACAGATTTGTTAGCAGTGTATATGAATTTTACTGTTGGAAACTACTATATATGTATGTATGCGTTTGAAACGTAGCCTTATATGAAACTAAAATGTGGATGCTAACCGGCAGACGAACGAAAAAAGTTTTGAACTGTGATGCTACAGAATAATGCTGAAGATTGAGTGGGTAGATCGAATAACTAAAGAAGACCTTCTGAATCGAATTGAAGAGAAAAGAAATTTATGTCACAACACATGCCGTCTGAGACATAAGGGAGTAATTAATTTGGCGATGGAGGCAAGTGTAGTGAGATACTAATGCTTGACTACAGTGAGAAGATTCAAACTGACGCAGCAGTTATGCCATGACGAATCGGAGTGCACAAAATAGACAACGGTTAAGTAGTGATGTTCGCAGATATTCGATATTTACAAGTTTGAGAGTTAAAAAACCAACGTTTCAGAACCAATAGAAAAGTTGTTAAACCATAACACTTCGAAGTTAAAGATAAAATATCAACTTTCGATGGTGGCAAACAAAACAAGCTACTTAAAACCTCTGTGAATAAGTTTTAGTCATTTAAACGAATCGTTTTTGAATGCCTCATAAGGACACTAGAGCAGAACTTCTGCGAGTTCTCAAACGTAGCCAGCAAGAGGGGTGAAGAAATTTTTTGAACGAACTAACAATAAGAGTGGAGCGATGCCTTTCATCATTCATTCAGTTCATGCTCTCATGGTATCAAATAGTGCGTGCCTGTATTGTCTGGGACATTTTTTTGCACAAAATTATATTTCGAATTATTTAAATATATTTTCCTGTTATGATATGTAAGATCACATTTGGTCCACTTAAATATACACTATCTGATCGAAACTACGTCTGAGATGCGTCCACCCTTCGCCTTTATCATAGCTTGAATACCGCTGGAACACATTCAGTGAGCTGTCTGTACGTCTGTGGAGCAATAGCCACCCATCCTTTCTCAAGAGTCGAAACCAGAGATGTTAGTGATTTTGGGCGCTGGGGCCTGGAGCGAAGTCGACGTTCTAACCGATCCCAAAGGTGTTGCTCTGGGCTCAGGTCGGGACTCGGGGCCGGCCAGTCGGTTTCAGGAATATTATTGGCCACAAATCATTGCCTAACCGATGCTGCATTCTGACAACGAACGTTGTTACGCTACTACGAATAATAAGCTTCCTCGAACTGTTCGTATGCCATATGTATTACACATTGCAGTAAAATCTGAGCCGGCAGGTGTGGCTGAGCGGTTCTAGGCGCTTCAGTCGGGAACCGCGCGAACGCTACGGTCGCAGGTTCGAATCCTGCCTCGGGCATGAATGTGTGTGATATCCTTAGGTTAGGTTTAAGTGTTTCTGATGACCTCCGATGTTGAGTCCCATAGTGCTCAGAGCCATTTGATGGTTCAAATGGGACTTAACATCTGAGGTCATCAGTCCCATAGAAATTATTATTATTATTATTATTTTTTTTTTTTCCCATCAGTCTACTGACTGGTTTGATGCGGCACACCACGAATTCCTTTCCTGCACTAACCTCTTCATCTCAGAGTAGCACTTGCAACCTACGTCCTCAATCATTTGAATTATTTGCTTGACGTATTCCAATCTCTGTCTTCCTCTACAGTTTTTGCCCTCTACAGTTTTTGCCCTCTACAGTTTTTGCCCTCTACAGTTTTTGCCCTCTACAGCTCCCTCTAGTACCATGGAAGTCATTCCCTCATGTCTTAGCAGATGTCCTATCATCCTGTCCCTTCTCCTTATCACTGTTTTCCACATATTCCTTTCCTCTCCGATTCTGCGTAGAACCTCCTCATTCCTTACCTTATCAGTCCACCTAACTTTCAACATTCGTCTATAGCACCACATCTCAAATGCTTCGATTCTCTTCTGTTCCGGTTTTCCCACAGTCCATGTTTCACTACCATACAATGCTGTACTCCAGACGTACATCCTCAGAAATTTCTTCCTAAAATTAAGGCCGGTATTTTATATTAGTAGACTTCTCTTGGCCAGAAATGCCTTTTTTGCCATACCGAGTCTGCTTTTGATGTCCTCCTTGCTCCGTCCGTCATTGGTTATTTTACTGCCTAGGTAGCAGAATTCCTTAACTTCATTGACTTCGTGACCATCAATCCTGATGTTAAGTTTCTCGCTGTTCTCATTTCTACTACTTCTCATTACCTTCGTCTTTCTCCGATTTACTCTCAAACCATACTGTGTACTCATTAGACTGTTCATTCCGTTCAGCAGGACATTTAATTCTTCTTCACTTTCACTCAGGATAGCAATGTCATCAGCGAATCGTATCATTGATATCCTTTCACCTTGTATTTTAATTCCACTCCTGAACCTTTCTTTTATTTCCATCATTGCTTCCTCGATGTACAGATTGAAGAGTAGGAGCGAAAGGCTGCAGCCTTGTCTTAGACCCTTCTTAATACGAGCACTTCGTTCTTGATCGTCCACTCTTATTATTCCCTCTTGGTTGTTGTACATATTGTATATGACCCGTCTCTCCCTATAGCTTACCCCTACTTTTTTCAGAATCTCGAACAGCTTGCACCATTTTATATTGTCGAACGCTTTTTCCAGGTCGACAAATCCTATGAAAGTGTCTTGATTTTCCTTTAGCCTTGCTTCCAGCATTAGCCGTAACGCCAGAATTGCCTCTCTCGTCCCTTTACTTTCCCTAAAGCCAAACTGATCGTCACCTAGCGCATTCTCAATTTTCTTTTCCATTGTTCTGTATATTATTCTTGTAAGCAGCTTCGATGCATGAGCTGTTAAGCTGATTGTGCGATAATTCTCGCACTTGTCAGCTCTTGCCATCT
Source organism: Schistocerca nitens (assembly GCF_023898315.1). Taxonomy (NCBI): domain Eukaryota; kingdom Metazoa; phylum Arthropoda; class Insecta; order Orthoptera; family Acrididae; genus Schistocerca; species Schistocerca nitens. Next base: position 311,070,517 of record NC_064618.1, on the reverse strand, counting down.
TAGGAATTGTGTGGATGATGCTTTTCCGAAAGTCAGATGGTATGTCGCCAGACTCATTTATTCTACATACCAACGTGAATAGTCGTTTTGTTGCCACTTCCCCCAATGATTTTAGAAATTCTGATGGAATGTTATCTATCCCTTCTGCCTTATTTGACCGTAAGTCCTCCAAAGCTCTTTTAAATTCCGATTCTAATACTGGATCCCCTATCTCTTCTAAATCGACTCCTGTTTCTTCTTCTATCACATCAGACAAATCTTCACCCTCATAGAGGCTTTCAATGTTTTCTTTCCACCTATCTGCTCTCTCCTCAGCATTTAACATTGGAATTTCCGTTGCACTCTTAATGTTCCCATCGTTGCTTTTAATGTCACCAAAGGTTGTTTTGACTTTCCTGTATGCTGAGTCTGTCCTTCCGACAATCATATCTTTTTCGATGTCTTCACATTTTTCCTGCAGCCATTTCGTCTTAGCTTCCCTGCACTTCCTATTTATTTCATTCCTCAGCGACTTGTCTTTCTGTTTTCCTGATTTTCCCGGAACACGTTTGTACTTCCTCCTTTCACCAATCAACTGAAGTATTTCTTCTGTTACCCATGGTTTCTTCGCAGCTACCTTCTTTGTACCTATGTTTTCCTTCCCAACTTCTGTGATGGCCCTTTTTAGAGATGTCCACTCCTCTTCAACTGTACTGCCTACTGCGCTATTCCTTATTGCTGTATCTATAGCGTTAGAGAACTTCAAACGTATCTCGTCATTCCTTAGTACTTCCGTATCCCACTTCTTTGCGTATTGATTCTTCCTGATTAATGTCTTGAACTTCAGCCTACTCTTCATCACTACTATATTGTGATCTGAGTCTATATCTGCTCCTGGGTACGCCTTACAATCCAGTATCTGATTTCGGAATCTCTGTCTGACCATGATGTAATCTAATTGAAATCTTCCCGTATCTCCGGGCCTTTTCCAAGTAAACCTCCTCCTCTTGTGATTCTTGAACAGGGTATTCGCTATTACTAGCTGAAACTTGTTACAGAACTCAATTAGTCTTTCTCCTCTTTCATTCCTTGTCCCAAGCCCATATTCTCCTGTAACATTTTCTTCTACTCCTTCCCCTACAACTGCATTCCAGTCGCCCATGACTATTACATTTTCGTCCCCCTTTACATACTGCATTACCCTTTCAATATCCTCATACACTTTCTCTATCTGTTCATCTTCAGCTTGCGACGTCGGCATGTATACCTGAACTATCGTTGTCGGTGTTGGTCTGCTGTCGATTCTGATTAGAACAACCCGGTCACTGAACTGTTCACAGTAACACATCCTCTGCCCTACCTTCCTATTCAGAACGAATCCTACACCTGTTATACCATTTTCTGCTCCTGTTGATATTACCAGATACTCATCTGACCAGAAATCCTTGTCTTCCTTCCACTTCACTTCACTGACCCCTACGATATCTAGATTGAGCCTTTGCATTTCCCTTTTCAGATTTTCTAGTTTCCCTACCACGTTTAAACTTCTGACATTCCACGCCCTGACTCGTAGAACGTTATCCTTTCGTATTCAATCTTTTTCTCATGGTAACCTCCCCCTTGGCAGTCCCCTCCCGGAGATCCGAATGGGGGACTATTCCGGAATCTTTTGCCAATGGAGAGAACTTAGAACTACTTAAACCTAACTAACTTAAGGACATCACACACAATCATGGCCGAGGCAGGATTCGGACCTGCGACCGTAGCCGTCGCGCGGTTCCAGACTGAAGCGCCTAGAACCGCTCGGCCACACCGGCCGGCTGAGCCATTTGAACCATTTGTAAAATGTGAGCATATCATCCTGCTTTTAGATGTTTCTTATGTGAGTTGCGGGGACCACCTTTCGGCATAGGAAGTCACCCCTCATTCTGCCAACGGCCTTGTCAAAGAGGGTGGAGGAGCGGACAGAGGTTCAAGGCACTCTCTTGTCCTAGGGGTGGGAAAATGCCCCTAAAGGCGGAAGAATCAGCAACGATCAGTGGGATGAAGATCCAGAAGGCAATGGAAACCACTTCAATAAAGACACGTAACGTGTATCCACAGGACACGTGGCCTGTAATTGAAGAAGTGTCATGATGATCTCTCCATTGGCAAAAGATTCCGGAATAGTCCCCCATTCGGATCTCCGGGAGGGGACTGTCAAGGGGGATGTTACCATGAGAAAAAGATTGAATAATCAACGAAAGGAGAACGTTCTACGAGTCGGGGCGTAAAATGTCAGAAGCTTGGACGTGGTAGGGAAACTAGAAAACCAGAAAAGGGAAATGCAATGGCTCAATCTAGATATTGTAGGGATCATTGATGTGAAGCGGAAAGAAGAGAAGGATTTCTGGTCAGATAAGTATAGAGTAATATCAACAGCAGCAGAAAATGGTATAGCGGGAGTACGATTCGTTATGAATAGGATGGTAGGGCAGAGAGTGTGTTATTGTGAACAGTTCAGTAACAGGGTTGTTCTTATCAGAATCGGCAGCAAACCAACACCGACATCAATAGTTCAGGTATACATGCCGACGTCGCAAGCTGAAGATGAACAGATAGAGAAATTATATGAGGATGTTGAAAGCATAATACAGTATGTAAATGGGGATGAAAATCTAATAGTCATGGAGGACTGGAATGCAGTTGTAGAAGAAGGAGTACAAGGAGAGATTACAGGAGAATATGGGCTTGGGACAAGAAATGAGGGAGGAGAAAGACTAATTGAGTCCTATAGCAAGTTTCAGCAAGTAATAGCGAATACTCTGTTCAAGCGTCATAAGAAGAGGAGGTATATTTGGAAAAGGCCGGGTGATACGGGAAGTTTCAGTTAGATTACATCATGGTCAGACAGAGATTCCGAAATGAGATACTGGATTGTAAGGCGTACCCAGGAGCAGATATAGACTCAGATCACAATTATTTCAATTTCCAGGAGTGTAGTAGTGATGAAGAGTAGGCTGAAGTTCAAGACATTAGTCAGGAAGAATCAATACGCAAAGAAGTGGGATACGGAAGTACTAAGGAATGACGAGATACGGTTGAACTTCTCTAAGGCTATAGATACATCAACAAGGAATTAGCTTTGTAGGCAGTTCAGCTGAAGAGGAATGAACATCTCTGAAAAGGGCCTTCACAGAAGTTGGGAAGGAAAACATAGGTACAAAGAAGGTAACTGCGAAGAAACCAAGGGTAACAGAAGAAGTAGTTCAATTGATCGATGAAAGGAGCAAGTACAAAAATGTTCCGGGAGACTCAGGAACACATAAATACAAGTCGCTGCGGAATGAAATTAATAGGAAGTGCAGGGAAGCTAAGACGAAATGGCTGCAGGAAAAATGTGAAGACATCGAAAAAGAAATGATTGTTGGAAAGATAGACTCAGCATACAGGAAAGTCAAAACATCGTTCGGTGACATTAAAATCAAGGGTGATAACATTACGAATGAAACGGGAATTCCACTGTTAAATGCAGAAGAGAGAGCGGATAAGTGGAAAGAATACATTGAAAGCCTCTATGGGGGGGAAGATATGTCTTATGTGATAGAAGAAGAAACAGGAGTCGATTTAGAAGAGAGAGGTGATCCAGTATTAGAATCGGAATTTAAAAGAGCTTTGGAGTACTTAAGATCAAATAAGGCAGAAGGGATAGATAACATTCCATCAGAATTTCTAAAATCGTTGGGGGAAATGGCAACAAACCGACTATTCACGTTGGTGTGAAGAACGTATGAGTCTGGCGCCATACCATACGACTTTCCGAAAAGCATCATCCACACAATTCCGAAGATGGCAAGAGCTGAAAAGTACGAGAATTATCGTACAATCATCTTAACAGCTGATGTATCCACGTTTCTTACAAGAATAAAATACAGAAGAACTGAAAATTGAGGATGCGCTTGATGACCATCAGTTTGACTTTATAAAAGGTAAAGGCACGAGAGATGCAATTTTCACGTTGCGGTTAATAATGGAAGAAAAATCAAGACACGTTCATAGGATTTGTCGACCTGGAAAAAGCGTTCTACAATGTGATACGATTCACTGATGACATTGCTATCCTGAGTGAAAGTGAAGAAGAATTGCATGATCTGCAGAATGGAATGAACAGTCTAATGAGTACCGACTATGGATTGCGAGTAAATCGAAGAAAGACGAAGGTAATGAGAAGTACTGTAGTAGAAATGAGAACAGCGAGAAACTTAACATCAGGATTGATGGTCACGAAGTCAATGAAGTTTATGAATGCTGCTACCTATGCAGTAAAATAGCCAATTACGGCCGAGCAAGGAAAACATCAAAAGAGACTAGCAATGGCAAAAAGGGCATTCCTGGCCAAGAGAAGTCTATTAATATTAACTATCGGCCTTAATTTGAGGAAGAAATTTGAGAATGTACGTCTCGAACACGGCATTATATGGTAGTGAAACATGGATTGTGGGAAAATCGGAACAGAAGAGAATCGAAGCATTTGAGATGTGGTGCTACAGACGAATGTTGACAATTAGGTGGACTTATAAGGTAAGTAATGAGGAGGTTCTGCGTAGAATCGGAGATGTGGAAAACACTAATAAGGAGAAGGGACAGGATGATAAGACATTTGTTAAGACATGAGTGAATGACTTCCATGGTACTAGAGAGACCTGTAGAGGGCAAAAACTGTAGAGGAAGACAGAGATTGGAATACATCCAGCAAATAATAGAGGACGTAAGTTGCAAGTGCTACTCTGAGTTGAAGAGGTTAGCATACGAGAGCAGTTTGTGGCGGGCCACATCAAACCAGTCAGAAGATGACAGAAAAAAAAAAAGAAAAAAGAGTGCAGCATATCGTAGGAATAACTTTAAGGTTAGGTCGGTTGAAAAGCCAAGTAAAAAGGAAGAGTCCACCTGCGAATTAACAGACATGGGAGGGCTGTTGGCCAAATGCTGTAAGCAAAGCTAGGTGTAGAATACCAGGTCACCAGATCGTGAAACCTAGTGTTAAGCATAATTAGGTGACAGAGAACATAGAGGCCTCGTGGAGAGATTTTGAAGGTTAGGGAAGTAAACCCTGAGAAAAAATCCTGGTCCTCCATGCTGGGGTTTCGGCAGGGGGGTTTGGCATTCTACCCCAGTAAAAATAGGTTTTGATACGTTTCCCATACAAAATAATAAAGCTGGACGGATTAAAAGGCATCGACTCTGGTTAAGAGCAAACACTTGTGGAACACGGAATGTTACCAGGAAAAATTGAGGACATAATTAAAGAAATAGAAGTACTAAAAATGGATATCCTGAAAATAATGGCATAGATGAAGAAGAATGGATCTAGACTAGAAGTAATTGGAGACTACATGCTCTTTTGGAGTGGAGTAAAAAAAACTGAAAGAGCAAAGACAGGAGCAGCCGTTCTTATAAAAAGAAAATAGAAACAAGGAGTAATAAGTTGAGGGGAAGTAAAAGAAAGGATAATCAGTGTAAAAATAAAAATTCATGGAATAAAACAGGAATTTGTTGGGGTGTATGGCCCTAACGAAAATGCTACTGACAAGAAGAAGAGGGACTTATTCGATGACTTACAAAAGTGGCTGACGAGTGTCCAGAGCTACGTGAATTGTTAATAATGGGGACATAAGTAGACGAACTGGAAAAAGATTAAATGATGACGTTGTAGTGCTGTGGGGAGAGGATGTAGAAAACGATAACAGAAGGAGTTAATTAACTTCTGTAAGGTTCAGAAGTGTACTGTTATGAATGCCAAATTTCAGCATAAAGAAATGCATAAGTACATCTGAACCAATTGTCTCAAACTTAAGTAGAAACACGTTACTTAACGTATCACAGTTTGGATTCTAGAAGGGTTGCTCGACGGAGAACGCTATTTTACAGTCACTGATCAGGTATTACAAGCTTTAAATAATAAAATACCGCCATTTGGTATTTTTATGATTTTTCCAAGGTGTTTGATTGTGTAGATCACGTCACATTCTTAGAAAAACTCAAGTTTTTGGAACTGATGGATTCACAAATTACTGGTTTGAATCATACTTAACAAACAGAATGCAGAGAGCTGTGCTGAGTAAGTCAAAAAATGTTAGAAGAGTAGAAAATTTTAGTTGCTGGGGAGATATTACAAAGGAAGTCGCACAGCGTTCAGTTTTGGGCCTAATCCTGCTCCTCACATATGTGAATGACCTTGCAGTAGCGTAGAAATGGTACATTTTGCAGATGATACTACTGCTAAAATAAATCCTGCTAGAGAAAAATCTATCGAAAATATTTTTTAACGATATATCTCAAAGAATTGTCAAGTGGTTCTCTGAAAATGGACTCTCCCTAAATTTTGAGAAAACACACTGTACTATTAACAGTCATACCAGCAACTGATGCTGCACATGAACAGGAATCAGTAAATAGGGTGCAATTCTCCAAACTTTTAGACATACATATCGAAAACTTGAACTGGAAGAAGCATATTACTGAGCTTCTCAACCAATTAAGTTCAGCTGTTGTTGCTGTTCATATAGTTGCTAGTCTTGAAAACAAACAAATCAAACCCTGACATATTTTGCTTATCACCGCTCAATAATTTCTTATGGAATAATTTTCTGGGGCAACTCGCCACTTAAAAATAATGTATTGATCTCACGAAAGCGAGCAGTAACAATTATATGTCGTGTTCATACACGGTCATCATGTAGATACTTCAACGAGGTAGGCATTTTAATTGTACCATCACAATACAAACATTTATTAATAAAATTTCCCATATATATTATCCTTCACAATTTGAGAAGAACAGTGATCTCCATACCTACAGATCCAGAAGAAATAATGACCTTTTTTACCCATTATTAAAGCTGTCAAAGTCTCAGAAATGAGTTCAATATGCAACAGCAAAGATTTTTTATTGTTTACCAAGTAACATAAAATGTCTGACAGGTAGCAAAAGAATTTTGAAATCTAACCTAAAAATCTATTCTCCTTTACACCTCTTTCTATTCCTTGGATGATATTCCATTTGAAAACTATCAGCCTGTATTAAAAGAACTTGTTTCTGAGTGTAGTTGCACGAGTTGGAAAAAAAGTACTCTGTTCATTAATGTTATAATTAATCATACTACACATACCCTGTGAACTAGCTCGTTCCCTACATGTCAATAAATGAATCGTTCAAATTGGTTACGGGACATGTGACTAACAAGCTAACTAACCACGAAAAACACCCCCAAACCGTAAAGCCAACCACACCGCACTTCACTGTTACCACTACACATTATGATAGATAACATTCCCCAGGTTTAGTCAATCTCTAACCCTTCCACCTAACTGCCACAGAATGTAAGAGTAGTCACCACTCCAAATCACTTATTTGCAGTTAGCCATTGTCGAATGTGTTCGAGACCGAGCGAGGTGGCGCAGTGCCTAGCACTCTGGACTCGAATTCGGGAGGACGATGATTCAATCCCGCGTCCGACCATCCTGATTCAGGTTTTCCGTGATTTCCCTAAATCGCTCCAAGCAAATGCCGGGATGGTTCCTATGAAAGGGCACGGCCGACTTCCTTCCCTGTCCTTCCCTAATCCGATGAGACCGATGACCTCGGTGTCTGGTCTCCTCCCCGAAACAACCTAACCCCGAATGTAGTCGCCCTTGACAGCACCTCAGGCATCGCTTTGCAGTGACTACAGAAATGTGTGGCTTATGACTAACTACACTACTGGCATTTGAAGTTGCTGCACCACGAAGATGACGTGCTACAGACGCGAAATTTAACCGACAGGAGGAAGATGCTGTGATATGCAAACGATTAGCTATTCAGAGCATTCACACAAGGTTGGCGCCGGTGGCGACACCTACAGCGTGCTGGCATGAGGAAAGTTTCCAACCGATTTCTCATACACAAACAGCAGTTGACCGGCGTTGCCTGGTGAAACGTTGTTGTGATGCCTCGTGTAAGGAGGAGAAATGCGTACCATCACGTTTCCGACTTTGATAAAGGTCGGATTGTAGCCTATCGCGATTGCGGTTCATCGTATCGCAACATTGCTGCTCGCGTTGGTCGAGATCCAATGACTGTTAGCAGAATATGGAATCGGTGGGTTCAGGAGGGTAATACAGAACGCCGTGCTGGATCCCAACGTCCTTGTATCACTAGCAGTCGAGATGACAGGCATCTTATCCGCATGGCTGTAACGGATCGTGCAGCCACGTCTCTTTGACTTAGTCAACAGATGGGGACGTTTTCGAGACAACAACCATCTGCACGAACAGTCCGACGACGTTTGCAGCAGCATGGACTATCAGCTCGGAGACCATGGCTGGGGTTACCCTTGACGCTGCATCACAGACAGGAGCGCCTGCGATGGTGAACTCAGCGACGAACCTGGGTGCACGAATGGCAAAACGTCATTTTTTCGGATGACTCCGGGTTCTGTTTACAGCATCATGATGGTCGTATCCGTGTTTGGAGACATCGCGGTGTACGCACATTAGAAGCGTGTATTCATCATCCCCATAATGGCGTATCACCCGGCGTAATGGTATGGGGTGCCATTGGCTACACGTCTCGGTCACCTCCTGTTCGCATTGACGGTATTTTGAACAGTGGACGTTACATTTCAGATGTGTTACGACCCGTGGCTCTACCCTTCGTTCGATCCGGCGAAATCCTACATTTCAGTAGGATAATGCACGACCGCATGTTGCAGGTCCTGTACGGGCCTTTGTGGATACAGAAAATGTTCGACTGCTGCCCTGGCCAGCACATTCTCCAGATCTCTCACCAATTGAAAACGTCTAGTCAATGGTGGCCGAGCAACTGGCTCGTCACAATACGCCAGTCACTAGTCTTGATGAACTGTGGTATCGTGCTGAAGCAGCATGGGCAGCTGTACCTGCACACGCCATCCAAGCTCTGTTTGACTCAATGCCCAGGCGTATCAAGGCCGTTATTACGGCCAGAGGTGGTTGTTCTGGGTACTTATTTCTCAGGATCTATGCACCCAAAGTGCGTGAAAATGTAATCACATGTTAGTTCTAGTATAATATATTTGTCCAATGAATACCCGTTTATCATCTGCATTTCTTCTTGGTGTAGCAATTTTAATGGCCAGTAGTGAATTTTACCATTGAACCCCATTCTTTTTAACTACCCGCGCACCGCCACTGTGCTAACTGGTAGCACTTTTTGGACCCAGTAATGATTTCTTGCTTTGATTTCATGCTATTTTTTACATCTACACTACGCAATGCTCGATGCTCCCTGTGTGTAAGACCATGAGGTCTGCCTGTTCTTGCTGGCCGGTGTGGCCGAGCGGTTCAAGGCGCTTCAGTCCGGAACCACGCGGCTGCTACGGTCGCAGGTTCGAATCCTGCCTCGAGCATGTTCGTGTGATGCGGTTAGGCTAGTTAGGTTTAAGGGGCTCCGGAACGCCCTATACTTGCAATGTTAAAATAATGCTTATAAATTACATCTTTCCTCACAAAGTATTTGAGGTAGGAAGTTGAACTTTTTACAGATTATTTATTGGAATATGGGCTACAACTTAACACAGGGATTTTACAAAATTTTAGTTCAGTTATTAAAGATGATTTTTTTTCAATTGTAATGAAAATTCACAACATTTTTTGCAATTTTTTATTTATATATTCAAAAATATACAGTTTTTTGGAAAAAGGCTGTGTTAAATTATGCAGAAGGTACTGTGTAACATTTACTGAAAGTTTGAAACAAATATGTTTGGAAGATCCTTAGAAAACATGTAATTAGTATGAGATTATAAAAGTTTTGGGAATCGAGCGACAAAGATTGGATTAACTTTTTAGTGCATTCCAGGTCCATAGGACGGAATATCTTCATCCTCTGCAAACTCCTCCTCCAGCTTCCTCTTGTTCCTCCTCCTGTTTACTCTTGCTTGTATTTCTAGACTCTTTACAGCCCTGTCTGCAGCCCGAAGGCGTTCCTTGTCTGAAGCAAGCATCGCTCGTACCATGTTAGAACCTATCTTCATTCCCATATTTCTAAATACCTTGCACCTTACAATGTTGCCATCATTGAAAGTCGCAACAGCATCATACACACCAAAGTGAAGTGTTTCTATTCCAACAAATACAGTCTTGGGGATTCTCGACCATATAACACTATTTACACTTTCGTTGGGGTTTTGAGTTTTTCCGTGAATACACTTTTTCAACAGTTCAGGTGCTGTTAAGTCTCTGAAAATAGGTTTTATCACCTCCATTATTGCATGAGGCAGACTATGCTTATGAGTGTACACTTCACCAGTTAGCAATCCTTTGTTATATTTACACCAACTGTCTTCTTCTTTGGGACACAAGCTATGTTGGGGATTTTCATCGTCTTTATTGTTTACAGTAATAACACATACCTTTGGCTTTCCAACATTTCTCCTTTTCTTAAAAGCCTTCAGAGGATTTCTAATAACTTTACTTTTACTCATTATTATACTTCAACAAAACAGAGACTCAAGAAACAGAATTAATTACGAATATTTTCGAGATAACGACAGAGTAAATAAACATGAAACAATCGACAATCACACCAGCGATATATATTGAACCATCACAGGTTAGCCACAACACATACTTTATCCCACATCACTAAAATGTACCTGATGAACACGGACGTTAATAATAACACCATTTGACAGCAGTTTAACAGCGCCACAGTGGGTCACGCCCATGTAGAACACATTTCAAAAAAAATTTAAAAATAGTTGTAGTCTTCGGAATTGAATAAATTATATATCTATTAAAAGGTAATAGTCTGCAGATTCAGAAAACGCAAAAAAGTAAAAATTGAACTTTTCATGATTTTGAGCCTTTCGGGAGCCCCTTAAGTAGTTCTAAGTCTAGGGGACTCATGACCTCAGATGTTAAGTCCCACAGTGCTCAGAGCCATTTGAACCATTTTTTTCCTGGTCTTGATTTAGCTGTGGTCCTTCCTAAATGTTCGCACTTCAAATCTCACCACCAACAGTCGACTTGGGCAACTTTAGAAGTGTTGGAATGTGTTCAAATGGCTCTGAGCACTATGGGACTTAACATCTGAGGTCATCAGTCCCCTAGAACTTAGAACTACTTAAATCTAATTAACCTAAGGACATCCATGCCCGAGGCACGATTCGAACCTGCGACCGTAGCGGTCGCGCGGTTCCAGACCGAAGCGCCTAGAACCGCTCGGCCACACCGGCCGGTGTTGGAATGTGTCTGATGAATCTTCTTCTCAGGTGATACCAATGACTAGTCCACGTTAGGAGCCAGTGAGCTCTCCTGTCGACCCATCCGTCACCTCTCCTCTACAGACAACTCGACACTCCCTGCCACCTTTTCCACCGGCGGGTCCGCCACTTGCGACAACTAATTACATAGGGACATCAGGAGACGTGTGATCAGCTAGTGTAACAACTAATGCTAAGGATACAAACATATCAAATTCCGCTGAGACATGAGATCTCGTAGGTGTCAAGTGACCATGGTTGTATTATAGCGTAACAATTTATTGGAGCTGAATAGGTCGCTTCTGGAAAGTCATACAGCCGGTGAAAAATGACTTTATTACTCAAATTGCTCACTTGACGCGGTTCGGATTTATTTCCATTATCAGATATCTAAAAAGTAAGATGAGAACAAATTTGTGCATTGAACATGAAAAAATATAACAGGCATTAACAAAGTATGAAAAGCAATACTTGAAAACCTACCCAGATGTAAAGAGTCACTAGATATTATCGTTACTACATGTATATGGGACTGACAGACTACTAGACATCGTAGGGAGACGGACAGGGAAGGAAGACCAGATTGGCCACCACAGGGCAGCGCTTGTATGGGCGTAACATCGTACGTTTTACATACAAAAATTTCAAACTATTTTACAACGGTTATGGACTGAATAGTAAAAATAAGTACGAAAAGTACAAATTCAATTGATAGTTTCTTGACTAATAAGATGTACACCACCATACATAAAAATAATGAACAAATGCCTAGATCCATGTAGCAAGGATGCAGGCAGCTTACAAACATATTGTATAGTACAGGGAAGCAAGTGAGGTCAAATATTGCGAAGCCGACTATGAATCACTACTAACTTGTATTTAACACAACTAGGTATCTCGTTTAAGAAAGTAAGCAAAAAAACAACTTTATATGTGCACAAGTGAAGGTGTTGCACAAGCAGTTCACATACTTTTAGAAACAATAATAAAATTATGTTACTTGGTCAACACATCTAGTATAGAATAACGAACACAAAGTGTAATCCGCTGAGATGGACCGGTTTAAATAAAAATTTCTGGTGAGAGGTAAAACAACAGGGGGTCTAGGAGTGCAACTAACTCGCCCCCGCACCCCCCCCCCCCACGCCACTCCATCGCTTTGGGCCGAGATCACTTTTCCTTATTGTAAAAAATAAGTAAATACACTATTGGCCATAAAAATTGCTGCACCAAGAAGAAATGCAGATGATAAACGGGTATTCATTGGACAAATATATTATACTAGAACTGACATGTGATTACATTTTCACGCACTTTGGGTGCATAGATCCTGAGAAATCAGTACCCAGAACAACCACCTCTGGCCGTAATAACGGCATTGATACGCCTGGGCATTGAGTCAAACAGAGCTTGGATGGCGTGTACAGGTACAGCTGCCCATGCAGCTTCAACACGATACCACACTTCATCAAGACTAGTGACTGGCGTATTGTGACGAGCCAGTTGCTCGGCCACCATTGACTAGACGTTTTCAGTTGGTGAGAGATCTGGAGAATGTGCTGGCCAGAACAGCAGTCAAACATTTTCTGTATCCAGAAAGGCCCGTACAGGACCTGCAACATGCAGTCGTGCATTATCCTGCTGAAATGAAGGATTTCGCAGGGACTGAATGAAGGGTAGAGCCATTGGTCGTAACACATCTGAAATGTAACGTCCACTGTTCCAAGTGCCGTCAATGCGATCAAGAGGTGACAGAGACGTGCAACCAATGGCTCCCCATACCATTACGCTGTGTGATACGCCAGTATGGCGATGACGGAGATACGCTTCCAATGTGCGTTCACCGCGATGTCGCCAAACACGGATGCGACCATCATGATGCTGCAAACAGAACCCGGAGTCATCCGAAAAAATGACGTTATGCCATTCGTGCAACCAGGTTCGTCGTTGAGTACACCATCGCAGGCGCTCCTGTCTGTGATGCAGTGTCAAGAGTAACCCCAGCCATGGTCTCCGAGCTGATAGTCCATGCTGCTACAAACGTGTTCGAACTGTTCGTCCAGATGGTTGTTGTCTTGAAAACGTCCCCATCTGTTGACTCAGGGATCGAGACGTGGCTGCACGATCCGTTACAGCCATGCGGATCAGATGCCTGTCATATCTACTGCTAGTGATACGAGGTCGTTGGGATCCAGCACGGCGTTCCGTATTACCCTCCTGAACCCACCGATTCCATATTCTGCTAACAGTCATTGGATCTCGACCAACGCGAGCAGCAATGTTGCGATACGATAAACCGCATTCGCGGTAGGCTACAATCAGACCTTTATCAAAGTCGGAAACGTAATCGTACACATTTCTCCTCCTTACACGAGGCATCACAAGAACGTTTCACCAGGTAACGCCGGTCAACTGCTGTTTGTGTATGAGAAATCGGTTGGAAACTTTCCTCATGTCAGCACGTTGAAGGTGTCGCCACCCGCGCTAACCTTGTGTGAATGCTCTGAAAAGCTAATCATTTGCGTATCACAGCATCTTCTTCCTGTCGGTTAAATTTCACGTCTGTAGCACGTCATCCTCGTGGTGTAGCAATTGTAATGGCCAGTAGTGTAAATTCATGCTAGCTGAAAAGAAAAACAGTTGTAATCATGCATATCTTTTGTTTTACAGACTTCTGAATTTGACTCAGTATAACCAGAAAACTTGCTTCACTATAAACTCTATTACATCCTTTCCGGGCGGATATGTTTGACTTAGATGAATTATTAGCTGCTTTTATTGAAAAAAATCATTTGGTCTATGTACAGGTTGTGTACCTGGCTCTTTTCATAGGACACAGTAATGTTTGTACTTATCGTATATTTCACTGACACTCCTTCCATGTTTTTCTTTGACACTCACTGAACCCCGTTATCCCTTTCCCTCTTCTCCCCCCTCCCCTCTTCCTTATATCTCCCTATTTTTTACCTGCACTCCATGACCAACTATTACCTTCACTTCATACAAGAAATGTTAAGCCGTACATCTCAGTGGACTAACTTCGTCTTTGTTATTCTACACCAGACATGTGGACGACGTAAACATAATTTAACTATTGCTACTAAAAATATGTCAACTGTTCGTGAGCACCTTGAATTGTGTTCATATAAGGTCGGTTTTCCTTTCTGTAATATTTGACGCCATTTATTTTCCTGTACAGGACGTTGCCTGCATCTTTGATATATGGGGCCTACCGTTTGCTCATGACTTATGTATGGTTATTTACACCTTGTCAGTCAAGGAGTTTTTGCTTTATATTTGTACATTTCGTACTTGTCCTTACTGTATCGTCCGTAATCTTTGTAAAAACAGTTTGATATTTTTTATGTGAAACATCAGATATTACTCCCATGCCGCCACCATGTGAGCCCTTCCCTCTGGTGGCCAATCTGTCTTCCTTCCCCCATCCGTCTCCTTACGATAGCTAGTACTCTGTCAGCTTATGTCCCATATGCATCTAGTAACGTTCGTATCCTGTAACCTTCTGTGCATCTGGATAGGTTTTCATGTATTGCATTTTGTTCTTCGTTAATGCCTGTTACATTTTTTCATGTTCAGTGCGCAAATTTGTTCTCAACATACTCTTTAGATATCTGATGAAGGAAATAAATCCGAAACCCGTCAAGTGAGCAATCTGAGTAATAAAGTCTTTTTTCACCGGCTTTATGGTGTTTTTGCAGTGGCCTATTCAGCCGCATACAGTACTACATTATAATGTAAACATATCCATTATTAAGGTTTCCAGATGTTTGTGTTCTGTTAGTTCTAGAATAATTTTACTCCTCTTGTTATTTACTTTAAAAGAAAATTATTACGAATAATAAACGCTTTCAGCGTTCTTTCATTTTCACGATGTCGGTTCTGACACAAAATATGATTGCGAGACGAATCGGCAGTGTAAGAATGTTGCATTCGCCATTTTGCCAGCAGTTGTTGGTACTTTATATTTTTTAGTTTTTAACAGTTGCACTCTTAACGGAAAGCACTACAAAAGTAGATAATTCCGTGTTCCATTAATTCTGGAGTGAGCACTACGAATCAGTTTATATGTGGCTCATTACTAGACCTACCAACAGGTAATAAAAAATGTATTGCAGTATGCAGACACATTGTTGTGGGATAACGTCAACGTTCTGTAGTCGATTATTATCAGCTAACGATGTTTAGACGTCGATGATGAAGTGTAAACCAGCATCGATGATATGTCAAAAATTCAAATGGCTCTAAGCACTACGGGACTTAACATCTGAACTCGTCAATCCCCTAGACTTAGAACCACTTAAACCTAACTAACCTAAGGACATCACACACATAAATGCCCGAGGCAGGATTCGAACCTGCGACCGTAGCAGCAGCGCCTTTCCGGACTGAAGCGCCTAGAACCGCTCGGTCACAGCGGCCGGCGATGATATGTCAACATCGGACATCCATAGTGTGGAGAGCCGCAGGAAACATTGTGTATTTCGACTGATGACTTCATCATGATAAACATTAGCACACGTATATCTGGAAAGCTATTCCCCCCACATTTACATTTGGTTCATTCCTTTTTCCCTATTATCCAATCATTTTTTACTTTCTTCCACCCCCTCTCTTCTTCAGATCCCGTTTACAGCTCTTACCTTCTGTAAGTAATTTTTCATTATTATTTTAAGCCGATTATTATCGCTACTTTTAATGTCTTTTATTTTCAGTCAAGATTATCTAAAGTTCCAGGCTTCATTATACTCTGATAAGCCAAAACATTATGACCACTGCCCACCGTGACGTTGGATGCGACTTGGTTACGTTGGGGGCACGTGACGCGGTAACGGAAGTATATAAGCGGATCAGACACGGACGGGGGATCACTCCAGCGAAGATGCGGTAAATCAATTGAGATAAGCGACTTTGACGAAGGACAGGTTATTATTACTCACAGCCTGTGAACGAGTATCTCTTATAACGGCGAAGCTGGACGAATGTTCACGTCACTACTGTCGGGAGCATTTACGGAAGAGGTAAGACAAAGAAATTACCACTAGGCGCTAAATGGTTGGAGGTCAAAGACTCTTCACAGAATGCGGGGTTGAGGCTTGTCCGTTCTGTAAAGTAGGATAGATGGAGATCTGTGGCATGTCTTCCAAAAGACCACAATGCTGGTGCAAACGTAAGTGTTTCGGAGCACACCGTTCATCGTACATTGTTGAACGTGGAGCTGTGCAGCAGACCACCCCTTCGTGTTTACATGTTGACCCAACGACGTCGTCAGTTAGGATTGCAGTGGGCACGGGACCATCGGGCTTCGAAATGTGTCGACTCTTGTGATGAATCACATTTTTGCTACACTAGGTCAGCGGTCGCCTCCATAAACGCCGTCATTGAGGTGAACGGCGGCTCGAAACGTGAAGTGCGCCACGGACGCAGGCTGGTGGGAGCAGTATTACGCTATGAGAGACATTCTCCTGCGCATGCGTGGGACCTTTGGTAGTAACCAAAGACACGCTAACAGCTGCGAACTACCTGCGTGCTTGATGTCTTCTCCGGCAGCGACGTCATCTTTCAACAGTATAATTCTCTGTGTCTCGGAGCCAGAGCCATGCTACAGCGGTTTGAAGAGCTTATAGTGAACTAACGTTGATGTCTCGGCGACCAAACTTGTCTGATGTAAATCCTATGGAGTCCATATTGGTTGCTATCGGGCACCATTACAGAGTACGCAAATGAGTGGCCCGTTATTTACGCGAATTACATGACCTATGCGTACACTTCGATAAACCTGCCAACAAACTGTCGGATCCCTGATACGCAGAATCGTATTTCATTCCAAAGACGGATAAACGAGCTGCTATGCATGTGGTCATAATGTTTTCGCTCATCAGTCCATTTTGCAAAATTGCATTAATCAACTATGTGAGGACGCCTCCAAACCTTCTATGTCCCGGTGACTCATAACGTTTATGGTTTCTGTCACCCTCGCGTAGTTTCGCTTGTCTCCTGGTCTGTAAGCGCTAGAGGTGGCTTGCCCCGCGCGCTCTGTGTTCTACCGGCTCTTTTGTCTAGTCTGTTTCTCTATATCTGTTTCTCGCCCCCCCCCCCTACCCACCAACTGAATTTATTGGCCATTTATGTTCTATTTTTATTTTAGATTTCCTATTTTATCGTGCTTTTTATCGATCTGCTTTTCTGCCCGCATACCACCGTACGCTACTGCCGCATGAATCTATTCCCCATTGTGTTTCTCTCCCAACGGTGAATTTACCTGATTATATTTACCTTCATTGTATTTCCTGGTCGATTCCATCATTCTGCCCATTTTATTACTAGACAACCGTTCCTTCGACGGACGTTTCATTTGACTGGCGAGGAACCCTTTGAAGACGAAGTCGATGTTTACGGCATTCGACGCCCGATATTCTGCCATGCGACCACTATATTTGCTGTCAATAGCAACAGGGGGTGGCACTCGACCTATCCACTCGCGAGCACAGCATGAGGCTGTGGAACGTATTTGAACTGCTTAGTCGACGAATAACTAGTGCTACAGTGCTACTGGCGTTGATACAAAGCAGAGCAATTACAACGTAAAGAAAGGAGACATTCCATTATATCTACAACAATAGCTCAAGTTGACATTCCGCCATAAAGGAACCCAAATAATTTCGCAGAGTTAGAAATAAGTGGCACATGAAATATTATCGTTTCTGCAAGGTTAGTCAGTAAAAGGTGTGGTGTCGCATACGGTCGACTGTGCGAAAAATGTATGTGATGAGTACAATGATGACGATACGTGTTAACAAGTGAAAGTGATAATGAAACAGGTTTCAACCATGTAGTTCACTGTCCTTGTCGGACAGCGAGCCACAAATCTCATCAACAGTGAAGCATAGTTAAGGATACACGTTGTCCAAGGAGCGGATACTAGACATAATTACTAACATGGACGAGCATCCGCAGCTTAGAAAAAAAAATTATGAACAGATTTAGGGTAATCCCGCAGTGTACTGCATATGAAAAACCACGGATATTCAAGGGAGGACAAGGTGCCCTTGTTCCAAAAACTGATGTTTGCGCATGTGAGGGATGCTCATTACAATTCACAGGACGTGCATGATGGTGACCTACTACGATAAGCACTTCAAATTGCGTGCGACTTAGATTACAGTGATTTCAAAGAAGTAGTGGATGGTTGCATTACTACAAAACTCAACTAACATCAGTGCCTAAATACAGTCAGTTGCACAAGAAAGTGTACACCGTCATCTATATGAAGTAAATGACACTCGTATAAATATGTATTTACATGAAAATACATTTTATTACTAATTGCACTTTTACCTAATAGTTAATCCAGTCGCCATCATTATCAATTATAGCTTGGCACCTTAGCCCTCTCTCCAGTGAATCATTCACTTTTCCAAACTCTAAATGTCGTTTGACGCACTTCGCAACGAATGTCTTTGACTTTCCAAGAATTTTAGCTGCAGCTCCATATGAAATCTTTGTTTCCTGTGTATGATTTACAAGGAACGCTGCCTCGTGACACTTTAGATGTTTTGCGCTCATTTTAAACTGCAACCGACGAAAGAAAACATTCAACTCACACACTGTTTATCTATACACTGTGCAAAAGCACGTTGATTACAGATTCGATACCACTATCAGAGACGTCGCTGCAGACGTTACTCTTAAAAGTACGGCGTATACTTTTTTGTAGAACTGACTGTACATCAAAAAAATTATAGCGACTGTTGATCTGCTTATTAAAGTTATTTATTGTGCTGCGAGAAGGTGGAGCTGCTCTGTCCCCTACGATTCTTTATCGTCTGCGTGGCCAACAGGAAACATTTACGTCACAAAACGCAGGAGTGGAAAAATGGGGGTTAAAAACTGAAACTAAAGTATGAGCAGTGTGTTTGGTGAACAGCTGGTCAAAGTAGCTCGCTTTTGCTTGATTTCCGGTCGCGGAAGGGCTTCTGTGAAGTTTGGAATGCAGGAGACTAGGTACCTTAGTAATTAAAGCTGTGAGGACGGGTCGTGCTTGGGTGGCTCAGTCGGTAACACACTTGCCCGCGAAAGGCAAAGTACCCGAGTTGGAGCCTCAGTCCGGCACACAGGTTTCGTCTGCCACGAAGTTTCATATCGCGCACACTCCTCTGCAGATTGAAAATCTCATTCTGGATACTATCGCACTATCTACAGCAGTTTCTCATTTGGTTGCATACCACCGCATTCCATCAGTTACCATGACCCCGTTCACCAGTGTGATTCTACGTGCATACTTTGAGTGGGTACCTAGCTGAACGTCCTGCACTGTCTGCAGCTCCCAAGGAGTTCGTCTTCTTTCTTGATTGTTCGAACTTCTGTGATCAGTGTGGCGCACCTCTTTCATTCGGGATCCATGATGCAAGTTAATGGTTTGTTTTGAACATTTCTGAAATGTCGACGATGTTCATTTTGTAATGTATCATACATACATCTCGTAGACGTTTGATCTCTGCAACTCCCGCAAACTTGCCCCCCTTCTAACAGCCGTGCACCGCAAGTCTCTAGAGGAACGGAAGGTTCCAAATGATTGGAAAAGAGCACAGGTAGTTCCAGTCTTCAAGAAGGGTCGTCGAGCAGATGCGCAAAACTATAGACCTATATCTCTGACGTCGATCTGTTGTAGAATTTTAGAAGATGTTTTTTGCTCGAGTATCATGTCGTTTTTGGAAACCCAGAATCTACTCTGTAGGAATCAACATGGATTCCGGAAACGGCGATCGTGTGAGACCCAACTCGCTTTATTTGTTCATGAGACCCAGAAAATATTAGATACAGACTCCCAGGTAGATGCCATTTTCCTTGACTTCCGGATGGCGTTCGATACAGTTCCGCACTGTCGCCTGATAAACAGAGTAAGAGCCTACGGAATATCAGACCAGCTGTGTGGCTGGATTGAAGAGTTTTTAGCAAACAGAACACAGCATGTTGTTCTCAGTGGAGAGACGTCTACAGACGTTAAAGTAACCTCTGTCGTGCCACAGGGGAGTGTTATGGGACCATTTCTTTTCACAATATATATAAATGACCTAGTAGATTGTGTCGGAAGTTCCATGCGGCTTTTCGCGGATGATGCTGTAGTATACAGAGAAGTTGCAGCATTAGAAAATTGCAGCAAAATGCAGAAAGATCTGCTGCGGATAGGCACTTCATGCAGGGAGTGGCAACTGACCCTTAACATATGCTAATGTAATGTACTGCGAATACATAGAAAGAAGGATCCTTTATTGTACGGTTATATTATAGCGGAACAAACACTGGTAGCAGTTACTTCTGTAAAATAACTGGGAGTATGCGTACGAAACGATTTGAAGCGAAATGATCATATAAAATTAATTGTTGGTGTGGCGGGTGCCAGGTTGAGATTCATTGGGAGAGTCCTTAGAAAAGTAGTCCATCAACATACGAGGTGGCTTACAAAACACTCGTTCGACCTATACTTGAGTATTGCTTATCAGTGTGGGATCCGTACCAGGTCGGGTTGACAGAGGAGATAGAGAAGATCCAAAGAAGAGCGGCGCGTTTCGTCTCAGGGTTATTTGGTAAGCGTGATAGGGGTTACGGAGATGTTTAGCAAACTCAAGTGGCAGACTCTGCAAGAGAGGCGCTCTGCATCGCGATGTATCTTGCTGTCCAGGTTTCGAGAGGATGCGTTTCTGGATGAGGTATCGAATATATTGCTTCCGCCTACTTATACCTCCCGAGGAGATCACGAATGTAAAATTAGAGAGGTTCGAGCGCGCACGGAGGCTTTGCGGCAGTCGTTCTCCCCGCGAACCATACGCGACTTGAACAGGAAAGGGAGGTAATGACAGTGGAACGTAAAGTGCCCTCAGCCACACACCGTTGGGTGGCTTGCGGAGTATAAATGTAGATGTAGATCACTGCTTTTCTGTCGCCTCCTGGCGCACATGGTGTGTCACTAGCAGCTAATATTTTTTCTGTCATATTTGTTAACCCAACTCTTTCTAAAGATCTTTACTAAAGCGACTGCGCACTCAAGGGGTTCCTTGTGAGAATGTTTGGTCGTCCACCTAACCCCAGTCTGTATTTTATATGAACTGATTATGCGTCCTGTCATCCGTTATTTACTACTGTTACGGCGTAAAGTCAAGCGCTGCCACGCCAGTCGGGAACGATAGAGCGGAGATGGCTGTGAAGAAGACGTCAGCCAATTGCACACGACTGACCTCTCTTCAGGACGACAACGCGACAACAGCGGCCTCTATGCGAAGAGAACATAAGCGCTGCGCCTGGCAGGCCACGGACAAGTTCTACGAGAAGCTTCAAGACCAGCGACCTGAACAGAAGTGTCAATTACTTTTTCTGTAATAAAACCCATTAATACGATTTGCTTGAGTTGTTGTCTAGTGATCCGAGGAAGCAGGTTTCCCGTACACCCCATATTCGTCGTCTAGATGGGACTCAACAACTACAACCTTTTTCAGCTTGGGATACAGACAATATTGTTTATTTAATTTTTTCCCCATTTTGCCACTCACGATGTATATTTGAGGGTGCAGCTATAAGCTGCGAAACCGGTCTTTCAATAAATGATCATTTAACAGTTGCGGTTCTTCACTTACCAAGCTGCTTTCGAAACGGAGTGTGCTCTTTTTGCTTGAAAATACAGTTCAACGATATTGACATTTGATCCAGGAGCGCGGTGGAGAAGCAAACGACGTCTACGCCTGAAGAGCGGGCATCGCGACGGCGGACGTCTCCCGCGACTCAGACGCGGAGGCTGCCCCAGCGTGCGCGCGTCGGCCATATTGATTTTAGAGCGGGGCGCCGACTATTATTAGCACGTTCCGGCCGGGGACAGGAGAGAGAGAGAGAGAGAGAGAGAGAGTCAGGCCGCACATCAGTCGCGGCCGCAACAAGTGGCCCATACACACACATACACACACACACACACACACACACACACACACACACACACACAGCGCTCCCTGCACCTGCCAACAGTATCGAGAGTTCTCAAGCGGGCATAGCCATAAAAATGCGCATGCTAACACGCCATCTTGACCTAAACAACGTAGCCTAACCTGTTACCTAACCTGGTCCGTTAAGGGTAGAAACACAAGCTGTCAGGTCAGCTTATAACGGCCACCTGTTAGTAAAAGTATCTGAAGTAACTGCTGTCTGAAGGAGAGCTAGACGAGCCGCATCCTCAGATCTTGATGTACTCCGGTGTGACAAAATGTAATGATCACTACTTTTAGCGTATTGGACGGCCTTTGGAAATCAGTACAGCAGCTGTTCTGCGTGGCATGGATTTGACAAGTAAACGGTGGGTTTCTGGATTAAGTGGCACAAGATGTCTATGCACGGAACACACAATTCCCTCAAATTAAGTGCCGATGGGTTGTGGGCACGGAGCTGACGCATTTCCAGTTGAATTCTGTCGGGTTCATATCAGACGAGACATCAAAGTAGCTTCACTAACATGCTCCTGAAACCACAGTAGCACGATTATGGTCTTGTGAAACGGACGGTTTTCATGCTGGTAGGCCTGCAGTAATGTTCTTATAATCTACAGCTGTCGTGGTTCCTTCGTTCACTGCCACAGGCCCCAAAAAACTTAGACGAATGTTTGTCTTTCTATAGTACACTACTGGCCATTAAAATTGCTACACCAAGAAGAAAAGCAGATGATAAACGGGTATTCATTGTACATATATATTATACTAGAACTGACACGTGAGAAGTGAGATGGTGCACCATTACGCTGAAACCACATTTCCTGACTGACAGTGGCACAGCTTCCAAGAACTGGTCGAATAAGTTTTGTACGAAGATAAAGTATGCAGTACCAGTTAGCTTGAGTGGAAGGAGGTATGGTCCAATCACATGACCGTCCAGAATACCTACCCACAAGTTAATACCAAACCGGTGCAGAAATCCCTGAACCTGCGTGGGACGAGGGTTTTCGTCTGCCCAGACACGGCTGTTTCGCGAATTCAGAACGCTAGTGAGCTTACATTCATCTATGAACAGAACTCGACGTGGAAACAGGGGTGTGTCAATCCAGCGGTGTAGAAACCACGTGCAGTAGGCGACGCGTTGTGGATGGTTCAAATGGTTCAAATGGCTCTGAGCACTATGGGACTCAACTGCTGAGGTTATTAGTCCCCTAGAACTTAGAACTAGTTAAACCTAACTAACCTAAGGACATCACAAACATCCATGCCCGAGGCAGGATTCGAACCCGCGACCGTAGCGGTCTTGCGGTTCCAGACTGCAGCGCCTTTAACCGCACGGCCACTTCGGCCGGCCACGCGTTGTGGAAAATCGACTGGAATCATAGCGTGTACCTATTGTAAGGGGGTACGGATGCGATTGTTGCTCACGCAGAACGTCCCAGACGATACTGTGGCTAACACCCTTCGCACGCACTATTGTCCGAATACTCGTAGATGGGCTCTCTTCAACGCGAAGCACTACATCTTCTTCAAATTCGGACGTGCGACGTTGTCGTGGAACACCGAACTCCTGTCTACTCACGAGCACGCACAAGCGTTGAACAGGTCTCGCGGCAACGCAGACGATAAGTGACGTCAGGTGGCCGTCTGATGTTGTTCACGTCATCGTGTCTACCCTGCTACCTACCCAGACAAGCAGCCCAGAGACGTTTCTCTCTCCAGCAACAGACGTTGACGCTTTACACATCTGAACTGAAACTACATTAGAAAGGAAACAACGGTACGCTCCAGACATCTATTACAGGTCCTAGGAGTTTATAATGGGAATTTTCGAACACCCTGTAGATTTACAAGACTGGGAGCAGATAAAAAATAATTAGTCAAAAAGCCATTGAAACAGTGCCACTCAAAAGACACAAAAAGCGCTGATGGTGGACTGAACACCGTGAAAAAGCATTCCTACTTAGAAAAAAATCCTGGCATAAATGATACACTACTGGCCATTAAAACTGTTACAGCAAGAAGAAATACACATGATAAACGGGTATTCATTGGACATATATATTATACTAGAACTGACATGTTATTACATTTTCACGCAGTTTGGGTGCATAGATCCTGAGAAATCAGTACCCAGAACAACCACCTCCGGCCGTAATAACGGCCTTGATACGCCTGGGCATTGAGCCAAACAGAGCTTGGATGGCGTGTACAGGTACAGCTGCCCATGCTGCTTCAACACGATACCAAAGTTCATCAAGACTAGTGACTGGCTTATTGTGACGAGCCAGTTGCTCGGCCACCATTGACCAGACGTTTTCAATTGGTGAGAGATCTGGAGGATGTGCTGGCCAGGACAGCAGTCAAACATTTTCTGTATCCATAAAGGCCCGTACAGGACCTGAACCATGCGGTCGTGCATTATCCTGCTGAAATGTAGGGTTTCGCAGGGATCGAATGAAAGGTAGAGTCACGGGCCGTAACACATCTGAAATGTAACTCCACTGTTCAAAGTGCCGTCAATGCGAACAAGAGGTGACCGAGACGTGTAACCAATGACACTCCATATCATCACCCCAGGTGATACTCCAGTATGGCGATGACGAATACACGCTTCCAATGTGCGTTCACCGTGATGTCGCCAAACACGGATGCGACTATCATGATGCTGTAAACAGAAACTGGATTCATCCGAAAAAATGACGTTTTGCCATTCGTGCACCCTGGTTCGTCGTTGAGTACACCATTGCAGGCGCTCCTGTATGTGATGCAGCGTGAAGGGTAACTGCAGCTATGGTCTCCGAGCTGATAGTCCATGCTGCTACAAACGTCGTGGAACTGTTCGTGCAGATGGTTATTGTCTTGAAAACGTCCCCATCTGTTGACTCAGGGATTGAGACGTGGCAGCACGATCCGTTACAGCCAAGCGGATAAGATGCCTGTCATCTCGACTGCTAGTGATACGAGGCCGTTGGGATCCAGCACGGTGGTCCGTATTACCCACCTGAACCCACCGATTCCATATTCTGCTAACAGTCATGGGATCTCGACCAACGCGAGCAGCAATGTAGCGATACGATAAACCGCAATCGCGATAGGCTACAATCCGACCTTTGGATCTCGAACAACGCGAGCAGCAATGTCGCGATACGATAAACCGCAATCGCGATAAGCTACAATCCGACCTTTATCAAAGTCGGAAACGTGATGGTACGCATTTCTCCTCCTTACACGACGCATCACAACAACGTTTCACCAGGCAACGCCGGTCAACTGCTGTTTGTGTATGAGAAATCGGTTGGAAACTTTCCTCATGTCAGCACGTTGTAGATGTCGCCATCGGCGCCAACCTTGTGTGAATGCTCTGAATAGCTAATCATTTGCACACTACAGCATCTTCTTCCTGTCGGTTAAATTTCGCGTCTGTAGCACGTCATCTTTGTGATGTAGTAATTTTAATGGCCAGTAGTGTATTTCCCCCCAATATCTTGCGTCCGTGGCACGGTGCAAGTTTCGAGCAGCCGTTCACCTGGATGACGGAGAATCCTGAGATGACTATGGATCTGGTGTAAAAAGAAGCGTGACTTATCCGACCATGTGACATATTTCCATTGAGTCGCGGTCCAGTCTTAATGATCCCGTGCCCACTGCAGTCGTTACTGACAATGTCGTTGGCTCGACATGGGAATCCAAAACTTTTGGGACTGGTGCTGCCATCTGGAAAGTTGGAGTAGTAGATCTTTGCACTGCTAGGTGGCGAGAGCTGCGTATTTGATGAGTCAGTGTGCGGAGTGGGATTCAGCTGGGAGGACGTGTTGCGTGTCCCCAGTGATTTCCGTAATACTCTGTGTTTGGTGTGCGGCGATTGTATGATGGATCCGCAAACAGAACGGAGCCTGAGTATCAAATTTGTGCGAATCTCGGGAAAAGTGCTAAGGAGACCCTTGCAATGATTCAACAAGTGTTTGGGGGACAGAGCATGTGCCGTAAGCGTGTGTTTGAGCCCGGGCTCTCCAAGACCCTAAAAACCAACACAGGTGAAGAGCAAAGTGAAGAGCACGATCATTGTTTTCTTTAATACCAATGGAATTGTGCACAAAGAATTCGTCCCACCCAACCAAACAGTGAATTCCGCGTACTACTGTGACGTTTTCCGACGGCTCCGTGAAAACGTGCGCCGACGACCGCCCGAACTTTGGCGTCAAGGGAACTGGCTGCTGCATCACAACGCGCCCTGTCACATGTCCTTGCTCACCACGACCTTTTTGGCAAAAAACAACATGGCAGTTGTACCCCACCCACCGTGCTCGCCAGATTTGGCAACTTGCGACTTCGCGCTATTCCTAAAACTGAAACTCAAGTTGAAATGCCGTCGGTTCGACACTCTAGAGAGGATTGAAGGCGCATCGCTGGCAGTGATAAACACCCTCAAAGAACAGGACTTCCAGAAAACGTTTGACCTGTGGCAGAAGCGTTGGGACCGGTGTGTACGTCCAGATGGGAACTACTTCGAGTGTGATGGTGACCATTAGTCCAAAGGTAAGGTTTTCAACAGATGGCAGCACCAGTCGCGAAAATTTTGGATAGCAACTCGTCTACCGCAGACAGGTCCGCATACAGGGGTAAGCCCAGGGGGCCCGTGTCCCCCCACCCCTCCCCTCCCTTCCCCGGCAATGTTTGGGCTTATACTAGGCGCAATGAATATTTTCTAGTAGCATACTACTTTCTCAATATTATTCATTCCTGATTATGACTGAAATTCAAACGAAAGGAGTTTCAGGTGTAAAGAAGTTCATGAGAAACAGCAGAGGAGGATTCCCGAAACTACATGAGGCTTCAGCTCGAATGAAAACAGCAAATCAGTTCTTGTCCACCTATCTGATCTCTTAAAAGTTTGATCGTATCCGTATTCATGTTATAAAGAGTCTATTTAAAATTAGCTTTCCGATTTGCCCCCCCCCCCCCCCGGTTCCTCCCCCTTCTCGCGAAAAATATCCTGTGTGCGGGCTTGCCTGCAGAGCCCAATGTTCAACTAAGTACCCCTGAAGGTGTGTTCCAAAATACTTGGCCCTGCAGTGACATTGTACTCTGTCGTCGCATCTGCCGCAGATCGCCATCCATCCGGTTTTAAAGTTTTGACGAGTGTGATTTCACCGTCCTCCAGCTTTTCCACAGACGCTCATCACAGAGGCACGTGAGCAACCATCCAGCTTTCGCCTTTTTCTATTTCCCAGGCGCTGGGCCATCAGAATCTACCCTTTGTCAAAGATGCTAACGTCAGTAGATTTTTCCCATCTGTGGCCCGCCACTAGGATGATCCTCCATTCTTCTCTGCTCCACTCACACACTTTTCCTACCGCGTTACGTGCTTACTACGTCACCAGGCGGCAGTCAGTCTCGCAGTGGGCAGTGATCCTAATATCTTGGCTCATCGTTCCTTATCTCTCTGTCTGTAGCCATACTGTTTTCCCACAGTTGCTAAAGACTGTGAGGTGGACAACTGACACAGTGAGCACCATAGTATGTATTTGTTGTTAGATCTACAGTCCTGTATCCACCCTGTTTTGGGTGTGGACTGTATTTCGAGTATCAATATGGCTTCTGTCTCTTTCCTGTTCCACTTACGAACGGTGCGGTTTCCGGAAAGAGCAGCAGATGTCAAACCTCCGTATGAGTTCGTATTTGTCGTACTTTCTGTCATCTTTTGCAAGATATATGAAATGGCAGAGAGCTTGGATCTGTGCTTGGTAAACCCCTGAACTTAAACTTTTAAAAAATAAAAATAAACTTAATATTTATTTTCCTCGACATAATTTTAACATTGTCCAAAACAAATCACAAAGGACTTAAAACAGCCACTATAAAATCGTTAACAATTCCAGCCGCGAAAATGACAACATATACTAAAAACTATAAAGCTTGCGCACATTGTTTTCAGATACGACAAACAGTAAGAGTATCAATGTCAGGAAGTTCACAAGTTTTCAAATAACAACTCATAAAAGATCTGAAAACAAATGCTTTTGATAACAAACGGTGCTTTAACACAAGGCTACCAGCTTGAGCGTCAAAAGCCGTGAAGCGATGGTGACACTCGTTCCTGTCATATCACGGAAGTTAAGCACTGTTCGGCTTGGCTAGCCGTTGGATGGGTGATCGTTCTGGTCGCAGAGCGCAGCTGGCAAGCGGGTTGCACTCAGGCCTTGAGAAACCAGTTGAGGAGCTGTTTGATTGAGAAGCAGCGGCTCGAGCTAGCAACGGCCAGGAGAGTTGTCTGCTGACCACATGCCCCAGTGATGCCTATCGGCTGACGATGACGTGGCGGTCGATCGGTATCACTGAATCTTACAAGGCCTGTTTGGTCGGAGTATATGTACACCCTTCGGCTTGCTCAGACTTCACTCGGTCCCTTGAGATCCAAAACACACACACACACACACACACAGAGAGAGAGAGAGAGAGAGAGAGAGAGAGAGAGTTTGCAGTTAACAAGTAGGCTTAAACTAACTGAGGCTTGCACTATTGCGATGGAATGTTGGTCCGGATACAGGTCTCCGATTTATTGTGTACAGCTTCATACACAACGATAAGGACGGGTGGGTTACAGACTGGTGCAGCAGCTGTCGTCGTAGGAAAGCTGGACAGGAGCGTGAATGATCAGCGAGCAAGTTAACACAAAGACTCAAAAGTTGCTCATTGCTTTTTTGGTATGCTTGTGCTTGGCTGTAAGTAAATACCGACAGCATAAAATTCACAACCGAGTCAACAGAAACGTATTGACTCCCTAGACAGAAACCCGTGATGAAGAAGGCAGAGGAAAGCAATAATTCTTCAGCTGGCATTTGCACACCGTCTCCTTCGTACGCCAATACTTGGCTGCAAGTAAATACTGACACCACGGCATCCTCAACCAAGTCAGCCAATACGAGAAATGCGCCGAAACCGAAGACGCAAACCGACGACCATAAAGACAGAGGGAAGTAATAATTACACCGTCGTATGCACATCGTTTCCACAGTCACCGGTAAGACGACGAATCTGGCCTCCATCCTCAGTGAATGACCGCAGTTACTAAACTGAACAGCAGACAAGCGTTGAGACACTGAAGGAGCACGCATACGGTTAAGTAAAATCGGCCAGCGACTTCGCTTCCTATAGTGAGGCGCAAAAATGAGTGACATAAATCGAGTCTAACCGCACAGGACTCAATATATCTGGGAGATAGCAACATGTTGCTAAACACTGCCGGCCGGAGTGGCCGAGCGGTTCTAGGTGCTACAGTCTGGAACCGCGCGACCGCTGCGATCGCAGGTTCGAATCCTGCCTCGGGCATGGATGTGTGTGATGTCCTTCGGTTAGTTAGCTTTAAGTAGTTCTAAGTTCTAGGGGACTGATGATCTCAGAAGTTAAGTCCCATAGTGCTCAGAGCCATTTGAACTATTTTTGCTAAACACTTCTTAAAACATGCGTTCTCAGGATTATAATCTCTCCAAGGGTCTGCCACTAGTTCTGGATAAGTAGGTCGGTGATAGAATGGTTCCTTTCGTATTCTTTGATTAAGTTTCCTGTTCATGTGTATCACAAAGTGGCAGACTAAAAGATCCATATCAAAGGCATGGGGAACATAATTACCATCACTTGCAATTAAAATTCTTGTGAATACTGTTTTTTTTTGCATTAAATTAAATCAAGTTCCCTGATTTTTTTTTTAATTCAGGTTCATTGGCTTTAAAAGCCTGAATCAAAATTAAATTCGACCCAAAATGCTCATTGCTGATCAATGACGCGCTTGGTGACGAATAACGGTATACGTAGATAATGTTCATACAAAAGAGATTATTTTGTAAAATGTTAAGCGATCTTCGAATTAAGATGCAGGTCCGACTTTCTAACTATAAAATAGCAAACGTTAGAGCGCTCTTAGCGCTCGATCGTTGCATCACCAGGCAAGTAACTTCCAATTTAATTTAATGGGCCAGAAGTTACTTGCATTAACTAGTTATACCAGCGATTATTTTTTACAAAATAAAACTAAGTTTGAAACATAATTGTCGGTTATTATTGGTAAAAATGTTACAATGATGACACATTCGTATCATGCTTCTGCCAGAAATGGAAGAAGGAAATTGTATAACGTCGCTTTTTTCACAGACAAAAGATTAACATCACGTTGGGGCATTTTAAGATGTTAATTTTCAGAATAATTTGGTTTTTTATAAGCACACTTAAAAGAAATAATTTTTATTTCTGATTCAATGTAATTGCTGTAATTCCGTAAAAATTTTAACTGAAATGACATTAGAAATTATTTCATAGGAGTCTGTAAGAGGAATATCACTTGACATTATTTTTGTCAGATCCCTTAAGAAATGTTCAATCATGCACAAGAGTTCAAATTGGTTGTTTTATCAAAAGATATGTTTTACTGACCTTCTCGCACAATTACATTATTTACGCAATCCTTGACGAAACGGCGCTGTTGTTCTTTTGGTCCTTTGTTCTTCAGCGCTCCGATTTTGTAAGGACTTCTGACTGAAAAGTAATAATAGAACAACTTCATGTTCAGCAGGAGATTAGTAACAGCAAAAGGCCAATTAACACTTCTTTGAGGAACACCAGATATCGCTTCTGCTTCACTCGATAACTTTCCGTCGATTACTACGTAATGTCACATGTTGGACTGGAAATCACGAATCCAGTTTCACAATTGAAACGATGTTCCACAGGCACGCATTTTAATTAGAAGTTTGTTGTGGGGATCGGTATAAGAGCCATCTGCAAATCTAGAAATATGGAATCAATTTGAGATCCCCTGTCACCCTGTCGATAGGACAAATTATCTCGTGTGAATAAAGAGCTAGTTGTGTTTCACAAGAATGATATTTTCTTAATCCGTGCTGACAATGAATCAGCTGACCGTTTCCTTAGAGATAATTTGTAATGTCAGAACACAGTTAATGTTTCTAAATTATACTACACGAACCCAGAGCCTCATAGTTCGCAAGAATTGGCTCTGAAGGTTTGATGGCAGGTGGCAGGTCCGGCACCTGTTTTTGTCCTCCTGTAAGTTCCACAAGAGCGCACACTCCGCTGCAGCGTGAACGACGGTAAACATTGTTCACACTTTTGGCTCTGAGCACTATGGGACTTAACATCTATGGTGATCAGTCCCCCAGAAATTAGAACTACTTAAACCTAACTAACCTAATGACATCACACAACACCCAGCCATCACGAGGCAGAGAAAATCCCTGACCCCGCCGGCAATCGAACCCGGGAACCCGGGCGTGGGAAGCGAGAACGCTACCGCACGACCACGAGCTGCGGACCACACTCTTTTCCGCTGCTGCTGATTATCTGATTGGTCGAAACTTTTAGTCACTGAAAAGTTTTTATTCAAACAACTTATACCGGAGATTGTTGCTATCTGTAAATATGG
This sequence comes from Schistocerca nitens, assembly GCF_023898315.1. NCBI lineage: Eukaryota > Metazoa > Arthropoda > Insecta > Orthoptera > Acrididae > Schistocerca > Schistocerca nitens. The sequence goes on along the minus strand of NC_064618.1, from coordinate 311,038,850 downwards.
GCAACCTATGGAATGACCACCTCTTTAAAATGTAAGAAAACCGATTAGAATTGGTGAATCAAGGATTTTCTAAGTGGCTTATTTTGTGAGTGGATTCTTTCGACAGATATCAGTCTGGTGTCTACCTTCCCCACGACAAAATTTAGCTTATCATTCCGACATAAATGATTCCAGGTAGATACTCCTAAGTACACACATCAAAAACAGTTTTGCATCACCTCAGTTTCGACAGTTCCGGAACCTCTACAGAAAATTGGAATACAGATCAACATAAACATCATTTCCGCCCTTTTTATTGCTCATGAAAACCACACATTTCATGTTGTACCACCATACAGCGAGACCTTCAGAGGTGGTGGTCCAGATTGCTGTACACACCGGTACCTCTAATACCCAGTAGCACGTCCTCTTACATTGATGCATGCCTGTATTCGTCGTGGCATACTATCCACAAGCCCATCAAGGCACTGATGGTCCAGATTGCCCCACTCCTTAACGGCGATTCGACATATGTTCCTCAGAGTGGTTGGTGGGTCACGTCGTCCACAAACAGCCCTTTTCAACCCATCCCAGGCGTGTTCATGTCTGGAGAACATGCTGGTCACTCTAGCCCAGAGATTTTGTTATCCTAAAGGAAGTCATTCACAAAATGTGCACAATGGGGGTGCAAATTGTCATCCTTGAAGACGAATGCCTCGCCAATACGCTGCCGCTATGGTTGCACTATCGGTCGGAGGATGGCATTCACGTATCGTACAGCCATTACGGCGCCTTCCATGACCACCAGCGGACCCACATAATGCCACCCCAAAACCGCAGGGAACCTCCCCCTTGCTGCACTCGCTGGACAGTGTGTCTAAGGCGTTCAGCCTGACCGGGTTGCCTCCAAACACGTCTCCGACGATTGTCTGGTTGAAGGCATATGCGACACTCATCGGTGAAGCGAACGTGATGCTAATCCTGAGCGGTCCATTCGGCATGTTGTTAGGTCCATCTGTACCGCGCTGCGTGGTGTCGTGCTTGCAAATATGGACCTCGCCAAGGACGTCGGGAGTGAAGATGCGCATCATGTAGTCTATTGCGCACAGTTTGAGTCATAACACGGAGCCCTTCCTCGCACAAAGTAACATTGCGGACGGTATTGACCGTCTAGGCATGGTTTGGCTACAGACAACATGAGCCGTGTACCTCCTTCCTGGTGGAATGACTGGAACTGTCGGCTGTCGGACCCCATCCGTCTAATAGGCGCTGTTCATGCATGGTTGTTTACATCTTTGGGCGGTTTAGTGACGTCTCTGAACAGTCAAAGGGATTGTGTCTGTGATACAATCCCACAGTCAACGTCTGTCTTCAGGAGTTCTGGGAACCGGAGTGATGCATAAATTTTTTTGATGTGTGTAATTAACTGTTTTCAATGATTCTAGGGACTGAATGCCAATCCTGTAGTCAAACTCTGTTAGAGGTTTTCGCATATCTACTAAAATTAAATTACGTGTTTATACACTTCTGATCAGAATTATCTGGACACATGTTCAAGGACATTAATACGACGTGTGTCCAACCTCCGTCTTTATGACTGCTTGAACTCACCTGGTCACTATCTGTGCCGTGTCTCAATGTCTGCTGAGGAATAGCAGCCAATTCATACTCAAGAGCCGAAGCCAGAGAAAATGATTCTATTTATTTGTTTATTTATCTATTGTTGTACGTCTGAGTCCACCGTCTTATGATTCTAAGTTATATTCTGTACATTTTTAAGTTTGGCATATGAATATATAATAGTAATATCTACAACTAAATTCTACAACTATACTAAAAGAAAACTGTAGAAAAGAAATAAAATGACGCAAGTGAAGTTAGAGTAAAAGAAAAACTTACTACCGTATCGCCCTCAGTACTTAAATCTTTACATTAATAATCAGCATTCTTGGATTTCCCCAAGCTTGCTCGCTATGCAGTTTGGAGGAGGAGGAGGAGGAGGAGATTAGTGTTTAACGTCCCGTCGACAACGAGGTCATTAGAGACGGAGCGCAAGCTCGGGTGAGGGAAGGATGGGGAAGGAAATCGGCCGTGCCCTTTCAAAGGAACCATCCCGGCATTTGCCTGAAGCGATTTAGGGAAATCACGGAAAACCTAAATGAGGATGGCCGGAGACGGGATTGAACCGTCGTCCTCCCGAATGCGAGTCCAGTGTGCTAACCACTGCGCCACCTCGCTCGGTATGCAGTTTGCTACATGTAACCGGAGCCCTATATTAAGCTACTGTCGAATGATCCTGCGTTGCTCGGCGGCACTCCAGGCTTTGCATTGCTATTTTTTAATGCCATTTAAACAATTATGCACTCTGAATGAACACATTCATCATTAATTAATGGTTCAAATGGCTCTGAGCACTATGGGACTTAACATCAGTGGTCATCAGTCCCCTAGAACTTAGAACTACTTAAACCTAACTAACCTAAGGGCATCACACACATCCATGCCCGAGGCAGGATTCGAACCTGCGACCGTAGCAGTCGCGCAGCTCCGGACTGAGCGCCTAGAACCGCGAGACCATCGCGGCCGGCATCATTAATTAACCGATCCGTCAGCATCCTCTAACAACCCTACCACAACAAAGGTCAAAAATTAATTATGATTGTAGTTTTGCTCACGCTGCTAAATATTGCATTTTCGGGCAACAACGAAGTTATATTATGTGGCAAGTGTCATTAGAGCACAGTTAATAAAGTCATGTCTTGAAATAATGGACAAACTAGGCACTCATATTTTCGTGTTTCCCACGCTGCTCTCGTTGTGAACTCATGGCTCAATCGTCGAAAATCTAGGTAGTGATGCTTCCAAGCTCGGATGCAAAGAGGCCTAGGTGTTATTCTGCGATATTCAAAAGTTTTATAGATGTGTTTCATAAACCATTCTTGAAGATTAAACTTTTGCAAGTTAGGACAATGGTGATGTAAAAGAGTAATCAGCACTCCGAATTTAAGTTACACTTCTTTTTTATTACTTTTGTTGCAATATCACGTAACTCGTCCCAAAACATCACTTCACAATATAAAACATACTTGAAAATATCTTCCTCTCTTTTAAAGTTCACATTTCATAAACTGACTACAATTTGCGTCTTTTTAACATGACGACCAAAACTTGACTCTCTAATAACCGCTTATGCGCCCAAAAATCAGAGTTACAAGTACGTCAAAGATCATAGTGACAAAAGAAAGAATACACATAAGAATAATGTCATTGCAATATATACATATCGATGTACCGAAGTACCTCTACATTAATGAAATCAAATCTGAATATTGTCACAGAAATATGTTAACTATTTTACAGAAACACAGTAGAATATTGCTGACATCGAGAGATGAATTGCCGTAATGGTTACGTAATTCAAGTACCATTACAATCCCATTCCGACTCATCATCGTCTCCTTCCGAACTTACAAAGTTCGAATGAGCTTTTCTTCTCACTATTGAATTGTTGATCTCCTTCTCGAGATTGTCCTGCTGCAGTCGTTCTTCTTGTAAGCATACGCTTCACACCTCGTTAATGTTGACTCATTTGGGTTTTAGCAAAAAAAAAAAGGCCGTACTCCGTCAACTGTATCCCTATGTTGGCTGTTGTAAGGCACACACAGCAGTACCGTTGGAAGATGGAGTCTAGAGAAGTGTCAGCTTTCTGAATCATCCCAGCTGTGTTCCATGAAGTTCGTGTGGGGCCTCTGGGCCAGCCAGTCCTTTCAAGAAAAGTTAGTACCTACAAACCATTGCCTCATAGATGTTGCTTTACGACAGGGTACAATGTTACCCTGAAACAATCGTTGTCTCCAAAGCATTCCTCTACTGTACGTAGCACGAAATAATGCGAAATATTTTTACACTCTTCCACACACCCCATTACTTTTTTAGCACAGTAACAGGACCACACCCTAACCACGAAACCTCCCCCCCCCCCCTCCTTCATACTGTAACACCACCTCCTTCGAAATTCCCTTTGGCACTACACCTGATGGCAAAGAAGGTTCTCTGGGCGTTCGCTAAACACAAGCCTTTCTACCGGATTGCCACAGGGTGCAGCGCGATTCGTCGGCACAAAGCATTCATTTCCAGTCATCGACTGCCCAGTGCAGTCGCTCTTTACACCACCTTAAGCGTCACTTAGTAATGACTACAGAAAAGTGTCTCTTACGAGGAGCTGATCGACCATTATAACCCATTATTTTTTAATTCCCTAAGCACACTCATTGTGTTAGGTGGACTGTTAGTAGTACTTTGGGACTCAAGAGCGTTTCTTTCGGCTGATTTCGTCCGACTTTCTACAACCACCATCCACAGTGGTCGTCGTCCCTGTCCATCAGTACTCGAAGCCTGCTTCGTCTTGGTTTAGTTGTGGCTGTTCCTTTGCTTCTCCACTTCACAATAACATTACATCAGCAACAGTCGGCTTAGGCAGCTTTATAAGAGTTAAGATATCGCTGATGGATTTGTTACTCAGTGTCTATCCAACGGCTAGTCCACGTTCGAAATCAGTGAGCCCTTCTGTCGACACATTCTGGTGATACTGCTTCTGTATTGACAACTCAATAAGACCCACCTCCTTTTATACTCGCACATCCACCTCCCATGACATCTAATGGTCAATTCCACGCTACTTAGGGGTGTCCTGATACTTTTTGGTCAGATAGTTTATGCCACGCTGTTTATAAGACTTCCCACGTAAGATCAGCGGTTTGGCATTCGAAAAGGCTGAGTAGTTCGCAGCTGACCCGTATCCCAACAAGCATTTGTTACTGGACGTGTGTTTGTAGGATGTTGTCTATTTCTGACCCGTGTAGTCCACTGTAAGAGTATGGTACGCTTTTTTTTATATACTCCCTTTAGATTAGTGCTCGACTTGCGTAAATACTGTATTTGTGGCAGGCGCGAGATATGTTGCCCAGCAGTTGGCACCACTGTGCCGCAGCGTAAACACGTGCGGCCGCAGTGTTGGGAGTTGGGCTCGATCCGCTACTGGGAGCTGGTCGGCTGCCTGGCCTCGCCTGACGGCAATTACGGCCGCGCGACACGGCAACGCACTCAGCACGTGCGAAAGCTGCCACCGTCGCTGCACCCAACTCCCAGTGCCAGCGTCTCTACACCCCAGCTTCACTCGATTGAGCCGGGCAAACTTAGGGTGTCGCTAATGTGACCTACTTCCATGCGGCGGGGTAGCAGCCTGCTCGGGCTAATTAAATACTGTATTATGGACTCGCGAATGGATCACATCTCCATTACAGAACATGTAAAAGATTTCTGGCAAGAGGGGCGGGATTCTTTTTGCCACTGGACGGCGTAAGTATTGCTTCTTTACAAATATCAGGAAGAGACTTCCAACGGTTCACGTTCAACTAGTCGTTGGTCTTGTGCGCCATCTGACAGGACATGGTCCCTATCTGGATTCTCCAATTAGAATCCAGAAAAAAGAGTACCCCAGCTGTGACTCGGAAGTCATAGGTACATTCCTTTGTGGCAGAACCCAGACATCAACTACAGAGCACCCCTATCTATGATACATTGCGTAAAGAGATGAGATTTGCTTTCTTGAATGAAATAGCTTCATCATTGTCACAGACAGAAGAAAGCATGTGGACCATCTAGTGCGTGCCCAGAGACTAGGATGTGATTTACATGGAGGAAGGGAGCGCCTCAGTACCAGTATAGGTATGGACGAAAATAAATGTAGTAGACAGTCATCTTTCCAAAGCCAAGTAATCTTCTGACCTGAAGCCGAGTTTGAAAAACAAATTTGATCTTCTGTACCTTATCCACATGTGGTGAAATGGTAAGTACTCCTGTACACCGTCGACGAACTTTCGTTTCCACGATGTTACTAAAGCTAATCTGGAAAGAAAGTTATAGAGTACCCTAGGAGTACCTAGAGGTAACTTAAAGGCTGTAGCAATACCTGTCGCCTTCCCACATATCTTTATTACAAAGACAAATTTCTTTACAATAACAATAAACAAAATAGCCTCAAGCTGCAAGGATGGTTTTATAACTTTGTATCCAATGACCGATTCGAGCCTTCACGTCTCATCTTCAGTGTATACCTCCGTACACATTTAATCGATGTTAAGTTTTCATATCCCAGATCACAGCAGGCTGTCAGGTGAACTGCATGCGTGCACGCTCTGCCCGCACAATACCACTCAAAGCGGCACCTCATTCGTGGGTGAAAGACTATGTAAAATGTCTACAAAGTGTGTTACCCACGAGTGAGGTGCCGCTTTGAGTGGTATTGTGCGGGCAGAGCGTGCACGCATGCAGTTCACCTGACAGCCTGCTGTGATCTGGGCTATGAAAACTTAACATCGATTAGATGTGTACGGAGGTATACTCTGAAGATGAGACGTTGTAAGTAGGCTGTTTAGGTTTTTTTATTGGTAACGCCACCTCTGTATGAAAATCACTGGCTGTGCTGTGTGCAGTCTGTGGCTGCTTTGCATTGTTGTAATACTCGCCATTGTAGTGTTAGGCATCTGGCTGTGAACAGCGCGTAGCGTTGCGCAGTTGGAGGTGAGCCGCCAGCAGTGGTGGATGTGGGGAGAGAGATGGCGGAGTTTTGAAATTTGTCATGAACTGCTCTATATATATATATATGTATATGATGATATCAAGGTAAATACATTGTTTGTTCTCTATTAATATATTTCATTTGCTAACTATCCCTATCAGTAGTTAGTGCCTTCCATAGTTTGAATCTTTTATTTAGCTGGCAGTAGTGGCGCTCGCTGTATTGCAGTAGTGGGAGTAACCAAGATTTTTGTGAGGTAAGTGATTTGTGAAAAGTACAGGTTAATGTTAGTCAGGGCCATTCTCTTGTAGAGATTATTGAAAGTCAGATTGCGTTGCGCTAAAAATATTGTGCGTCAGTTTAAGCACAGTCTTGTAAAATTGTTCAAAAGGGGACGTTTCAACGTGAAGTCGTGAATCGATCATATAATCACATAACACTCACAAAAGAAGAACATCAGATACTTGAGAAAAGCCCAAAATACAATTTGAACACCCACATAACACATAAGACCATAGAAAATCTTATTACTGAGACTGAATGCATCATAGGACAACATGCAAAAACTAACACTCGAGATTACAGCTCAGGCCTAACAAGAGAACTAGTAACAGAGGAAATGAAACAAATCATCAGAAAGAACAAACCATCCATAAACATAAATAAAAAAAACATCTGATGAGAAAAACATAAACAGTATACACAGAAAACTAAAACAACACTATGCTCTCATCACCAAGGCGGACAAAGGGAATGCCCTAGTCTTAATAACAGAGGCAGAATACAATGAGAAATCAGAAAATTTTTTGGCATAGAATGAAATAAGCAAGTTAACCAGTGACTCAACACAAAGATACGAAAGAAATGTAAAGACTCTCTTAAAAAGCACCACACACACCTTGACACAGAACCAGACAAAAAGAATGACACAAAAGAACCCTAAAGCTCCACTGTTAACAACCCTGCCATAGGTCCCCAGACCCCTCATCTCAGTCAGGCCAGTGGTTGACTTCAGAAAAGCCCCATCTTTCTTACTAGGGAGACACATGAACACATTCCTACAGAAAACATATACATACACAAACAACAGAAGCCTCAAAAACACAGGAGACATGATAGAGAAAATTAGGAATGTCAACATCCCCCAAACAGAAAAATTTGTATCTTTTGACATAACATCCATGTACCCAAACATACCCAAAGAAGAAACTATAAACATTATAGAATGACATCTAAACTGCAAGAAATTCCCAGATGTACAAATAAATGAAATCTCATCCATTCTTAGGCTAATCACAGAAGAAAACTACTTCACTTTCAACAATAACTTCTACTTGCAACAAGAGGGGCTTCCCATGGTATCGCCGGTCGGAGTGGCCGTGCGGTTCTAGGCGCTGCAGTCTGGAGCCGAGCGACCGCTACGGTCGCAGGTTCGAAACCTGCCTCGGGCATAGATGTGTGTGATGTCCTTAGGTTAGTTAGGTTTAATTAGTTCTAAGTTGTAGGTGACTGATGACTCAGAAGTTAAGTCGCGTAGTGCTCAGAGCCATTTGAACCCATGGTGTCACCCAACAGTGGAACCTTAACTAACATTTTCTTGGACCATATAGAGAACACAATATTCAAGAACATTGTAAAACAAGGAGGGTATAAAATAATCTACTGGTACCGATATGTGGATGACATAATCTGTCTTGTAGATGAAACACATACCAGGATAGAAGAGCTACACAGTAACACCAACACAGTACACCTACAACTGCACTTCATAATGGAAACAGAAAACAACAAGAAACTAAATTTCTTGCTCTTACAGTCACAAGAAACAACCACAAATATGAATTGTCCATCTACAGAAAACCCACATCCACAAGCACTGTTATCCACACCTCATCCAACCATGCAAACAGTGCATAAATATGCCAGTTTCAAACACATTCTCCACAGGATAAACAGAACACCTCTTAAAACAGAAGACTACACACAGGAACTAAATATAATCAAACAAATTGCTATTGAAAACGACTACAAAACAGACATCATAAACAAACTCAACAACAAGGTAAAACAGAAACATGCAGTACACACAGACAACACAGCAGACCACACCACCTCAGAAAAAAGAGAGAGATGGTACACACTAACATACAATAACAAAATATCACATAGAATAGGAAACACCTTGAAAAAAGCAAGGGATCCCAATGACATTCAGAGCAAACAACACAGCTCAGAAAAGACTAAGACCAGTCAGAAAAAACCTCAGACAAATTCAGCAACACTGGAATGTATCAACTCACTTACAACTCCTGTCAGGCCCAATACATAGGACAAACAAGCAGAAACTTCCGAACGAGGTACACAGAGCACATGAGAGCTCTAAAGAGTGACAGCACGCATTCAACTTTTGCAGAACATCTAATGAACAAAAACCATATCCCCAATAATATCGAAAAAGATCTACACATTCTGAGAAATAGCAACAGTCTATACCGACAACTAACAATAGAAGAAAATTACTACATGCAAAAGGCTATAGTCGAAGGGAAAAATGTAATAAACGAAAACACAACACTTTGCAACAACACACTCTTTACCGCTCTGAGAGAACTGACCAAGGACACCGAACAGAAAGCACACACACGCAAAAGAACCACTTCCCCATCACCTACAGAGACATAAATAATGAGCAGAAGTCGTCGTAATTCGCGCTACAGTTTTTCATAGCCCTTCTCGCCACACACGCGAACAGCAATATTGTGTAATATTCTGGATCAGAAACAAAGTGCGAAAGTTTTGTTTTCCTGTGTATAAAAGCAGCTACATACCATCCAACGAACGTGAGTACACGAATAGCTAAGTAACAGCTCAGTACACACCAAATAACTGGTTTCCACAACACTACCACAACCTCAAGTATACATTGCTGACATACGAAGTTCACCTTTTAGTATTTTGTTTACTAACAGCCGTTCAACACGTGAGGCAATATTGACCATGCAACTTATCTTAGAGAATAGATTAAGGAAAGGCAAGCCTACATTTCTAGCATTTGTAGACTTAGAGAAAGCTTTTGACAATGTTGTTTGGAATACTCTTTCATATTCTGAAGGTGGCAGGGGTAAAATACAAGGAGCGAAAGGCTATTTACAATTTGTACAGAAACCAAATGGCAGTTACAAGAGTCGCGGGGCATGAAAGGGAAGCAGTGGTCGGGAAGCGAGTGAGTAAGCAGTAAAGGAAACAAAAGAAAAATTTGGAGTAGGTATTAAAATCCATGGAGAAGAAATAAAAACTTTGAGGTTTGTCGATGACATTGTAATTCTTTCAGAGACAGCAAAGAACCTGGGAGAGCAGCTGAACGGCATGGACAGTGTCTTGAAAGGAGGATATAAGATGAACATCAACAAAAGCAAAACGAGGATAATGGAATGTAGTCGAATTAAATCGGGTGATGCTGCGGGAATTAGATTAGGAAATGAGACGCTTCAAGTAGTGAATGAGTTTTGCTATTTGGGGAGCAAAATAACTCACGATGGTCGAAGTAGAGAGGATATAAAATGTAGACTGCCAATGGCAAGGAAAAGCGTTTCTGAAGAAGAGAAATTTGTTAACATCGAGTATAGATTTCAGTGTCAGGAAGTCGTTTCTGAAAGTTTTAGTATGGAGTGTACCATGTATCGAAGTGAAACGTGGACGATAAATAGTTTAGACAAGAAGAGGCTAGAAGCTTTCGAAATGTGGTGCTACAGAAGAATGCTGAAGATTAGATGGGTAGATCACACAACTAATGAGGAGATATTGACCAGAATTGGGGAGAAGAGAAATTTGTGACACAACTTGACTAGAAGAAGGATTCGGTTGGTAGGACAAATTCTGAGGCATCAAGGGATCACCAGTTTAGTATTGGAGGGCAGCGTGGAGGGTAAAAATCGTCGAGGGAGACCAAGAGATGAGTACACTAAACAGATTCAGAAGGATGTAGGTTGCAGTAGGTACTGGGAGATGAAGAAGCTTGCACAGGATAGAGTAGCATGGAGATCTGCATCAAACCAGTCTCTGGATTGAAGACCACAACAACAACAACAACAACAACAGCCGTTCACATGGTTGCAGATGACATGATGTTCGCTAAGTAAAAAACGGCAACAGAAAAAAAGCGCACAGACAATATGTCGCAAACAGCGACAATAATTACTTAAAACATGCTGTAATTGTTCAAAACATGCTGTAACATACAATAAATAAGGTAGCATGAAAGTATCCATAGTAAACAAGATTTCAAAAAACGAATAGTAAAAAATGTAATAATGTGTTACTGTGTGTTTATAAACGTGCTATTTTCTTCATGTTTTAGATTTAAAAAAAAACACTGATGATGGTGATAATTGTCGCCGAAATAGTTTGAGAGACTAAAGAAAGAAACGAATAACAAGGTTTTTTGCAGCAAGACGGACCCAGTTTCTGATATTACTAATTATACTAATTTCTTTCCTTCTCTTTTCTGTTCTTCTTTCCATTTCCTCTCTCTAACTTTACTTACTTTTTACTGATGTAGTGTGCATGACATCCCCAAAGTGATGATTTTTGTAGTTATTTCTGTTCTATGATGGACTGTAACATTTCTGGTTTTACAGCCGTCATATTCAGTCACAAGAAGCTCTTCTTAGAGCAGTTGAGGGGCCAGCTGTGAGAAGATGACGTAGTGTGGTGTGAGGTGCTGGTACAGACGGTTTATTCGGTGTAGGTATCGTGAGGAAGACCGCCCTCATTGTTGTACTTCGCGATTGGCTGCTGTATTCGGAAGTAGCGCACCAAAATGATAAACTTCTGTTATTAATATTAGAAAAACTAAACAGTGAATTTACTTGGCTTTCATATAAAAGCATCTATCAGTAGCAGGCTAACATCCTGTTATTTCAAATTACTAGAAGATTAATAAACAACTCCTGAACGAAAAGGTAGGCGAATCACTTCGCAGATCTTCGGAAGTGGTTCGGCAGTAAGATCAGAGCTGATTCGGCAGTCTCGGAGGACAGACACGTCGTCTACCACGTTCGTATCGGTTAAGAACTTAATTAGCAATCTCTGATTTTTTGGACATGTAACTGAGAACTAGTGTGATAGTAATTACGTAGACACGCAAGTCATTATTTCATTTATTTTCTATGAAAGTGTGAAGAAGGGAAATTATTTGTGAATTATGAAGTGGACTATAACTGTGCAGTTTCTCTTATTCTGTTTATAAAAAGCGAGTAGCATCCCATATAAACAAACTAATCGAAAATTTAATTATTTGTACAATACCAGTTCCTCGGTAAGAGTTTATTAGAGACTCGGGGTACCTGATTCACGACCTACGTGCTGTTTTCTACGGAGGGGAGAACAATTACAGAAGACTGGGTTGGTGAACGTTATTCAGAACTTACGCATTCCAGTCAGGGTGGTGGAAGCAACTATACACCTCGCGTGTACTGTAGCCTCAGTACGAATGAGATCAGTGACACCTCATCTGTGGTAAAGCAGAGGAGGTGTGTAGGGAGGAAGTTTTGCAGGGAAGGGGTTTATCACACACACACGTAGATCCCTCTCACTACATAACTCTGTCTTTCCCTCTCTTTCACTTGCTATAAGATAACTTTTTTTAAATTGATTACCATACTATGAATATTTCGGATATGTCAGACAAATAACTGTCTAGTTCAATGTGAAATACTCTACTTGCAGGATGTGTATAGTTCATGAAGCGATGTATACTGCAGCAATATTGGACAGTTCAATACTAGAAAATAAAAAATAAAAATTGGTCCTGCACCCAAAGTCTAACTCTCTAATTCTAAAATTCTAAAGCAAAACTCTACCCGCGCAGTAGCTTGGCAGTACTGTTACACACTACCGAATGGCGTATTTCTCGTACATATTATTAAAGTGTTGCAAAGTGCCATTTCTTGACGTCCATTTTTCATCGAAAATATCCAAGGAGCGAAGTTTTGTTAATCGTGTTTGTACTGTTGATATGCAATGAAAAATCACGCTGTGGCGACTGAGTGTAAGAACTTTGGTTCAGACTGTATGCATATAATGTGAGTGCGAATGCGCGCTTCCGTTTGTGTGTGTGTGTGTGTGTGTGTGTGTGTGTGTGTGTGTGTGTGTGTGCTTTCCAGCCTAGAGCAATTCCAACTTTATCATAACTGATGACTCTCACAGCTGAAGAATTAAATAATTTTTTGACATGACCTACATTTTACTGTTTTATATCGCTAACCGGTATCGACCACCACTGGCTATCATGAAAATCAGAAAACGAAAAGGAAATAAAATTTATGTTGTGTGTCTTGCTGCTCTCATGGAGCAATACTTCGCATATTCAACCACAACCAAGCTTTGTCTGTTACTAATATTTCGCATGTAAGTCGTACAGCTATCTCTGGAAGGAGCCGGAAAGGCTGATACTAAAACGCTGCCGTCCGCCTTACATACCTTATGTAGCTGCCTAACCATAGTGAAAGAAATAACGCACTGGCGGCGGTAATATATGCTATCGTGATGCATTCTGTTAAGCATACAAGTATTGCCTCATAGATTCTTGTCGACGGGGAAATGATACCGCTGTCTTCAACGGTTAACTATTCCCAGTGCCGGGTTCAACGTTTTGTCAGTCTTAAAACCATCACTATGGTTAATTAAATCACTCGTTATACGTATTTCAAATTGAATTCCAAAAGTATAAAACAAGTTAATATCTAAACCTTCTCGTAGTCCATACCGCGCCCCCCTGTTCAAAGCGCTCCACCACGGCAAATTTATCAGTGTGTAGCACGTGGTTATAGCATCGACGTTTCGTGCACAGTTCTTCAATTGTACGTAAAGTATGTCCAATATAAGAAAAATCACACTGACAGGGAATCTTATATCTCGCGTAGAATCGAGTTATCCTTCACACAGCCATCGATGGTGGTCATCTTTGTTGCTCACAGAAAAATAGCCGTGACTTTATGTTTAGAAGCAAGGCTCCCTACAAGCGGCAGAAAGGCCATGGTTTTGAACATTTCCTGTTCAACTTCTTGAGGAGGGTCACTCACCTTCGGTTTGGATTGCAAAGCCTTGAGGATCTTCCGACGTGAGTAGTGTGAGATCAACGGTGAATCTCGACCGATACAATAACAAATAGAATCTCCATGAGGTGTGGAAATGCACTGTTCAGCAACTCTGGACTTTTCTTGTTTTGATTTATCGTTCAAGTAGAATCTACAGGTGTGGTTGGCCGTGAATACTCGGTCGGAGTAAGTATTCTAAAGAAAGCCAAGTACTACACTGAATTTGACAGTCACCTGTCGGACGAATATTGAACAGTATTTCGCAAGCAGGGAATGTCGTCCGAGATTGAAACATTCATCTCGTCGAATGGTTCTGTTCCTATCAAAATGGTGGCATCTCAATCCGTCCAAGTTCCTCCTGTAGGTGGGCCTTATTACCAGTCATAGCTGTCTTGTGTACAGCTACATACAGACACCATTCATCTGCGCAGGAGACGTCAAGAAGCACACTATCACAGGCAAATGAATCATTCCTGGCAACTGAAGTCTACTAGTATCAAACATGGGCATTAACGTGAGAAAGAAAGTTCTGAGATGTGCGCCTAGAGCACAACATTGTATGAAAGCGAATCCTGGACGGTGGGAAAACCGGAAAAAAAGAGAATCGAAGCGTTGTAACGTGCTGCTACTGAAGAATGTTGAAAATTGGGTGGACTGGTAGCATAAGGAATGGGGAGGTTCTCCACGAAATCGGTGAGGAGAGGAACATACGGGAAACACACTGAGTAGAAGGAACAGGATGATAAGACATAAAAGAGTGATTTCCATGGTACTAGAGGCAGCTATAGAGGATAAAAAGTCTGGGGGAGGGGAACGGACATAGGAATGTAGCCAACAAATAATTAAGGAAGTTTGATGCAAGTGCTGTTCTGATGTGAAGTGGCTGGCACAGAATAAACCTGTCAGAAGAGAGGTGGAAGAAAAAGTAATGCCACAAAATCTTAACTTGAGAGTTTGGCATATCGTTTTGATACTGTAATTCCTCTTTGTGTGTGATTCGTTTTTAAACTTCTTGAGTAAGTCTATTACAAATACAACGTTTCTTACAATTTTTTTAAACGAGCCTTTATTTTAGAGGGAATTTTAATTAACCCATTACCATAAACGTTTCCTACGCTGCCCGCAGACGTCGCGGGCCAGCATATAAGGATTGTGGGGTAAAACAATGGCGCGACAGTAACAGTAGACAAGTAATTTCTTGTGGCTCAAACGCCTGAAGCAAGTCTTTCAACTGGACGCCACTTCGCCGACTCCTGTCTCCTTAACCCACCCCAACTATCCAACCGGGGAAAGGGGACCTTCGGTTTAACGTGAACTCCAAACCACGTGTCTTTCCTGGCGACCTACTCCTCATATCGGTAACTTAAAACGCACACTGGCAATTCTGTAGTCCGAGCACGCTTCGATCCCGCGACCTTCCCATTTGCAGACAAGCGCTTAAACAATTTTTTTCCGATCTGTTTGTTCATCGTTATGTCGTCAGTGGTTCTTTGCGGATGTCGCACGGATCTCTCACGTTTTGTTTTTTACACAGGGTGGCCAGTCACCAGATCGCTGAGCTATCGCGCTGGCTAACGGACAGACAACCATGCCCTACTGAGGAATGTCTGCAGCAGTCGTCATGCACTACTTGCGCCCCGCGTTTTACGCAGTCTGATAAAAATACTACTTGGTGACCATCTGATACTGTTCTCAATCGATATGAAAAACAGGTAATGCTCGATTCATGTCTTTGTGTAGCACCATATGTGTGGAGTTGGCAAAGTGAAACTGATATCGTTTTCTTTCTCTGTCCTACTTCGGATGACCAGTGTTTGCCGATATGGGTTAGTGATACAAAGCATTTTTTGTGATTTGTCAAAAAGGCAGCCACTATCTTCACGACAAATTCATTTTGTTCTAAAACTGATTCAAATTTAAGGTGTGACAGTCGTTATTTAACGCGAGGAAGTCAAGTCGTGTGCGACAATTCTGCGTGAATCGTGAAAACTATCCTCTGTCTGTTACAGTGTTTTGACTGTTAATGTGTCTTGTTTCGTGCGGCAGAGATTCGAAACCACCACGTAATATCCCTAAACGAGTGCTGAAGTACAGAAAAAACATCACGCGGAAAATAAATACTTTGTACCACCTTTTAATTTCCATATTCTGTTTTGCAGTGCAATTCTATCGATTTCTAAACCACAAGGCTCCATCTAAAGGCACAAAACTACAGTAATCGAAGCTCAGTGCATTCACATGTACATCATCTGAACATGACAAACTGTACATCCAGTCATCAGGTTTGTCATAGTTGCTTATTTCAGTCTCTCCCCCCATTTGCAGCCCATGTCTTCGGTATGGTGATCCCCTGTCCGCCTCTCTTCCGCTTACATGCTCTCGTTATTGCATGACATGCCCGAAACGCCACCAGGCGGCAACCAACGTCTTGGTGGGCAGTGGTCATAATGTTTTGGCTCATCAGTGTATTTTATTTCAGCGAGTGTTCTATCCATGACAGCTCTTTCGTCCATGCGTGCTGACGTGACTATGTTGGCGGTAGGGAACTCCACCGCGAGTTCGCTGTGTCTCCTCCGCCCCTCCCCCCACTTACCTGGCTAGAAGGAGCAGTGCTTGAGCTCTGTCCCTTATGACAGGCGCGCGAAATTATATCGAGCGCTCCTGTGTACGTCCGTTACCCTACAAACTGCAATATGACTTTATTTATTCATCAATTAGTTTCGATAGCATTATTTTCTAGATGGCGAAATCTGTCATACTGCTTGTTAGAATGATCCACTATCAGATAAATACTTACAATGGTTCATGCTTCAGGGTATTGTAGGAGTACAGATATACACCGCGACATTGTACCCATCTCTGCTGCACCCAAGATTACTGGTGGCGCAGGGATGTCCCTTCGGCTCGGAATGGGATGAGCTTTTGACATGTAGGCAATTAGTATGCGAGATCAGCGGCTCTCGGAATGAACGAGTCGGGCGCGGAAACGTTAGGGCGAATAGGGTAGTGAAGTATTTATTGTGCCAGTAGTATTGTGACATACAGAACAGCATATTTTTCTTTACGGAGAGCGAACAGAATCAAAAATGACAAGGGATATCTCAAGGGAAAAATTACAATAGTTCGCACATTCTTGTACTGTGAATCGACTTTAGTTCGACGTTGGTTGGTTGGTTAATTGGTCTTGGGGAGGGAACCAAACAGGGAGGTCATCGGCCCTATCGGATTAGGGAAGTATGAGGAGGGAAGTCTGCCGTGCCCTTTCAAAGGAACCATTCCGGCATTTACCTGAAGCGATTTAGGGAAATCACGGAAAACCTAAATCAGGATGGCCGGACGCGGGTTTGAACCGTCGTCCTCCCGAATGCAAGTCCAGTGTGCTAACAATTACCCCACCTCGCTCGCTTAGATCGACGTAGAGGCCCTTTAGTGAGTTCAAGACGTAACAGACCTTCTTGTTCATTGTCAACATCCTTTTTCATCAAAATATGTTCAGTGTGATAGTTACATTGAAGAGTAACAAAATGGTTCAAATGGCTCTGAGCACTACGGGACTTAACATCTGAGGTCATCAGTCCCCTAGAACTTAGAACTACTTAAACCCAACTAACCTAAAGACATCGCACACATCCATGCCCGAAGCAGGATTCGAACCTGCGACCGTAGCGGTCGCGCGGTTCCAGACTGAAGCGCCTAGAACTGCTCGGTCACAGCGGCCGGCGAAGAGTAACAGTAGTCGGTTAGAATACATGTGTCACATAATCATATCACTATTCTAGTTATTACAGTCACACGTGTACCTTTGGAGCAAGAACAGCCCGACACCGAATCAGTATGACAGCAAACAACAGGTCAAAAGTCTGACTGGGCAGATCAGTCAAACTACTGGACAGCTTGCAGTATTGCAATGACTCGAAAAAACCAGTTATTACTGAGAAACGGTAAATTTTAACACCCTAAGCCGCTGTATAATTGATTCTTAATTGTACAACCTCTTTCAGTCAAAGATCATTTTCAAGAACCTTTTACATAACGTTATGGGTACAGGACAATTTTCATGCTGAAAAGATATTTGAAAAGTGCAATAAAGTACAAGCAATAACTGCAAATTTTTGTTAATAGCATGTGTTAAATTCATACATAATAAATCAAGTGTCAAAATATTAACCTTGTAAAATTTTTTCCTCCTAGCCTTACCGTGGCGAGGAGGTTTGTGCACTCACCTGTAATCGAGAGAGTTATACTGGAGGAGGCGCAAGATCGTGGCAGGGCCACCATAGCCAGACAGGTCTTTTGACCCGGAATCAGACGGAGAGCAGCCCAAAACACAAGGCGATGAGGGGATGGGGGGGGGGGGGGGGAGGGGACTCTTAGGCGCAGGGAAGGCGACCCTCCTAGAGGAGACAACCTTTATTGAAAACAGGGAAGGACACCCTACAAACCTGTGGGAGATGAAACCATAGCCGCAGTGAACCATCCAACCATCTAAGGGGAGACAATCCCTAAAGAAAAACAGGAATGCTGGGACACCTAAAGGTGGTATCCCCACCAGCTAGCTGCCTGACTACAGGCCATGTCTTGTAATAGTGGACTCACAACATTACTCACAAAAATCAAGTAGAAAAACGGACAGACCTTTTGATGAAAGATCAGCTGCAATCTGCTTGAAAATGTAAAATTTTTTGCAGTGGCTACAATATATCGATCTCACGAAACAAATAGAATTTTTTTTACATTTTACTGAAGATACAAATTTTATTTTGAATGAACAACTTTTACTGAAAAACAAAAAATATATTGACAGTTTTCGTGATATTTTATTATATGATGCCAACTCTTTACTGTTTTATCTTCTATATTCTTTGGGTAATCGCGTAATTGATACTTCATGCATCTATCTTTGCATAACAAAATATTATTTATAAATACAGGGTGTTTCAAAAATGACCGGTATATTTGAAACGGCAATAAAATCTAAACGAGCAGCGATAGAAATACACCGTATGTTGCAATATGCTTGGGACAACAGTACATTTTCAGGTAGACAAACTTTCGAAATTACAGTAGTTACAATTTTCAACAACAGATGGCGCTGCAAGTGATGTGAAAGATACAGAAGACAACGCAGTCTGTGGGTGCGCCATTCTGTACCTCGTCTTTCTGCTGTAAGCGTGTGCTGTTCACAACGTGCAAGTGTGCTGTAGACAACATGGTTTATTCCTTAGAACAGAGGATTTTTCTGGTGTTGGAATTCCACCGCCTAGAACACAGTGTTGTTGCAACAAGACGAAGTTTTATACGGAGGTTTAATGTAACCAAAGGACCGAAAAGCGATACAATAAAGGATCTGTTTGAAAAAAATTTCAACGGACTGGGAACGTGACGGATGAACGTGCTGGAAAGGTAGGGCGACCGCGTACGGCAACCACAGAGGGCAACGCGCAGCTAGTGCAGCAGGTGATCCAACAGCGGCCTCGGGTTTCCGTTCGCCGTGTTGCAGCTGCGGTCCAAATGACGCCAACGTCCACGTATCGTCTCATGCGCCAGAGTTTACACCTCTATCCATACAAAATTCAAACCCGGCAACCCCTCAGCGCCGCTACCATTGCTGCACGAGAGACATTCGCTAACGATATAGTGCACAGGATTGATGACGGCGATATGCATGTGGGCAGCATTTGGTTTACTGACGAAGCTTATTTTTACCTGGACGGCTTCGTCAATAAACAGAATTGGCGCATATGGGGAACCGAAAAGCCCCATGTTGCAGTCCCATCGTCCCTGCATCCTCAAAAAGTACTGGTCTGGGCCGCCATTTCTTCCAAAGGAATCATTGGCCCATTTTTCAGATCCGAAACGATTACTGCATCACGCTATCTGGACATTCTTCGTGAATTTGTGGCGGTACAAACTGCCTTAGACGACACTGCGAACACCTCGTGGTTTATGCAAGATGGTGCCCGGCCACATCGCAAGGCCGACGTCTTTAATTTCCTGAATGAATATTTCGATGATCGTGTGATTGCTTTGGGCTATCCGAAACATACAGGAGGCGGCGTGGATTGGCCTCCCTATTCGCCAGACATGAACCCCTGTGACTTCTTTCTGTGGGGACACTTGAAAGACCAGGTGTACCGCCAGAATCCAGAAACAATTGAACAGCTGAAGCAGTACATCTCATCTGCATGTGAAGCCATTCCGCCAGACACGTTGTCAAAGGTTTCGGGTAATTTCATTCAGATACTACGCCATATTATTGCTACGCATGGTGGATATGTGAAAAATATCGTACTATGGAGTTTCCCAGACCGCACCGCCATCTGTTGTTGAAAATTGTAACTACTGTAATTTCGAAAGTTTGTCTGCCTGAAAATGTACTGTTGTCCCAAGCATATTGCAACAAACGGTGTATTTCTATCGCTGCTCGTTTAGTTTTTATTGCCGTTTCAAATATACCGGTCATTTTTGAAACACCCTGTATTATATTTTGAAGTTTTTTCCTCTATATGTATGCTATAGCTGCTATTAACAAACATTTGTTAAGTATTGCTCGTATTTTACTATAATTTTCAAAATCATTTTTGCATGAAAATTGTCCTGAATTCAAAACGTAGTACGACAAGTACTGGAAATGGTCTCTGAGTGAAACCGGTCGTTAAATTAAAACCCAATTTGCAGCAGTTCCACGTGCTACTACAGTATGTCATATATAAGATTTGTGAAAACTGTGAAGCACAGTCGACAAAAACAATATCACTAATTTCGTCTACCATAATATGACAATCCTATCGAAGGTAGTCGATCAATAAACAGTCATACTACAGCTTCTCGGCCGTCATGCCTTTCCTCTTTCAGGGAACAGATATGTTTTCGTACGTTGATAGGTAGATGACCAGCTTCTTCATGTTCAAGTGAGATACTTGTGATGTTACCACACATCAATCCCCACATTTCTCTGTGTGAAGTTGGAAGCTTGCACTTCGAATTCTACAAACGACTAAGTTAAAAAAATAACGATGTAGAAACTGACTTATTCACCGTCAGATACGGTTCACAGCCATGTACACGCTGCAGGGCCAGTCTTCAGAGCGGCACCACACAGTTGTGGTTAGTCTCCACAGAGGGCGCACCTACATCTACATCTACATCTACATGACTACTCTGCAATTCACATTTAAGTGCTTGGCAGAGGGTTCGTCAAACCACAATCATACTATCTCTCTACCATTCCACTCCCGAACAGCGCGCGGGAAAAACGAACACCTAAACCTTTCTGTTCGAGCTCTGATTTCTCTTATTTTATTTTGATGATCATTCCTACCTATGTAGGTTGGGCTCAACAAAATATTTTCGCATTCGGAAGAGAAAGTTGGTGACTCAAATTTCGTAAATAGATCTCGCCGCGACGAAAAACGTCTTTGCTGTAATGACTTCCATCCCAATTCGCGTATCATATTTGCCACACTCTCTCCCCTACTACGTGATAATACAAAACGAGCTGCCCTTTTTTGCACCCTTTCGATGTCCTCCGTCAATCCCACCTGGTAAGGATCCCACACCGCGCAGCAATATTCTAACAGAGGACGAACGAGTGTAATGTGGTCTTTCCAACTGAAGTTGTTCGTAATTTTAACACCCAGGTACTTAGTTGAATTGACAGCCTTGAGAATTTTACTATTTATCGAGTAATCAAATTCCAACGGATTTCTTTTGGAACTCATGTGAATCACCTCACACTTTTCGTTATTTAGCGTCAACTGCCACCTGCCACACCATACAGCAATCTTTTCTAAATCGCTTTGCAACTGATACAAGTTTTCGGATGACCTTACTAGACGGTAAATACAGCATCATCTGCGAACAACCTGAGAGAACTGCTCAGATTGTCACCCAGGTCGTTTATATAGATCAGGAACAGCAGACGTCCCAGGACGCTTCCCTGGGGAACACCTGATATCACTTCAGTTTTACTCGATGATTTGCCGTCTATTACTACGAACTGCGACCTTCCTGACAGGAAATCACGAATCCAGTCGCACAACTGAGACGATACCCCATAGGCCCGCAGCTTGATTAGAAGTCGCTTGTGAGGAACGGTGTCAAAAGCTTTCCGGAAATCTAGAAATACGGAATCAACCTGAGATCCCCTGTCGATAGCGGCCATAACTTCGTGCGAATAAAGAGCTAGCTGCGTTGCACAAGAACGATGTTTTCTGAAACCATGCTGATTGCGTATCAATAGATCGTTCCCTTCGAGGTGATTCATAATGTTTGAATACAGTATATGCTCCAAAACCCTACTGCAAACCGACGTCAATGATATAGGTCTGTAGGAATTGTATTATACTTCTGTCATACGTCATAAATACAGTCTGATCCATCCGCCATAGTTATGCTCTGACGGCACAGAAGGCGCTGATAACAGGAATTACATCCTGCTTTCTCCTAACGTCGGACAAATACTCCGCAAATGAACATTCATCTGCTGACTGTGGATATAAGCGGATGCACAGTTTCCCTCGGCCGGTTCTCGCAGTCGCCACCAGTTGCCCAGCAGTCCTCAGACAGCTGTCATGTTAGTGCGTCATCGCACAGTGTCAAAGTATCTGCCGCGTGTCACAGTGCGTACCGCTGATAGACAGAGGTCTTAAGATACTGTCACCAACAGCAAAACTGGAGTGGACATACTACTAGATTACTTAGCCTTCGTTCTTTGGAGTTAAGTTTAGACCAATTTTCAGAACTTTAATATCAGTTCCATGTTTCACATTATTGTCAAACTAAAGCTACGTTTTTGGTAAATGATTATAAGCTATTCATAATTACATTGTCAACATTACTTTTGTTGTAGTCTCCTTTATTGCATGACGAGTCAAGCTGCAGCGTGCAGGCATGCCACTTCAATGCAACTATTTCTTTTGGTAGGGAATTAACTTCCTACTACCCCTATGCTGGATGAAAAACTTATTTTGTGAATAAATTTGTTTTTGGGTGGATCCGCCTTGTGCAAAACAGTTTTTTCTTCTTTTACACAAAATACATCGCTGAAGTTAGAGCATCATCAGTAGGTTTCTTTATTTTCTTCTAGCCGCGCGGGGTAGCCGCCCGGTTTAGGGCGTCTTGTTACGGTCCGAGCGGCTCCCCCTGTCGGAGGTTCGAGTCCTCTCTTGGGCATGGGTGTGTGTGTTGTCCATAGTGTAAGTTAGTTTAAGTTCGATTAAGTTGTGTGTAAGCTTAGGGACCGATGACCTAAGTAGTTTGGTCCCATAACATCTTACAACAAATTTTCTAATTTATTTTCTTCCTGTTAAACAACAGGAAAAAATCTTTTTGCTATGTGTACATCTATAAATCCTCATTTTCAAGAAAGTATTCGCAAATTTGAAAACATTGTTTTATGTATAACATTTTATCATATGCTGTGGTTTTTGTGGTTTATTATGTTTTGCATTACAGTTGTTTACTTTAATGTCAGTCATCTTCAACTATATAAAGCTCAATGTAAGAAAGTTAGTTGTGTTGTTGTTGTGGTCTTCAGTCCTGAGACTGGTTTGATGCAGCTCTCCATGCTACTCTATCCTGTGGAAGCTTCTTCATCTCCCAGTACCTTCTACAGCCTACATCCTTCTGAATCTGCTTAGTGTATTCATCTCTTGGTCTCCCTCTACGATTTTTACCCTCCACGCTGCCCTCCAATACTAAATTGGTGATCCCTTGATGTCTCAGAACATGTCCTACCAACCGATCCCTTCTTCTAGTCAAGCTGTGCCACAAGCTCATCTTCTCCCCAATTCAATACCTCCTCATTAGTTATGTGATCTACCCATCTAATCTTCAGCATTCTTCTGTAGCACCACATTTCGAAAGCTTCTAGCCTCTACTTGTCTAAACTATTTATCGTCCACGTTTCACTTCTGTACATGGCTACACTCCATACAAATACTTTCAGAAACGACTTCCTGACATTTAAATCTATACTCGGTGTTAACAAATTTTTCTTATTCAGAAACGCTTTCCTTGCCATTGCCAGTCTACATTTTATATCCTCTCTACTTCGACCATCATCAGTTATTTTGCTCCCAAATAGCAAAACAGCGAAAAATTGCAACTGGGACTGTTATCGTTAAGATACAAAGATATTAATGACATTAATTGTCAGGGGGCATTAATTTAAATCAAAGGGTAAAGTTGAAAATTACCGCCAGACCAGGATTCGAACCGGGGACTCCTGCGAGTTAGGCACACGCGCTGACCACTGTACCATACGGACACAGTGGTCATCGCAACTGCAGAGACTACCGTAGCACGCCTCCTGTCAGACGGAGTTTCTCAGCTTATAAACATACTACTGATGTAGTGCCCCTTGCCCGTTATCCTCATTACCCGCGGTATTTCGCTGATTTCCGTAAGAGTTCAAGCATACTGAGCATCCATACTGGAGTGATCGGTTGGTTGGTGCACCTTATTTATATATGTGTTGTCTGTTCTTCCGGAAATATCCAAAAAAGCAGACACTGTTTTGATCCTGCAACCGTTATGAATCAAGACACAAAATAATTTTTGACATTAGCTGCCAGTGGGCATTGATTTAAATAGTTCAAATGGCTCTGAGCACTATGGGACTTAACATCTGATGTCATCAGTCCCCTAGAACTTAGAACTACTTAAACCTAACTAACCTTAGGACGTCACACACATCCATGCCCGAGGCAGGATTCGAACCTGCGACCGTTGCGGTCGCGGGGTTCCAGACTGAAGCGCTTGGAACCGCTTTTTTTCTATTTTTAGTTTTTTTTTCTTTTTTTTTTTAAGTGCCCGACCGAGACTCGAACTCGGGACCTTTGCCTTTCGCGGGCAAGTGCTCTACCACTTTTTTTTTCTGGTAGTGGGCTGGCGGAGGCAAGGTGGGCAGGGGTCGCGACCCGAGGCCTGTCCACGATGTCTCCCCCCTCCCATCCTGGGGATGTGAAGTGGTACAAAGGATGCAGTTTGTGTATTATTGTGATTTTTATTTATTCATTTATGTATTTTTAATTTTTTTTAATTTATTTTTTTATTTTTTTAATTTTTTTTAACAGTAAGGAACTGAAAACTAGTAAGTGCACTCTTTGCGTCGAGTTGGGGACGCACAGAACTAAAACCACGCTAACAGTTGTAGAAAAAGGCATAAAGAAAGAGAGCAAAGTGCGGGGCGAAGGAAACTATGAAACAAAACTGAAGGGTGGAATCCATACCACCATTAACCAGTGCTACATCTTGCACCGGATGGGAAAACTGAAACTGCGAAGACCTTTTCGCACCGGGGACAAAAAGAGGAAATGGGGCAAATACTGCTACAGAGTGTGAGGGTTCACAACGAAACTCTCCATCTGCTGTATCATCCAGGTATGACTTCTCGTAATGATGAAAGTAGATCCCACGTTGTACCGTGTAGTGTTCTATCATCGTATTGTAATTTTAGCTTCTCTTACCCGTGATGTTCCAGCTACGTGGAGGGTCGTGGAACGCACTCCACAAAAAATTGGAAAAATATTGTCGATACTTAGGGTTACGGAGGATCTTGCAATGTCGTTCCTGCAAATAGTTCCAAAAGTCTAGAGTGTCCTTAGTGCCGTCTTGAAACAAATAATGCACTGCATGTCCACGAAGCCACGTTATTGCATTAGTTTTAGTGCGTGGGTAATACGTTTCATCCGGGAATAAGATAGTCTTGGGGTCGATATGATTCGGCGTTACCCGAAGGAAGTATGCTGACATTTGCCTCACTAAGTGCCACACTGCCGTAGACTCGCCACAGCTAAGACGGTGTTCATCGTCGTCTTGAACGCCACAGCTCGTGCACGTGGGTGAGTCTACCATGTGGATCGCATGTAGCCTTGATCTGGTCACCTGCTTACCGTTGACAGTGATATACCACATCGCCGTGACGTCAGTGTCCAGTGTTACGTGGTGAATTGTCCTCCACACTACTCGCCAGTTGACGTTCGGGTGCTTCCTCTCCACGACGTTATCGCGTCGTCCACGTTGCAGGACCCTATAAACCGCCTTTGCCGTCGCCAGTTGAGTCGCTGGTAAGGCAAGTCGAACGTAACTGAGTTCGAGGTAAAAGACACCGATGTAGAAGAGCGAGGAGGGGACGTGGTGTAACGGCACAGGCGGCAACAGGGAGGGCGGTGCTAGTTCTTCTATTAACAAACTGGGCAGACTGTCCGGACGGCGGTGCCATAGTTTGACTAATGTGCTCACAAATAGGGCGACCGCTCTGTCATAAACGTGATAAAGGCCAAGCCCTCCCCGATCCGGGGGAAGGGTGAGAGTCTCATATTTTATCTTGAAAAGCATTCCTGAACTCACGAAGGACCCAAAAGCCGCAAGTATACGGCGAGCTAACATCACCGGTATAGGTAATATCTGGGCGCTGTGCGGAATGCGTGACGCTAAATGTGTGTTAACATACTGGGTCCGTTGGACGATGTCCAGGGCTCGTAGGCGGTTGTTGGCAATGCCAGTCCGAACATTCCGTAAAAGCCGTCGAAAGTTGTGAGCAGCGGTCCGTCGTATATCGTCTGTAAAGTCAATGCCGAGACATTTCAAACTATCTCCGAGCTGTAAGGGGGTGACACTGTTCTCAGACAATCCGACCCCGATGTTCATCGCCACCGATTTTGCGACGTTAATACGACTACCAGTGGCCATGCCATACTTCGTTATCCAATTTAGTGCGCTAGCGGTGTCGTCACCGTTGCGGATGACAATCACCAGGTCGTCAGCGTACGCTTTACATCGGAAAGTGTGGCCTCGTAACGTCATACCCGTTAGTCGTTGGCGCAGGCCGCAGAGGAGAGGTTCCATGGCCACAGCGTAAAGTAAAGTGGACAGAGGGCAGCCTTGGC
The DNA here is from genome assembly GCF_023898315.1 of Schistocerca nitens. NCBI lineage: Eukaryota > Metazoa > Arthropoda > Insecta > Orthoptera > Acrididae > Schistocerca > Schistocerca nitens. The sequence continues at coordinate 311,012,301 of NC_064618.1, read as the reverse complement.
GTATCGATCGAGAAATGGTGAGGGGCCGCGAAGGTCGGCCGTTGACGATCACCTTGGACATCGCGCCACGGAGTAGTCGCATGACGACAGTGACGAATGGCTGTGGGTACCGCATATGTTGGAGGACCGCTTCCAAATAGTTGTGGTCCACTCGGTCGAAAGCTTGACTAAAGTCGATTGTCGCCAGTGCACCCTTCAGACGACATGCCCTCGCCAGTGAGATCAAGTCACGATATTCACTGAGTGCTGTTTGAATATTATTGTCGCCTCCTAATGACGTTTGATCGGGTGAGATAACATTTCGTAGGGTCTGGCGTATCCGCGCCGCCAACAGTCGAGAAAAGATCTTAAAGTCGCAGTTCAATAGTGTCAACGGGCGGTAGTCCTGCAGTCGTGAGCCACCGGACGGTTTGTGAATAGGAATAATCATCCCTTCCACAAGGGCCGCAGGGAGCGGCACGTCCGGGGATAGGAGTTCGCGACAGATGTCCGTCCATCGGGAGGCTAATAAATATTGAAAAGTCCGGTAAAATTCCAAGGGGAGGCCATCAGGACCCGGAGACTTGTTGACAGCTCCTTTTCTAATGGCGTCGATCACTTCTTCTTCTGTAATTTCTTCCATCAAGGCCGCTTCCATTGCCGGGGTGACGTTGCCGTAAATCGTCTGAGAGACGTCCTCCAGTGCTGTCTGATCAGGGGTCTGAGCGGAATAGAGTTGGGAATAATGATTGTAGAACGCTGTGTTTATGTCTTGTTGCGTGGTGAGGCGATGACCGTCCTCCGTGTCGATGAAGTGTATCAGCGCTCGTTGGCGTCGTTTACGTTCACGAAGGACGTGGAACATTGACGGGCGTTCGCCCGGTATCCGATCCTGCGTCCTCGAGCGGATGACTACCCCCTCTAGGTGGCGTCGTACATGAGCGAGGATCTGAGCCTTAGCACGGTGAACCGCCGTTTGTCGTTCCGGAGACGGCGCCATAGCATCGCAGTCGCGCAGGACCCGGAAGTAAAAGTCGAGTGTATATCTTCGCCAAGTAGCGTGGTCACGACCGTAGGTTATCAACGTTCGCCTCAGTGCCGGTTTGGCGCAGTCCAACCACCAGCGGAGCGTTGTGGGATATGCACGGAGGCGATTTTCAGACGAATGCCACGTATCCTCAACGGCTTGGCGGCAATCCGGGTACGACAGGTGAGCGATGTTTAATTTCCACGGGCTGCGGCTTCTCCACACTTGTTGCCGCCGCAGGGTGACGGCACAAATGTAAGCTGAGTGGTCCGAGAATGCTGCAGGCCACAGTTCCGCATCCTGTGTTCCAGCGGCGAGAGAGCGTGAGACATAAATCTGATCGATACGACTGGAAGAGTGACTTGTGAAGTGCGTGAATCCCGGTCGGTGGCCGTGAAGATGTTCCCAAGTGTCCACCATCTGCAGGTCTCGAATTAGCGTCCCGAGTTCCGGGCACGGATTATGTCGTGGGAGTTGATCTCTGGGCGCCAGTACGCAATTGTAGTCACCTCCAAACACCAGATGGTCGTGGCGGCCTTGGAAGAGCGGGGCGACGTCTTCCGCAAAGAATCGGGAACGTTCGCGACGTTTGTCCGTCCCGGAAGGTGCGTAGATATTGATAAGGCGGACACCCAGTACTGTGAGTGCCATTCCTCTTGCCCCAGGCAGAAACAGGATATCGTCCGCCACTATCCCTTCCCGAAGAAGTACAGCGACACCGCTGCCTGTTGGGGAAGCTGGAGAGACGCAAGCATCGTAACCGTACATGCCTGGGAAGTCGTCGACGTACACTTCCTGGAGAAGGGCTATGTCGATGGAAGCAGAGTTCAACATATCCTGAAGCAAGGATAACTTAGCGCGCGTCCGTTTAATGTTGATGTTTATAGTTGCAACGCAATAAGTTTGAGGTCTATCCACAGCATCCGTGTTGGCCATCAATACCCTGGTAAGGCTGTCTCGTCACTGTAACTGACGGCGGGAAAGGATCAGCACTGGTGGGGTAAATTCCCCCCCGTGTCGTCCGACACGATGGGCAAGGAGTGTTCCTCACAGTCGTCCGCCCAGTCGCCATGAAACACCATCGGCTGTTGGTGGCTGTTAGTGGCTGCTGCGGCACTCGGCGCTGACTCCATCGGCTGTTGGTGGCTGTTAGCGGCTGCTGCGGCACTCGGCGCTGACTCCATCGGCTCTGATGGCTGGGAATCGGCAGCGGTTGTCTGCTTGTGATCCTGCTGTGCTGTGGGGTCTGAGGGGCTGAAGCTGTCACCACGGCGATCTGTTGAGTTTGAAGTTACAGCGGCCTCTGTACCACCGGTACCGTCGTCGGAATTTCCACAGTCCATGTCAGACGATCGCTGCAAACACTCGTCTGATGGAGCACGCCGCCGTCTCTTGTGTTTTCGCGGGGAACGCTGTTTACTGACGTGTGTTTCAGTATCTGAATGTGGGTGGATTTCGTCAGCTGCTCCGGTGTCTGGAAGAAAAGCCGCTGTCGGCACAACCCGTGGGTCAATGTCCATCCTGGCATCCACGCCTTCTTGCAAGGTCGGTCGGTGATTATCTTCAGGTGGGGGCGCCGATGTAGAGGCCGGATCCTGTACTGCAGAAGCCATTTTGGTCTCTCCATCGGGGGCGGCTATCGGACTAATGTCGTCAGCATCGGAAAAGGGTGCTGCCCGTGTAACTTCGGCGTAATTGAGAGGAAGGGTCGTCACCGTAGAAGGAGTCATAGATTCACCTGTCGGGATTTGCGTAAGCCGTCGTCGGAGACAATCCAACCGGACGTGCCCTACTTGGCCACAACCAGAGCAAGTGCGTGGCTGACCGTCATACATAATGATCGCCCTACATCCGCCGATGACAAGATATGACGGAACATGTTTGGTCAGTTCAATTTTAATCTGTCGTACCCCGTTAAGAACGGGGTACGTTGTAAAGGTGGTCCATTTTTCGGCCATATGGCTGATCACTTTACCGTAGGGCAGGAAAGCCGCGGTGACGACGTCCGGTGGTACTTCGAAAGGGAGTTCGAAGACGCGTATCGTACGGAGGCCAAGCCCCGCGTGATCGATAGAGACCGCCCCAATATGGCCATCAGAATGTTTGAATTTAAGATCGTTCGCATGTGCGCTCACGATTCTGTTGCACAACTCGTCACTTACTAGCTTGACGTAGACAACACTGCTCGTGATAGAGAGATGGATACCAATTATGTCTCGCGGGTCAATTTTAACGTCGTCACGTAGAAAACGTTCCACTTCGAAAGCTCGCGGTCGTGCATGATCGGTTTGAAAACTGATCTTGATGGTGGTTTGTCTGTATGAATGTGCCATGTTGCGTCGGTAGTGATGGACTCTAAACTAGCGACAACGCAGTAGTAAACAACTACGGGCACTCGCGACCGCGCGGACGGGACGTAAACAAGACGTCCTCGCCGCAGCGCTGCGGAAAGCAGACTTAACCGCTCAGCCACTCCGGCCAGCTTGATTTAAATCATTGGGGAAAGATGAAAATTTGTGCTGGACTGGGATTCGAACTCAGATCTCCTGCTTGCTTCCCCCATTGAGTTAAATCAATGCTCACTTGCAGGTAATATATTTAGTTCCTTTGCGTCATCATTGATAGTGGCTGCAGGATCAAAATGGTGTCTGCTCTTTCAGGCACATTCCAGAGAACAGACACCTATATGTCATGGATAAGATTAATTAATTCTGTATGCAAGATCGTGTGTGTGTGGGGGGGGGGGGGTAGAGGGGGGGGGGGGGGACGTGCAATATGTTTCTGGCTTCCTGTGTCGTTCAAGTCGGAGCCCATCGCAAAAGACCTTTAAGCAAACTTTAACACAAGATTTTCATTTTTCAGATGAATTATTTGGTGAATACAATGGAACCGAAAAGGTTGTATTTATTTTCTGCCGTGAAAGTTGGTCTTTTGTTATTGTGCAAGCTACGAAAAAAAGAATCTTAAACCGCAGTATGCCTAGTGAACCTGACCAAAAGATGTTAACCCGGCACGAGAATTCCATCCAGCTATGGGCCACCTCCCAGTCTTTGACGCTCTGCGCGTTAAGCTATAAGAGCAGGTTTATCGTACATCACTGTTGTGAGCGGCAAAAGGGCGAAGATCGTGGCGTTGAATTCTCGAAGCACCACTTTCACTCTGTGAAACGTCAAAGGCGAGGAAACCGAGAGACAGGGGCGGGGAGGTGTAGAGGGAAGTGGAGGAAGAGGAAAGGGCGAAGGCGCGCGGCGGAGGGTGTGCGGCGGTGATGCGGGCGCCCGGGGTGACAGGCCGGCTGGCGGCTGGCGTGTTTGTGTTTGTGCCCGGACTGCTCGCGCTTGTGTTGTCTTTGTGCGCCTGCGGCGGCGGCCGCGAGAGCGCGCATTCGCAGCGACAAAGGCGGCTCGGATTACACGCGGCGCGGACGACGAGCGCGAGTGTCCCGCTAAACCAGAAAAACTACGGCCGTGCCGTCGCCGCACTGGCTGAGCAGTTTCCAGGTAAAGCTAGAGCGCGACTCCTACGTTGCGAATAATGATTTGATGCCAGTACGGAGTTACATTCCCTGCGATAGCTGTGCGCGTCAGAAGAGCGGCAGGTTACTTGCTCCACTACGACTGGTGATCAAGGCACCTGGACCCGGGGTGTTGGGCGAGGGTGCCTCTTTGTCCTCGATCTACGAGTATAACAGAATGTAAAAATCCCCTTACAAAACTAGTGAAATACAGAGGGATCCAAAAAAATGTATCCACTGTTTAAAAGTCCATAACTGGAAAACTAATTGACGGAGTTGTCTCATCTTTGGTAGTGTAATAGTTTGTCGTTCCGGCAATCACCACACAAGCGTTGTATTGCATTGCTTTTTTTTTTTTTTTTGTCAAATGACAGTCGCCAGTTAGTCAGTGTTTTGTTCTTAGTTGAACCTGTTACTCGAGTAAACATGGCTGGCGCAAGGCTTACATTCGATGAAGGGAAGTCAGGTTTGAAGTGGTATTTTAAGTACGAAAACATTAATGAGGTTCGACGGCAATGGCGAAATGAGTATCAAACAGAGCCACCGACTCGTTTAACGATTCGTCGCATTCGAGTCAAATTTGAAGCCGAAGGCTGTGTTAAAGATGTACACAAACAACGAACTGTACGACCTGTAACAGTAACAAGTCCAGCTAACTCCCGTCGTGTGTTAGAACAATTCACCCGCTCACCACAGAAGTCTGTGAGACAGTGTGCCCGTGGAACTGGAGTGAGTCGCTCAAGTGTTCGGCGAATTTTGAAGACAGCAAAGTGGAAGAGCTACATCCCACGACTGCTACACGCAATGAACGAGGACGACGCAGATCGTAGAATAGAGTACTGCGAGTGGTTTACTAACATGGTGCGCAACGATGAAGAGTTTGCAGAGATGATTGTGTGGTCTGATGAGGCACAGTTCAAAATCAGTGGTACAGTAAATCACCACAATTGCATCTACTGGGCGGCCGAAAATCCGAACGTCCGTGTAGACAAAGCCGTGAATTTGCCAGGAGTAAATGTGTGGTGTGGGTTGTCTTACCGGGGCTTAATTGGGCCATTCTTCTTTGACGGCACAGTTACCGGTGAGGTGTACCTTCAGAAGCTTCACACATCCATTTTACCTGCCATCCGAGACATGTATGGAGACGGAAGAGTTTACTTTCAACAAGATGGTGCCCCAGCCCATTACCAAAATCGTGTTAGGGCGTATCTCGACGAAAATCTACCAGAGAGATGGATAGGCCTTAGAGGTGCTGTGGAGTATCCGCCACGTTCCCCAGACCTAACTCCTACATCTACATGAGTACTCTGCAGAGGGTTCATCGAACCACAATCATACTATCTCCCTACCATTCCACTCCCGAACAGCGCGCGGAAAAAACGAACACCTAAACCTTTCTGTTCGAGCTCTGATTTCTCTTATTTTATTTTGATGATCATTCCTACCTATGTAGGTTGGGCTCAACAAAATATTTTCGCATTCGGAAGAGAAAGTCCTCTGGACTTTTACCTGTGGGGAACACTAAAGGACGCCGTTTATCGACAAAAGTCACGCACATTGGATGAACTTCGAGAATCCATTGCACATTCATGTGCAAATATCCAACTGAACACATTGCATTCAGTAGTTCGTGCTGCAGTTCGGCAGCATCGTTTGTGTGTGGATGTTAATGGTGGCAATTTCGAACACCTATAATGATATCTTTAAGTTGGACTTTAAGCTACACTTTCACCAAAAATGAGACAACTCCGTCAATTAGTTTGCAAGTTATGGACTTTTAAACAGTGGATACATTTTTTGGACCCCTGTGTATATGTAACTTTAAGTGATGATCATGATAAAGAAATCAAACAGACCATAGCGGAATCATTACTTATACTCACGTTTCATATTTCTAATACTATTTATTAAAAATAACTTTCGGATGATGAACAAATGAATCATATTAACGTGACGAAGTCAGGGTGGAGGGCCGATTTTTGATGGAAATGGCGCCGTGAGCAGGTAAATGAGAAACTGTTATGTGCGACCAATAAGCAGTCTATCTCGGTGCTCGGTGATGTGATCACGTAACTCGATATCCAGGAAACAACTTACAAATTTAAACCTGTTTAGCAGCCGCGAGTCGCATACAACTGCCATTTGTTTTACGCGTTACCCTTATCAGACGCTCGTCAGACGCAAACATCTTCAGAAGTTTAACGACCAGTGGCCGTATGTCAAATATAAGAATGGTGATCAATGGCTCTGAGTACTATGGGACTTAACAGCTGAGGTCATCAGTCAACTAGAACTTAGAACTAATTAAACCTAACTAACCTAAGGACATCACACACATCCATGCCCGAGGCAGGATTCGAACCTACGACCGTAGCGGTCGCGCGGTTCCAGACTGAGGCGCCTAGAACCGCTCGGCCACCACGGCCGGCTAAGAATGGTGATCAGAAACTAAGGTACAAGGCAGGTATTCCTGGCGTTTTGTCTGTTATAGAGATATTAGTAGTGTGTGGTAATTCGGATACATGCGGCTGCACGTGGTTTCAGCCATCCGCCACCTACAGTGCTAGTTTTACGTAAACACAAATGGCGACTCGTTTCGAGAAAACTGGTCTCGCCAAGAAATCCTACCATTTGCTTCATTTCTGTGTGCGAGATATGTAACCGAAGCTGAAACTGACCGGCATCAGCTAGAGGTTTACGGGGAACCTGCAATGCCTCGTTATCAAGTCGCAGAACGGTGTCGAAAGATTGCGGCCGGCAGAGAAAACGTCACTAACGAGTATCGCAGTGGCCGACTCAGCACGACATCAGATTTGAACACAGCTCGCTCCAAGCTATTTTCAACTTTTTCCTCACTTGGAGGAGCACATAGTGGAGCGGCCATTCCCTTCAGCCGAGGAGGTGAAACACTTCATGACAATGCGGCAAAACGAGCAAGGAAGGACAGGATTTTTACCAGGAGGGTATATTCAGACTCATTCCACGAAGCAAGTGCCTAAACCGATTTGGAGACTATGTTGAAAAATAACCCAATGTATGTACTGCCAGTTGGCTATATTGGTTGTATGAAATACAATGTACACGCTTCACTGCGACCTTTGTAACCGTAGTTATGATCTTGCTTGTAACGCACGGCGATCTACATTCAGGGGACATCGCTCTCGCGCCTACGGACGCTACTCGAAGTGAAACATCCAGTATGCATCTGACAATAAAATCAGCAAATCCTATTGACTATCATCATCTGGTCCAACGTGTATATTGTACCCGTTGCTTCCTTCGGAAGTAATGTCGCTATATTATTCGCACTGTCGTCCGCACGAGGAAACCTAAGACTCAGAATTACGTCAGGAACGGCACCAACCAATGGCAGTTCGTAACGACGACATACTGACACGTGCGCTAATATTCATAATAGTTCAACTAATTCACTTAAATAATTTAGGCACAACTCAAACTTACGCCAACAACAACTCTTTACTTCTTTTTTACTTTTTACCAAAATATGCTTGTGTAACCTATTTGTTTTACTCCGCAGAGGGGTCACTACACGTAAGCCGCACACTACTTGGTTTTGTTCTCTGTGTGCTCTCTTGACGCCTCTTGTTATTCTATTTACGCTCTACCATTAGTTATACTTGTACCACAGTGGCAATAATTTTTCTTGTGGGGTTTGGAGCTTGTGGGCACTCAACGGCGGCGTTATCAGCACCCTGTAATTTTTATTCTTTATGTTATTGTTCCTATGCCTACAACACAAACCCTTAGGTGCATTAGCAAAAAACCATTAAGCAATACCAAACCATCAAACCAGCTGTTCTATTTCGTTGATCGAACCAAAACAAAACTAACGCTGGACTTGCAGCATAACGATTTATGTGGTTGCTATACAACAACAAAAGTACATCTTCCGTCCGGCACTCGTTCGGTCATACAAGAGGCCATATATCTTTAACGTGTGGCCTTTGGAAGCTAAATTTCTGTTGATGCTCGCGTCTGACGTGTGAACCTTGTAAAATAGAGAAAACCTACATGCGACCTGTGGCTGTTAAACAGTTTTATCTCTGACGGATTCCTCCTGCAGGCGATGCCAGCGCTCGTTGAACTTAATTTTGTAGGTGAAAATGATATAAATTTTAAAAGTGCCAGTGATAACAGTTGATTTTGTATCAAATGACGCAAGAAAAATCAGTTATATTAAATATAAAAGTTATGCTGCTCGATATTATGATCAACGTCCTGATAGTAACACTAACGTATGAAGTTTTACTACCACCTGCCATTGATTTTATCACGCCAGATATGTTTTCCTTATTTAACACAGTTCCACAAATAAATAAAGTGGCATGTTTCTCTTAAATGAAAAACTGTAGAAATTCTTGTATTGACAGTAGTAGCGGTCCCCATAACACTTTTATTGTTGAAATTAGCAATATTAGAAGATCGACCTACGGAGAAGAATTCGAGTCGCGACAACGAGACATCATAAGAAAACAGGAGTTAAGCAGGCCTGTCTTTCAGCAATCAGACCACCAACAAGTGGGGAGTGTTAGGATCTACTCTCGCACTTTATCCAACGTAGCGCTCCATATGCAGTATCATCTGAGGAACGACTTACGAATTTGGCTTATTCAGATGAAATGATCGTATGGCACTACTGGCCGGGGGATACTATCTGGGATTACTCGGTAGCCTTGGGCTTGTCTTCCTACTTGACGCCTTTTCGGCTACTTGCGAGTCGACAAAGATGAGATGGTATATTTAAGACAGCAAAATCACCCATTCCTAGAGCGAAGAAAATTTCCGACCCTGCCGCGAAACGAACCCTGGACTCCGAGATCTATAGCCAGCTCCTCTAATCAGAGACCACAGGATGCGAATAACATATTCAGACGCAGTAATGTATCGCTGCATAAAGCTTTCACTCTTTTAAACCACAGCTACAAGGGAGACTTAAAATTTTTACCAGGGACAGGACGTTATCCATCACTAACTCTTTATCCCCGTCTCTTTGTCCCCGATGGACGAGGACGCACTGAAGACAGAAACTACGCACGTTGTAAGTTCAGCAGGTCCCGCGACGAGCGGCGGTAATTACGCCTCGTGAACGCCGGCCACGCAATTCGGTGGCCTGTGGAACTATGAGGATAACAATATAACAGGCTGCAAAGCAGACGTAAGTTCTCACAGGACAGCCACCTCAAGCCATTGTCTTCTCATCGCCACTGCCATTGGACTCTGCGACATCGCCCTGGTCCGCCGGTCTCTGTTGAATCCGTCGTCTCGCCTTGCTGTACTGCCACGGGACTGCATATAGGGTGTTTAAAAGAATTGTCGCCTGTTTCTACAGGAGGCAGTGTTAGTCAAAACTAGGAAACGGGTTCCTATAGTGATACGTCTGGAAAGTAATACCTGTTGAGATGTGGATCAACCTGTTCTCTCGTCCCCACCTATCTGTTCCGTAGAAGCAGTCAATATAGCCTAGGTGGTACCGCACGTGGTTACCAAGCTATCCTGACACACTATTCAACCCTTCTTCGTAGTGAATCAAGCACTATGTCAAACATATCTAACTCTTTTCGTATTGCACCTCTTGAACCGGTTATAAGCTCTATAATGTATCCTACCTTTTATGCGGCAGTACGTGCTTTAGGAATTAAATATATCAAATTTAAATTTTCGACAAAAGAAGGATAATTAACATAGCTGACAAAAAAGGAAAATGTTATGTTGCTAAATTAAATGGTATGGCGTAAGTTTATCTTTAGCGCCATATAATACCTTTCCTAGTCGTAACGTCGCAGTTGTCTTAGCCAGAGGACGTTGTTGGAAAACAGTCAGCTTGGTGACGCCAGTTGTTACACTTAATGCAGAAAGTCAGCTTTATCTGAAAATAATAATAATGATCGGACTTCGTTAAAATAAGAAACTGCAGGGTCGAACGATGAATCTTGCCATTTTGAAACGCTTATGGCGTGCGATCATCGCGTCTCCGAACCGATTATTTACAACTGCACTGCTGTCCAAAATTAAAGCAACAAAGGGAAATTTTGCAAGGCTGCATTTATTTTGCCACAAAACGATATCAACAGGTGATAGTAAAGTAGAAACAATGTAAAGAATACAGAACGAAAACGACTGCAATATGCGTAACGGTAGACAAACACGTTCTTCGTTTTTCCATATTTAACGGATTTGCACACACATTCCAACAACTGGTTAATGTGCTCAGTACGAGGTTTGACAACATCCGGCAGCAATACAGGCCTGACAAGGCGGGGAATGCTGTAAATGACGTCATGAATCTCATGTTGAGCCAATAACACCCATTCTTCCCGCAGAGCTGCTCGCAGGTCTCGGAGAGTGGTTGACGGATGCTGATGTAACGAAAACAGTCTCCCTAGTGCATCCCAGACATTCCCTGTGGGATTCAAATCGGGAGAGCGAGCAGACAACTCCATGCATGCAGTACATTCTCTTTCCAAGAAAATGTCAACCACCCGTGAACTATGAAGTCGAGCATTATCGTCCATCAGTGTCAAGTCTGGGCCCGCAGCACCTCGCAACGACCGCACACGAGGTCCCAAGATCTTTTCACTGTACCTGATACCAGTTAAAGCTTGCCGAGTCAGCCGTACAATTTCATAAAGATGTGTTCGGGTGGTCAACGTTATCCCGATCATTAGGGATCCTCTCGATATCGCTATCTTTCCACAATGTTTGGGTCCCTAAATCGTGTTCAACGTTCCGTTCAGATGCGAATCCGTCGAGAATCACTCTCCAGACCAAATCGGGACTCATCTGTGAAAAGAACATTGGTCCACTGTTCGACTGTGACTCCAATCTAGACGTTCCTTACGGTGAAAACACTGCAGATCTCCGTCAATAAAGATAACTCTGCCGATGCCTTCTGTATATCGCCTGCCTCGATACAACACGTATTGTGGATGCTGCGCTGTCAGATCCCAATTGCCGAGCAGTACTAAGGCAGAACCGTCGTACCCTTACAGCCAAATAACGGTCCTGTCTTTCTGATGTCACACTTATTCGGCCCTGCCCTGGCCTTCGAGATACAGCTTCGGTCTCTATAAATTGTTGCAACATCCGAGAAGCAACGGAACGATTCACATTAAGCCATCAGGCCACATCAGTTTGCATCTGTCCTGCTTCCGTTATTTCTATGGCTCCCCACTGCATTCTGCACCGTCTGTGACTGTCTACACAGCGTCTGTGGATGTGGGACTATCCGGCAAACGCTACCCTGTTTGTGACAGGTGCCATGACGTCACCGTTGGAGTCGTTGTCCGTTGACCGCAATGCCATCTTCCGTGCAGAACACGATTGTACAGACATAAGGGGACAGTTTGTATGATTATATCGTGACTCAGATACAGGGCGGAGAAATTGCGTTTTGCTGCTTTAATTTTGGACACCAGTGTAGTCTGACAGGCTGAAAAATACTTAATGATTTTTGATTAGTAGACTATGCTTCCCAAATATCTGTGTTAAGTAAAACGTAATACATTTTAAGCATCTCAGTACTATTTCATGCCGGCCGGTGTGGCCATGCGGTTCTAGGCTCTTCAGTTCGGAACCGTGCGACCGCTACGGTCGCAGGTTCGAATCCTGCCTCGGGCATGGTTGTGTGTGATGTCCTTAGGTTAGTTAGGTTTACATAGTTCTAAGTTCTAGGGGACTGATGACGTCAGATGTTAAGTCCCGTAGTGCTCAGAGCCATATGAACCATTTTTTTATTATTTCATCATAAAATTACGCTAACAAAATGTACACGACCTTCTCAGGTGGAAGCTCGGGGAGGAAGAAGAATAAGGGTGAGTCGTACATCGTTTTCACATTTTTCAAAACATTACAAAAACGAAATTCTCTTAGATAGAATATTCACAAGAGTGCAGTACAATCAAGTCTTTGGCTTGGATCATAATGATTTGCTGCAGCTTCTGTGACGTCTGCACGTTGCAGATGGGTTGGGCATACGCCAGTGCCTTCAAGCCGGTCGATGTGACCGAGCGGTTCTAGGCACTTCAGTCCGGAACCGCGCTGCTGCTACGGTCGCATGAATGTGTGTGGCATCCTTTGGTTAGTTAGGTTTAAGTAGTTCTGAGTCTTAGGAGACTGATGACCTCAGATGTTAAGTCCCATTGTGCTCAGAGCAATTTGAAGTGCCTTCAAGTATTTCCATAGACAAAAATCCAATGGATTCGGCTCCGGTGAATGGGAAGCGCACGCTACAGGACTTCCTCGATCAATCCGTAGACCAAGAAACGTTGTCATGTACATTTGAACGGTCCATCTTTCTACAAGGATAACGTTCTCTAATAGTGCTGATAAATCACTTGTTAATATGTTTGACAAGGTGTATGTTCCCATGAGCCTGTCACCAACAATTCCTGCCCATAGATTCATACTGAAGCGAATCTGTATATTGTTATTTTTACTCTATTTTATAGTTTTATAGACGTGATTAGTAGGTAGTCTAAGTTTTCAAATGGTGTATCGAAATGTCCATTGAAACTAAAATCGCCTTGTGTGTGTTTTTTCTTGTGGTAATATGATGGAAAAGAACTGTGTCAGATTTCTTGTGAGTGCTCTTGAGTCCACTGAAAGTCGCCGTATTTATTTGCAGTTTCGTTCGCCAATCTCCCCAGTGTCTCCCCAACTCCACTTCGACGTAGTGTAACTGAAACCTTCTATAGTAATTATGCAGTATTAAACGGAAACAGTAATATTTACGTCCGAATTTTACCTAATTATTTACCATAGATGTTCACTCGTTTATTTCTTCCTTGAATACAACTTTTACTCTTACTGTCGAGTTGCAATACGTAGAACTCAAATACCTATATGTTTATCAGAGCAAGAACAAAATCGGAGAATTAACATTAGATTCAACAACAGAGATAATGCAATGATAATGTTTGCTTTTCTTATACAAGGAGCAACGTCTTTGGTTCCTACATACAGCGCAGTATCTGATACAGTTATTTCCGCAATATACACCTGATGCCGCACTGTCATGGTTTCTCGAGGATTTGCATCTTCCCATACGTGCGTGTTGTGGTAATCTACACGCGCAATGAACTGCAACTGTAAGACGGTGAATGCCACTGAATATTACATATTTCTTGCCATAAATAAAATAACCTATAGCTCAACTGGTAATGATTTCAGGACATATAATTCTAGGAACTTTTCTTCTAGTTTCCACCAATCCTACCTTCCTCAGGAATACTTGAAACTTTTTCAAGCATCCTGTGTAAATAACATCTACATAAATACTGTAGAGTGCATGGATCATGTACATCATACCAATACAGCAATTTTCTTTCCTCTTCCATTAAAGTATTCAGTGACGGTAAAATTACTGTCCAAACGCCCCTGTACGAATCCGAATCTCCGCCTTTTTCTCATTATCTCTATGCGAGGCGTCTGTTGATAGCAACGTAATAGTCGCACAGCCATCTTCGTAAACGGGTTCTCTTAATTTACCCAGCAGTGTTCCATCATAACTAAGTCTTCTTTCCTCCAAGGTTAGAGGACAGAATGAGGTTGCTAAGTGTGGGCGTGGTGGTCCTCTGCCAAAGACGAGACGTCGTACGTAGCAGTGTGAGGAGGTCCTGGTGACTTCTATATTAATTCTTTACTAATTTAGACAATTTAAATTCCACAAGACAGAAGCATCAGACACGAGGATGAACGCAAACAAGTCTTTACTTATTCCATCCAATCCGAGTGCAGTCGTCCGAGTGCATTCCGCTTCTGAGCTGCGGGCCTAGCAATGCCAGAGCGCAGGGAGGCGACTTACTTACACAGAGGAAACGCAACACTACGGGCTCACTCGCCGGTGATGGCTCCGGGCACAGCATGTGGCTCAGATGCGACGACCGATCCCGTGCTGGCGACGGCAGCGGTCTAGCTGCCAGGGTCAGAGCAATCAGGCAGGGGTCGTGAGCTTGCAGCCCAGCGGCACCCGATGTTACGGTGAAGACTCTACGGCTGCATCCGTAGAACTCTTAGCGATGGCTGGCATAGGGCAGCTAGCATGTGTGGCCCTACCGTGCCGAGCATGACGTACTCGACTGGACCGAGTTTTAAATACTGGCTCTCAGCGCTGAATTTGTGGAAGGGCTACGTTTGACGGCCACCGCGAACCATCCGTAACAGGGCAATGGCCGGGATTGGACGCAATCGGCGCGTGCGTCGATGGCATGGAAGTTGATCAAGCCGCAGTGGATTCTCGAAGGCTGGTCCCAGGGCACTGACACTCGGAAGTCTTGCTCCTGCTGAGGAGTGCTGGTCAATCTGTGACGTCGGTGGATTACAGCCGACGTCCGTGGTTTGTGACCTGATTTCGGTGCCCCAAAGTTCTGCTACAACTTATCCCGCTACGCAGGGGTTCCCATTTAAGATCTCCGATTATTTCTGTTACATTTTCATATGAGATATACCGACCTGTTGCCGGCCGAAGTGGCCGTGCGGTTAAAGGCGCTGCAGTCTGGAAC
The DNA here is from genome assembly GCF_023898315.1 of Schistocerca nitens. NCBI lineage: Eukaryota > Metazoa > Arthropoda > Insecta > Orthoptera > Acrididae > Schistocerca > Schistocerca nitens. The sequence continues at coordinate 310,997,261 of NC_064618.1, read as the reverse complement.
CGCAAGACCGCTACGGTCGCAGGTTCGAATCCTGCCTCGGGCATGGATGTTTGTGATGTCCTTAGGTTAGTTAGGTTTAAGTAGTTCTAAGTTCTAGGGGACTAATGACCTCAGAAGTTGAGTCCCATAGTGCTCAGAGCCATTTGAACCGACCTGTTATGTTCCTTGTCGATGTCTCTGTATTATTTCAGTATCTTTCCTGGTGCCTACTTGAAAAGGATTCCAAACATTGGAGTAATAATAATGTTTGTGTGTGGCTAAGGTTTCCAATTGGACGCCGCTTCGGCGACTGGCGTGTCCATACTCTACCTCAGTTGTGCATCCAAGGAAAGAGGACCTACAGTTTAATGTGGATCCCTAACCACTTGTCGTTCATGCCGACTCCTTACATCGTTGCGATGTGAATCCCAGTTTAAAGTTGGGATGAAAATTTCCATGGTCCGACCGGGATGTGAACCCGCGATATCATGGTTTGCTGGCATACGCTTTGCCGCTAGACCAGTAGGTCCAGCAACAAAAGAATACTATTCTATGTTTGGTCACTCTACCGTTTTGTATGCGATTTTCTGAGAGATGCACCACACTTTTCCAGAAGCCTTCCAATATATTTTAGTCCTCCATTCGCCTTACTCAATACCGTGACCAGGTAACCACAGCAGGTTTTGCCTGGTGCTTTATGGCATTCTGGAACGTTCTTTCGTCTAGATGCAACGGCTGGTAGAGATTTCAGAGTTGCTTGACTATAGACGCTAAAATACTTGTAGCACGTATGGAAATTCTCCTCTGCGTACATTCTGATAGCGGATATTTCCGCCTGGAATACTGCGACCAGCTTTCGTAGAGAGACTGCTCTCTCTAATCTAGGCTGTACTCTATATACCACGGTCCCAGCACCTTCATCTCTTTCGACCCATCAGTAAACCAGACTGTGTCACCCGAATGGTGTCGTGGTTCATTCTTCCACTGCTACCTTCTTCCAATTGTTACACTGAAAGGTTTATTGAAGCAACTGGAAGTTATTCTATGGTCAGCCGACAATTCCCCGACCATTCCTATATTTACCACACTCAGTATATTGGCGCGAGATTCTGGGTAACCCAAAAAAATCTAGGTGTTTCCAGTTTTTAACCTCTACGCCCCTGCTTCTGCCTTCCTTGTAACTCAAAGGTGTAATGGGGGCATGTCCAGCATGGTCTCCATCCTAACAGTGGATGCACTGCCATTTCCACCTTTTATGACTAAGCAGGCCAGTCATTGCACTTTACCAAGCTCCTTCGCAGCCACTTTCTGTTCTACGTTATTCCATATAGTTCATACATTCGTATAAACTATCACAGATGTTATTACAGTAGTGTATGTCCTGTACTTACATCACAGGCCCCTCTAGTTCTCAGTACTTTTTGCCTTGTAACATATGTTCTTTATATGAGGGGGGCCATGATAGTTTCGCATTCAGGATTATCCCAATATACCTCGTTACTACCATCTACTGGAGGTATTCATCGAGGAGCCAGTATGTATGCTGGATTTGCTTCCTCGTAAATGTTACTGCAGTAGTTTTCTTCCAAATAATCGTTAGATCCTTTCTACTGCAACTGCCCACACTGTCTATTGCACATTGTGCCATTGTTCTAGCAGTATTAGCAAATTTGCCAGATATTATTGTGACTAAATTGTCTACATATCTTTGGAAAACGTAGCCTCTAGTATCTAAATCTTGAATGAGTTCATTCACCACTACGTTCCATAGTAATGGACATAAGTACGATTCTTTCTCTTTGTGACAGGCATCATCGTTCTAAGGAGAGCAGCTATTTCTTACAAGGAACAGGAAATGTTCTCCAAGTTTTTCGGCAGTTACTTACGACCATCCAACGACGATACTTTCTTGTACACAAGTGCGTCGTCAGTGCACAGTTTTATAGTGTGGTGATCCTGTCTGATATATTTTTTATGAGTAATGGAAACATTAAATATTGTATTACGTTCCTTGTGACACATCCGATACTACACACGCCGTTATGTGTAACGTATTGCGAAGATCATGTCATTGTTAGTAGTCGTCGATGTGGTACCATGTCGAACACCTTACAGAAATTCAGGAAGACGCAGCGTACCTTCCAACAGTGCTCGCCTGCAGCTGACAGAAATATTTTCTCTATACATCTGTGCTAGAGCGGCCTAGGTCGTGTGGAATTCAAATTAAACTTGTTCACGTTATTAGCGAGTGACTGAAGTTCGGGAACTTCTACTTCGTATATTTTGTTGTGGGTTTGAATTATTCTCGGAGGCAGTCGTCGCGTATTTTAAGTTGTATTAATGTTCGATGAGCAGTAAGTACTTTAACTGTTACATTATTTACATATTGCTGAACGCTACAGCACTTACGAAGAGTCGTCATAAAGTCTGCATTATCACCTAAAAAAATAATTTACTTGATTATTTTTTGTATCTTTGCAAGTATCTACCTACAGTCCTGGTATATATCGAAAAAATAAATTTACTTGATTATTTTATGTATCTTTTCAAGTACCTACCTTCAGTCCTGGTATATATTGAAATTTTCGTATTCAGCGCTAGTGGTTCCACAAAAAAAAAAAAAAAAAAAAAAAGAAATGGCTTGGGTCACTGATAAAGCGGGCTATCGTGCGCTAAATGAGTTTCTGTACTTGAAGGGGAACAGAGGTGCAACATTCCATGCCTGTGAAAGTGTACAGTAACAACGCACCGCCATATGATTCCTAGGTTAGGTTAGACGATTCCAGAGAAGTCAAACAGCACTGAATGAAGAAGAACGGAGTGGCAGTCCATCTTTCTGTAATGAACTGGGAATGGTAAGAGAAGTGGAGACGCCAGTGCCAATAAACGGCGTGTTGCAATAAAGGCAGTAGTGGAAAAAGGACAATCAGCCATAGACTAGTTATTAACATCTTGTGCGATATTCTGACAATGAAAAACGTCGCAACCCACTGGCTTCCGCGGCTGCTCACACCAATACAAAAAGCCCGCCGAAACAAGGAGGCAGAGAAAATATTGTAGCTGCATCACGCCAATCAAAATGATTTGTATCGCCGCCAAATCACCATGGACGTGTGCTGAGTGTATCATTATTACCCGAGGCAAAGGAGCAAACCGGACAAAGGAAATATGTGGATACAGCTCTGCCGTAACAGGTGATAACCCAAACGTCTTTGTGAAAGCTGACGCTTTTTTTGTACTATTTTGGTGTAATACTAACAGATTACGTTTCTAAAGGGAAAATCATTACAGAAGCATACTAGCCAAAGCTGACGAGGTCACAGGACGGTCGGCCGGTGTGGACGAGCTGTTCTCGGCGCTTCAGTCTGGAACCGCGTGACCGCTACGGTCGCAGGTTCGAATCCTGCCTCAGGCATGGATGTATGTGCTGTCCTTAGGTTAGTTAGGTTTAAGTAGTTCTAAGTTCTAGGGGACTGATGACCTCAGATGTTAAGTCCCATAGTGCTCAGAGCCATTTGAACCATTTTTTGACACAGGACGCTGTCAAAGCGGAGTGTCGCGCTAAGCTATCCAAGGGGATGTTTTTCCTTCACGAAATGCCCCAGCACAATCAGAGCAGGACACGACCCTATTTGCTGCTTTTTTGGGTTATAAAATTTTGCGTGACAGTCATTTCCAGTTCTAGGAGGAGCTGATTTTCGAGGTCGAAACTTTTCCGGACAGCTGAAATATAGACTTAACCACGGTCTCCGCCAACTCATCCATCGTTAGGAAAATTTATCGCATTGATGGGTGAACATGGTTCCATGGTCGCAATTTGATTTTAGTCGATATGATAATTAAAATCTTATGATTACCCATCTTTCAGTGCGAGCTGTCATTTTTCTTATTTTGTCATGATCATTTCTGCCTATGCAGGTGGCCCCGACAAAATCACTTTGTTATCCACCAGTCTGTCTGTCTGTCTGTTTGTCCGTCTGTTAAGACCCCTGTTTCTCAGGAACGGGTATAGGTATCAACTTGAAATTTGTGTGTGGTACTAAGTCTACAGTCCCTTGGCAATGTAAAACATTTAAGCTTTTAAGTCGTGCAGTCAAAAGAAGCGGTCATATATTCATATATTTTGATACTCACTATATATGTCACATATTCTGACAGTCGCAAAGTCACTCATCAAAACTTATGGGTGAACCTATGGATACACAGTTCGGGCCTCGTGGTGTAGTGGTAAAGCGTATGCTTGGAAACCGAGAGGCCGACGGATCGCTTTTCAGCCGTACCCACCCTTCACCTCTAAACGACGTGAGGAGTCGCCAGAAACAACATTTACTTCGGATTCCACGGTAAACTTTTGGTCCCCTTTCCCTGATTAGGTAACTGGGGCAATAGGAAGACTTGCAGCAGGCCACTGAGCCACATAAAATTATTATTGTTATTATTGCAATCTATATACATAACTAGAGGCGTGTTACGATGTATGAAACCTTCAGAGCGCCAGTCCTACTCGCTCTTTTCCGGTTTTTGCTCTGAAAACACAGCGTCTTCAGCCATGTAAAATTGTAATTGGTGGAATAAATTAGGATCTAACTGTGTATGAGTATTCTGCTCTCAGATTTTAACAAACTACATTTAAATCACAAAATTTTAAATGTTTATGGATACTAAAACTATTAAAATGCTAGCTGATGGAAAACCTGGATCCGTTTCCCTTAAGCGTTATTATGATCCCTCAGATCGATCAGAAGACGCCAGGACCGAAGATTAGTGCTCAGTGTTCCGTCGACACCATAGTCTTAGAGACGCAGCACAAGCTCGGTTTCTACATATACATAATCACTCTCCAAATCACAATTAAATGCCTGGCAAAGGGTTCACTGAACCACCTTCAAGCTACTTCTCTACTGTTTCACCCTCGAACTGCACGAGGGAAAAACGAACACTTACATCTTTCAGTGCGAGCTGTCATTTTTCTTATTTTGTCATGATCATTTCTGCCTATGCAGGTGGCCCCGACAAAATATTTCAGCACTCTGAAGAGACAGTTGGTGATTGAAATTTCATGAGAAAATCGTGCCGCAACGAAAAACTTCTTTGTTTTAATGATTGTCACGTATCATATCCGTGACACTCTCTCCCCTGTTTCGTGTCAATACAAAACTAGCTGCCCTTCTTTGAATTTCTTCGACGTCCACCAATAATCCTGTCTGATACGAATCCGACACCGCACAGCAAAACTCCAAAAGATGGCGCATAAGCGTAGTGTAAACCGTCTCTTTCGTGGACCTGTTGTATTTTCTAATTGTTTTGCCAACAAATCTCAGTCTTTGGTTTGGTTTCCCCACAACATTATCACACTGATCGTACCAATTTAAGATGTTCGTATTGTAATCTCTTAGTATTTAGTAGAATTTACAGCCCTTAGATTTGTGTGATTTATAGTGTAACTGGAATTCAGTTGATTTCTTTTAGAACGCATGTCGATAACTTCACATTTTCATTATTTAGAGTCAATTGCCACTTTTCGAACCGTACAGATATGTTGTGTAAATCATTATGGAAGTATTTTTTGTCGCCTGATGACTTTACTAGACGATAAATGACAGCATTATCTGCAAACAATCTAAGAGGGCTGCTTAGGTCGTCTCCCAAGTCATTTATGTAAATCAGGAACAGCAGAGGGCCTGTACAACTTCCTTGGGGAACCCCAATTATTACACCTGTTTTACTCAATTGAAGTCCCGTCAGTTTTTACGAACCGTGACCTTTCTGACATGAAATCATCAATCCAGACGCACAACTGAGACGATACTCCATAGGCAAACACTTTGATTAGAAGTTACTAGTGAGGAACGGCATCAAGAACCTTCTGTAAATGTAAAAATATGGAATCAATTCGATATCCCCTCATTACTTCGTTCGAATAAAGAGCTAGTTTTGTTTCTGAATCCGTGTTGGCTGTTTTTTAATAAATCATTTTATTCGAGACAATTCATAATTTGCACACACAGTATATGTTCCAGCATCTTACAACAAGTCAACGTTAGTGATATGCGTCTGTAGTTCAGTGGATTACTCCTGTTTCCTTTCTTGGATGTTAGTGTGTCTTGTGCAAGTGTCCAGTCTTTAGGTAAGGATCTTTCAACGTGCGAGCGATCGTATACGATTGCTAAGTATCAAGCTACAGTATCAGCATACTCTGAAACGAACCCCACTGGTATTCATTCTGAACCGAAGGAGTAGTGTTAAATTAAGCTGCATCGCTACACCGCGAATATCTGCTTCTAAGTTACCCATGTTGGCAGTTGTTCTTGATTTCAATTCTGACGTTTACTTTGGCGAAGGAATTTCGGAAAATCGCTTTCAGAAACTCTGCTTTAGTGGCACTGTCGCCAATAACATCACCATTGTTATCGTGCAGTGAAGATACTGACCGCATCTTGCTACTGGTGTACTTTACATACTATCAGAAAGTCTATGTGTTTTCTGCCAGATTTCGAGACAAAGTTTCGTTATTACAACTATTAAAAATATCTCGAATTGAAGTTCGTGTTAAAATGTCGAGCGTCTGTAAAATTTCACCAATCTTGCCTTGTTTTTAACATTCGAGGAGGAAATCGGACTTGTCCTTTTAAAGGAAACATGCTGCATCTAGATGGCCGTGCTCTCGATTACTAGTCCATTGTCTTCGCCATGAAACAACAAGCATCATTCATACAACTTTAACAAATATGGCTTTGCACTACTCATTTCGGGTGAATGCCAATATGGTTACTGTGAAAAATATCAGGTCTCGCATTCAAGAATGGCAAGGTGAATGTTTCTTTACTTGGCGCTGGACTGATGTTTTGTAGGTAAAAAATGAAACTTATTTACATTATAGTTTCCTTTTACTTTAATTCTGTTTTCAAAATCTTTCATTGCATCCAAATAGCGTCATAACCTCTTATAAATGAATATATGTGACATTGTCAGAAAAGGAGAAAGCGATCGTAAGCTGACAGTCAATTGTAAAATTATAAAAAATTCTATATGTTGTCTCAGTTAAGACAATCAGAAGAAAAAATTTTGAAATTTAAAAAAGTTTTATAGAAAGTTTTGAAAATTTTTATAATTTTGCTGTTGGTTACCTCTAATAAAGTCATCACCAGGTAGTTTGAACACCTCACATACACATACCCATGCAAATGATGCGTTACTGTCTAACATATCAAATAATGCTGACTTCTTAAGAAGTCGAAACGGATTAGTCGTAGAAGAATGGCCTGATTTACTTTTAGTGACTAAGATGGAGCACTTGTAATTATACTCATTCTTTACTAGGCAAAAATTTCAACCCAATAAGTTTCACTTCGGAAGCGCACTCGTCACTGTTATGCAATACTACTGTCTCTCTGGTTTGCGCCATTCTGGAATTGACCTAATGAGAATTACTAAAGTTTAAATCAGACATCGTATAGCACCATCACACATGCGTGATTTTTAACCTCTAACACTCAAGCCACCTTCTTTCGAACAAAACTTCCTTCATAACTTCTTGTCCATATCTTTTCCTCTGAATTCTCTAATTAATATTTCATCTCTCACTACACTTCCACTTATTACGTATCGTAGACATTTATTTCACTTAAATCTTCACCAATATTCAGTACAACTCTGTTCCACACCTGCCCACTTTTACTCGTGGCGCGATGTACTGGATCACTCGATTGCTACAATATTCGAGCCCCGTAAAGAGCGTGACCTCGGTATATGTGGTAATTTTATAAGCGGTAGATCTGTAGCGTAGCCTGAGGCTTCTATTAGGCTGGAATGTGAAAATCTGGTTGGGAGCTCACCAGGTCATCGAATCTGCCAAGATAGTCTTTTTTTGGTACAATGCGTGCTCCATAGTTAAATTTACGTCCCTGGTAAAAACCTCTATTTCTCCAGTACGGTCTGATATTCTCAGATTTTTAATGTTTGAAGGAGTTAATAACAATAACATACCCATGCAAAGAAATTTATTCCCTTCGTGCTCCCGATGGTTCTTTTGTTTTTAATTTGATACTGTTTTGGAATTGTTAGACACGTCATCCACTGTTCGTTTCTTGAGACCCGTGTCCCCGTCAGCTAATGGTGTCATCGGAGGATCAGCTCGGCACTCCGTATTTGCTAATACTGATTGTTCTGTTGAAAGTACAAGTCGTATTTTGGAAGCGGAGCTGTACCCAAGCGAACTAACGGTTCAATCTGCTTTTGGCCGATGAGCGGCGAGGACGTCTTGTTTACGTCCCGTCCGCAGAGTCGCGAGCGCGCGTAGTTTGTTTACTTCCTCGCTGCAGCTAGTACTGGCATCCGTTGACATTGAGTCGCTATGGCTCATTCCTACAGAAAAGCTACCATCAAGATCAGCTTCCAGCCCGACTACGCAAGACCACGAGCCTTTGAAATCGAACGATTCATACGTGAAGAAGTTCAAATACCACCATAGCACGTTGTCAGTATCCACCTATCCATCACAAGTAGCGTCGTTTACGTCAAGATGGTCGATGACGAGTTATGTCATGCAGTTGTGAACAGATGTGCGAACACTCTCCAGTTCAAACACTCCGATGGTCACATCGGGGATGTTACCGTTGACCATGCAGGACTAGTATTACGCACATTAAGAGTCTTCGAACTCCCGTTCGAAGTGCCACCGGATGCCGTTACCTCAGCTTTCGGTCCGTATGGGACGGCAATTAGCCACGTGGCCGAAAAATGGAACACCGAGACGTATCAGGTCCTCAACGCTGTCCGACAAGTCAAAATTTAGTTAAAGAAACACGTGCCATCATACTTAGTCATAGGTGGATGTCGAGCAATCGTGATGTACGATGGACAGCCTCGTACTTGTTCTGGTTGCGGCTAGTAGGATCATGTACCCTCGGCGTGTTTTCAACGTCGGGTTAAACAAATTCCATTAGACGACACGGCACCATCTCTTACGCTCACGGGTCTCCCCCTGAATTACGCAGGGGTGACACGACCGACCGTCATGGCAGACGAAAGACCACTTGGAAGACAGGAAGCGTTAGAATGCACACCTGTCGCCAGTTCTGGATTGACCAACAACATTACGGAGTCCACAGAGATTGCTGAAAGCCGCCCATCGACTCCACAAGAAGATTCGGAAGAGAGAATGGAACGCGACACTAGGGTTGTACCGGCCTCTGCCTTTCTTCCTGAAGGGGATGCGATGCGGGAACCACAAGCTCTTTCGGACACAGAAACCCACGTCCGCAAACAAAGTTCGCCGAGAAAACATAAAAAGCGACGTCGCACACCCTCAGACGATTGCCTCTAGCGGATGTCTTCCCCAGTTGACGACCGGACGGCCAACGAGACGAGAAAAATGGATGACACGGGATCAACCTCATCTGACACTTTGTCTGAATTCGAAAAATCTGTTCCTTCTCTCTCGGACAAACAGATCACAAGCACAGCGCCCGCTATTGGTACACAACCGGACACAACTGCGGATTCAGTCTCAGTCACTCAGTTCACAAGTGTTCTACCGCAGCCACTGGTAATATACGGACCTTGGGCGGACGACATTGAAGACGATTCTACGGCCACTGTGGTGGATGAGGAGAGGGGTCTCTCCTCCCACACCTCGGCCCCTCCCGAGTAGCAACAGATGACGGTGCGGACGCGGCCAGCAGATCACAGGCCCCACCTTTTACGGCGACGCTGACGGCGGCCCACACTGCAGGAGACATACTTATTGCTTAGCGACCATCAACATTAACACCATTCGGACACGTACGAAGTCGTCGCTGCTCCATAACATGCTCAATGCAGCACACGTTGACACTGTCTCTCTCCAAGAAGTCTTCGTCGCCGATTTCCCGGGTACGTATGGTTATAAGGCCCATGTGTCCTACGCCTCGCCAACTAACAGTGGAGTCGCAGTTAGAAGGGGCCCCGAGGCGTACGAAGTCCGATATCTCCCCCATGCTAGAGGAATGGCCGTAACGGTGCTAGGCGTCCAATTTATCAATGTGTACGCCCCTTCCGGAACAAATGGCCGTCGCGACCGATCGCTCTTCTTCGCAGAAGGAATAGCACCGCTTTTTAGTGGCAGGCACGATGTTATTAGGGGGCGATTTCAATAGCACCCATGCACCTAAAGATCAGCTGCCACGCCATTCACCGTGCCCGAAACTTGGGACACTCATCGGCGATCTCCAGCTGGTAGATGCATGGGAACATGTCCGAGGAAATCGACCGGAATACACACATTTCACAAGTCACTCGTCTAATCGCATCGATAGGATTTACGTCTCCCGTTCTCTCGCGGCAACAGTGAGCGACGCGAAGGTGTGCCCCGTAGCCTTTTCTGATCACGAGGCCTGTATATGTGCCGTCACCCTTCGTCGCCAATGGGTGTGGCGCAGCCGACTTCCCTGGAAATTAAACCTTGCTCATCTCGCTTCTCCGGAATGTCGACGCGCCATCGAAGACACGTGGAGTTCGTGCGTCCGCCGCCTCCCGACGAAGCCCCTACCACGCCGTAGCGGAGAAGCGAGGCAACTGTCCCCCAATTGAAGCAGCTGATCGCCGCCATTTGCGGGGATGAATCCTAGTACTGGGGTTGTGATTTGAAGTGTGTGAGACGCAACAAGAGCAAATTGAAGTACAAATTAAACACATGTTTGTTTAAAAATATACCGAGTATTCTAGTCTGTTTTAAAAGTATACTTAAATTAATGAAGTTTCCTAATTTCCGAAATACGCCTGCATAGAGACGCGAAATTTAAGGATGTAAGGCTCTTTCCTGACAAGGTGGAGCGCGTTTACATCGAGTTATTTGCATTAGATAATTACATGAAACTTTTAAAGTAGCAGACAGTACGATTATTATTTAATTCACATAATTTTCCTGTCAGGTCCTGTTTGCTTTTTGCCGACTACTGTGTACATTTTGCACGCTTACTTTTTTTTAGCACAGTATTGTCTACACTCGAATATTGGTAAGATTAATTGTAGTAACCCATATCACTTTAAATACCGTAGGAATTTCATTTGCACATTAGTTTTTAACACTGATAGCACCTCTGAAAGTGGTTGAGTTTGCAACATTTGATCAAATATTTGTCCATTTACGAAGTATAATCACCACCTGACAACACATGTTAAGTATCTAGACGCAATTATTCGACCTACCTCTGATTCATAATATATATTTGATTAAAAATCTAAATACCTATCATGTACCTAGTTCTTCATTCAGTTCGACTTAGTACATTAACTCTGTTAGTATTTTTAGTAATTTATATGCAAATACAATATAAGTACTTGACATGCAACCAAGTACCTTTGTCTGTAATCTAACACTGCAAATTTTTCCCTATGTAACTTGCAATTTTTGTAGCAGAAAGTTTATTAGATACAGCATAAGGTATAAATATAGATATCAGGTTAGGCTATAGAACAATCTGCTGTCACCTACATTTAGCATTTGCATTAATTGGCTTTGCAAACACTAAACCTTTTTCAAATGAGTTGGAAATCCAAATACTGTCGATATAGCATTGTCCTTCACTTGACGTCTATTTACATAATTTTCCATGTAACAATTCTCTTCAAAATGAAGAAAGCACAGCAAATGATTTGCTGTCGGTTGGAAGTTCTCTCTCCGAGTAGCAACAATCCATTTCCGATTTAGAAATTCATTTGTAAGGGGAAATCTAAACAAAAACAAACGCTCATGATGTATTGTTTCTCCATGAAAATACTATATACAAGTAATAGAAAGTAACAAACAACCAGAAATGACTGACCTGTGAAATGTAACATTGTTTCCTTCTTCGTCTTTGCTTCCATTCTTACTGTTACAATTAAAAGCAGCACACGAACGAACCCTGTTTACGCACTGTTTCCCTACAAATGGCGGCTTCCATCACGTTTAATGTGGGGACGCGACACTAGCGCCAATGCGGGGTCTAGTTTTTGTTTAGTAAGTCTATGCCCCCGACGTATCCTACATCGATCAGTTGGTGGTTAAACTGCGCCAAGCCAGCCCTACGGAAAACATTTATTACGTATGGTCGTGAGACCGTTACTTGGAGACGGCAGACCCTCGATTTTTATTTCACCGTCCTTCTCGAATGTGCCCCCTTGCCACCCACACCGGAACGACAGATGACAGTACAGCGTGCGAGAGCACAGATCGTAGCCCATATGCGCCGACACCTCGAAGGGACGATCGTCCGAGCGCGAACACACGACAGACTCGCATAGGAACGACCCACAATGTACGTCGTCATTCGAGAACGTAAACTGGGGAGACGGGCGCTGATACAGGCCATCACCACTGAGGACGGCCGTCATCACATCGCACAACGCGATATTGGTGCAGCCTTCTTCGAGCATTACGCACGACTTTATTCTGCTCAATGTTCCGACCCGACGACGGTGAGAGGAGTCTCGTAACTGGTTTATGGCATAGTCCCACAGGATTTACTAACTGCATTATTGAACGACATTACGGAAGTTATTGACGCCGTAGCTAAAGGAGCGGCGAATAAGTCTCCTGGTCCCGACGGTCTCCCTGTTGAGTTTTACAGAACTTTCCAGTATTTACTGGCTCCGAAGTTGACAAAAATCTCTAGGGAGCTTATGTCCCCTGCAGTGCCGTTCCCCGCGACCTTCGTTAAAGGAATAATTACACCGGCTCACAAATCTAAAGGTAGGGCTCGAATATGTTAGTATCGCCCGCTAATACTCGTCAACTGTAACATGAAGATATTCACCAGACTATTAGCAAATCGTATACGACCGACCTTGCCTCACGTCGTCTCACCGGATCCGACTTCCCTAGGGGGTTTCAATAACATCCACACAGCACTGTATCGATACCGTGACATGCTAGCCCTAGCGAGAGCACGCCGCATCCCGGGAGCGCTGGCATCACTAGATTTTAGCCAAGCTTTTGATAGAGTAGATCACGCGTATCTAACGTCCGTTCTCCAACACATGCAGTACCCATAGCAATTCACAGACGTCGTGATGCGCCTCCTCCGAGGGGCGACTTTCAAGGTGCTCGTTACCGGGCGTCTCACGCAGTCCCTCCCGATTTTCCGATCAGTTCGTCAAGGCTGCCCCTTGTCAACGTCACTCTATGGTCTGGTACGGGAACCGCTCCTCTGTGGCCTCCGTCAACGCCTCACCGGTCTTACCGTACGTGACGTCACATTTCGCTGCGCAGCATACGTAGACGACCTGGTTCTCGTGCTCCGCAATCGCGGCGATGTAACCAGCGTACTAAAATGGATTACCACATACGTTGTGGCTTACGGCAGCTGTCTCAACGTCACCAAATCGGTCGCCATGGCCATAGGAGTCGGGTTGACACCAGCGTGTGTCGACCCCCTACAGCTTAGTGACACTATCAAATGTCTCGGAATAGAGTTTCACAATGACATACAGCTCACTGCAGCCCTTAACTACCGCCGCTTATTACAACAAATTCGGGTCCAGATCTTCAACCTTCGTCTGCGGACCCTCGTCATTCTTCAAAGGACACAATGTTTACCTCGCATCGCGCCTTCCACGCATAGCGCGTGTCCTTCCAATACCGTTGCTGATTTCTCGACGTCTAAAAGCGGCATTCGGAGCCTACGTCAGTACAGCCATGCTCTTCAAAGTCAGTTATGAGTCGCTGACCCCAGAAAGGGAGTCTTGGCCTAGTCCATGTCCACGACAGATCTGTGGCCCTGTTTGTCAGCTGGCACATCAAGCTGTGATGCCACCACTCGGATAATTTGATAGGTTTGCTGCTGGAGTCTATAGCTCCATCCTCTCTTATGCCCCCACTGGCGACGCAAGACATACCCCCCACCCTTCAGCTACTTCGGACACAGTTATGTCCGTATTGGAGTACCACCGACGAAACAGGCGTCGGCAAGGGATATATATCATGTCCTACAGCAGAGGCGCTCGCCAAACACCGTGGAGTCCAAAAACCCTCAGGTTAATTGGAAGGTGGTGTGGCGAGCGATACAGGCGGTTACACTGGATACAGACGTCCGATCCACATGGTACAGCACAGTGAATGATAAACAGATCACCCGATCACGCCTCCACAAGATAAATGTGGCGGAATCACCTCTATGTGTAGACTGCGGAATACCGGACACGGACGAGCACCGTCTCACATGTGGCGCGGTAAGAGACGTATGGCGCTTGGTGAGACAAATTTTGTCGTATTTTCTACGAATGACTCCGGATCACATCACGCCTCGACTTCTACTACTTCCGGATAATAGCATTAGCCCGCTCACCAAAAGCAACGCAGTCACGAGGATCCGTGGGCATGCGGTACAATACTTTTTTCACGATGGACCCAAAGATATGTTAGACTTTGGAACTATCTACAAGAACGTCTTTGCAAGACCGTACGGAACCCAAAATACGGACAACATTTTTATAATTACTTAGGGAGTGCCCTACGTGACCCTCCACGCAGCTGGATCATCAGCAGGTAGGAGAAGATAACCATTGATTGAGCCGACAAGACTACGTCCGATTATCGGTGGAATAACTTACGAAATACGTGAAGACGTACCTGGATGATAAAGGATGAAGCGTAAGGAGAGTAGTGACACACCCTTCTGCATCGTGTACGAAGCACCTTTTTTGTACCCATATATATTACCTCGGTGTAGGAAAGTACCGAGATAATGTTTTCTTTACTCAGCGCACGATGCGGTGCTAGGTACATTTGTTTTTGTTGTGGTATACAGTGAATAGAAATTATGAATATATTAAAACAAGTACATAAAAATTAAAAAATAAATATATCCCACAACTAATTTCCCCTTACTATCCATGATACCTTGCCGGGCGAGGAGGACACTGTGGCCAGGCCTCGGGTTACGACCCCTGCCCACTCTGCCCTCCCCGCCCTCCCTTCCATGCCTCCATCCGTATTATAAAAAAAAGGGGGTATCGTATTTGGTTAATATCAAAAACGAGGTCTTCCTCGGGTTCGAACCCCGCCACTGCTTAAAAAAAATAGAAGCGCTTGGTCGGAAGCTAGCAGTCTCTACCTTTAGCGCAATGAAAGGATGAATTTTTTTTATACTACTGCCCCTTTGCTATCGGAAGAAAACTAAAGGCATTTGCTGTGCCCTTAGTTTAACATAGTAAGGAAGAAGAAAGCCGTTATTTCAGACAAATCAGTAAAAAGGTGTTATCTGCATCTTACAGAAAATGTGGTAAACGTTTCGTCTGTACTTGCACGTAAAGAGAATTGAAAAAGATTTTGAGTGAGCAATATGCCCTTGTTATGTGACTCACTGCAAAATTTTCCATCGTAATTAATATTTTATAGTATGTTCTGTTTCTAGTTCTAACTCAGTAACTTTAATGAATTTAGTAAAACTCTTTTAAAAAAACCGTTTTGTAGAAAAACTGTAAGTTATAGATAAAAGTGGATCCCAATCTTGTTTACAAAGCCGGCCAGAGTGGCCGAGCGGTTCCAGGCGCTTCAGTCGGAAACCGCGCGACCGCTGCGGTCGCAGGTTCGAATCCTGCCTCGGTCATGGATGTGTGTGATGCCCTTAGGTTAGTTAGGTTTAAGTAGTTCTATGTTCTAGGGGACTGATGACCTCAGAAGTTATTTGAACCTGTCATTTGAACCTGTTTACAGTTTTGCGAGAAATTGTGTGTAAGCGACGTTCTTCTTATAAAACTGATGTGTTGTGTTCTAGTCATGTCTGAACTATGAACCAGACGATGTACAATACATCAAAAAATGAGATAACTTCAGCGCTTGTAAAAAGTGTATGAGGAAATAATTCTAAATACAGTATTTCAAACTTCATTATCTGACCGAACCTTGAAATATAATTATCGCATTATATTGAGAATTTCGCTGGAATGACGTTACGTGTAGAGTTTGAACTTTAGTAGCGACAACTACTTATTTACAACTTATACAAAATGCTCTTGTTTTTAAGTTTGACTCTCCGTCAGAGTAGCCAGCAGCATTGAGCTTAACCCGTTGCCAGCAATGTTGAAGTAGTAGGGTACACTTAGCAGCTTAGAGAAGGAAGCGGCGGCACTTTCTGCAGGACCCGCCCATAATTTTGCAAGACCATGCTCGGCTGCATATGGCGTAAGTTGAGACTGATCTGTTCGATCGATGAGGCTGGGAAGTGCTGCACCAGCCACCACGATGCTCGGACTTCTGACTTGAGCTTGCTTCCCAAATTTACGAATGCACTTCAGGCATTCGCTTTAAAACTTTTATAAAGATTCGTCTCGCAATCACCGTTCACTATAACTATCACCACAACTGGCGCTGTTAAGGGTATCCTACGAGCTCCAAATCTCTGCCAAAGGGTTATATACGTACGATATTAGTTGCTACTCTGAAGTACAGAAAATCTTTGAAACGTGTATCTATTCTGTGTAAGTCGTAAATAAACAGTTACCACTATTAAAGTTCCGATCCTTTATATAATTTTAATACAGAAGGTCACTTAGTTGCCACAATCAGTACTTCATTTTAGCAATGATCTGTGACTGTCAGCGCCGCTACTTATAGCGCCAAATGACCTGGCTCCTTTTTTCCGCCTGTCACAAGGCGTATATATTGGTTTCATAGCGTGACATAGATGACCACAATTAGCGAGTTCACCGAACAAAATTTTATACAGCCTTTTAAAATATGCAAATGGTTACTTTGAAGCGCTGTAAGTGACGTACGACTGTACCAGACGGTCAAGTCACCATCGCTTACGTTAGTTACAGCAGTGAAATGATGTGTACGTGCCAGTCGGTTGCGTTGAATCAGGTTGTCACGAATACCTGACGGAATGGCAGAAAGGAGCTGTAACGTTTGGACGTGACCGTGACAACACTGAGGATGAAGTTGCCCCATTTGTTGTTCCATCAGTGCGAACTGTCCAACATATCCACAACAAACGGTATGCCATTCGCAGCAATGTAACACTGCGTAAGAACAGCAATCGTAAAAAGATCCTAAGCGACACGCAAAGGATACGTGTATAGCACATTCTCACTGACAATTGATTTCCATTACGACGTCAGTTTACGTGCCATGTCTCGTACCAACAGTAAAGTACGGAAGAGGTGGTGTTACGGCAAGGAAGTGTTTCCAGTGGTCAGGCTGTGGCCCCATTGTTGCGTTTGATTTCGGCTCTTGGGGGAAAAATGGCCTGCCATTCCTCCACAGACATTCAGACACCTTATTGAAGGTGTCTCCAGCTGAGTTCAAGCCACCATATACCATGGTTGTCCATAAATGCTACGTTCCAGTGGAGGGTGCCATGCTTTTGTCCATTTGCGGCGTAAGCTGATAATGTTAACCTGATCATGAAATAGCTCAACATAGAAACAAATACCATGTAGAACTCACCTGTCGCAGCTATTTAAGGGCAGAGAATGGATGGTGAAACCAAAAAAAAAAAGACTGAAGAAAAGTTGATAGTGGAGTAAGAAGTAGATTTTAAATCGAATATCTACATCTACATATATACTCTAATTTCCCTTATCTTTGAATGGTGATCATTGCTCGATTTGAAAGTTAGTGGTAATAATATATGCTCTACATCATAGGCGAAGATCGGCTTTCGAAATTTAGCAGCCCCTTCCGTTTAGCGCGTTGTTTATCTGCAAGAGTGTCCCACTTCAAACTTTCTGTGAGATTTCTAACGCTCTCGCGATGGTTAAATGTACCAGTCACGAATCTTGCCGCTCTTCTTTGGACCCTCTCAATCTCTTGAATCAGACGCAACTGGTAAGGGTCCCATACAGACGAACAATACTCTAAGACTGGACGAACTAACGTATTGTAAGCAATTTCCTTTGTTGAAGGACTGCATCGCTTCAGGATTCTACCAATAAACCTCAATCTAGTGTTCGCCTTGCCCGTTACTAGTGTAATCTGATCATTCCATTTGGGATCATTAACTCCTACTGCCGCGGCGAAGAAATGTTGTGCTTTAACTACAGTTAATCTAGGGCGCTGGCTTGCACCACAGACTTTTAGCATATAACTTCGTTGACATGGAAATGAGTAAAAGGTAACAAGATGATGACTGAACTTCCTAAGTTTGAAAACTGTGAAATGCGTTTCACCACTGATTTCCAAATCATGAGACAGGCATAACGGCAAAGCTTAACTTGCTGTGACTTTAAATTTTGGCATCAGAAGACCCTTTGAAGAGTATGGAATTTTAGTTCTCTAAGTAATTCATACAACAATGTTCACTTGGATACAGTACCTTAAACAAAAGAATTACAGTTGAAAGGGTCCTGAAGCCACTTTTCATTAGTCCGTTAGCCCATTTTCACTAGCATTTCTCTTTCTTTTCCTTCTTTCTCTTTTCTCATAACTCTCATAGTGGTGTGATTGAATGAATGTCGTTGTGTGTCACGTTGCTAGACGGTAGCGTAGTCTGCTGCAGAAAGTCTGCGATAGTCGTACAGATTCAGGAGCAGTTGTACAGAATAGCCAACTCTCGTAGTGGTCAAGTAGGCAAAGAGGTTTGCGCTACTTGTGAGAAATCCACCTGCGTTAGTTTGGTGGTGGAAATGGCATCTTTGGGTTTTCCGGGCCACGCGGAGCGTGGAGGAAGCTGGAGATGAAAAAGGGAAGCCTCTACCGTCTGCCACCGGTACGGGAAGCGTCCACAGCTGTGCTCCAGTCGAAGAAGGGTGAGTTAGGGCCCTGCCGCACTGGGATGCCACGGCATCTCTGCTGGCAGAGATGCCCGATACAATACATGGGGCTCAATGGGGCCTCCCGCACCTGGCATCCACCTGACTCTGGCAGCGCTGCCAGCAGACCCGCCGCTCAAAGCCTCTGCCAGGCTGGCGGCGCTGCCAATGGAACACAAGGCGGCTTATGGGAGCTCCCGCACCCGGACACCAGCAGACCTGCCATGCGCTACCTGCTGCTCACCTGTGCTCAGTTTTGTAGCAGTTTTGCACGTGTGCCACCATCGATAGTTTCGATACGGAAGCTTTTAATTGTGAAATTCAGGCGAGACCAGCAATTTGGGACACATCATCCGTGGATTATTCGAACTTCGAACTGAAAAAAACGTGTTGGGAACAAGTTGTTGATATTTTCGGAGGAAAAGAATCGTCTTTGGAAGTGAAGAAAGATCTCGGTAAGTGGTTCAAAAACATTTTATTTTTCATTACTGAAGTTTACTGAACGTAAGTACTTTGCCACTTGAGGGGATCACGATTAACAAAATTCTCTGAAAATTTGTCTCTCACTGCAAGTGCAGATCGACCGCTTCTGCCTGAATGGCCGGCCGCGGTGGTCTCGCGGTTCTAGGCGCGCAGTCCGGAACCGTGCGACTGCTACGGTCGCAGGTTCGAATCCTGCCTCGGGCATGGATGTGTGTGATGTCCTTAGGTTAGTTAGGTTTAAGTAGTTCTAAGTTCTAGGGGACTGATGACCACAGATGTTAAGTCCCATAGTGCTCAGAGCCATTTGAACCATTTTTATAACGGTGTATGTTTCGATGCTTTTCTTTAATGTTTTAGGAATTAATTTTATCAGGAATAGTGTACATGCCCACATCCATATCTTAGGAATAAATGATTTTAGACACAATTTTCTCTTGCATTCCGAGGTTACGTTTTTGCACCTAAGCCACTCACCTCGTAGCTTTCCTGTTAGCACATCCAAAGCGTTTCCTTACGCACAGGTCCAGCGATTAGTTTCCCCTTTTATTTTAAAACAAATGCTTTAGATTAAGTCTTATTTTCAGGTGTGTTGCTGGGAGCTGATCTTCTGCACAGTGTTCATGCATGTACTATTTTATTTTAAATGGTTGATTCTCGTGGACAGTGCACGGGAAATACTATTAATTACATCGCATCCCCTATGAGCGACATCACGGCGTACGTATTTTTATGAGTTTTTGGTCTGTGATAAAATTAATTTATTTTCCGACTCGGCCAAACCTTTGATCAGTTGTATGGTTAGGATCGGTGGCGACCCTAATCTTCTCACGTTAATTTCACAATCAATAAGCATTTCCATTCCCACTCTTAACGTAATAACCCGTAGAAACAGGTTAGTTACACAGTCTCCCATAATTTTATCACCCGACCCGTCGTTGATATGGTGGAAGCACACTGATGACTGAAGATCAAGGACGTTTGATGTCAGGCATGTTACACGCTTGTCTGTGACACCACAGGTTTTGCCACAATTCGTAACATGTGTCCCAGTCCATAGAAACGTGGCTCATGCATCTCTATGCCTCGCCCACCCTGCACCCGACTCTTGTCAATGGGCTGCAGAATGGCGCGTCACACGCCGAAGCATTCCCTCCCTCGTGGGGACAGACGTGTCCTCTCTCTCTACAGTAAAGCATCTGCCTCACAAAAAACGTAAAGCAAACAAAAGGCGACGAAACACTGAATGAAACTTCACGGGTTAAAAGGGCTTGCGATGTTATTTCAGTGATGGTATAATTGAGAGAAATTTACGAAGAACTTGGCAGTATGCGCCCACGTTTCAGTCTGGCATTGCACTGCCTCTGGCATGGATGCATGTACTGATTCAGTTGGGAAATATCCCATAAAACCGTCTTTCCTCTCCTGAGGCAAGATGGCCCACAGTTTTGGTAACTGGTGATTGATGTCCTGTGTACTGGCAGTGAGACATATCTGCCATTCTCACAGATTTTCCATTGGAAGTATGCTTGCGTAGCCGAGCGGTAACATGCTTGCCTGCCACGCAGCGGGTTGGGGATTTTATCCGCTCTTGGACTGGGTGTTATGCTGTCCTCATCATCATTTCATCATCACTGACAAGCAAGTCCTCCATTGTGGCGTCACCTGAAATAAGGCTTGCACCCGGCGGCCGAACTTTCCTGGATGGGGCCTCCTCGCCATCAGTGCCACACGATCGTTTAATTTCATTGTTTCTTTTGGAAACTGATCTGGGGATATTGCTGGCTATGGGACTAAATCATCACCATGCAATCACTTCATGGAGACATGGCCGCGAGGAGTGGCCGCGCGGTATGAGGCACCATGTCACGGATTGCGCGGGCCCCCCGCTGGAGGTTCGAGTCCTCCCTCGTGCATGGGTGTGTGTGTGTGTTGTTCTTAGCATAAGTTAGTTTAAGTAGTGTGTAAGTCTAGGGACCGATGACCTCAGCAGTTTGGTCCAAAAAATGGTTCAAATGGCTCTGAGCACTATGGGACTTAACATCTGAGGTCATCAGTCCCCTAGAACTTGGAACTACTTAAACCCAACTAACCTAAAGACATCACACACATCCATGTCCGAGGCAGGATTCGAACCTGCGACCGTAGCGGTCGCGCGGTTCCAGACTGAGGCGCCTAGAACCGCTCATCCACAGCGATCGGCCAGTTTGGTCCCTTAGGAATTCACACACATTTGAACATAGCGCTTCCATACTGTCGAATGAGAGGTAACACACGAGGATGCAAGATTTCAATGATGTGCTGTTGTGTCGCCTGTGTTCCCTCAGTCACTACCAACAGTGACCTGCCCCAATGGTCCCACACATCGTGAAGCTAGAAATAACGCCGCTGTGCACCTCCAAAACGTTGGAAGAATGGGACCTCACTCGAGATTGCCGCCACACCCGCCGTTGATTGCCATCCAGAGTATTGCAGAACTGATTCATCGTTGACCACAGCGTGACCTCATGCATCAGCAGCCTGTGATTCCCGATCATGGCACCACTCAAAAACTCAGCCGTTTGTGTTCTGTATTAATGACAGTGTGCGTGTGGGACATAATTTCCTAGCCCATCTGCTGCTAGTCTCCGACCAAAGGAGCGGCATGAAACAGTATGTTGTAGCGGGTCCATTACTTGTTGTTGGATGGCAGTTGCAGATGTGAAGACGTTGCGATGTGCTTGGTGCACAATACGACGATCCTCCCTTGAGGTGGTCAGTGTGGTCTTCCGGAATCTTCGTGTAGAATACGCCGGCACCCACGTTACCGCGTGGTTCCACATCGGGCCATTGTTACATCTAAATGCCTTACAAATTTGTATATTGTACGATTCGACCAGCCTGCCAAATGGAGACCCACAATGAGCCCCTTTCTAACTCTATCAAGTGCTGATAAAGCTGTCTCTTACCTCTGTCGTCTTCACAGTGATCGATCACCATATGACGCTGTTCACGTTGCTACCAGGCCTGGTAACAGCGCTAAACACACTAATGCATTCTGTTGGCAGTTCTCCTGTCACAGAGAATAACTACTCCAATCATTTAACACATCTGTCGATGGTGTGGACGTGTACGAATTTACAGACGGGTCCGACCATTTCTTCTGAATGCTTTTTTCCTGTAGTGTACAAGTAATCTTCTCATTAGTGTAATGTCTGTTCAAAATTTTCGGGAATTGCAATTGTTCGGGAAAATTATGAATATATGTGGTTTTTTTCCTCAATAAACACATACTCTGTGACTTTCTCATACAAGGAAGTATTAATGTCGAGGAGGGGGCATTACTATGATTTAAACTGCAGATCACTCTAACCTTGCAATGTAACACAGTTATTTTAGGGATATCAGCATTACGACACAATTCTGCCTTTCTTAACTAGGAGCGTCATTCCGAAACTAATGCTTCTCATTTATTTACATGGAAAGTACAACACATACAGACAGCGGAATAACGCATTTAAATAAAGCACGTTTAAGTTACATACTGTCATTTTTCCATATACTTATCATCATTCGTTGTGCTCTTTCACCGACGATGGAAAAGAGTCTGCAACGCGCGTTCGAAAATCTGAAGTAGTTGCCGCTAACCGCTGCTTTACAGCTTAAGCGACAGCGTCTGAGTTCGTAAAATGCAGGCCACGTAGACCCAATAAGATGAACGTCTCCAGATGCTAACTCAGTATTCTAAAATGGGTGTGATAGAACAGTCCAGAGAAATTTGGCTAGGAGTTCAACAATTGCGAATTTGTTGTGAGGCCTGCGGTTATCATGTTGCAAGAGGAAGTTCTTCCCTGGTCTGACACTGGAGATTCGGGTTTTCGTCCTAGTCCGGGTTGTCGTGTGGCATTTTGACAAGATAGTTCTTTTAGTCTGCAAGACTATCCCAGAAGCCTCTGCACATCAATTTACCTGCAGATAGTTGTGATCTCTTCTTTATTGGAGAATTCGCATGTCGACATTCCATGGATTGTCTTGTGAATTCTGTTTCGTAGTGCTGACACCATGCATAATTATCGGTAATAATATTGTTCAGAAAATCGTCACCAGTACCTTCATATTGCTCCAGCAGGTCCTGAAAAAATTTCCATTCAGTAATTTTTTGATCGTTGCAGAACACTTTGTGATAACCAAAATTGCATAAAATCTTGCCTACGACACAGCAACTGATATTCACTTGTGCATACAATTCATTGGTCGTAATACGCCGATCATCACAGGTGTTTTGACTGAGACGCCGTGTACTATAGGGGATGGCAATTACGCAGAACAGTAGATGCGTTGCTTGTCGTTTACAACCTTTTCACCAGTACTGAAACGCGGTTCCCACAGCCTCACATTACTCACGTCAACTCTATCGTCTTGTCCGCCTCTGTAGCTGCAGGGCTAGCGAGACGGATTGCTAAGGGAAGGAGCCGGGATTCTATTCCCGGAGATTTTATCCTCTCGTGGGCTCGGTGTTGCGTTGTCCTTGTACTTCATTTCATCATAATTGATGTTCCACTATTGAGATGGCTGAATGGGCACGTCTCAAAAGCCAATATATTGAAAAAAAAACTCTACTGTCTCCGTACATCTTTAGCAAACGTCGACGGATTTCAACTGGCCCCATTTTGATCAGCAGTATACTCAACTCGATGTCAGAAGCCATTTTGGAACGCTCCCCTGCTGCTGATATCTGTAGCAGGACAACGAAATCATTAATACATTAGGGGAAACATAAATATAAATTGCATTACACCACTCGAAGTCAACACGCTAAAATAAGAGGCATTAGTTTCGAAATTACCTTTCATTACGAAAGTTAATGTTACATAGACTGCACAGTTTGAATCACTATTACCATGATCTGCTCTCTTCTGACACAGTGCATGTACGTCTGTGCAGACAGCAGAGCCCCTACGGTGCAGACTTTCCCGCCCAACATGGTGAAATTACACTTAACCCCAGGCGACTACATTTTACCGCATAAACCGCTGTTAACTACCGCACACTTTTGGAGCTACGCCTTAGCAAACCTCGAAGATAATATTGATTAAACATGCGGAGAACGTTTCCATCTTCCATTTATCAGCTGACATAATTATCTGTTTTTCATGTGGTAAATCATGAATTGGTCTACTTTCCTGTCATTCAAAGCAGGATGCATATGCCGATAATCAAAAGATTGTATGTTATTGTCACTGATGTCAGTAACCTGGAAAGCGATCTTTGTGCAAGAAAATATTAATCTTTTCATAATTTTCTCTTCTATGTCCATGAACTAGCACTGCAGTATTATAGCAAAAAGTATTTACCACTTGTAACAGCGTAACATAATTTTCAAAATGGTTCAGATGGCTCTGAGCACTATGGGACTTAACATCGGAGGTCATCAGTCCTCTAGAACTTAGAACTTCTTAGAACTAACTAACCTAAGGACATCACACGCATCCATGCCCGAGGCAGGATTCGAACCTTCGACCTTAGCAGTCGCACGGTTCCGGACTAAAGCGCCTAGAACCGCTCGGCCACCACGGCCGGCTTCATTTTCAAAGTCCGCGCCCAGTAGCTGAGTGGTCAGCGCGACAGAATGTCAGTCCTAAAGGCCGGGTTCGATTCCCGGCTGGGTCGGAGACTTTCTCCGTTCAGGGACTGGCTGTTGTGTTGTCCTAGTCATCATCATTCATCCCCATCGACGCACAAGTCGCCGAAATGGCGTAAAATCTAAAGACTTGCACCCGGCGAACGGTCTACCCGACGGGAGGCCCTAGTCACACGACATCATTTTCAAATGTGCACGCATAAACATTTCAGTGCATTGTTGTGGGCTCATTCCGAAGACTAGTTTGATGTAGAATAGAACACAAGTCTTATTCTATGAAACAAAATAAAGTGAACTACTCCTATCTGAGCCCACTTGCTGTAGTCAAGCCTTGATGTAAGGGTAACAAAGTTAACATATAAAACAACCACAGACTGTATGATCAAAATAATTTACCAAAATGTGTTCCCATAAGTACAAACCATCATAATGGTCAAGGATTTATCAAATTACACATGAAATAATGTAGTCTTGGGACACTGGCCTAGTACGTAACGAAAGTTAACTCAGGTCACGTATAATTAGAAGTGGTGAGCGAATAATTCATATAAATATGCTGCCTGTGCAGTCCCAAACCATCGCCAACTTTAATTTCTTCCAGAATGAGAATTTCACTCTGCAGCGGAGTGTGCGCTGATATGAAACTTCCTGGCAGATTAAAACTGTGTGCCCACCGAGACTCGAACTCGGGACCTTTGCCTTTCGCGGGCAAGTGCTCTACCAACTGAGCTACCGAAGCACGACTCACGCCCGGTCCTCACAGCTTTACTTCTGCCAGTATCTCGTCTCCTACCTTCCAATCTGTACAGAAGCTCTCCTGCGAACCTTGCAGAACTAGCACTCCGGAAACAAAGGATATTGCGGAGACATGGCCTGGCCACAGCCTGGAGGATGTTTCCAGAATGAGATTTTCCCTCTGCAGCGGAGTGTGCGCAGATATGAAACTTCCTGGCAGATTAAAACTGTGTGCCGGACCGAGACTCGAACTCGGGACCTTTGCCTTTCGCGGGCAAGTGCTCTACCAACTGAGCTACCGAAGCACGACTCACGCCCGGTCCTCACAGCTTTACTTCTGCCAGTATCTCGTCTCCTACCTTCCAATCTTTACAGAAGCTCTCCTGCGAACCTTGCAGAACTAGCACTCCTGAAAGAAAGGATATCGCGGAGACATGGCTTAGCCACAGCCTGGGGGATGTTTCCAGAATGAGATTTTCACTCTGCAGCGGAGTGTGCGTTGATATGAAACTTCCTGGCAGATTAAAACTGCGTGCCCGACCGAGACTCGAACTCGGGACCTTTGCCTTTCGCGGGCAAGTGCTCTACCAACTGAGCCACCGAAGCACGACTCACTCACGGTCGGGCACACAGTTTTAATCTGACAGGAAGTTTCATATCAGCGCACACTCCGCTGCAGAGGGAAAATCTCATTCTGGAAACATCCCCCAGGCTGTGGCTAAGCCATGTCTCCGCAATATCCTTTCTTTCAGGAGTGCTAGTTCTGCAAGGTTCGCAGGAGAGCTTCTGTAAAGATTGGAAGGTAGGAGACGAGATACTGGCAGAAGTAAAGCTGTGAGGACCGGGCGTGAGTCGTGCTTCGGTAACTCAGTTCGTAGAGCACTTGCCCGCGAAAGGCAAAGGTCCCGAGTTCGAGCCTCGGTCTGGCACACAGTTTTAATCTGCCAGGAAGTTTAATTTCTTCGTTGGATAGCATAGTAGACATGAGGGTCAAAGATGAGTAGGGCTCTGCAGGTGTGGTACGCCGTTGTTGATCACTGTAGGAAGTTTTTTCCCCGGTTGTTACACAACCGAAACAAGTAATGAGCCAATTGTAGTTGTATTTTACATTGCAATCAAGACAGAAATGCTTCACAGATTACATAATGACGGAGATATTGAAAGCAAATATTTCCAGATGTGTACTCAGACCATAATATATTCTCTATGAAACGTCGATTAAAAGTTAACAAATGACAGAGGAGCCACTTGACCGAGAAGTAGCGGTTCCACAGTCTGGAAAGTCTGCAAAACGGCCGGGAGAGCGGTGCCCTGACCACATGGCCCTCCATACCGCATCCATATGACGCCGCGAGGCAGAGGATGACACGGCGGCCGATATAAATCTCCTAGACCTTCACGTCTAGCGAAGGGCTAGTTTCTTTTGCTGCAAAACCTTTTTGCACCATCTCTGGAGTTTCCGGGAGTTATGTTATGATGTACTACACAATGTCTATCTGAAAGTTCCTGCTCCATTTTCCACAACGAGTCATGAACTGTCAAACTCGATAACTCAACAGATGACACATCACAGAGAACTGTGCTTTGTGTCTCAAGATAGCTGCAGATAGTTGTAAGTTGTGAAAAGCCAGCAGGTTGCAAACACCTGCCTCAATCACAATGCTTATTCAATATCTTGTAGTGCCTGAAGTATACATTTCCGACCGTTAGTTCCTTACCTACAACCAGACTGCAATTACAAGAGTAGAATGACGTGAAAGGCAGCAAGGATGGGAATGAGCCAGTGTTATAACATAGCGCCGACGTTATTCAATCTTTGCACTGAGAAAGCAGTAAAGGATATCAATAAGAAATTTGGAAAGGGAATTTATGTTCAGGGAGAAGAAATTAAAACGTTTAGTTTAGAAAGAGAATGAAACGAGGTTATAACAAGAAAATAAAACAACAATAATGGAATGTACGTGAATTAAATCAGGTGATTATGACTGACTTAATTCAGGAAATGAGTTTTGCCATTTGCAGAGCAAAATAACTGACGCTGTCCAAAAGAGTGGATTTAAAATCCTGACTGCCAGTAACAAAAAAAGTGTTTTTGGAAAAAAATTGTGAACATAGACTATAAATCTCAGTGTTGGGAAATCTTGTCCTGAAAGTACCAGTAAAACCCATTCTTTAAAGAGTGGAACTCCCATATATTACAGAGCTTCTAAATCCTGATTAGTTTCCAAATACCTTAATGTATTAAATATTTGACGTTCATCTTGTAAATGAGAAAAAGTTTAGAAATTGTTTGAAGCGATGGATGAGTATAATCTGTGTAATTTGCTCTCTGTTTCGAGCAAAAGTTAGTTTTTCACGATCTCAATGTTTATGACGTCATTTCTCCTGAACTACGTGGCGTAGAGTTATAATTTTGCATTTACATTTAGTGCTACATACGGATACTCCCTGAAAAATGTGTTGAGAACAGTATTAGTAGTAAAAAAGTAATAAAACGTCATGCCTGATGATGAAGTTTTACTGCGTGGACAGCGAAAATGTAGTAAACGATTAATAGCAAGCGATTAACTTTTTTCCTTTATTTTATGGACGGGAGGGTGGGGGGGGGGGGGGGTCAACGAAACGAGGTTTAGTGACGGTCTGAAATAATGTGTAAAATTATTGGAAGTCGTTAACGCTCTCTTTCACAAATACTGGATGAATATAGTCTACGCATTTGTGCACGGTGAGCTCCGTTGCCTCAAGACGTGGGCACAATTTCTAACTGCAATACTTTCAACATAAGATTACGCCTCTTAATGAGTAGATTGTGACTGCATTTTAAATTTTTAAGTTCGTTCAATAATTATATGAGACACTAAAAATCAAATTGTTGTTGCCGCTAAAAGCCATTACACAGGCAACCTGCAACTTGGTTCTTGCTCCATGAACTATGAACCGGGTTAGCGGTTTAGTAACGTAGATTTGAACAGAGCGTAGCCTTAAATGAAAGCGGTTTAGTAACGTAGATTTTAACGGATCGTAGCCTTATATGAAAGTAAAACATGGACGATAAGCGTTCAGACAATAACAGTATAGAAAAATTTGAAATGTGATGCTATAGAAGAATACTGAACATTAAATGGATAGATTGACTGTCAGAGATTGCAGTATGGACTCCTACCTTTTTGTTTGAGGGAACCATTAACTTTGGAACTGTCGAGAACAAGGTTCTGAGTAGCTTGGACAGACGTTCCAAGTCACGAAATCGGTCTCCATACGTTACAGAATTCCGGCTGAGGGGCGCTCAATACAGAGCATTTAAGAGAAGAAATTTTTAATCGCTATCTCACAAGCTGGCTTAGAAAACTTTGATGGCAGATCCCTTAAAAATACTGGACCATAGGCTGTGTCTTTGTGTAAAGGCTACTGCGGTATTTCCCCTTAGAAAACCTGAATGGGTGCTACTGAACCACACACAGTCTGTTACGCCATTCAGAATGATCACGATATTTAACGACTGGAGCAGCTACACGGGCAGATAAGCTGGGCTTGCCCATGGCCTTTAGCCAGCAGTAGAATTGCGCTCTGCTAAAACTGGTAGTTTTTGTAGAATACATTAATGACGTTGTAAATGACAGTATTACCTGTAGAATTGGTAATATTTTTAGGGAAATAAATACAAATTAATGTGGGAGAGAGAAACTGGGAGCCAATGACTTCTCTTTGAGTTTTGTTTGTCTATTTGTTTTGCACATAGTTAGAACCAGAGATCGTACACAGTTAGTCCATTATATCCTCATAAACTATAAATTGCATTGTAAGCGATAAAAATATGTTTATCGCGTTACTTCTGCGCTTTTATGTAACACAAGCAATAAATTTTGATGGAAGTACGGTTTACATGCACAAACATAAAAAAATTATGTAATTATTGTTGTTATTTTGAACTCAATAGAACGTTCTTCATCATAACCAAAAGCAAGAGTTTCCTGGTTGATAAGTATGAAGTTGTTTATGAATAACAGAAACATGCTTTATGTAATCTCGATGAAGTATTTAAGTGATGCTTTTGTTCTGAGTTTTTTGTAACTTTACTGGTTTTTTTTAGTAAATTGCGTTTCCTAGCCCTATATGATAAATCTGTATTGTTTTTCATTTTTACTGCAACATCCCTCTCTTTCAAGTTACAAATCAACAATTTTCGAAAGACACCTACGTAACATTGACGATTTCAGTTTTTCTATAAATACTGTTTGTTTTTAAGTAACAGGAGGATAATTCTGTAGTACAAAAATGTTCCGTAGGTTACGTGGTTCCTTATACATCCTTACTCAGTTTCTAGACGGTTCACCGCTTCCGGTTCCTAGGGATCTCTAGTAAGACACTGATAGCATACGCAAACAAATCGATCGAAATTAGATAAAGCCCGATAGGTATGAAACGCACTTAACGTACAGCTAACTTGGTTACGTTCCTAGCTGACCATGGCTTCTAGGGAAACGACCGTTTATGATAGTCTGCGGTAGCCTATCGTAGTCTTACAGCTCTAGCCAGCAGGTAATGAAACGCCTTCTCTGGCATACAGAGGGAACTCGCCAAGATTGACTGTGGCGGAAGTTCCACCATATCATACAAACATTTAATGCACACATCGAAGCATGCGAAATTCCGCAGCCTTATTTAATAAATAAAAATATTCAGATTATTTATGTCTTTAGGTTAGCAATAGAACATTCATGGTGACGTAATGTTTTACGAGCAACTATTGATTTTAAAAATATAGTGTTTGATGTCATGTTTATCGGCGTCTGTGTGTTTTGTAAGACAGCTATTTTTTTATGTTATTGTACGTGTCAGTATTTGTAAAGGAAAGTGATATGTTTGAAGAATCGTGGTCAGAGAAACAGTCGTTAGGAACAGTATCTGTGCCTGCCATGGCAGCACTGTGGAGTCTTAGAATCTTTGACAGTCAGTAGTGAATAGCTGCGGTTTGCAGCAGGCGGGGATTCGTTGAGAGTACAGCGGTAACGCATGGATGCATTTTGGGAACAATGTGAGTTGCAGATTCCGTACAAGGAGGAATGATGACTCAGAACAATGGTTGGATAGCATACAGACCGAAAAAGGGTTTGGAAATGAAGAACAAGGTATTATTTGATGAAGTAAAAAGTTTATTTTTACTTTTGTAGATTTGTATTGTTGGTCCACATCACACTCGTCGCAGTCGAGTTTTTGGTAATTATTCTATTTATTGATCTTCTAAGTTAATTTACTCTACCATGGAAATTATTAGATTAAATAAATTTTCGTATTAGAATCTATAATTGTTTTCTTTGATAAGTTCATCCTTACTGAAATTTCAGTACTCAAAGGTTGAGTCATGTTTCATTGGCATTTTGTGTCAAGATTGTTGTTGTTGTGGTCTTCAGTCCTGAGACTGGTTTTATGCAGCTTTCCATGCTACCCTATCCTGTGCAAGTTTCTTCATGTCCCAGTACCTACTGCAACCTACATCCTTCTGAATCTGCTTAGTGTATTCATCTCTTGGTCTCCCTCTACGATATTTACCCTCCACGCTGCCCTCCAATACTAAATTTGTGATCCCTTGATGCCTCAGAACATGTCCTACCAACCGGTCCCTTCTTCTCGTCAAGTTGTGCCACAAACTCCTCTTCTCCCCAATTCTATTCAATACCTCCTCATTAGTTATGTGATCTACCAATCTAATCTTCAGCATTCTTCTGTAGCACCACATTTCGAAAGCTTCTATTCTCTTCCTGTCCAAACTATTTATCGTCCATGTTTCACTTCCATACATGGCTACACTCCATACGAATACTTTCAGAAACGACTTCCTGACACTTAAATCTATACTCTTCAGAAACGCTTTCCTTGCCATTGCCAGTCTACATTTTATATCTTCTCCAACCATCATCAGTTATTTTGCTCCCCAAATAGCAAAACTCCTTTACTACTTTAAGTGTCTCATTTCCTAACTAATTCCCTCAGCATCGCCCGACTTAATTCGACTACAATCCATTATCCTCGTTTTGCTTTTGTTGATGTCCATCTTATATCCTCCTTTCAAGACACTGTCCATTCCGTTCAACAGCTCTTCCAAGTCCTTTGCTGTCTCTGACAGAATTACAATGTCATCGGCGAACCTCAAAGTTTTTATTTCTCAACATTATGTCAAGATTATGAAACCAATTTCCCTGGACCAACTGTAATTAGATTTTAGCAGTATTTTTTTAACTGTTGCGGAGTCTTGCTGTGTTGCTGTTTCTGCCACTACTTCATTTTGCATGTAAAATTCATAATACGTGATTGTTTCGTTTCCTTTGCGCAATTTAGGTTCTGTCACTTTATTTATTTTACGAGGGCCATTTGTCAGAGCACAAATTTTCGTGTGTTTCAGGTTACATTTTGTGCAGGTCGACATTGCAGTTTGGTTTGGTTTTTTTTATACAGCTTCGTTTTTTCAAACAGTTCGCACTGACCAAGTCTATTGAGCGTGGTTTGCTTATTTATTTGTTTATGAATGAGATCGGTTTTCCCACACACAGGATTCTTTTCAGTTTCATGTAAATGATGTGGCTTTGAGCTCAGTAGCACATTAAGGCTGTCAGTTCATATTCCCAGGTTTATATATACGATAACACACATGCAAGTAAAGGCTACGCACTCGTTGTACTTACTCTGAAAATCCATTTATTACTGTTGGCCGACTGAACCAAAAGTAATGCGCGTCACGAGGACGGAGTGACATGGCAGGAAAGAGACGATAGTGGCAGCCAGTAGGAAGCAAGCTACAAGAAGTAGTGGGGGTAATGCATAGTAAGCTGGTCTTGGGTGTCGAGACCGGAAAGAATATTGTATCTTGATCTGAAAGGGTAAGGAGCTCTTTGTCCAGGACGCGAGTTTGTAAAGTACGTGTCTTTTATTTCTGGATGGTAAATGGCCGTGTAGTGCAAATATTGGGACTTCTATTAATTCCAGTTGACATTTCGACATTTTTTGACGTTTGACAGTAGATTTTTTTTACGATTGAGACCGTAAAGGAACTTTAGAGTTTTAATAGGGAAATGTGTTAATATACATTGTGAAACTTACAGTTCGATCACTCATTCGTGAATTGCGAGGGCACTGTGAGTGTGTTTGTTGTGCACTTGGCTGCCTGCTAGATTTCCTGAGATAACAGATAGCGCCACGACAGAGCGGGGTTGTCATGAATAAACTACTGAATTTAAAAGATATTCCTTACGCCGTTTACCTAATTTGATATAATCAATTCCAGCTGCATTAATTCATTTATATTGCGGTTAACAAGTCTGCAACGAACTCACGAACTGGTATTTTTTAAAATATTAACCTTTTTGCAGAAATGTGTGATCGGTCTCTAGACTACAACTGATGGGCTAAAATGAGTTCAGATATTCCGACAGCGTATTTATGTTTCCGTCCCAAGTCACATTTACCAGAACAGGGTGGTAGCTAGCAACCAAATTTGCACAAAAGAAATTTTATTTCTATACAGGTTTCAAGTGCCTGGTGCCCTTCTTCAGAGTAACTGTTGCTGGGTGTCCTTGTACCATATTTGTACAAGTACCATGATCCATAAGACGACAGTTCCACGCTACATATACCTGCTAATATTGCCCCTCGCTAATATTGCGACAATTCTAATCTTCTGAAGAAGGCCACTAGGTGTCTGAAACCGGCAAAGAAGTTCACGGAGATGTCAAAAGTCATGGGAAAGTGAAATGTACATATACAGATGGCGCTAGTATCGCGTAGACAAGGTCTGAAGGGCAGTGCATTGGCGGAGTTGTGGTTTCTCCTGAGGTGTTTCGTGTGAAAAGGTTTTCGTGATTATGGCCGCTCGACGGAAATTAACAGACTTCGAAAGCGAAATGGTAGTTAAGGCTAGAAGCATAGGACATTCCATTTCGGAAACTGTTACGGAATTCAATATTTCTACATCTACATCTACATTTATACTCCGCAAGCCACCCAACGGTGTGTGGCGGAGGGCACTTTACGTGCCACTGTCATTACCTCCCTTTCCTCTTCCAGTCGCGTATGGTTCGCGGGAAGAATGACTGCCGGAAAGCCTCTGTGCGCGCACGAATCTCTCTAATTTTACATTCGTGATCTCCTCGGGAGGTATAAGTAGGGGGAAGCACCGAGCGAGGTGGCGCAGTGGTTAGACACTGGACTCGCATTCGGGAGGACGACGGTTCAATCCCGCGTCCGGCCATCCTGATTTAGGTTTTCCGTGATTTCCCTAAATCGCTCCAGGCAAATGCCGGGATGGTTCCTTTCAAAGGGCACGGCCGACTCCCTTCCCCATCCTTCCCTAATCCGATGAGACCGATGACCTCGCTGTCTGGTCTCCTTCCCCAACAACCAACCAACCAACCTAGGGGGAAGCAATATATTCGATACCTCATCCAGAAACGCACCCTCTCGAAACCTGGACAGCAAACTACAACGCGACGCAGAGCGCCTCTCTTGAAGAGTCTGCCACTTGAGTTTGCCAAACATCTCCGCAACGCTATCACGCTTACCAAATAACCCTGTGTCGAAACGCGCCGCTCTTCTTTGGATCTTCTCTATCTCCTCTGTCAACCCGACCTGGTATGGATCCCACATTGATGAGCAATACTCAAGTATAGGTCGAACGAGTGTTTTGTAAGCCACCTTTGTTGATGGACTACATTTTCTAAGGACTCTCCCAATGAATCTCAACCTGGCACCCGCCTTACCAACAATTACTTTTATATGATCATTCCTCTTCAAATCGTTCCGCACCCATACTCCCAGATATTTTACAGAAGTAACTGCTGCCAGTGTTTGTTCCGCTATCATATAATCATACAATAAAGGATCCTTCTTTCTATGTATTCGCAATACATTACATTTGTCTATGTTAAGGGTCAGTTGCCACTCCCTGCACCAAGTGCCTATCCGCTGCAGATCTTCCTGCATTTCGAGATCCACAGCGTCAAGAGTGTCCCAAGAATACCAAATTTCGGGATTTCCTCTCACCACGGACAAAGCAGTGGCCGATGCCCTTCACTTAACGACCGAGATCAGCGGAGTTTGCATAGAGATGTCAGTGCTAACAGACAAGCAACACTACGCGAAATAACAGCAGAAATCATTGTAGTACGTTTAACGAATGTATCCGTTAGGACAGTGCGGCGAAATTGGGTTAATGGACTATGGCAGCATGTCACCGACGCGAATGCCTTTGTTAGCAGCACACATCGTCTGCAGCGCCTTTTCTGGGATCCTAACTATATAGTTTGACTCTAGCCGACTGAAAAAGTGTGGCCGGTAAGATGAGTCCCAATTTCAGTTCATAAGAGCTGATGGTAGAGCTGCCGCGCGGGATTAGCCGAGTGGTCAGAGGCGCTGCAGTCATGGACTGTGCGGCTGGTCCCGGCGGAGGTTCGGAGTCCTCCCTCGTGCATGGGTGTGTGTGTTTGTCCTTAGGATACTTTAGGTTAAGTAGTGTTTAAGCTTAGGGACTGATGACCAGTTAACTCCCATAAGATTTCACACACATTTGAACATTTTTTTGATGGTAGAGTTCCAGTGTGGCGCAGACCCAACGGAGCCATGGACCCAAGTTGTCGGCAAGGCACTGTACAAGCCGATGGTGGCTTCATAATAGTGTGCGCTGTGTTTATATGGAATGGACTGGAACCTCTGGTCCAACTGAACCGATCATTGACTGGAAATCGTTGTGTTCGGGTACCTGGAGACCATTCGCAGCCATTCATGGACTTCATGTTCCCCAACAACGAAGGTCCAGCTGAACCGATCATTGACAGGAAATGGTTGTGTTCGGGTACCTGGAGACCATTCGCAGCCATTCATGGACTTCATGTTCCCCAACAACGAAGGTCCAGCTGAACCGATCATTGACAGGAAATGGTTGTGTTCGGGTACCTGGAGACCATTCGCAGCCATTCATGGACTTCATGTTCCCCAACAACGAAGGTCCAGCTGAACCGAGCATTGACAGGAAATGGTTGTGTTCGGGTACCTGGAGACCATTCGCAGCCATTCATGGACTTCATGTTCCTCAACAACGAAGGTGCAGCTGAACCGATCATTGACAGGAAATGGTTGTGTTCGGGTACCTGGAGACCATTCGCAGCCATTCATGGACTTCACGTTCCCCAACAACGAAGGTCCATCTGAACCGATCATTGACAGGAAATGGTTGTGTTCGGGTACCTGGAGACCATTCGCAGCCATTCATGGACTTCATGTTCCGCAACAACGAAGGTCCAGCTGAACCGATCATTGACAGGAAATGGTTGTGTTCGGGTACCTGGAGACCATTCGCAGCCGTTCATGGACTTCATGTTCCGCAACAACGAAGGTCCAGCTGAACCGATCATTGACAGGAAATGGTTGTGCTCAGGTACCTGGAGACCATTCGCAGCCATTCATGGACTTCATGTTCCTCAACAACGATGGAATTTTTATGGGTGACAATGCGCCATGTCACTGGGCCATAATTGTTGGTGACTGGTTTGAAGTACATTCTGGACTATGAGAGCGAATGATTTGGCCACCCAGATCGCTCGACGTGAATCCCATCGAATATTTATGGGGCATAATCGAGAGGCCACTTCGTGCACAAAACCCTGCACCGACAACACTTCTGCAGTTATGGTTGGCTTATAGAAGCATCACGGCTCAGTATTTCTGCAGGGGACTTCCAACGACTTGTTGCACCCACGCCACGTCGAGCTGCTGCACTACGTCGGGCAAAAGGAGGTCCGACGCGATATTAGGAGGTATACCATGACTTCTGTCTCCTCAGCGTTGCAACTGGTTGTTGATGTTTTTAAATAATGAGGAGGTATTATACCGAACTGGGAAATTTGTGGCACAACCTGAATAAAAGAAGTAATCAGTTTAATAGGACACATCTTGAGACATCAACAAGTCGTCATTTTGGCAACAGAGGGAAGGGTGGGGGACGGGGGGGGGGGGGGAGGGATATGGGCAACAGCTATAGTTGGAGACAAAGGTTTGAATACAGTAAGTAATTTCAAATGGATGTAGTAGTTATGGGGAAATGAGAAGGTCTGCACAGGATAGAGCTGAATCTAACCAGCCTTCGGACAGCAACAGTTCCTTATCTGACAGTCCTCAGTTCATGGTCCCCTATTGTCAGTATAATTTTGACCCTAAAGATCTGAGAGACCTGCTCATAGCACTGAAGAATAATGACAATGCTCTGAGTTCATTCTGAATTACAGCTTTCTTACCAGTAAATCACCGTCGAAGTTTTTAACATAAACTAATATGCGTCATAAAATGCATCATGCATGAGCAACTCATTGACGTAACATTAAAGTAAGCTACACATATTGTATTTAAATGTTCTTACTAATGACGGATCCTGGTACACAGATCGTGAATTTTCTTCTCCAGATCGACTCCGGTTGTTTCATTCCGCGGTACTGGCTCATTTCCTTAAAACAATCCATCAGTATTATAAGAAAAAATATGTCTGTGTTTGTATCCAAGGGAAGGAAGAGATCATGTAGAGTGTCAGTGAACGACAAAGACGAACTCGTACTTCAGAAAAAAGGGAGTCTTACTCATGTGTTACAATGTTACGGTAGTGGACAAGATACAAACGTGTCATTGGTTCTACTACGTTTGAGAGAGTCGTGAAAACTTTAAATTCTGACCACAGATTTCCCCTGTATCCAAGCACCTTATGAAAAATAATGGTGCTCGATTAAATTGGCCCATCTGTATATGTGTAGCACATCATTTTGAAATACTGTGTATTATATCATAAATTAAAGACGGGACGACAGAGCGACAGTAATATAAATCCAAATTATTATCATTATTAATTATATTGTATTACGACAACACAACGAGTCATAAATTACTTTCCATTCTTTTCATGTTTTATATACCTCGCCATCAGAGATATAATGACTTAATCCATGATATCAAATACCTACTAATTAATTTTGACAGAACTAATTACCTCCAACAACATGGAGTCAACAGCATTAAAGATACTTTTGTATGTACTTCACTATCCGCGAATACTTGTTAACAGTTCATCCTTTATCCTCGATGCTGTGATGGCTTCTAAAACTGACACTGTCCTTCAAAAAGTTGTTATATTTCAAACTTACCTAAAAACAAATTACCTACACTAGGATAACGATACTTTGAACAATAAAAACCTTTCTGTAACGAAGAATACTTCTTACTTCGCATAAGTTACTAAAAAAAAGACTTCAGAAAAATGGACTGGTAACATAATATCTTTTAATGTAGCTCAGGAAAGAAGTAATATTATCAGCGACAATGATATGTAATTTACAGAGAGTTCGTCAGCTATATTTTCCGTATATCACTTGCACTATTTTCATCGAAATTCTGGGGAACGATTCAGTTTACAAGCTACCTATACATGACTTGTGGCAACATGTTAGCCAGTTGCAGGCTATTAAATAGCACACTGGCTTAAATTTTACATCAATGTTCTTAATAGTTTGTAGTAGTATTTACGTAACTAGTGATATAATTGCTTAACCATACTTGCCAAACCATTTTCACACACTGACATTTGTGTGTGTGTGTGTGTGTGTGTGTGTGTGTGTGTGTGTGTGTGTGTGTGTATGAGGGGAAGGGAGACGGAGACGCGTAAAAGGAACTAATATGGTGTGGCTCAACAAGGAGTGTTTGAAGGTGAATCCTACAGCTCATAGTGAAATATTTTTCAAATCTTCTGAAAATTGTGCTGCACAGACTTGTAAAAAGATATTTTGTTGTAAAATAACGACGTAAAGCTGATAAATGCTTTTATTTTATTAAGCTGCAACTAGTTTTGACCTAGCGGTCATCATTATACAGAACCTTCTTAATGTTTATGGTGATTATCAAATGTCTAAATTTTGAAAATAACATATCGCTGTACGAACATAAGCCCCATGCGTTTATCATGACGTAGTCAGGGCCTGTTGCAGATTTCGTTTAGATGCGGTAGGGATGGTGGTGAGGGTGTTAGGGTAGGGAGCCAATATTCTGTCACTCTTTTCTCATTGACAGTGTGCGACTCCTCTCATACAAGAAGACTGTCTTCTCGCCCTCTTCTGTAACAATGCTCATATTGATTTCAATGTCTAAAATGGTGCACTGCTGGGGATTTTTTTATTAGTGGGAGGACCGGAATGGGGTGCAACCAGCATCGCGATCCAAATAAGTGAAAACTACCTGAATGAGTAGTAGTGGCTGAAAGTCTGGTAAGCTAACATCAGCAGGGAGACAGATGTGCTGACCACACGTCCCTCCAATGACGACATGTAGTAGAGGATGAAACGGCAACCTGTAGGCATCACCCGGATCTCTGGAACTGACAGCGGAGTTACGTACACACGATACCAGCTTTTAATTAGCAAATCGTCTATGCAGCAGCGCGAGGTGTCCACAAGAACAGATAGATTTAAAATTTAGTTTGTCGCCTGCCAGACATTTTATATTATTGGCAAAATGATTAAATATTTTTGTGGATGTACACCGAACTATCTTCTAAGTTGCTAATAGGTGTTGAATGATATAATTCATTAACCATCTAGCGTTGTAGTTGTGGACATCACTATTCTAAAACTGTTTCGTATCACTTAAATGAATTTTATTTGTGGATAACCATGTTGTTAACGGGCAGTTGAAGTTCATAAATCGTTGAAAAAGTCGCCGACAAGATGATTTTTGGTGAGCACCACACACATTTTTCACAATGCTCGCTTTTGAACAATGCTTTGCTTCTAAGTAATGTTATTTTACATTGAGTCTTTCCGCATGTTCAGATTCCACCACTCCAATGATTCCTCTATATGGAAATAATGCTAGCCTATAACCATTTACCTGTTACTTGTCTATCCACCCTGTTACGTGATGTTGAGATATACACAGAACTTCTGTCTGTTCAGAATTCACCGGATCTTCGAAAAATAAAAAAGCTCACTTACTTTATTTTTGCATCATCCGATGTTCCGATGAAAGAAGCTTACTTTCTTTTACGAGAAACAGTTATGTTGTGGTCCTTTTCTTCTTTGTTATACGAACGATAGTAACTAAGTTTTGATTTTCACTCGAAGCACTGTACATCTGCATCTACATGGTTACTCTGCAATTCACACTTAAGTGCCTGGCAGAGGGTTCATCGAACCATTTTCATACTACTTCTCTACCATTCCAATCTCGAATGGCGCGTGGGAAAAAGAGACACCTAAATCTTTCCCTTCGAGCTCTATTTCTCTTATTTTATTATGATGATCATTTCTCCCTACGTAGATGGGTGTCAACAAAATATTTTCGCATTCGGAAGAGAAAGTTGGTGATTGAAATTTCGTAAATAGATCTCGTCGCAAAGAAAACCGCCTTTGTTTCAGTGACTGGCACCCCAACTCGCGTATCATATCAGTGACACTCTCGCCCCTATTGCGCGATAATATGAAACGAGCTCCCCTTCTTTGCACTTTTTCGATGTCCTCCGTCAATCCTACCTCGTAAAGATCCCATACCGCGCAACAATATGCCAGCAGAGGACGGACAGGTGTAATGTAGGCTGTCTCTTCAGTGGGTTTGTCGCACCTTCTAAGTGTTCTGCCAACAAAGCGCAGTCTTTATTTCGCCTTCCCCACAATATTGTCTATGTGGTCTTTCCAATTTAAGTCGCCCGTAATTGTAATTCCTAGGTGTTTAGTCGAACTGACAGCCCTTTATTTTTGTGCAATTTATCGAACACCAAAAGTTTATAGGGTTTCTTTTAGTACCCATGTGGATGACCTCGCACTTTTCTTTGTTTAGCTGCGATCATGAAACTTCCCCATCATCTTATTCACACTTCACAGCAACAAAAATTTTTTCCAGTGATGAATGACTTGACGAAGACCGTGCTGGGAAGTCTACATTTTAGTTGCTCTTTAAACGTTCCACCTCTAAAATAGCGTCATCATCATTGTAGAAACGCCTGGCATGCAATGGCTTCTTCATCCGAGGAAAGACGAAAGAGGGTGCCATGACAGGAGAACGCGGGTGAAGCAAACTTTTATACCTGCAACAATGCTTGGTTAAGAACGAAGTGTTCCAAAGTCTTGAGATTTCATTCACGTAAGGAAAGGAACTCTAGATACAACGCAAGGCAAAATTTGTATCATACTTCTGAATGTTAATTTTCTGTTGTAATTCACTATGCACTGTAGTTTGTAGAGTCATTATCAATAAATTTCGTTAAAAAAGAAGGAGCTGGGGCCTTGTCGTGGATCGACACCTTCCGACGACATTTCAACCTGATAGTTTCCTGTAACACCGACATGAAATTTCTGTAATATGTTCCTGTGAGGCTTTGTCCCTTACAGGCATAATCTGTTAACATTAGATCATGGCAGTTCCAAAAAATACTAAGCATCACCTTTCCAAATAACAGTTATTGTGTCTTCATCTTCGAAGTGGTGAATCAACATTTTTCCACTGCTTGCTTTGTTCATTTGTCTCAGGGTCATTGCAGATTACAGTCTGAAAAAGTCAGTTGGATTGACCTGACACAAATATAACGTTTCCGCTGTTGCCTCGGTTCGGTAGGTTTTT
Organism: Schistocerca nitens; assembly: GCF_023898315.1. Taxonomy (NCBI): domain Eukaryota; kingdom Metazoa; phylum Arthropoda; class Insecta; order Orthoptera; family Acrididae; genus Schistocerca; species Schistocerca nitens. The sequence continues at coordinate 310,956,100 of NC_064618.1, read as the reverse complement.
TTGAATCGATGTAAGCAGCGGGCGTTAAACTTCGCCAAGTTCAAAGTTCGAACAATACGGTGAAAACTAATTCGTCGTTGTTTCCACTGTCGACTCCATTGCGACACACTGGAATTCGAGAACTAAGGCCTCCACTTCTTTCTTCTTCATTCAGACTTTCAAGGCTGAAAAACAAACTGTGTCTTTATACTGCTGATATTTGTTTATTTTGAACCGACTTCCGGTCTATTGGGCCACTGCCAGGAAACAGCTGACTAGCATACACAAGAGATACTAGTGTGTAGAATGCCAGACATTAGAAACAAAGATAATTTCAACTTACATAGAATCTTTGGTGGCGAAAAATGTCAAATCCTGCACTCATCACACATTTTACACATCAGGCATGTTAAATTACAGTTTTACATCACAGTTTACAATATAGGTAGTACAAACACAGTACATAAAGAAAAAACAAACAATATTAAAGTGTGTAAGTCGTTTGATGTAGCATTAAATGTTGTGAGGAAAAACAAAGCAAAATATATGACATGCATATTGTAGTACTAGTTTATGGATATGAATGTGATCACTGGGATAGGGATCTGGGAACGTGTGGCTGGTTGACTGGATCACGTGAAGCTTCAGAGTGGGAACGTGCTCAACTGTAAGTGATCACTTAGAACCAAGCGATGGTTTTGATCCAAATGCTTATTTACCTCAAGTGCTTCGAATACACTAACATTCCCCTTTGTTGGTTATATAAAGTACTTCTGTGTGTACGCTCTGTCTACGACTCCCCTTCAGCCTATTTTCAGCAAAACTGGGATGACACTTCCGTAATCTCTAGATACGTTCGTTCTCAGTCCCCCTAGCAGCTACGGGATGACAATTATTGAACTGTGTGAAATAAAATCGTCATGACTTCTGAGCAGTTTGTGATAGGACGTTCAAACGGCATGGTTGGCCAAGCGTAATGATGGGAATTAGTATGCATATTTTTGTGTAGTTTAGCGACGAAACCCACTTTCAGTTGGATGCGACCCCCAATAAGCTAAATTTGCGCATTTGGGGGAATGAGATTCCGAATTTCGCGATCGAGAGGTCTCTTCACCCTCAACAGGTGACTGTGTTGTGCAATGTAAAGTCACGTAATAATCGGTGCGACATTCCTTGATGGCACGGTGACTAGCGAACGGCACGTGAAGGTTCTGAAAGATGATTTCATCCCCATTATCCAAAGTGAGCCTGATTTCAAGAAGATGTGGTTCATGCAAGACGGAGCTCGACCCTAACGAAGTAGGAGAGTGTTTGATGTCCTAGAGGAGCGCTTTGGGGACCGCATTCTTGCTCTGGGGTACCCAGCGGCCACTTGCATGGGCCTCGATTAGCCGCCGCAATCTCTGGATCTGAACACATGCGACTCCTTCTTTTCGCACTATATTAAAGATAAGGTGTACAGCAACCCATTGCTGAGCTGAAAACAGCCATTTAGGAGGTCACGGAGAGCATCGATTTCCGCCACTTCAGTGGGTCATCCAGAATTTCGCTTTTCGTCTGCACCACATCATCGCCAATGATAGCAGGCATATCGAATATTTCATAACCTAAATCCAAATACCTGTAGAGACGTTTACGTGTTGAATAAAGTGTGTGCACGCCGAAGTTTTTAACTACACCAAGAAGAAATGCAGATGATAAACGGGTATCCATTGGACAAATATATTATACTAGAACTGACATGCGATTACATTTTCACGCAATTTGGGTGGATAGGTCCTGAGAAATCAGTACCCAGAACAACCACCTCTGGCCGTAATAGCGGCCTTGATACGCCTGGCCATTGAGTCAAACACTTGGTAGGCGTGTACAGGTACAGCTGCCCATGCAGCTTCAACACGATACCACAGTTCATCAAGAGTAGTGACTGGCGTATTGTGACGAGCCAGTTGCTCGGCCAGCATTGAACAGACGTTTTCAATTGGTGAGAGATCTGGAGAATGTGCTGGCCAGGGCAGCAGTCGAACATTTTCTGTTTCCAGAAAGGCCCGTACTGGACCTGCAACATGCGGTCGTGCATTATCCTGCTGAAATGTAGGGTTTCGCAGGGATCGAATGAAGGGTAGAGCCTCCGGTCGTAACACATCTGAAATGTAAGGTCCACTGTTCAAAGTGCCGTCAATGCGAACAAGAGATGACCGAGACGTGTAACCAATGGCACCCCACACCATCAGGCCGCCTGTTACGCCAGTATGGCGATGACGAATACACGCTTCCAATGTGCGTTCACCACGATGTCGCCAATCACGCATGCGACCATCATGATGCTGTAAACAGAACGTGGATTCATCCGAAAAAATGACGTTTTGTCATTCGTGCACCCAGGTTCGTCGTAGAGTACACCATCGCAGGCGCTCCTGTCTGTGATGCAGCGTCAAGGGTAACCGCAGCCATGGTCTCCGAGCTGATAGTCCATGCTGCTGCAAACGACGTCGAACTGTTCGTGCAGATGGTTGCTGTCTTGCAAACGTCCCCATCTGTTGACTCAGGGCTGCACGATCCGTTACAGCCATGCGGATAAGATGCCTGTCATCTCGACTGCTAGTGATACGAGGCCGTTGGGATCCAGCACGGCGTTCCGGATTACCCTCCTGAACCCACCGATTCCATATTGTGCTAACAGTCATTGGATCTCGACCAACGCGAGCAGGAATGTCGCGATACGATAAACCGCAACTGCGGTAGGCTACAATCCGACCTTTATCAAAGTCGGAAACGTGGTGGTACGCATTTCTCTTCCTTAGACGAGGCATCACAACAACGTTTCACCAGGCAATGCCGGTCAACTGCTGTTTGTGTATGAGAAATAGGTTGGATGCTTTCCTCATGTCAGCACGTTGTAGGTTTCGCCACCGGCGGCAACCTTGTGTGAATGCTCTGAAAAGCTAATCATTTACATATCACAGCATCTTCTTCCTGCCGGTTAAATTTCGCGTCTGTAGCACGTCATCTTCGTGGCGTAGCAATTTTAATGGCCAGTAGTGTAATTTACGTTTTTTTTCACATACTTCAATAATTGTTACCCTGCATATATCCCTACTTGTTTCATTGGTATTCAGTTCGTTACAGTCTAAGTTCTCAGTCAACAAGACGTTGGATGTCCATGCTTCCTTCAACAACAATAACAACAACAACGAGCATGCACACGTGCATGAACACGCACAAACACACACACACACACACACACACACACACACACACACACACACATTGTGCTACAGAGGAAACAAATGAAGGAATATTACCGTTTAACGTGCCATCGACAACGAGGTGATTAGAGACGGAGCACAAGCTCGGACTGATTTTGTTGCGGATGGGGAAGAAAATAGGTCGTGCCCTTTCAAAGGAGCTATACCGCATTAAGCTGAAGCGGTTCCGGAAAACCAGGGAAAACCTACATTTGGATGGCCAGAAGGGGATTTGAACCACCGTCCTCTTGAATGCGAGTCCACTGTGCTGACCACTTCTCCAACTCGCTCAGTGTGTGAAAACGAGGGAGTGGCGGGAGCAGACAGGCAGAGACAGAACTGGCTGTGATTTTTAATGGACCATTTGCGCACACCAATGAAGAGGAAGAGTCAATTATCTACAATTCCTATTTTATGGTGAAAGATTTTTTGTGTAAAACAAACAAGTACCACCAAAACACATGGTGACAGTAGAGCGAGTTACCGCAGTTATCAAAAATTACAGAAACTTATGAACAACAGAAGGCAGTTCGCTTCATTAAAAACATCGACATTCCGCATCTTCAGTTGACTAACGGGGTTAATTTAATTACAGTAGCAAATAGTTAGCACATACGTAACCCAAGTATCCGTAAGCGAATTAATTGTATTTTTTTAGCGAGAAATAAAGAAAACAATTGATGCGGCCTGCAAAATTTCATCGCTCGTAAGAATGAAAGTGTTACGAGAACTGTGTCTCTAGAAACAGCTTATGTCAGTGTCAGTATTAAGGAAACTAAAAACTATTTAATAACGACTGTTTGCATAAGCTGCTGCTACAAATCGCTTAACATTTCATCTGAAACTGGGCTAAGTAATGGACTACTTACTTTATCATAATGCATGTATCTCAGCTGTAACTTATATCCATAGTCTATGCGTCATATTAAGAACCGACATAAGAAATCGTTTAAAAAATGTTACATATACTGGAGCAAGAGTCATAAGGTCCTAAGTGCTATTAAAACAAAGTGAAGCGAATTTAAATTGTAGCCTAAAATCATTTCTTCGTGGTAATTGCTACCATTCCATAGACAATGTTTTTTTGTTTTTTGCGGAAAGCTGGTAGCATTTTCATGTAAAACAGAATTAAATTTAAGTGCAGTACTAGTTACATGAACAATGCTGAAAACTGATATATTCATTCGTATTAATTTTATGTCAGCGTGGTATTTACTAACATATAAGTGGCCAGCTTGTAGCCGTACTTCTAAACACGTGTATAAATTGACTAGTTCAACATGATTTCGAAAAGAGTCTCCAAGAGATACACGAAAAATGTGACTAATTAATTGTGCAGAACTGAAAATGAAGTTACTTGTAACTGATGACGTACATTCATCTCAGTTGCTCGCTCAGTCGGGATCTTTATAATTAAGGACGTAAATATGTTTCATTAAAATTCTTTACGTTATTTTCTGAACTTGTTTCCGGGTCAGAGGTCCCCACCTCCTTCCGGCTGGGCAGCTGCCTCCTCCTAAGGAATTTACCGAGGTGAGGCATTGTGTAGCGCTCGGGGTGCAGATTAGTGTCCCAGAGCTGGCCAGCTACAACAGAGTTTGCACAAGTAATTCCGCTCTCGGAACTTGTCGACTTCTTGCCGCTCCAGTGAAGGGGCGGTAAGCGAAGGAACTTGAGACTTCCCTTCTGGAGTCTCCAGCACTTTCCAAATTGACGCTGCTGCCCACAACTTCTCCAGGCAGTGTTCTTTTGGCACCTCACGCACCTGAACACGAAAACAACCCGGGCATCGTGTGGTAGGTATGAATCTTTTTTAATGTGAGTAAGCATTCATGTATTCAAAGAGCGATAATTAGAAAAGAAAATATAGACAGAGAAAAACTCAGGGGTTCTAGTTTCAGCATTCGTTCCATATTCCATCATAAGCTTCACCTAACACAAATTTCTCTGGTAAATGTGACAGTTACCCTTGACATCTACCGGGTGGTTATAACTAAACTGCAGCTACTTACAGGCGTCCACTGTGGCTGAGTTACTAAACACAGCCTTCCTAAATACCTTCACAAAAGAAGAAGTAAATATTCCAGAATTCGAATCGAGAACAGCTGCCAACATGACTAACGTAGAAGTAAATATCCTCGGAGTAGTGAAGCAACTTAAATCACTTAATAAAAGCAAGTCTTCTGGTCCAGATTGTATACCAATTAGGTTCCTTTCCCAGTATGCTGATGCATTAGCTCCATACTTAACAATCATACACAACCGTTCGCTCGACGAAAGATCCGTACCCAAAGACTGGAAAGTTGCACAAGTCACACCAATATTCAAGAAAGGTAGTAGGAGTAATCCACTAAATTACAGGCCCATATCGTTAACGTCGATATGCAGCAGAATTTTAGAACATATATTGTGTTCGAACATTACGAATTAACTCGAAGGAAACGGTCTATTGACACACAGTCAACATGTGTTTAGAAAACATCGTTGCTGTGAAACACAACTAGCTCTTTATCCACATGAAGTACCGAGCGAGGTGGCGCAGTGGTTAGACACTGGACTCGCATTCGGGAGGACGACGGTTCAATCCCGCGTCCGGCCATCCTGATTTAGGTTTTCCGTGATTTCCCTAAATCGCTCCAGACAAATGCCGGGATGGTTCCTTTCAAAGGGCACGGCCGACTTCCTTCCCCGTCCTTCCCTAATCCGATGAGACCGATGACCTCGCTGTCTGGTCTCCTTCCCCAAACCAACCAACCACATGAAGTGCTGAGTGCTATTGACAAGGGATTTCAGATCGATTCAGTGTTCCTGGATTTCCGGAAGGCTTTTGACACTGTACCACACAAGCGGCTCGTAGTGAAATTGCGTGCTTACGGAATATCGTCTCAGTTATGTGACTGGATTTGTGATTTCGTGTCAGAGAGGTCACAGTTCGTAGTAATTGACGGAAAGTCATCGAGTAAAACAGAAGTGATTTCAGGCGTTCCCCAACGTAGTGTTATAGGCCCCTTGCTGTTCCTTATCTATTTAAACGATTTGGGAGGCAATCTGAGCAGCCATCTTCGGTTGTTTGCATATGACGCTGTCGTTTATCGACGACTAAAGTCGTCAGAAGATCAAAATAAACTGCAAAACGATTTAGAAAAAATATCTGAATGGTGCGAAAAGTGTCAGTTGACCCTAAATAACGATAAGTGTGAGGTCATCCACATGAATGCTAAAAGGAACTCGTTAAACTTCGGCTACACGATAAATCAGTCTAATCTAACAGCCGTAAATTCATCTAAATACCTAGGTATTACAATTACGAACAACTTAAACTGGAAAGAACACGTAGAAAATGTTATGGGGAAGGCTAACCAAAGGCTGCGTTTTATTGGCAGGACACTTAGAAAATGTAACAGACCTACTAAGGAGACAGCTTACACGACTCTTGTCCATCCTCTTTTAGAATACTGCTGCGCGGTGTGGGATCCTTACCAGATAGGACTGACGGAGTACATCGAAAAAGTTCAAAGAAAGGCAGCACGTTTTGTATTATCGCGATATATGGGAGAGAGTGTCAGAGAAATGATACAGGATTTGGGGTGGAAATCATTAAAACGAAGGCGTTTTTCGTTGCGACGGAATCTTTGCATGAAATTACAATCACCAACTTTCTCCTGCGAATGCGAAAATATTTTGTTGACACCGACCTACATAGGGAGGAACGAACACCACGATAAAATAAGGAAATCAGAGCTCGTACGGAAAGATATGTGTTCATTCTTTCCACGCGCTGTACGAGATTGTAATAATAGAGAATTGTGAAGGTGGTTCGATGAACCCTCTGCCAGGCACTTAAATGTGATTTGCAGAGTATCCATGTAGATATAGATGTAGATGTAGAAGTATCGTATGAGAGCGAAACTTGGTAGGTATTCTAATACATTTCTGCGGAACCGATTTACGCTGAAAAAAAAAAGTCCAGTTTTGGCCACCAGGTGTAAAACTGATTCTGTGAATTCAAGAAGACTTGCAGAACTGTTTCCATATGTGATGGATTAGGAACGGGACGTGGGCAGAAAAGGTCAAACAAGTGAAAACGGCATAATGTTGATTTTATTATTAACCACTGCTTATACAATTTGTTCTATATGAGCACAAGAGACATCGAAAAGAGATGCTTCATCCGTAAAACTACGTGATCAACAGTTGCTTGCAGCAGTTCCGGTGGAATCTGAGCAACCTGTTCCTGTGTACTGGCCTTCGGATCAGGTAGAGACCGAACGTGTCCCTCGTAAACGAGTTCTTTTATATATTCCCAGAGCCAAAAGTCACACGGATTCAGATCAGGTGATCTTGCAGCCCATGCATCTGTAATATCTCTACAGACAACACATTGGTGGAAGGTTGCATTAAGCATATCTTTCAATGGGTAAGCGACAAGAGGTGTTGCTCCATCTTCCATGAGAACAGTGATTTACACGCAGCTGCGCTTTTCCAAAGCAGGAATTACGTAGCGTACATGGAGGTCTCGGCAGCGTGCAGACGTTTTGCTACATCTGACAAGCCGGCCGCTGTGACCGAGCGGTTCCACGCGCTTCAGTCCGGAACCGCGCTGCTGCTACGGTCGCAGGTTCGAATCCTGCCCCGGGCATGGATGTGTGTGATGTCCTTATGTTTGTTAGGTTTAAGTAATTCTGAGTCTAGGGAACTGATGATGTCAGATGTTAAGTCCCATAGTGCTCAGATCCATTTGAACCATTTTTTTTTTTTTTTTAGCATTCTCTTCAAACAAGAACAGACCGAGAATAAAGGTGAATTCACGCCACACAGTCACATACGGCGAGTTCAACGGCTCCTGGAGCACAACACGAGGTTTAACAGTACCCTAAATTTGGCTGTTCTGTTTATTCATCGCCTCCTGTAGTGTAACATGTGCTTCGTCACTCGACAGAATATTACTCGGCCGCATGTCATCAACTTCGATCCGTGCCAGAAACCGAAGAGGAAATTCAGAAAGTTGTTGTGGATCATGAGGTTTGAGTTGCTGCAGTGGCTGGACCTTGTACGAGTACCACTGTAAAATAGACCGCAAAACTTCTCGTACATGGGATGGACAATTCTTGTGGCGATGCACGAGCACTAGCATGACGCAGGTCGCTTGCTGCATGGTCAGTCAAAGTAACAGCAACCTCGTCAATAATTTTTATTGGGATAGGACGCTTCCTCTTCCGTGCGCCACCCCAAACTAACCCGTGTCTTCGAATTTCATTATCATTTTCTTTAAACTGTTTAATGACATTCGTCTTGTTCTCAGACTATCTCAATGCAGCTGCTATTCACATAAATCAGATTCACTAATAACACATAGTCTCCTCGGCAGCCATTTTTTTTTCACTCAAATGACAATGTGGACGTCATACAGTCATACAAACTGACTACAGGGTCAGATTTTCAGCTGGTGGCCAAAAATAGAACCAATTTTTCCAGCGTAAATCGGTTAAGCAGTGGTACACTAGCGTATCAACCAAGTTTCGCTGCCATACAGAGTACACTTTACCTCCGCAAGTAGTTGCACTTTGTTACCACTCGGTACATACTCTAACTATACAATCCTCCCGTGCATCTGAAATAAATCAAAGACGTTAAGCACTTAGATTCTTTGTTTTGTATCTCTTTGCTAGTGTGACGAGCAGGCGGTACCGCTTCCATATCAAAGACTCCGTAGACCCTCGGAAGATGATCACGCTGGAGGGCAGAACTTCGGCGCTAATGGTCTTCCGCGAGCAGTAAAGGCACCTACCAGGGAGTGCACCACATACTGCCCTAGCAAATCATACAACACAGAAAGAGTCATACACCAGTAATTACAATTAAAGTCCGTAAGACCTTAAGATCGAGACGAGACTGATTGACACAGGAAAGCAAATACTGAAAAGTAATATCAAAGTTAGGCAGCGTGAAGGGATGGCCATCCTGTGACTTCTTAACTGACATAACGTGCTATCTGCCCACGACTCTAGCCCAGTTCTATTAGTAGCTTGGTGGTACTCATTTTCAGTAGAGACGTTGTAAAGTTCAGTTCTAGCCACGTCTTGGTGGACTGCATATGAGTTGAAATGGCGAGCGTTCATTAGAGAGTAGGGTATCGTCAGGAGTGCCCCAGCGAAGTGTTATAGGACAACTGCTATTTTCTACACTCCTGGAAATTGAAATAAGAACACCGTGAATTCATTGTCCCAGGAAGGGGAAACTTTATTGACACATTCCTGGGGTCAGATACATCACATGATCACACTGACAGAACCACAGGCACATAGACACAGGCAACAGAGCATGCACAATGTCGGCACTAGTACAGTGTATATCCACCTTTCGCAGCAATGCAGGCTGCTATTCTCCCATGGAGACGATCGTAGAGATGCTGGATGTAGTCCTGTGGAACGGCTTACCATGCCATTTCCACCTGGCGCCTCAGTTGGACCAGCGTTCGTGCTGGACGTGCAGACCGCGTGAGACGACGCTTCATCCAGTCCCAAACATGCTCAATGGGGGACAGATCCGGAGATCTTGCTGGCCAGGGTAGTTGACTTACACCTTCTAGAGCACGTTGGGTGGCACGGGATACATGCGGACGTGCATTGTCCTGTTGGAACAGCAAGTTCCCTTGCCGGTCTCGGAATGGTAGAACGATGGGTTCGATGACGGTTTGGATGTACCGTGCACTATTCAGTGTCCCCTCGACGATCACCAGTGGTGTACGGCCAGTGTAGGAGATCGCGCCGGCCGAAGTGGCCGTGCGGTTAAAGGCGCTGCAGTCTGGAACCGCAAGACCGCTACGGTCGCAGGTTCAAATCCTGCATCGGGCATGGATGTTTGTGATGTCCTTAGGTTAGTTAGGTTTAACTAGTTCTAAGTTCTAGGGGACTAATGGCCTCAGCAGTTGAGTCCCATAGTGCTCAGAGCCATTTGAACCATTTTTTTAGGAGATCGCTCCCCACACCATGATGCCGGGTGTTGGCCCTGTGTGCCTCGGTCGTATGCAGTCCTGATTGTGGCGCTCACCTGCACGGCGCCAAACACGCATACGACCATCATTGGCACCAAGGCAGAAGCGACTCTCATCGCTGAAGACGACACGTCTCCATTCGTCCCTCCATTCACGCCTGTCGCGACACCACTGGAGGCGGGCTGCACGATGTTGGGGCGTGAGCGGAAGACGGCCTAACGGTGTGCGGGACCGTAGCCCAGCTTTATGGAGACGGTTGCGAATGGTCCTCGCCGATACCCCAGGAGCAACAGTGTCCCTAATTTGCTGGGAAGTGGCGGTGCGGTCCCCTACGGCACTGCGTAGGATCCTACGGTCTTGGCGTGCATCCGTGCGTCGCTGCGGTCCGGTCCCAGGTCGACGGGCACGTGCACCTTCCGCCGACCACTGGCGACAACATCGATGTACTGTGGAGACCTCACGCCCCACGTGTTGAGCAATTCGGCGGTACGTCCACCCGGCCTCCCGCATGCCCACTATACGCCCTCGCTCAAAGTCCGTCAACTGCACATACGGTTCACGTCCACGCTGTCGCGGCATGCTACCAGTGTTTAAGACTGCGATGGAGCTCCGTATGCCACGGCAAACTGGCTGACACTGACGGCGGCGGTGCACAAATGCTGCGCAGCTAGCGCCATTCGACGGCCAACACCGCGGTTCCTGGTGTGTCCGCTGTGCCGTGCGTGTGATCATTGCTTGTACAGCCCTCTCGCAGTGTCCGGAGCAAGTATGGTGGGTCTGACACACCGGTGTCAATGTGTTCTTTTTTCCATTTCCAGGAGTGTATATACAAAAATCATCTGAAGGACAGGGTGAGCAACAGTCTGCGGCTCTTCGCTGATGATGCTATGGTGTATTGGAAAGTGTGGCCGTTGAGCGACAGTAGGAGGTTACAAGATGACATGGACAAAATTTCTAGTTGCTGTGATGAATGGCAGCTAGCTCTAAATGACGACAAATGTAAGTTAATGCTGATGAGTATGAGAAACAAATCCATAGTTTTAGAGTACAGCATTAGCAGTGCGCTGCTTCAGACAGTTACGTCGATTAAATATCTAGGCGTAACGTTGTAATGCAGTATGAGATAGAATGAGCATGTAAAGATTGTAGTAGGGAAGGCGAATGATCGACTTCGGTTTACTGCGAGAATTTTAGGAAAGTGTGATTCATCTATAAAGGAGACTGCATGTAGGACATTAGTGTTACACATTGTTGAGTACGATTCGAGTTAATACTTCCTGGCAGGATAAAACTGTGTGCCGGACCGAGATTCGAACTCAAGGCATTTTCCTTTAGCAGGCAAGTGCTCTGCCATCTGAGATACCCAATCTCGACTAACGACCCGTCTTCACAGCGACTCTAGTGTGTCGTCGTTGTTCTGTCACAAATCGCAGAGGCTCAACAGCTCTAAATTAAGTGTTCCAGACATTCTCCAGAATGTTTAGAAGAAGAGAAAAGTGTGTGCAAAGTTTATCCCGCAGATCTTGAATAACGAACAGAAACAACGATACGTGTACAAATGCTGCGACTTGATTGAAATGCGCAACGCGGACAATTCTTTTCTGAAGAAAACCAACACTGATGTGTGGCTTTGTGTTATAAATACGAACCAACCAAAAAACGACAAAATGCAGAAATTCACATGTAGGGTCACCGTTTTGACGATATCACCGACATTCAGTCCAAGACGACACTTGAGTTGACCGACGCCCCATAGAAGGGCTGTTCTGACAGTTTCATTGGTTTTGTGAACGACCTGTACGTTGTACCCAATTAGGAGAAGACTGTATAGAACACCCGAAGCGTTAAAACCACCAACTTAACATTTCTGTATTTTTTTGTTAATTCAGTCTGAACCTTTTTGGACTGACAGGGTATAAGCACACGGACTCAGGCAACTGACTTTTCTTATGGGAACGTTTATAATCAATGCATACTCCGGAAACCACGGTACGGTTCATGATGGAGGATACTTACTAGCTATTCCCTTTCCTGTTCCATTCGCGAATGGAGCCAGCGAAAAATGACTTCGTCTATACCTATTTACTAGCCCGAACCACCCTTATTTTACCCTTACTGACCTTTTGTCATTAGCTTTGGGACAGGTGGGTTGTTCTGCAGTTTGTCACAAATTTTGCTTTTCCACACTGCTACAACAACGTTTTGCCAAAAGACCGTCTTCTTCCCTCCAAGGGTTCCCAACTAAGCTCACGGTAAATCTTCGTATCGACTACTAACAGATGTAGCAGCGCGTCCCTCAATTTCATCTATGCCTTCTTTCAGCCGGACCTGACTGGGATCCCAAAACCAAATTAATATGCGTCAGCATGAGTACTCACACATAAGAAGATCTGTCGCATTAAACTCCTTTGTCAGTTCCTTTTTAAAGCTAACATATAAATTGTCAATGTTACAATCTGCCAGAGTAGACATTAATTGTTGATGCAAACGTCCATTAACCAGATAGTTTCGTTCGATGCATACGTACGCCACGATGAAAACGTTGTCAGCGCAGAGAGGTTTTCGACGTGCATATTTATACCACTACCACTTAACAACACGGTTGTAATGGATGGGGATAAATCATTAATTTTGACAAAAATATTACTGCTCCGGTGGAACCATAGTTTTAACCTTCAACAAATTCTGAGAAGCTCTGACACCCGATGTAAAGTGAATGACATTCATTTATGTTTAGAGTCAGCAGCCAATCTTTGTACTAGTAGATGACCATCTGCAAGTCTGTCTGCATTCCGCAGTAAGGTTACGCAGCTAGAAATGCTCAAAGTTTTGGATGGGTATAACACGCTGTACACATATGAGTTGGACAGAAACATGGAAACATCGTGAGAAAGGTATGCGTGAACATAAATGCAGATGTTGGCCAAGACGTCATGTTGAGCTGATGACTACAAACGGCGCCTGTGCAGTGTCCTTAACACCTTGCACGGTCAGAACCGCGTTCCGTGTAACCGTGAGTACATTATATCGGAGCTAATTTAATTGTAACGTGAGCAGATTACTTGTGCTCGATAGTGGATGCTTCTGTAACCAAGGTAGCCGAAGTGTTACCTGTTTCAAGAAGCAGTGTATAGACGATTTATACCGCATACGGGCGAAGTGGAATAACACAGTTACAACGCGGACGGAGATGCGTGTTGAGTGACCGAGCCGGACGGATAGTGAAGAAGATTCTGATGAAAAATAAGAGTATGACAGGTACAAAGTCAATGCAATATTGAATTGTGAACCCATCCAGGGACCAGCACGTATAATACACAAACCAAGCCAAGGGAAATGCAGGGCGAACTGTTCAAAATTATTCAAATGGCTCTAAGAATTATGGGACTTAACATCTGAGGTCATCTGTCCCTTAGTCTTAGAACTACTTAAACCTAACTAACCTAAGAACATCATACACATCCGTGCCAGAAACAGGATTCGTACTTGCGACCGTAGCAGCCACGTGGTTCCGGACTGTAATTCCACAACCACTCATCAGCGACAGAACTGTCCGTAACAGAAAAAGTGATGCCGAAGCCATAAAACCTCGACTATGGAGCAATGGAAGAATGTCATTTGGTCGGATGAGTCTTGTTGCGTACAGTTTCCTGATTAAAGGATACGGAGGAGTCATCATTCCGTATCGCAGCTGAAGAATATGATTCAAAAGTTAGAATTAACTGACGGTTTGGGAATTGCTCCTGCGAGAGGCCGATGGCCGATTGTGCCACAAATTGTTGAAGTTAGTGTTGCCATGGGTGGGACTGCTTGCGCCATCTGCGCTCTTCAAGCCATGCACGAGCCGTGTAACGACAGCTGAACGTTCCAATGTTCACCGTTCGAAAAGCGCTGCCAACCACTGTGAAATGGTATCTCTAGGGCAGATGCAGGCTTTGGTGAAAGCAAATAGTCATCACAATGAGCAACGCTTGTAACCTGAAACATAAGCATGGTACGCAATCAATAAATGTTACCCTCTCATGTGGAAATTAAAACATATTTCTTCTGTTGGTTTATTCGGTATTATGTTCGTAAAAATGTTTCCAGAAAGTTTCATTGTCGTAAGATCAGTGTTTTGTCAGGGGGGCCCTCTCAAGTAGCGAAAGTTTAGTTATAACCTCCTTGTACTTCCCAAGTTGCCGGCCGCGGTGGTCTCGCGGTTCTAGGCGCTCAGTCCGGAACCGCGCGACTGCTACGGTCGCAAGTTCGAATGCTGCCTCGGGCATGGATGTGTGTGATGTCCTTAGGTTAGTTAGGTTTAAGTAGTTCTAAGTTCTAGGGGACTGATGACCAGAGATGTTACGTCCCATAGTGCTCAGAGCCATTTGAACCATTTGAACTTCCCAAGTTCATCTAAAAACGTTTCCTGTAACATAATAAAACATGAGCATACAGCCAATTGTTGAGTAAATCTTATGTGTAGGGCAGCGGTAGTGGTAGCACCAACGCATCGGTTCACCGACAAGTTTCTATAACCAACCAAACCTAAAACGACGAGTTTTTCATATACCATTAATGCGTCAGAGGAGCCTCGAAACAAATTACAAGCTGAGCACAGGAAGTCTGAAAAAATTTTATCCGATTTCACAGAACCAGTCTTCTACAGTAAAGACGACAGAAACCTGAGATGAATGTAGTCTGATGCGTAGTGTTGTGTCTAGGAATCCTGCATACTCGGTTCGCTAGACAAACAGTCAAACAGCTCGTATTATTAAGTTTTAATACAACAAGACAAGTACAAATACTTAACTTTGATAGATGTACCGCAGTCAAGGGGCGACATACAAAATAATCAGACTTCTTCAGAATAAACAGACACAAGTCTGTGCTGCGCAGAGAATGCTAATGATAGATGCTACGTCGCGTCGGCTAACAAAGTGGCTCACATTGAAGCTGCTATCGCAGTGGGCTCCACCAGTCCGGCGCGGCGCTTATGTCCTCTTCACATAGGGGCTACTGCTGTAGCGTTGTCGTCCTAGAGGAAAGTCGGTCAGCATGCGATTGGCTGACCTCTTCTTACAGCCGTCTTTTCTCTGTCGTTCCCGACTAGAGTGCCGCCGCTGAGTTTACGCTATATCACATAGGACCACAGAGGTTTTACTATGGATCTTCACTGTGTCCTTCGCTGGTCATATGGCAAATAATCCATACAATTGCCACCTTGTCTCATACATTTGCGACCATTTCTGCAGTCACTGGTGCTGATAAGGAGTATCGTATTTCACCTAAATGTATTGAAAGGGGATGCTCATGGACTGATTCTTTTATAAAATAAAAAGAAATCACATACCGTGAGATCAGGCGACCTTGGAGGCCAGCGGTGTGATGTGAGATACTTACGGCCCTTACGCTGTCGGAGGTGCAGTGTCGTACCCGCGTCGAAATTCCGCCGCACAGTTGTAACTGAATTGCACATGTTGTACTATCGCCATCACGTGCACAGGCCGTACTGTCGCTATCTCGACTAGACGCATATCTATATTACTAAACGGCTAACACGTTGCACGATCACCTGGCTACCCTGCCCCAGTTGCTGGTTGCCTTTCTAACGGCTTCTAGGGGCGACAAATATTCGATTTTCAGTATCTCATATAATTACTGGGGGAATTTAAAATGCTGTTATAATCTTACATTAAAGATTTAAGTCTTAACTGGGGATATGTCTTGACACAACACAACGCACGGTGCGCATTTA
Organism: Schistocerca nitens; assembly: GCF_023898315.1. NCBI lineage: Eukaryota > Metazoa > Arthropoda > Insecta > Orthoptera > Acrididae > Schistocerca > Schistocerca nitens. The sequence goes on along the minus strand of NC_064618.1, from coordinate 310,940,142 downwards.
CCCATACTTCATTCATCCGGTATTTGAGAATGAGACCACTTAGCGATTTACAGCAAGCATTACGCATAATTTATTTTCAAAACTTTTTCTCGCTGACACTCCCACTTCCGTTCTTCATGTAGTAGACCTTCAGCATCAGGAATGACTTTTCAGTTTATTACATCTTTATTAGTAAATCTATTCGCAACACGTCTTGCAGACATTGTATACAAATGCTACTGAATTTAATAAAACATTCTCGGGTTTCAAGCCGCGTCAAGTGGTTTACTGCCAACGAGCTTTCAGCAGAGATCTCCTCTGCCATTGTCAAATGGATGACTCTCGTGTGGTTCAAATGGCTCTGAGCACTATGGGACTCAACTGCTGAGGTCATAAGTCCCCTAGAACTTAGAACTACTTAAACCTAACTAACCTAAGGACAACACACACATCCATGCCCGAAGCAGGATTCGAACCTGCGGCCGTAGCGGTCGCGCGGTTCCAGACTGTAGCGCCAGAACCGCTCGGCCACCAGCGGCCGGCTCTCGTGTGGTTGTCATTGCCGTGCTTATACAGGGTGTTACAAAAAGTTTCGACCGAACTTTCAGGAAACATTCCTCACACACAAATAAAGAAAAGATGTTATGTCGACATGTGTCCGCAAACGCTTAGTTTCCATGTTAGAGCTCATTTTAGTTTCTTCCACCTACGCTCAATGGAGCACGTCATCATGATTTCATACGGGATACTCTACCTGTGCTGCTAGAACATGTGCCTTTACAAGTACGACACAACATGTGGTTCATGCACGATGGAGCTACTGCACATTTCAGTCGAAGTGTTCGTACGCTTCTCAACAACAGATTCAGTGACCGATGGATTGGTAGAGGCGGACCAATTCCATGGCCTCCACGCTCTCCTGACCTCAACCCTCTTGATTTTGATTTATGGGGGCATTTGAAAGCTCTTGTCTACGCAACCCCGGTACCAAATGTAGAGACTCTTCGTGCTCGTATTGTGGACGGCTGTGATACAATACGCCATTCTCCAGGGCTGCATCAGCGCATCAAGGATTCCATGCGACGGAGGGTGGATGCATGTATCCTCGCTAACGGAGGACATTTTGAACATTTCCTGTAACAAAGTGTTTGAGGTCACTCTGGTACGTTCTGTTGCTGTGTGTTTCCATTCCATGATTAATGTGATTTGAAGAGAAGTAATAAAATGAGCTCTAACATGGAAAGTAAGCGTTTCCGGACACATGTCCACCTAACATTTTCTTTCTTTGTGTGTGAGGAATGTTTCCTGAAAGTTTGGCCGTACCTTTTTGTAATACCCTGTATAGCCACGCCGTCGCTCGTGACGTCACTGGTGCTCGGTCCCGCACCATATTTGGTAATGTTTCGGCCGCGCGACCGCCGGGCCCGCTTCAACTCCCTCATCACCGGATCCCACGCTGCACTCAGCTGCAATCCGCCGTCTCTGTTGAAGGTGTTGTCAGAAATTCTAAACTTGGCCACCCACACGGATCGGCATCTGCACGCCACCAGCTTCCATCACCCAGCACAGAAACAGTCAGTTCTTAGAACCTTAGTACATCGAGCTGAAACAGTCTCAGACGCTGAAAACTTTCCGAGAGAATTGAGCCACTTAAGCAAAGTTTTTAAGGAAGACGGTTACAACAATAAACAGATCTCACAATCAGTGTCATCCAAGCCTCAAAGGAAGAAGACCTCTGAACAAGACACCAAGCAGGTTGCATTCTTACCGTTTTGTAGTTCGACAACAGGGAAGATTAGTTGGCTCCTGAAGAGGCATAAAATTGACACAATCTTCCGGCCTGCGGCAAAGATCCGGCAACTAATGAAATCTGTGAAAGACGATGTAGGCTTCAGAATGCTAGGAACGTACAAGATACTGTGTGGATGTGGGCAGTTCTATATCGGCCAGACTGTTCGCACTATTGAACAGCGCCGCATAGAACATGAAAGGTGTTACCGTCTGCGCTATCCCGAAAAGTCAGCTGTAGCAGAACATGCTCTGGAAAACTGACACCGAATTACATTCGATGAGACGTCTATTATTAAACGTACTAATGGCTTCTGGAGTAGCGTGATAAAACAGGCCACAGAGATTAGAATTTCTGACAGTATCTTCAGTAGAGACGGTGGATTGCAGCTGAGTACAGCGTGGGATCCGGTGTTGAGGGAGCTGAAGCGGGCCCAGCGGTCGCGCGACCAAAACATTACCAATATGGTGCGGGACCAAGCACCCGTGACGTCACGAGCGACGTCACGAGCGACAGCGCGGCTATATAATCACGGCAATGACAACCACATGACAGTCATCCACTTGACAATGGCAGGGGAGATCTCTGCCAAAAGCTCGTGGGCAGTATAAACCACTTGACGCGGCTTAAAACCCGAGAATGTTTTATTAACGGATATCGCCGCGAAAGCATGCATTCGTACAGTACACCACTGAATTTATCTGAAAAATTATATCGCTGACGACACATAGTCATGTAGTACGAGATATGGAGTCATAAACATTGAGAAGTGTGAAAAACTAGTTTTCCTGAAACTAAGTGATTTCGACTGCTTAAAGAATCGGAGTGTGGGAGGGGTGTTACTGGTTAGTTATCAAAATAAAGGGTGAGTTGCGCTAGGAAGACTTTTGCCAGCAACCATCTGAACAGGTGCATCTCGCGCGAAGTAACATGCCACCAGCTCAGCCGGCAGGTGTGGCCGAGCGGTTCTAGGCACTTCAGTCTGGAACCGCGTGACCGCCACGGTCGCAGGTTCGAATCCTGCCTCGGGCATGGATGTGTGTGATGTCCTTAGGTTAGTTAGGCTTAAGTAGTTCTAGGGGACTGATGACCTCATATGTTAAGTCCCATAGTGCTCAGAGCCACCTGCTCAGAAACACATACCGCTCCCAGCGCTGGGCGAGTTTGTTGCAGCCTGCTGAGCTATGCACTTCATCCGCCAAAAGCGCCAATCTCAGCTGTGTATATGATGATTTTCTTATTAGGTACTCCAGGTTACTGTCTTGTTGGATTATTCATCGCACTGGCATAACGTTTCTACACAGACTGGAAAAAATCGGAACACCAAAAAATAATTAATGTAGAGTAATGAAATTTCGAGAATACATTTATCTAGGTAGCATATTTGATTAGCATTGCAATATCACAGGTTGATGTAAGGGCGAGGTAAGTCTTGCAAATCTGAAATGCTGGTACATTAATAAACGGTGTAACCGCCAGAACGTTGAATTCAAGCATGCAAACGTGTATGCATTGCACTGTACAGCAGCCGGATGTAAGTTAATGTGATAGCATTCCATGCCTGTTACACTTGGTGAGACGATACAGGGACAGTTAATGCCGGTTATGGAATACGTTCGAATTGTCCGATGATGTCCCATATGTGTTCGATTGGAGACAGATTTGGTAATCACGCAGGTCAAGGCAACATGTCAACACTCTGTGGATCATGTTGGGTTCGAACAGCGGTATGTGGGCGAACGTTGTCCTGCTGGAAAACACTCCCTATAATGCTGTTCATGAATGGCAGCACAACAGGTTGAATCTCTAGAATGACGTATAAATTTGCAGTCAGTATGCATGGAGTAACCAAGAAGGTGCTCTTGCTCTCATACGAAATCGCACCCCAAACAATAACTCCAGAGGTCTAACACGCAGGCAGATTGGTTGCACGCCCTCTACTGGCCTCATCCTAAACAACACACGGCCATCAGTTGCACCGAGGCAGAATCAGCTTTCATCAGACAACGGACAGCTACCATGCCCTCCAATGAGCTCTCACTTGACTTCAGTGCAGTCGCAAATGTCGATGGATGGAGTCAGTTGAATGCACGCTACAGGGCTTCTGGCTCGGAGCTGTCCTTAAAGTAAACGATTTGTAACTGTTCGCTGTGGTGCTAACTGCTGCTCGAATTGCTGCTGTAGATGCAGTACGACGTGTCAGAGCATAGGCCGAACACGACGATGTTTCCTCTCGATAGTGTCACGAAGCCATCCGGAGCCCAGTTTTCTTTCGACCGTTCATTCTCGAGAACATCGCTCCCATCAATCATGTACTGTGACTAGCCTATATTCCTGCCAACTCTTTCTGCAGTATCGCAGAAGTAACGTCCAGCTTCTCGTAGCTCTATTACACGACCTCGTTCAGACTCAGTGAAGTGTTAACAATGGCGTCTTTGTCGCCTTAAAGTCATTCTTGACTAACATCAACTCACCACGTCCAATCTCAAAGGCAACTTAGGCTCACGACCGTTGCAGCGTGTATTTAAAGCAAACGTGGCGCTACTAAAAAAACTGCTTGTAAGCAGGCATCGGTTGTTGAACTGAAGCCCCTGTCCCTCATAACAATCACTGGTCGCACGCAGCCCAACCCCCATCACTACAATTGTATTATCCCCTCTCCCACCGTGTCGTGTGCCCAGGTAGGAGTTAAGTTTTATTGGTGTGTACTCCTAACTTACAACTGGCGCCAGATTTGTTTCGACGTGTTACTTAAAATATAAACCAACATTATGTCTTAATTCATGTAGAAACCAACGAATCTTTTTGAAACATCCTGTATTTTTATAGTATGTTTTGTATTAGTACATTCCCGGTAACTATGTCGCAGTGCTGTACTTAGACACGACCCGAACTCTTCGAGCAGCTGACCTCACAGTTCGAGAAATCCCGGGCTTTGCTCGACTTTCGTTCGCCGCACGATGTAGCAACTTCTGTTGGTACTATGACTTGTTGTAGCATTATTAATATGTTACGTATTTTAAATATAAAAATTAAAATGAAACACGTACTACAGCACCTTATAGAGTTCAAGTTAGACACAGCCACTAATAAATAAATTAATGATCACAATCACGACTCAGTCTAATTCTCGTGCTTTACCTCCTCATGCAATCTAGTGATGTCTGTCGTTACCGTTCCCACAAGGGGTTTTGCCACTGTTGGTGTGGGATGTGCTGATAATGTTCGAAGGGGACCCAGTCAATAGTACTCGGCAGGTGCACAGATGCTGCACACAGGTAAAAGTGTCGTCTCGCGTGTTCTCCACGAACGCCGCCTCCATCCATACCAACTAAGGAAAACCCAGACATTACGGGAGGAGGACTACCCACGACGGATACAGTTTTCGCAGTGGTATTTGCGTCAAAGTTTCCTCCAGCCATAATTCCGGAGCTTGGTGCTATTCACGGACCAAAGCACGTTTACTAGAGATGGCATATTATACTTGCACAACACGAAAATCCACGTACACATGTGATCGAAATCACCAACACAGGGTCAGTATTAAAATCTGGACCGAGACGGTTGGTGACCATATCATTGGGCCATATCTACTACCAGACTAACTAACAGGACCGATCTACCTCACATATACACACATCAAGAAAGTTTTGTATCACCTCGGTTCCAAAAGTTCCGGAACCTGTACAGAAAATTCGAATAGAGATCAACATAGCATCATTTCCGCCCTTTTTATTGCTCATGAAAATCACACATTGCATGTTGTATCACCATACAGCGAGACCTTCAGAGGTGATGGTCCAGAGTGTTGTTCACACCGGTAGCTCTAATGATGGTTGACTGTATTCGTCGTGACATACTATCCACAAGTTCATCAAGGCACAGTTGGTCCTGATTGTCCCGCTCCTCAACGGTGATTCGGTGTCGATCCCTCAGAGTGGTTGGTGGGTCACGTCGTCCATAAACAGCCCTTTTCAATCCATCCCAGGCATTTTCGATAGGGTTAATGTCTGGAGATTTCGTTATCATTCACAAAATGTGAACGATGGGGGCGCGAATTGCCGTCCACGAAGACGAATGCCTCGCTAATATGCTGCCGATATGGTTGCACTATCAATCGGAGGATGGCATTCACGTATCGTACAGCCGTTACTGCGCATTCCATGACCATCAGAGGCGTACGTCGGCCCCACAAAATGCCACCCCAAAACATCAGGGAACCTCCGCCTTGCTGCAGTCGCTGGACAGCGTCTATAAGGCTTCAGCCTGATCGATTTGTCTCCAAAAACGTCTCCGACGATTGTCTGGTTGAAGGCATATGCGACACTCATCGGTGAAGAGGGTGTGACGGGGCAATCCTGAGCGGTCCATTCGGCATGTTCCTGGGCCCCGCACTGTATGTTGCCAAATTTGCAAATATGGACCTCGCCAGGGATGACGCGAGTGAAGTGGCGCATCATGCAGCTTATTGCGCACAGTTTGAGTCGTAACACGACGTCCTGTGGCTGCACGAAAAGCATTATTCAACATCGTGACGTTGCTGTCAGGGTTCCTCCAAGCCATAATCCGTAGGAAGCGGTCATCCACTGCAGCAGTAGTCCTTGGGCGGCCTCAGCGAAGCATGTCATCGACAGTTCCTGTTTCTCTGTATCTCCTCCATGTCCGAACAACATCGCTTTGGTTCACTCCGAGACCCATGAACACTTCCGTTGTCGAGAGGCGCTGCTCATGCATGGTTGTTTACGACTTTGGGCGGGTTTAGTGACATCTCTGAACAGTCAAAGGGACTATGTCTGTGATACAATGTCCACAGTCAACGTCTATCTTCAGGAGTTCTGGGAACTGTGGTGATGCAAAACTTTTTTGATTTGTGTATTAGAAATGTTTTGCCTATGTGGCTGCAACACTACAGAGCTCCAGCAGACGTTGATGTGCAGAATCACCTCAACGTCAGACATCCCAATTGATGTATTGCTAAGAGTGGGCCTATTCCATGGCTAGCAAGTAAGGGACTCATGAGTACGTGATGCTACGCTGTTTTTGTGTAATAGGTTCAGAATTTGGGTCTGACATGAAGTTTGTCCGTGTGGCCGTGGAGGTTGAGGCAACTTCTCGCGTTAAGCCGGAGATCCGGGTTCGAGTCCTGGTCAGGCACAAATTTTCACCTGTTACCATTGTTTCGCTTCAATGGCCAATTGCACTTAATGTCATTGATAATCTTTAAATAGAACGCAGAATTTTGGAGAAATTCGAATGACAAATTAATGGCGGAGACGTGAGCACTTGAGAACTACATTCAGAACTCAAGCGATCCTGTTGGAAACCTGCTTCCAAGCGGTGCACCCTGAAAAGGCTTAGTGGGGCGTAGACTCTTTTGTGCGAGACCCTCTCTTTGTTCCCAGCAGCTGGAGGTCCAATTGTCAGCGACCGACGAGCATTGGCGTCGATCGGGGAACTTGCCCGTGGCTTACGGGGCAGGGGGGCTAATCTTGGCAGCTGATTGAGGGCGGTCACCGCAAGATATTGCGCCCTCAGACGTCGACGAGGCACAATAGTACTTGTTTCCATTACGGTTCACAGCTCTTCGCTGATTGCGCTTCGTCTTGCACTGTCTTGTCTGGTACCAGTCATGCCGAGTTACAAGCAAAAGACGAACAGAACTAATTTGCCAGTCTCAGTTTCAGAGTGCTTGCAAATGATAATAATGCTAAAATAATAGCTTTTTTATCTTTTAGTTTTTAACGATACACGCAATTAGAAATCAGTTCTTGAAGCAAAGCAGAGTGATGAAATAATTATTAATTACTTTGTGTTTCCGTTAAATTGTTTCTATTGAGTCCTAGCATTTTCATTGTCGCCGTTACCAGATATTTTTCTAACTGGTGTAATGATATTCCAAAGAACTAACTGCTGCGAAATGCGCTGCAGATGCACTCTTTCAGTGCCAAAAATAAGTTAAAAAAATTAATAGTGTCGAAGACTCATACAGCACTTTTGACTACAAGAGACTTTCATTTCGTTTCCTTACATTACATATACCGCAAATTCCTCTCTCTCTCTCTCTCTCTCTCTCTCTCTCTATATATATATATATATATATATATATATATATATATATATATATATATATATCTGCTGAACTGAAAATGTGCGTCCATTGATTGCCATTGTTGTTTCTTACATTACACAGCTTTCACTGGCTTATAACATCCTAAGTTTCTATTCCAAAGTTTTTATAGTCCGACTCTTCTACCAGCTGCTTCAGTTTGTGCACAACCATTTGAATCACCCTGCGCAACGAACTTTAAAAACAAAATTACGTCGTGATGACTGGGTCTTGTGTGATGTCCTTAGGTTAGTTAGGTTTAAGTAGTTCTAAGTTCTAGGGGACTGATGACCATAGATGTTAAGTCCCATAGTGCTCAGAGCCATTTTAACCAACAAAATTACAGTTTTCATAGGCAGTCACAGAGCATACTTGATAGCCAGGAATCTATCATCGTGTCATAGTTCATTCTTTTTAAACCTCATACAACAAAGAGTTTGCACAGTAAACTTCATAGTAGCTGTTACATTACACGCGCAAAAGAATTGAAGGGACACTTACTTGAAAGCCAGTCATTTTCCTCCGTTGCGACTTTGGCTCAAAGTTGCCTACAGCCTTTCTCTGTAACGGTGCAAACGCGTGCAGCCCTGCAACGTCACCCTCTGGCTGGGAATTGCTTCAAACAGCAAGGGGTCGACACATGCAGAAAAAAAGGCCAGAGCACAGAATTTCATGTGAGGGGCAAGTTGAGTTAATGATGTAACATTAGCACCAAATTTTCATCCCAATTCTGCCCAACACCACAGTGGACGTGTCACGGGGTGGGAAGCTCCTCACAGACCCTACTTAACCATATCTCACCCCCTTCTCTTGACGCCTCTGTGATGAAGGACAGAACCAGGACACCTAGCTTTGAAGTCACGGATTTTTCTCAGTGCAGAAACACCGCGCTCAGAATCGACACGACAAGGTTCAAATGGCTCCGAGCACTATGGGACTTAACTTCTGAGGACATCAGTCCCCTAGAACTTAGAACTACTTAAACCTAACCAACCTAAGGACATCACACACATCCATGCCCGAGGCAGCATTCGAACCTGCGACCGTAGCGGTCGCGCGGCTCCAGACTGTAGGGACTAGAACCGCTCGGCCACCCCTGCCGGTGACACGGCCTGAAAAAGTGATATACGAGGATAAGTCAATTATGATCCGCAAAGTAGTTATAAAATTTTATTGTAATCAAATAGGAAACTTACAAGAACATCATTTTTCGACATAGTCTCCTTGAGTTTCAACGCACTTGGTCCATCGTATTACAAGCTTCCTGATGCCCTCATAAAAGAAGGTTCTGGTTAAGCTGCGAGCGAGGAATACACCGCTTCTTTCACTGCTGCGTCCGAGGCAAATCGACGGCTTCTTAATGCCTCTTTGAGTGGACCAAACAAGTGATAGTCAGAAGGGGCAAGATCGGGACTATATGGAGGATGATCGAGTACTTCAAATTTGAGTTTCTGGAGCGTTTCAGCAGTGTGGGCAGCAGTATGCGGACGGGCATTGTCGTGCAACAGCACAACACCTTTTGACAGCAAACCTCGGCGTTTGCTGCGAACTGCAGGCTTTAGCCTGGCAGTAAGCATCTCACTGTAACGTACACTGTTTATTGTTGTGCCCCTTTCCCCATAATGTTCCAGTACCGGACCCTGTGCGTCCCAAAAAAAACGTAAACATTAGTTTTCCTGCGGACGGTTGGGTCTTGAGCTTTTTGTTGCACGGCGAATTTGGATGTTTCCATTCCATACTCTACCGTTTATTCTCCGGCTCGTAATGATGGATCCATGTTTCGTCACCAGTAATGATCCTGTCTAATAAGTTGTGCCCTTCGTTACCATAGCAATCCACATGTTTTTGCAGATGTCCAAACGCGTTTGTTTATGCAACTGTGTGAGTTGCTTTGGGATTCATCTTGCACAAACTTTATGAAACCCAAGTCTGTTGTGGATGATTTCGTTGGCAGAACCGTGACTAATTTGCAAACACGATGTGATACTTCGTCACTAGTTAATCGTCTGTCTAAGAGATTCATTTCACGTGAACGCTCAATGGTTTCTTCACTCGTGGCGGAAAACGGTCGTCCGGCTCCTGCATCGTGGGTAACACTTGTGCGACCATTTCGGAATTTTTCAATCCATTCGAAGACACTCCGTTCTGGAAAAACACTGTTCCCGTATTGTACGGAAAGTCTTTGATGAATTTCGGCCCCTGATATGCCTTCCGACCATAAAAAACGAATCACTGAACGTTGCTCTTCTTTGGTGCAAATAGACAGCGGAGCAGCCATGATTAACAGTACGGCAGCGATAACGAAACTAACCTAGAAGCTTGAAAATTTCAAAGATATGAAGACAGATAAGCAAAGCATGCGTCATCAACGTAAGCCATACTACCAAAATAAACAAAAATATAACTAAATTGCGGATAATAATTGACTTACCCACGAAAATGGCTATGGCGGAGCGGTTCTAGGCGCTTCAGTCTGGAACCGTGCGACCGTAGCGGTCGCAGGTTCGAATCCTGCCTCGGGCATGGATGTGTGTGATGTCCTTAGGTTAGTTAGGTTTAAGTAGTTCTAAGTTCTAGGGGACTGATGATCTCAGATGTTAAGTCCCATAGTGCTCAGAGCCATTTGACCCATTTTTGAACTATTCGAAAATGGCGTCAATGAAACCACCCCTTCCCTTGGGGCAATCACACAAATATCGCGGTCGAAAACGACATTTTGCAGTGCGATGCGCAACAGAACGACGTTCTTGACAACCTTTTATAATGATGACCAACGCCACCCCTTCTAAACGATTGAACCATTCTCTAAGCAAATCTTGGGCCACCCTAATGAATGTTATCTGATCCCTTTGGAGATCAGCACTACCGCAATTTTTTCAGGCTGGAACCACTTGCGGCTGTTGAAAACCTTCTACAAAATTTGTACGTAATCCAGAGCAGCGAAAGGTCATTATGCCTTATGAACCCTCTCTTGTTTTGCGCCTTCCTACAGCATCACCGGGGAGTGCGACATTAACATGAATAAAAATGGCAAGGGTTCCTGTAAGACCCATCAGTTTATCAATATCCTCGGTGCCCCCGCTCACCTTTGTTGAGCACTTTAAAAGCGTACCTGTAAAGAGACAAACTTTGACCAGTTCCTAGAAGTCTGCGGACAGGCAATCTCTTCAACACTCGTCAGATCCTGCATGCTCGTAAGCAGGCGCTAAGGCGGCACTGTATCGCCCCTCAGCTGTAGGATGTCGAAACGGTTGCCTGTCTGCAGGCGCCTCGATGTTAGTGGCCTTAGAGGGACGCTTTCCCGTTTTATTCACACACATGTCAACGTCGTATCCCCCTCCTTCTCCCCCTCCCCCCCCCCCCTCTGTTTTCTTATCACAGGAATGTTGAAAACCGATATTGGACCATGCTTTCAAATTTCGTTGAATGGTTTTGAGTGGTCCCTTGTGGTTCCACCCTGCATAGCAAAGCAAAGCAACTTTGGTTGCAATACGCTCCAAAAGGGAAAACTGACGTTCAGTTGGGTTGCAGCATCATTACGCCCCTCGGGAAGGGTTCAATCGTCCTGAGGTGTCAGCAGTGCCGAAGATTACCAAGAACATTGTCCTGTTGTGCATAGCACTTCAAATTGACGTTTCCGACCACAAAACTTGACTAAATGAACGCCTCAAGGGAAGGGATAATTTCATTGACGACCTTCATGCACTCTCTGAGGCCTTTTTAGGCCGATTCTGAGCGGCGGTGTATCTGAAATGTTTTCCTCGGCCACTCACAATAAAACCAAGTGGTTTCAACACTGGGTGTCGCGGTAATGACCTCCATCGCAGAGGCACCAAGAGGAGGGGCGAGATGTGTTTAACGAGGGGGGCAGAGTGACGACTTCGCCATCTTGTAGCACGTCCAGAGGGTATTGTGGTGAAATATGGAGCCAACGTGACCTCATTAGCCCATCTTATACCTCTGAGCCATTTCACATATGTTAACACTTTGCTGAAACGTCACCGGACCCGAGGGTGACGTCGCAGTGCGTCATGATTTTGCAGCACTAAGGAGGAAGGTAGTAGACATCTTTTGGGCAAAATTTCACACTTCTGTATCCCAAGGAGGAGAAATCATGGGGTTTCAAAACAGTGATCCTTTAATTCTTTAGCAATTCAAAATATTAAATTAGCGACTATTACCAAATAAAAATATTAATTCCTCCAGCCATTCCTCGTTGACGTGAGGTCCATGAAAACATATTCCACGCATTGACTGTATATTCCTTAACTAATAAAAAATGAAACACAAACATATAATCGATGTCAATTTCTGTGAAATCCTTCACTTATCCATCTTTAGGGTCACTGAAAGATAATATTATACAAAATGACCCGTCACAATCTTATTCGATGTGTGTATGATTATGTGTATCCCGCATGACAACCGCTACTATCCCTGTCACCTGCAATCCCTTGGAGATTACTTTGATTAACTGTTGCGACGTAGATGCTGTGCAGCTCTGTACTGTTCCACGACGATTTGTTGCTGTTGCACGCACTCCGTCCATTTCCGGACACATGTTCGTAGGTCCTTTTTTCCACCATTTCTAGCCAGGAATCCGTCCCTGCAGTTTGCGGTTCACCCTGTATATCTTTCACTGTCTCTGTGTACCACATGAAACGACTACGAATTCATTAAAAATGAAGCAAGTATTTCATCTATTGCGTCTCTACTGCTATACTCCTCACACGACATGTCTCACAAACGTTGTCAGTCTTTGCACTTCTCCAGAAAGTCCGTCATGAAAACTTCGTCGCCCCCACTCTGTCGTGTTAGCCATATTTGAACAATATTTATTCCCATGAACAATGACAAAAGACCGATGTCTGTCGGGCGCTTTAAAGAAGCGCTACGCAGGGTACAATTATGAATCGAGGGAAGGAAAAAGAGGGGTGGAGGGGGGAGAGGGGGGTGTGTGTGGATGTGTTGTACGGCTGTAGAGTGATTGCCTAACAAGCAACATCACTCTGACGACAGACCAACAAGCGTACACATGTACAGTTTGTTGGTTAGTCGGTCGATAAATAGGAATAGCTTTAGGGCCATTTAATAATAATAATAATAATGACGTTGATTCCAGGCTCTAGTTTTCTTTATTCCGAAGTCGGTGCCGCTTCTCTGTGGACCCCAGTGCTGAATACACCTGGTTCAACACAACGAAGGCCACTCTCTTTCTTCCACACATTGACACTAGAACAATAGAATTACCAACAAATGTTACAATATAGTAAATTAACTACTGACACCATCATTCTCCTTTATGTAGGTAAGATAGTGCGACCAATAAGCCTGTGATGTATTCTAAAGTCTTTTCTTTTTCCTTTATTTATTTTACTGTCACAAATGTCATCAGTATTAATCTTTCTGTACTGTGCTCATGGCGGACGGACAGATTTGTTTTTCGCTTCCTCTCCCTATAATCGAGAGCTATTATATGCAGCAACCATCGCAACGTAGCCCGAGGGAAAGTTTTATACCATTAACAGCTTGAAAGTACAGACTTAAAGTGCGTATTCACATAGGAATTGCATTCTGATGAATGCTGAAATATTAGATGAATTCAGTGATATGGCTAAATGGATAATCGTCAGAGTGCTGATAAAAAGATCCAGGATTCGATCCCCCAAGTGGACCTAGGTTCTGTCACTTGCCACTTCTTTCGCCTCTAGAAATTATTAGTGTGTATAAAAATGCAAACTCGCGCCGTCGTTTGGAGAACAAACTAGTCTAGTAACTGTCTAGTCTAGTAACTGACAGGTTAAGCAGTGTAAAGATCCGAAGAAAGTGAGGATATCCTACCTCCAATAGAAACGTAACTAGCAAAGCACTGAGGTTCTCATATCAACTTTACCTTAAAATCAAGTAAACGAGTCCGGTACCTAAAATACTCAGTAGTGTCCGCTTTAAAGTTAACACGTCACATCAAGATTTTGAAACTCCTAAATGAACACTTCAACAATTTTCTAAAGTTCTTGATTTCTTTTCTTTAACTTCTTACTTAATTTTATGCTATGTAATTTAACAGAACACACTGAACTGTTGTATGTACGAATTTACTGTATTTCAAATTGCTCAAAAATGAGATATACAAATAAAAATGTATCTCATTGCTGATTCTATTGGAAAGTTTCTTCTTTTTCCTTGGGATTTGACTTCTTGCAAATATTTTGGTTTTCTTCCAGATAGACAATATTCAATTATATTAACATTCTTTTCATTATTATTAACAGCTTAGTATCACTGTATTGAAGAACTGCCACCGCATTGCTAACAATTACACTTTCAGTTGTCCTGTTTGTCGGTAGCATAATACCTAAATAGTATATTGAACAGTTTACTACAAATGAAGAAGTCTTAAATTATAGTTTTTAAAATTTTACAGGTATTTTACGCAAATTGCTTTCATATGCTAATAAATGATTATGTGTTTGGTCAAAGCTATAACACTGATAATCTTTGACATTGCCAGTGGGAAGATATGCGACCTGTTGATTTAAAACATGTGCGGATAAAAATTCCACTGCAAGATCACAAATTTTCTTTATTGATTACCTGTTTCGGCTCATTGGTGAGCTATCTTCAGATCAATCTAAAATATAGTCCATTAAACATCGTCGTATCTTCGAGTTAAGTAACCCTAAAATGAAAAATCGCAGCTGGTTATGTAAAATAGCGAACGTTAATCATTAATTAGTGATTAGTGATTACCGTTGGGAAACATGCCGTGACATTACAGTAAACAATTGCAGTGGTCAGCAAGGAAAACGCATCGCACTGTGAATGCTTTCAGGACAGTCGTGCTTAACCTATCAAGTGGTTCAGCGCGTCCTCGTGAAATTATAAAATAAAATCTTACGTTAAGCCGACCGAAGCGCCCTCAGGCCCAGGTGAAACAATACTGTGGTCAACTAATATTTCACTTCGTTTAGCAACACTCAAATAAACAATATTATTCCTTCTACAACATTCGGATTTATATGATTTCTTCAGAACCAATTTTGTAACAAAGCAGTCCCTTACATAACAGTGTTATGTTTAGCAACACTCAAATAAACAATATTATTCCTTCTACAACATTCGAATTTATATGATTTCTTCAGAACCAATTTTGTAACAAAGCAGTCTCTTACATAACAGTGTTATGTTTAGCAACACTCAAATAAACAATATTATTCCTTCTACAACATTCGAATTTATATGATTTCTTCAGAACCAATTTTGTAACAAAGCAGTCTCTTACATAACAGTGTTATGTTTCCTTAAGATTGATTTTCTCCACAAAACTCACTACCACATCACAAATATTTTTACATCTACTTTCACAGTAAAAATTATGAAACCTTGCAGAAACTTCTATCATGAAACAGAAAATCCGTAATTTTTCTGTAAAATTATTCTCATGGTTGAAAGAGTAATTTATAAAGTAATAATATATGAAACGAAGCGAATCCCATCAAGATCGTGAGTCGACAAATTAAGTTCTCTCTTACTGCAAATTTAGCTATCGTCTATTAATTCGTAATGAAAGCCCTTGTTGAGTGTACTCTGCTAGACTGCCATTGTTACAAGGTAATACAACTGCAACCTATTTGATTATGCGTGTGATGAGCTGGCAATTTAGGATAATCATGACGGCTTTCAAAGTTTATTGTCTCATTTTCTCTGCTTGGGCTGTACAACGGCACCATAGCATCGCAGGCGATGACATGGAAACACGCCACCCCACTTGTATCTTCTTCCTGCTATAGGCGTGCCAGAAGTGGCAAAAGCTTCTGGCAGGGGTTGGCAAAAGTGACTGGTTAAAACGGATACCGGTATTTTAATATGAACAACCGGTATTTTTCGGTATTTGACATTTCTTTTTTATTTTATAGTAATAACCGAGTACAAAGTCCGAAATATCGATTAGCCATAGGAGCAGCGCTAAAATTTTCGTTTTTAAAAAACCCTTTTTAAAAAAGGATTAATTTTTATTCGTAAAAATTGCATTGTTTTGAAACACTGAGTTATTATAGAAAATGGGAAGAGAAATCAATAATATTTTAATAACAATGCTGGCGGAACGAGCAAAACCACAAGGCATAAGAATTGGTGAAGCTTTGTTGAGAAAATAATGTCTATGTTGCCATGTGTCGTGGCCTTGAACGTGCAGTGTGCAAGACTTGGCTCAAGCTGGTCTCTGTAGTAATTTCTCGCTGTCGACGTCGGACATCCGTTGTTTTGCAGAACCCTAGTCTGGAAATATCTTTACGAAGCGACGTAACGATTAAGCACAATGCCTCGTTTGCATTAAAAGATTAAACATTTGTCTGCTATTCCTGTGTAATAATAAAGGAGGGAGGTGCGAGGGTAATCCCAAAAGTAAGGTCTATTTTTTTTATATAAGTACAGAACTCTGTGTGGCAGTTGGTCACACTGATATGAAGAGTGCTTCACGCGCCGTGTGTAAACATGCGCACGCCTCCCTGAGGCGCTCAGTCTTGGCTTGGTAGCCATTGAGAATGGAGCTCCCGTTGGATGTTACTGTCAAGTGCGAATTGCGCGCAGTTATTCGGTTTTTGAACGCAAAGGGCACTGCACCGATTGAAATCCATCGCCAATTGACGGGAGTGTATGGTGAGTCGTGCATGGATGTCAAAAATGTTCGTAAGTGCTGTAGAGAGTTTGCAGCTGGTCGGACCGAAATTCACGACGAACAAAGGAACGGGAGACCGTCGATTTCTGAGGAGACAGTGTTGAAGGTTGAGCGAAGCATGCGTGCACGTTGGTTCCTGAGGTTTCCCGAAGCACGCTCACAGAATTTTAACGGAAACATTGAACTACCGGAAGGTATGCGCAAGATATGTGCCACGCATGCTGACTGAGGACTTACGGAAAGAGTAACAAATTAGAAACTTATCAACAATTTATTCATAGTATCGAACTAAAACAGAATGTAGTTGATCTGCTGTCTGCGTCTACGTAATATGCCTTTATCTACTTGTAGCCCTTGGAAACGGACAAATTAACGCAAAAACTGAGTTCTTCAGCCTCACTTTTCACCCTTTAACAATGACTATTCGTAATGAAACCAGTCAGAAGATTTATGACTCAAAAAAAGGAAACTTCGTAACTCCGAAATAGTGGTATGATCCCCGATTAAAAAATGATTTTTCGCAGTTTCAAAAAATTTGAATCATTGGAAGAATACTGGTGATTTCTGGTAGTATTCAACAAGTTATCACTTTTCGTGAAAAGCAGCAAAGCGTGAACGGACTAACTTTTCTTTTGTTCGCTTATTTGATTTAATATTTTGTTTCTAAATACAGGGTGATTCAAAAAGAATACCACAACTTTAGGAATATAAAACTCTGCAACGACAAAAGGCAGAGC
Organism: Schistocerca nitens; assembly: GCF_023898315.1. Taxonomy (NCBI): domain Eukaryota; kingdom Metazoa; phylum Arthropoda; class Insecta; order Orthoptera; family Acrididae; genus Schistocerca; species Schistocerca nitens. The sequence goes on along the minus strand of NC_064618.1, from coordinate 310,922,854 downwards.
TAAGCACTATCTGTCGGCGAATTAAGGAAGCTATAAAGTTTCATTTAGTTGTACATTTGTTCGCTTGAGGCGCTGTTGACTAGGCGTCAGCGTCAGTTGATGCTAAGATGGCGACCGCTCAACAGAAAGCTTTTTGTGTTATTGAGTACGGCAGAAGTGAATCGACAACAGTTGTTCAGCGTGCATTTCGAACGAATTATGGTGTTAAACCTCCTGATAGGTGGTGTATTAAACGTTGGTATAAACAGTTTACAGGGAATGGGTGTTTGTGCAAAGGGAAAAGTTCTGGACGGCCGAGAACGAGTGATGAAAATGTAGCACGCATCCAGCAAGCATTTGTTCGCAGCCCAGGAAAATCGACTCGCAGAGCTAGCGGAGAGCTGCAAATTCCACAGTCAACTGTATGGAGAGTCCTACGAAAAAGGTTAGTTATGAAACCTGAACGTCAACTACCCGAGGCGATGGATCGGCCGCCAGGCAGCCTGTGACAGAGCACTTCATCACTGGCCTCCAAGAAGTCCTGATCTTACCCCCTGCGATTTTTTCTTATGGGGGTATGTTAAGGATATGGTGTTTCGGCCACCTCTCCCAGCCACCATTGATGATTTGAAACGAGAAATAAACAGCAGCTATCCAAACTGTTACGCCTGATATGCTACAGAGAGTGTGGAACAAGTTGGAGTATCGGGTTGATATTGCTCGTGTGTCTGGAGGGGGCCATATTGAACATCTCTGAAGTTGTTTTTGAGTGAAAAAAAACCTTTTTAAATACTCTTTGTAATGATGTATAACAGAAGGTTATATTATGTTTCTTTCATTAAATACACATTTTTAAAGTTGTGGTATTCTTTTTGAATCACCCTGTATATTGAAACTGAGAGAGTCAAAATACTGCAAACCCTTTTTCGATTTGTATGTTTATTACAGGAAATAACAGGATTAAAAAACCAAAAATCGGTTATTTTGAGTAGGTTTGACAGTCAGGTTAAACTGGCGTGGGAAAAATCCGATATAACCGAAAACCAGTTGTTCCATCGAAAACCGTTATCCCTTGTTTGTAGGTATGTCTGACTCTTAAGCCTCAACTACCGACACTGATTATGAGACGAGCCGACTGATGTGTGCCGCTAGGCCTCTGCTACTCGTATAGCGCAGGCGCACTACCGCACTTTCCTCCTACCTTTCCACTCCACCCATCTGACATGGAACGACTCGTGGCGTGACAACAGCAGCGCTCAAATTAGGGCTGTTGATAAAATACAGGTATATCGATTAATATTTCCAAAAAATATCGATATGCGTCGGCTGTAATTTACCACAAGTATATCGATACATCGACATCGAAATACCCGTATCGAGTGCCTATATTTTTATTTTATATTATATTTTTTTCGCAATACTCAATAAATATTTGAAGTTTACTTTTGAAATTGTAGTAAAACGTAATTTTGCCTTCACTGCGTGAAGCAGTCGTACTATTTCTTGAGCTTACACCAACGTCCAGTCTTTCTCTTCGACTGTGTGAGGCAAGTATAGATGGCACAAAGAAGTAGTTCTATTGTACTGGAGGGTGGCGGTATGAATGAAATAACAAGACATCCAATGTGAAGAAACAGCACACTAGCTGTGTTAAAAAACAGTCTTTAATGCAACTAGTGTTCTATTTCTTCACATCAGCATTCTTCAAAAACAGTTGCTAAAACTGATGAACTGGTGCTTAAAGTGCTGGACAAAAATCTACATGACAAGATCGGTCTCTGCGGGGGGCGGAGATGTGTGAGGGGAAATGCTGACATAATCGACGCTCGGCGCTACCAACAGACACTGCAACGCTTAACTTGCACCACACAATTTTCACACTACAACTGCTAGGCCACTGGCGTTTGCTGAAATGAAAAAATACGTTAGTCGGCATGAAGTCGTCCACACAAATCCGATATGTGACGAAACCGAACGACGACCCCATCGGACACCTTCCATTGTGCCACTTACCTGCAGTTACCATTGTTAGCAAAGTCGTTATCACCAGGTGTGAATGTGCATCGTTTTCCTTTCAGTTCTTGATCTACGGGGGATAACAGGCTTCTAGCTTGTTTATGTACAGAATATCTAATAATAAACCAATTCTTAAATATACAAGTCTAAAATTGGCAATATGTTTACAGTGTGCAGCCGATATTTCTTTTTGCTAGTACATCGATATCTTTTTCCGTGGAGACAGTGGTAATTTTTTCGACATATCGAGGGCCGATAATGCTATTCTTTTAAATATCAATACGTCCGAGTCCCTTTATTTTTGAAAATATGAACAGCCCTACTTCAAAAGGATCCTCTGTTTTACAGGACTTCCTTGGCATCCTGTCGAAGGTGTCGAGAGGCAGCGTGCAGGAGAAGCTGCAGTGGATCTTCGGCCTGTACGACCTCAACGGCGACGGGCTCATCACAAAGAACGAGATGCTGGACGTGGTCTCCTCCATCTACGAGATGCTGGGCCGCGCCACCGACCCCGTCGTCGAGGAGAACTCCGCCAAGGAGCACGTCGAGAAGATATTCCACGTACGTACTCATAGTCGCCAGCTCGCTGTTTTAATGCAGACGACACAATGGTGTTGTTGTTTCGTCATTCCTCGGATGGATTGATGCGACCCGCAACGACTTCAGCCCTTGTAGCAACCTCTTCATCTGAAAGTAGCGCCTATACCCCACATCCTCAATTATTTGGATGTACTCCAGTTTCTGCCTTCCCCTACAGTTTTTCACCAGCACGGCTCTCTCTAGTACCATGGCAGTTTATTCCTTTATGCCTTAACGCATTCGCTAGCATCCTGTCTTCCAGTTTTCCACATATTCCTCACGGATTCTGCGGAGAATTTCATGTCTTATCAGTCCATTTCATTTTCAGCATCTTAAATGCCTCTGTTATTTTCGTGTCTTGTTTTACCATAATCTGTAACTCACTTCTATACAGTTATCTTCACCAGACAAACACTATGTGATCAAAAGTGTCCGGACACATGGCTGAAAATGACTTAAAAGTTCGTGGCACCCTCCATCGATAATGCTGGAACTCACTATCGTGTTGGCCCACCCTTATCCTTGATGACAGCCTCCATTGTCGCAGGCATACGTTAAGTCAGGTGCTGGAAGGTTTCTTGGGGAATGGCAGCCCATTCTTCACAGAGTGCTGCGCTGAGAGGTATCAATGTCGGTCGGTGAGGCCTGGCACGAAGTAGGCGTTCCAAAGGCGTTCTATAGGATTCAGGTCAGGATTCTGTTCAAGCCAGTCCATTACAGGGATGTTATTGTCGTGTAACCACTCCGCCACATGTCGCGCATTATGAACAGGTGCTCGATCGTGTTGAAAGATGCAATCGCCATCCCCGAATTGCTCTTCAACAGTGGGAGGCAAGAATGTGCTAAAAACATCAATGTAGACCTGTGCTGTGATGGTGCCACGCAGAACAACAAGGGGTGCAATTTACCTCCATGATAAACACAACCACACTATAACACCACCGCCTCCGAATTTTACTGTTGGCACTACACACGCTGGCTTCCGCCATGTCCACATCCTGACAGCGGATTGCCTCATTGTATACCGTGATTCGTCACTCCACACAACGTTTTTCCATCGTTCAATCGCCCAATGTTTACAATCCTTGCACCAAGCGAGGCGTCGTTTGGCATTTACCGGCGTGGTGTGTGGGTTATGAGCAGCCGTTTGACCATGAAATCCAAGTTTTCTCACTTTCCGCCTGTACGCTTTTGTGCTGTACGTGTTCCTTCACGTTTCCACTTCACTATTACATCGGAAATAGTGGACCTATGGATGTTTAGGAGTGTGGAAATCTCGCGTACAGACGTATGACACAAGTGACACTCAATCACCTGACCACGTTCGAAGTCCGTGAGTTCCGCGGAGCGCCCCATTGTGCTCTCTCACGATGTCTAATGACTATTGAGGTCGCTGATATGGAGTACCTGGCAGTAGGTGGCAGCACAATGCTCCTAATATGAAAAACGCATGGTTTTTTGCGGTGTCCGGATACTTTTGATCAGATAGTGTACTCTCACACACTTCATTTTCAGATTAAGACCATATTTATACTTACTGGTTTTTCGAGAAAAATTAATAGAAGTGATCAAAATCTGACAGAAGACAAAAATCTGATTGCATTGCCTATGCTATGTCTACTACATTCGCACTCCGAAACACCGATGTGGACGTTCATTTTTATACCATTGCTCTCAAATATATACCCTTGAGCAACAAAACTTCCTCTCTAGCCGTCGTCGCTAATGTACAACTGTGTTGTGGTACTCGATCCGGAGGTGTCAGGTTGGAGATCTGACGATGGGAGAGTCACCGCCAATATGTGCTCAGCAGGATGAGAAGTGTGATGGCGTAAAGTTTCTGATCACCAGACTTCGCGTCAGCGGCCTCCTTGGTGCTCATTAGGAGGAGCTGGCTATGTACTTGTGCTGGGTTCCGCCCTCACCCTTCTCTCACCATCATATTACGCAAACAGGGTACCACAGTAAACACACAACTATTACAGTCGTCTACACGCAACAGATACCATTAAGACGAATTTCGGAAACTGCGAGGAAAGGGATTTCGATTATTAGTTTCTGCAGATTTGGGAAGCGCTGCCGCTCCGCAACAGTGTACTGAATTAATGAATAACCTCTCCAGTAGCAAAAAAGATCCATTTTATCCAAGAAAGAAAGGCATTGTCTGGTGGTGTATGAAAATTATGCTGTGGTGAAGTAAAGTCAGATGATGCGTTTAAGATGCTGAACTTAACCACCTAGATTCTTCACATCGACATCTGCATCTACATCTATATACATACTACGCAAACCACCTTATGGTGCCTGGCGGAGGGTAACTTGTACCACTGCTAATCATTTCCTTTCCTGTTGCACTCGCCAGCATAACGAGGAAAAAACGACTATCTATATGCTTTCGTATGAGCCCTAATTTCTCTTATCTTCGTGGTCCTTACGCGAAATGTATTTTGAGGGCAGTAGAACCAATCTGTAATCAGCTTCAGATGCCGGTTCTGTAATTTTCCTCAACTGTGTTCCGCGGAAATAAAGTCGCCATCCCTCCAGGGATTCGCATCTGAGTTCCCGATGCATTCCCGTAATACTTTTGTGTTTTTCGAACCTACCAGTAACAAATCTAGCAGCCCGCATCTGGATTATATCGATATGTTCCTTTAACCCGTCCAGGTGTGGATCCCAAACACTCGAGCAGTACTCAAGAATAGGTTGCGCTAGTGTGTTATATGCAGTCTCCTACCAAATGAACCACACCTTTCTTAACTTCTACCAATGAACCTAAGTCGACCATTCGCCTTCCCTACTATGATGCTTACATTCTTGTGCCATCTCATATCTCTTTGCAGCGTTACGCCCAGGTATTTAATCGACCTGTATCACGTAGCTCGCTACCGATGCTATATTAGAACATTGTGGGATTGTTTTTCCTACTCACCTACATTAACTTACACTTTCCTACGTTTTGATTTAGCTCCCATTCATCACACGAACTAGAAATTCTATCTGAGTCATCTTGTATACTCCTAAAGGCACTCGACGTCGACACCTCCCCTTACATTGTAGAATAATCAGCAAACAAACATAGATTGCTGCTCACCCTCTCCGTCAGCTCATTTATGTGTATAGAGAATAGCAGCGGTCCTACAACTCTTCCTTGGGGCACTCTTGACGACAGCTTTATCTCTGATGAACACTCGCAGTCGAGGACAAAGTACTGGATACTTAAGAAGTTCAAATGGTTCAAATGGCTCTGAGCACTATGGGACTTAACAGCTATGGTCATCAGTCCCCTAGAACTTAGAACTACTTAAACCTAACTAACCTAAGGACATCACACAACACCCAGTCATCACGAGGCAGAGAAAATCCCTGACCCCGCCGGGAATCGAACCCGGGAACCCGGGCGTGGGAAGCGAGAACGCTACCACACGACCACGAGCTGCGGACTTAAGAAGTCTCCGAGCCACTCACGTATCTGGGAACCTATTTCGTATGTACATACCTTCTTAACAGTCTGGAATGGGGAACCGTGTCAGATGCTTTTCGGAAATGTAGAAATATGGAATCTGCATGTTGCCCTTCATCCATAGTTCGCAAGATATCTTGTGAGAAAAGGGCAAGCTTGAGTTACCCACGAGCGATGATTTCTAAAACCATGCTGATTTGTGGACAAAAGCTTTCCCCTCTCAAGGAAATTAATTATGTTCGAACTGAGAATATGTTCAGGGAATCTGAAGAAAACCAACGTTAAGGATATTGGCCTCTAATTTTGCGGGTCCATTCTTTTAGCCTTCTTAAATATAGGAGTGACCTGCGCTTTTTTCCAGTCGCTTGGGACTTTGCGCTGGGCGAGAGATTCATGATAAATACAAGCTAAGTAAGGGGCCAAGGCCGTAGAGTACCGTTTTTAAAACCGAACTGGAATTGCATGCCAGCCGCTGTGGCCGAGCTGTTCTAAACGCTTCAGTCCGGAACCGCGCTGCTGCTACGGTCGCAGGTTCGAATCCTGCGTCAGGCATGGATGTGTGTGTTGTCCTTAGGTTAGTTAGGTTTAAGTAGTTCTAAGTTCTAGGGGACTGATGACCTCAGATGTTAAGTCCCATAGTGCTCAGAGCCATTTTTTGCAATTGCGTCCGGAATTAGCGACTTGCTTGTTTTCAGGTCCTTCAGTTGTGCTCTACGCTGGAGTTCCTATTATTGTGTCCTCTACATGATAGTCTGTGCGTTGGTCAAACGACAATACGTTTGTACGATTCTGCCAGCCAGCAGTGCCGCACAACTCCTCAAAATAAAAATAACTCTCTCCTAACGACCCTGTGGTATAGTCTTCATGGGTGAAGTGACTCAGTAGGACGTGCGTAAACAATGAACAAATTTCACTTAGGAACGTAGAGTCTAGAACCAAACGATATGCCACAGCGTGATCTGTCAATCTTCGTCTATCTCTCTATCTACACATATATAGAGTTCCCCGCCACTGTTTATGTAGATATTTTTGGTCCAGTCTCAGGAACTATTGTAGGGAGTCTGATACGGTTTTCAGTAGTGGATAGACTGATTCACGACGAAGGTTTGTGTCTACACTGAGATAATAAAAGTCGTGGAATAGTGATATGCACAATAACATACGGCGGCAGTATCGCTTATACAAGGTATAAAAGGGGCGTTCTGGGATTAGGAGACTGAACGCGGAACAGTAGTTGGAGCTAGACACATAGGACATTCCCTTTCAGAAATTGTTAGGGAACAATTTTCCGAGATCCACAGTGTCAAGAGTGTGCCGATAATATCAATTTTCAGGCATTACCTCTAACCGCGGACAACGGAATGGCCGACGGCCTTCGCTTAACGACCAAGAACAGCGGCGTTTGCATAGAGCTGTCAGACAAGCAATACCGTGAAATAACCGCAGAAAGCAATGTCGGACGTACGACGAACGTCTCCGTTAGGACAGCCCGGCGAAATATGGCGCTGCTGCCTTTGCTGACAGCACGACATCGTCTGCAGCGCCTCACCTGGGCTCGTGGCAATATTGGTTGGACCCTAGACGACTGGAAAACAGTGGCATGGTAAGATGCGTCCCGATCTCAGTTGATAAGAGCTGATGGTAGGATTTGAGTGTTGCGCAGATCCCACGAAGCCATGGACCTAAGCTGTCAACAAGATGCTATACAAGCATGGTGTGGGTTGTGTTTACATGGAATGGACTGGCTCCTCTTGTCCAACTGAACAGATCATTGACTGGAAATTGTAATATACGGCTGACTACTTGGAGACCATTTGCAGCCATTCATGGAAATCATGCTCCCAAATAGCGATGGAATTTTTATTGGTGACAGTTGTTCGCAACTGGTTTCAGGAAGATTCTGGAGAATTTGAGTAAATGATTTGGCCACCCAAATCGTCCGACGTGAGTCTCGTCGACCATTTATGAGACATAATCGAGAGGGCGGTTCGTACACAAAATCCTGCACCGGCAACACTTTCGCAATTGTGGATGGCTGCAGAGGCAGAATGGCTCAATATTTCTGCAGAGGACTTCCAACCACTTGTTGAGTACATGCCACGTCGAACTGCTGCACTACGCCGGGCAAAAGGATGTTTGTACTTGGAGGTACCCCATGATATTTGTTGCCTCAGTGTGTCATTTATAAATATTTTATTCAAATTGGTTCAATTATGATGAAGTGGAATCCATCGCTGCCTTCCAGTAATGAACCACAGAACTCCTTGGAATCATCCTGACATGTTCAATCACAGTGGTCCACTATGTTTTCAGTTTGTATGTTCAGGCTGATCCGGGGCACTATTACAGTGATATTGTTATGGTTTTCACTAATAGATAGGCCGGCCGGTGTGACCGAGCGGTTCTAGGCGCTTCTGTCTGGAACCGCGCGACCGCTACGGTCGCAGGGTCGAATCCTGCCACGGGCATGGATGTGTGTGATGTCCTTAGGTTAGTTAGGTTTAAGTAGTTCTGAGTTCTAGGGGATTGATGACCTCAGTTGTTAAGTCCAATAGTGCTCAGAGCCATTTGAACCATTTGAGCCACTAATAGATAGGCTAATTCACTAGGAAGGTAACTGATCACAGGAGGTAGCTGTAAGACCGCCTGACAGCAGTGCCAAGTCAGCGTGAGCTACCGCTACTGGGAGAACAAGTGGCCATAACTCGCACTGAACTGGGACTACAGTCGGGCAGACCAGGAGCTGTGGCAGCTCACAATTAACAATATTGCCACACGATGTTACTCCAGAAGTCAACTAAATATGGAAAACATTCACGCCTCGAGAGAAATTTCTTGGTGTGCACTTCTTAATTTGTCTGAGATGTATGAAACTGATTCAGTTTAAACTAAAGTTCTGCCATTTGACTGTATAGATTGTTTATTCTCTTGTACAGTTGTTATTCCAGTCTTTAGCCATTTTCATGCACCACAATGTTAAGCATTATCAGACTGCTGTAAAGGTGTTCATCATCGAAATACTCTCCCCTCCCTCCCCCCTCCTCCCAGTATATTAAACTTTGGAGGTGTCTCAGCATATTTCGAAGATGAATTCGTTGAAAGAAGGCTAATCATACTGCACATTGCGGTACTCGAAAGTGGCCAAAGGCCTAAACCATAGTTGTGCATCAAAATATACAATCTGTACATTCAATTCCCCCCATGAACCATGGACCTTGCCGTTGGTGGGGAGGCTTGCGTGCCTCAGCGATACAGATGGCCGTACCGCAGGTGCAACCACAACGGAGGGGTATCTGTTGAGAGGCCAGACAAACATGTGGTTCCTGAAGAGGGGCAGCAGCCTTTTCAGTAGTTGCAGGGGCAACAGTCTGGATGGTTGACTGATCTGGCCTTGTAACACTAACCAAAACAGCCTTGCTGTGCTGGTACTGCGAACGGCTGAAAGCAAGGGGAAACTACAGCCGTAATTTTTCCCGAGGACATGCAGCTTTACTGTATGATTAAATGATGATGGCGTCCTCTTGGGTAAAATATTCCGGAGGTAAAATAGTCCCCCATTCGGATCTCCGGGCGGGGACTACTCAAGAGGACGTCGTTATCAGGAGAAAGAAAACTGGCATTCTACGGATCGGAGCGTGGAATGTCAGATCCCTTAATCGGGCAGGTAGGTTAGAAAATTTAAAAAGGGAAATGGAGAGGTTAAAGTTAGATATAGTGGGAATTAGTGAAGTTCGGTGGCAGGAGGAACAAGACTTTTGGTCAGGTGATTACAGGGTTATAAATACAAAATCAAATAGGGGTAATGCAGGAGTAGGTTTAATAATGAATAAAAAAATAGGAGTGCGGGTTAGCTACTACAAACAGCATAGTGAACGCATTATTGTGGCCAAGATAGACACAAAGCCCATGCCTACTACAGTAGTACAAGTTTATATGCCAACTACCTCTGCAGATGATGAAGAAATTGATGAAATGTATGACGAGATAAAAGAAATTATTCAGGTAGTGAAGGGAGACGAAAATTTAATAGTCATGGGTGACTGGAATTCGTCAGTAGGAAAAGGGAGAGAAGGAAACATAGTAGGTGAATATGGATTGGGGGGAAGAAATGAAAGAGGAAGCCGCCTTGTAGAATTTTGCACAGAGCATAACTTAATCATAGCTAACACTTGGTTCAAGAATCATGAAAGAAGGTTGTACACCTGGAAGAATCCTGGAGATACTAATAGGTATCAGATAGATTATATAATGGTAAGACAGAGATTTAGGAACCAGGTTTTAAATTGTAAGACATTTCCAGGGGCAGATGTGGATTCTGACCACAATCTATTGGTTATGAACTGCAGATTGAAACTGAAGAAACTGCAAAAAGGTGGGAATTTAAGGAGATGGGACCTGGATAAACTGAAAGAACCAGAGGTTGTAGAGAGGTTCAGGGAGAGCATAAGGGAACAATTGACAGGAATGGGGGAAAGAAATACAGTAGAAGAAGAATGGGTAGCTCTGAGGGATGAAGTAGTGAAGGCAGCAGAGGATCAAGTAGGTAAAAAGACGAGGGCTAATAGAAATCCTTGGGTAACAGAAGAAATATTGAATTTAATTGATGAAAGGAGAAAATATAAAAATGCAGTAAATGAAGCAGGCCAAAGGGAATACAAACGTCTCAAAAATGAGATCGACAGAAAGTGCAAAATGGCTAAGCAGGGATGGCTAGAGGACAAATGTAAGGATGTAGAGGCTTGTCTCACTAGGGGTAAGATAGATACTGCCTACAGGAAAATTAAAGAGACCTTTGGAGAGAAGAGAACCACTTGTATGAATATCAAGAGCTCAGATGGCAACCCAGTTCTAAGCAAAGAAGGGAAGGCAGAATGGTGGAAGGAGTATATAGAGGGTTTATACAAGGGCGATGTACTTGAGGACAGTATTATGGAAGTGGAAGAGGATGTAGATGAAGATGAAATGGGAGATAAGATACTGCGTGAAGAGTTTGACAGAGCACTGAAAGACCTGAGTCGAAACAAGGCCCCGGGAGTAGACAACATTCCATTAGAACTACTGATGGTCTTGGGAGAGCCAGTCATGACAAAACTCTACCATCTGGTGAGCAAGATGTATGAGACTGGCGAAATACCCACAGACTTCAAGAAGAATATAATAATTCCGATCCCAAAGAAAGCAGGTGTTGACAGATGTGAAAATTACCGAACTATCAGTTTAATAAGTCACAGCTGCAAAATACTAACGCGAATTCTTTACAGACGAATGGAAAAACTGGTAGAAGCGGACCTCGGGGAAGATCAGTTTGGATTCCGTAGAAATGTTGGAACACGTGAGGCAATACTAACCTTACGACTTATCTTAGAAGAAAGATTAAGAAAAGGCAAACCTACGTTTCTAGCATTTGTAGACTTAGAGAAAGCTTTTGACAACGTAAACTGGAATACTCTCTTTCAAATTCTGAAGGTAGCAGGGGTAAAATACAGGGAGCGAAAGGCTATTTACAATTTGTACAGAAACCAGATGGCAGTTATAAGAGTCGAGGGGCATGAAAGGGAAGCAGTGGTTGGGAAAGGAGTGAGACAGGGTTGTAGCCTCTCCCCGATGTTATTCAATCTGTATATTGAGCAAGCAGTAAAGGAAACAACAGAAAAATTCGGAGTAGGTATTAAAATTCATGGAGAAGAAGTAAAAACTTTGAGGTTCGCCGATGACATTGTGATTCTGTCAGAGACAGCAGAGGACTTGGAAGAGCAGTTGAACGGAATGGACAGTGTCTTGAAAGGAGGATATAAGATGAACATCAACAAAAGCAAAACGAGGATAATGGAATGTAGTCAAATTAAATCGGGTGATGCTGAGGGGATTAGATTAGGAAATGAGACACTTAAAGTAGTAAAGGAGTTTTGCTATTTAGGGAGTAAAATAACTGATGATGGTCGAAGTAGAGAGGATATAAAATGTAGACTGGCAATGGCAAGGAAATCGTTTCTGAATAAGAGAAATTTGTTAACATCGAGTATAGATTTAAGTGTCAGGAAGTCGTTTCTGAAAGTATTTGTATGGAGTGTAGCCATGTATGGAAGTGAAACATGGACGATAACCAGTTTGGACAAGAAGAGAATAGAAGCTTTCGAAATGTGGTGTTACAGAAGAATGCTGAAGATAAGGTGGGTAGATCACGTAACTAATGAGGAGGTATTGAATAGGATTGGGGAGAAGAGAAGTTTGTGGCATAACTTGACTAGAAGAAGGGATCGGTTGGTAGGACATGTTTTGAGGCATCAAGGGATCACAAATTTAGCATTGGAGGGCAGCGTGGAGGGTAAAAATCGTAGAGGGAGACCAAGAGATCAATACACTAAGCAGATTCAGAAGGATGTAGGTTGCAGTAGGTACTGGGAGATGAAGAAGCTTGCACAGGATAGAGTAGCATGGAGAGCTGCATCAAACCAGTCTCAGGACTGAAGACCACAACAACAACAACAACACATTCAATTGGCGGTACTTTCATTAAACAGTATTATGTGACTGTGACCCCAAAGTATATAGATACTATTGTTGATATTCACTTACCTACTGTTGTTCTATGAATTATAATTATAATTCTATACAGTGGGTCATAAACTAAATTACCTTACTGTCAGACAAATCGTCTGCCTGTAGATACTCGCTGCTGCAATGCAAAGCTGAGACGAGCCATTAGTATTAGCAATAAATCGGTTACGTTTCTTTTTCTCACTGTATTTGTATGATTCTTTTGTGTACTGACTTAACTAGGATATTCTACATTAAATTTTAATTTTTTTTCTTTACGCTACCTATGCTTTACATTTCTAAAAAGATAAAGGCTCCAAACAAATTACACAGTAGCCGTTTGTACACACAAGGGTATCAGACATAATAACAGGCGTCGTTTACCAGAGTTGTTCGAGTTGCCGAATTTTACATAATTATAAATTTAGAGCGATGTACAGTGAAATATAAGAAGTGAAAACATGTAACACACTGTTGAGTTCCATCAGTTCATAAAATGATACAGTAAACGGAGTTCAGTGTCATCCTTTACTTTCCCTCTTGTGTAATGACACAGGATTTTTTTCCTATTGTGTAAGTACCCACCCGGAACGTGTACTTCAGTCCTGCTATTGGCCACTTACATTTCTCCACAAAATTTTCAATCACCTTGCTGATGTATAATACGGGTTATCGCAGTGTTATGTTGCTCGTATTATAAATCCTATTACTCTCTGCACAGTTCAACGATGACTGGACCCAGGTATAAATCTCAGACGGGAAGAGCAAGAGAGTCAGGATACCCCCCTATCCCCACAAAGAAAGTTTCACTAAAATAATTTACATTTTACATACATAAATTTTAGCCATATTTTGCAGAACATAATCTGTCTGTAAAATGGTTCAAATGACTCTAAGCACTATGGGACTTAACATCTGAGGTCATCAGTCCCCTATACTTAGAACTACTTAAAACTAACTAACCTAAGGACATCACACACATCCATGCCCGAGGTAGGATTCGAACCTGCAACCGTAGCACCAGCGCGGTTCTGAACTGAAGCGCCTAGAGCCGCTCGGCCACAGCGGCCTGCTGTCTGCAAGATGAAAACCAAGCAGCGCTCGTGATGGGGAAAGAACGCTACAACTGCCTTAGAGGCACCCCAAAAATCAGTTTCCAGTATATAAAGATGCTGCATCGTGCAGTGGTTCACGTAGTTTCTGTTTGTATGAGGTATGAGTTTTTGCTTTAGTTACATTAGTTATTAATTTCTATGTATCACTATCATCACTATATATTATAAATCGAAGTACCCCGTCGCAATTCTCTGTCTATATGTAATAGCAAATCTCGGAAACTTCTGTAGGAATTTTGATACAATTTTCCTTTATAGATAGACTCATTTACAAAGATGGTTTGTGAGTTATTAATAAATATTTCGTGCACCCTGGCTTAACTATGATGATGTTGGTCGTTTAAGTCGTGTGACCTGAGAAGTTTCCTGGCATCTGCTGTTAAAACGTTTAAATTATACTGGAATCTGTAGTTGATCTTCAGTTACTTAGGCAGTGTCTAACAATTACGTTGACATACATTACATTTTCAACACATTGAGTCTATGATGGCAGTACAAGAAAACAGGACACGGAGATGAAGTGTCTTCTATGTCACGATTAGCCTTACTCCAGCACGCTTCAGTAACACAGAGTGAGTCGATGAACAGGATTGGCCGCAGCGCCACCATTCTCAGACTGGCTGCACTTGCAGAACTACAACGGGAAGGAAGGAATCTAGTGGCACCTTAACTTTTAGTGTATGCAATCCTCAATATTAGATTTATACTCTTTCGCTTCGAATCTCTGCTACAGACTCATCGCAGTTTCCTTGAGGTTACTTAAAACAGCGTCAACGAGAGTGCTGTTTGTTGAGACTAGTCCGCGTTATCACCAGCAGAACAGCGCACGGACGCCCTCGCGGAGATGCACTGTACGGCTATTGGTCGGCGCGTCGTAGTTCTCTCATCTACTCACCCCGTCCACCTTCCCTTCTGACGCTGCCAATGGATTCCGGCGCCCGTAATAGGGGATTCTGCCGTGGGGCCGGCATTCCGATCGGCAGCGCTTCGCTATGCGGGTCGAAGGCTCGGCCGGAATCGCAAAATATCCGCCCCCCTCCCCCCCGCCTTTCCATTGTGCGCGCCGCTGCCGCATTCGCAGTGTCCACCCCTCCTCTCTCAGCCCCCACCCTACTCATCGCACCTGCTGCACAGTGACACGGCAACCCGTGAAATACCACCCTACGCACCAATGGTACTCGCCGTGCGCGGGGTGGGCGGGATGGGGGGAAAGGAAATGCAGCAAGTGGAAATGAAATCCATCTGGTGACGCGACGAGCCGCGCCACAACGCTTTTAGGACGCCATTATTGTTTTTGTTTTTCATAAAAAAAAAGAAGGCTGCTCCCTCTGGCTCTGAAATTCACGGTCCTTTCGATTTCTTTTTTCTTTTTACTTCCTTGCCCGGGGTACTGCTAGGCTTATTTTTTGGTTTTTTTCTTTTTTTGTTTTTTTGTGTTTCCCGGCTAAGCGAAAAACTCTTTATGTTCAGCTCTGGTGGTTCTGAAAAGGCGCTTCCGTTTTCTTCCATGTCACTTGTTCCCGAAATGCGTAAACGATATTCAAAATTCATATGTAACGTAAACAAATTTCACTCTACGACCTACGATCCAAGACGAAAAGAGCGTATCTCGTATTTCAACAGCTAGCATGTTCTGGCGATGAACAATTTTCGGTCGACTGATGATTTAGCTATTCATGCAAAGCTGTTTCATCTGACATCACAGTTTGTTCAGAGAGCACTCATGTGTTCCAGTCCGTTCCAGTAAGGCGAGGATCCGGGTTTCAATTCTGCGATTGTTAAAGTCTGGTCATGTTTTAGAGTTATTTTCAAAATATGAATTACCATCGGGGTCTCTGTTTTTGGGTAATAGTGACACCTACACCCTTGCAGATTTTTTCATTGCCGTTCAGTATGAAGGCTTCTTACTTTTTAAGTTCCTGTCTCGTCATCCCCCATCCCCTGCCCCAAATATACAAGATGTTCGACCATTATAGGTACAAACGAAATGGTTCAGTAGAGGACAATGAAATAAGGAAATAATCCTAATAAACATAGGTCCGAAAACCAGTCGTTTCCCCAATACGACTTAGTACGACTGGGTATATGAACACATTATAACAGTCACTGAGGATCCAAACTACAGATACGCACTTGAAGACAAACGCATTACAATAAGTGTTCCTTAGTGGCACTTGAGTTGTGGAAGGCCTTGCTCGCAGTTTAATTGAATGAGCCACACAGCAGTGGGCACGTAAGGTATGGAAAACTGCACCTACATATATTATCTCTATGTTCTAATGATGATGATGATGATGATGTACCGAAGCGCGTCAATAAATTAAACTTCGACCAAGACCTTCCACAATACATTAAGTGCCAATTCTACCTCATAGACGGGAACATTTATCTATGAAGTAAAGAAAAGTTCTCCTAATGGTCACTGTTTATGCGAGGGCAGGCTTCATCGTGGCTCCCCATCTATGCCCTTGCACGTTCAAAAGTCCCAGGCGTGTTCCGGATGCATTGACAACCATCCAAAATGTGTTTCCGGAGTTCACTGATACTATCTTCAGGGCTGGAGTACGCCAAAGCTATTAAATATCCCTATACAAAAAATTCAACGGGTTTAAGTCGAGGGACAAGAGAGGCCATAGTATTGGCGGATCACGACCGTTTCGCTTGTTGTCGAAACGTTATTTGCCAGTACTTAGGTACGAAGGTAACGATGACTGTTTACCTCTTTTGTATTGTGTGTATTGTATATTGAACCGGGGACCTAGAAATGACGGAGAGGCTTCGTCCCGCTGTAGCCCTCTGTGGTTTACAACCCCACAACAGGGCACAGCAGTCAACCCACCTCACCGCCGCCCCACACCGAACCCAGATTTGCTGCGCGGGTCGGCTCCCAATAAACCCCCACCCCGGGACGTCCCATACCAGAAATGACGATACAGGGACTATAGAGATCCCCCACCGTGAACTTTCTACCGTATGAACGTAGAACTATGATGCAGATTCCTGCAGTTTGCATCGTGGGCCTGTGCGTGGCTACAGAAGTAGGGAATTGTCAGACCTGTAAGACATTGCAATACCTCATTACTAAACGTCTAAACAACAAAATAATTGTTTCCATCACGTAAGCTACCGATGTCATAATTTATCTCACAATTCTGTTCGTGTAAATGGTAACAGACAGTTTAGTGCTACGGAGTTATTTCGTGTGCTTTCTATCTTTGCTGCGTACATTCTGCAGAAAACTGACAAGCATTTGCTACACAATTCCCGAAATCCGTAATCCGTCACTTTCGACACGTACCCGTGTTGTCAAAATTGACTACATGCAACACTAAGAAATGCAGACGTTTTTCCTGAAAACTCTACATTTAAAGACCTGTTGAACGAATTACATTGTTATATTTCAGTATGAGTCTCTTTAATATGAGTACACATAGATGATAACTGGCAATGACTCACTTCACATATGAAGTACGTAATAATGCATTTCGTTTTAGGCTGAAATGCAGTTCCCCTGCAGATTCATTGCCTTTTCATACTTGCTAAGTACTTGCTTTATTTATACGCAATAATTTTCATTATTGGTATGTCTGAGCAAACGATGTCAACTTTACAAACCTGTTGAGGCTTCCGTGAGCACTTGTTGACGTTTGGCCTGTTAAGTACTGTCCTTTGATCTATGGTCAACGTATGTTTGACGATTTTTCTGACGTCTCAACAGCACGAGTGGCTCGCATTGCCAATGGTTCGCCCCACGTCGGAAATGGAGGGTTAACCTATGACAGTGCCAGCTACTTACACATCCAGATACACCACACACACACACAGGAGCAGCAATATACTGCTGCTGATTTTGACAGTACTATCGCCTACAACTCGGTCGCTCGCGTCGAACCCGACACAGTGATCAAGCAATTTCATTAGAAAGCCTTTAGCAACTTTGGGTAGAATTTGAACATTGACTTTTCGGTCCGACCTTTGACCTCCCACCTCACGCTTTCTAGCCTCCGCTCTCCTTGCCATCTTCCCACTTCCCCTACCATTCCTTCTCAATCCCTCCATCCTCTCTGCCTCTACAACTTCAAAGTGAATCCCGTTCCCCTCACGCCCTTCCCCTCACCCTCCCTGCTTTTCTATATAATTTCTAGCAAATAGACCAATTATAGAACTGCCAAGCCGATTGCGTTACAGCTAAAACATAGTCATTTCTCCCAAAGACACCACAGTGCGGAATTGTCATCTGGCTAATATAGATTTCCATTCTTCTTTCAATAGGTAGATTTTAACCTCTTGAAGCTATGTTCCAATGATAGTATAAAAAAACTAAATTTCGTCATATGATGTTTTTTAGAAGTTCTTCAGTAATGATTCACTTCAGCAGTCACCATTTTAGGGGAGAAAGTGATAATTAATCATTTTCTGCACTAGAAAAACTGTAATTGCAATTGTTTCTTGGCAAATGTGGGATGTGATTGCGTTTTAATGGTTTCGATTTTGGGGGCCCTAAAATATGAAACATTGTACTGGTAACAGCTATGAGAGCTGGCTTCTTTTATTACATTCTTTCTGTTATTAATATAGCTACTGCTACCAGCACGTACTTAAACGTGTGCATGATGACCTTATGGGCGTCACCAACAGATTGTAGCGTAACGTTGTAGTTGGCTTTGTTTCGTATTTTAACGTATGGCGAGGCAAATGAGTTTAAGATATAACTATTTCCACAACTAAACCAACTAACTGTTTTTTGTTTGTTGATAGTGTTGCCACAATCGCAGAATAGTCTTAGATACTTGCGAGCAAA
This sequence comes from Schistocerca nitens, assembly GCF_023898315.1. Lineage (NCBI taxonomy): Eukaryota > Metazoa > Arthropoda > Insecta > Orthoptera > Acrididae > Schistocerca > Schistocerca nitens. The sequence goes on along the minus strand of NC_064618.1, from coordinate 310,904,367 downwards.
ATTTAAAAGGTTTATTTACTTACTATTTGCTACAGTTTTGCGTTACATAGTCAATCTACAGAGGAAAGTGCCCAAACCTAACCCCACTTTGTTCCTGTTTGAGAAACAGAAAATATTAAAAAATTATGTTTCAGGACGTGGATGTATTTACTTCATAGTGTCTTGCAATATTTGCATTTGACGCTTGGAAAATATAATTAAAAGTTATGAAAATAAATTATTTTCAGAAACTTTGCACTTGCGAGTTTGAAAAATCGTTTCTCTCGAATCCCTTCTAAAGACAATCAGAGTAGCTGTAAATAGGAAAAAGTATTAAATCAAAGGAAATATAGTCTAGCTTCAGAGTACGTATAAGATTACGTCTTCTGTAAGAGTACAGAATTTCTGTTTTCTTTGCTGACCCCACAAGATGGTCCTGTAGACTTTCTATCTGACAGTTTGGTTTTGTGGCGTTTAAAAGAAGGATTAACCCACTTATTTCCCAGCAATTTCATCTTTGAATGAGTGTTCAATGCTATTTCTCTCTGCCAATTGTTCGATCAATCTTCACAAGTCATTACGAGTAAGCCCAAAGAAAGAAATTTCCGTAGCATGACAATATTAAGCCAGCTCTTCTTCAAGACCGTTACCCAAAATTGTAGGTCTACCTCTTTTTATTTTTATTACTTCCTCAGGTGTGCCACATTTCATGTTGTACAACCTCGTTAATGTTAATTTTGGAACACTCAACTGTTCACTGGCCTTCTTCCAACCCATCTTCTTTTTCTGGACTACATCAGTAGCTTTAGTCATTTTAGACGGACTCGACTTTCTTTGATTAACTTTCCCATTATCCTCTTGTAATTTGCAATATAACTGCAGACAGTAAGATTATGCGCTAAAACAGACAGAGTTTAAACATGAGAAAAACGGTTTAATCATAAACGTGAACCTTAAACCTTATTATTCAAGAGATTGGCTTCACTTCCAATACTTAGGAGAAGTAACGAAATGTGTAGCAAAGTTTAAAAACTACCTCTACTGTCAAAACATTTAATGCGAACTGACAAGTAACAAGTGAAGCAGGCGACCCGTGCGCACAGCTACCGACTAGTGTTCCGGTGGAAGCAGAGCCAAGAGACCAGGGGGGGGCTTTAAGTGTGGGAGGAGTCCAGTTAAGGGCACTTTCCTCTACCAAGAAAAAAAAAGCACTCCGTCTTCAGGCTCGAGTGGCCTACCGGGACAATCCGACCGCCGTGTCATCCTCAGTGGAGGGTGCGGATAGGAGGGGCATGGGGTCAGCACACCGCTCTCCGGTCGTTATGATGGTATTCTTGACCGGAACCGTTACTGTTCGGTCGAGTGGCTCCTCAATTGGCATCACGAGGCTGAGTGCACCCCGAGAAACGGCAACAGCACATGGCGGCCTGGATGGTCACCCATCCAACTCTACCAAGTAAAGGGCTCTGAATTTTGATGATAGTTTTGTCTGTGACATAGGGTAGCATCTGCTATTGTAAGTAATGTTCACAGTGTGATGGACACAACACACTTTCATCACTTTGTGTTGTTAACGGTTTTGCAGGAAAAGTGAATCATTTTTGTTGTATGTTTCTAATAAAGGTGTTTTCATACATATTACAATTTTTGTTTAAATTCTTCTCTTATTGTTAGCTAAGAACCAACTTTTGAGATGCAAGTATCGTAAGGTTAAATAGCTGTTTCATTCAACATAAAATATTTTTGGGAGCTTGTTATCGCATATACATTATCTGACCAAAAGTAACCAGGCACCCTGTGTAATGCAGTACTACTGTATAATACGAGAAGCGGACCCGCCTGTACAAAAGGAGGAGGGGAGCACCACGTTGTCAGTAGAGAAGCAGTGAAAGCATTCGGGTCCGCCAGAAGAGGTCATCTACTTCGAACGTGGACCAGTCATTGGATGTCAACAAAGTAACAATCCCATCAGGACATTTCAACCTTCCTAAAACTGCCCAAGTTGACTGTTGGTTGTGTGGTTGTGAAGAGCAAACGCAAAGGTATAACCGCAGCTAAATCCAGAATAGACAGACCTCAGGAATCATTGCGCATTGCGGAGGATGATTGCAAAAAAAAATCGCATGAAATCAATGGTATTAATTAGACGTAAGTTCCAAAGTGCTGCCAGTAATCCGGCTAGCACAATAACTGTGCATAGGGAATTAAAAAAGAATAGGATGCAATTCTCGAGCAGCTCGTCATAAACCATACATTTCTGTAGTCTGTGCTAAGCGACGCTTGAGGTGGTGCTAAGAACGATGCCACTGGATAGTGGACGACTGGAAGCGAGTGATTTGCAGTGATGAATCACGCTGTACCCCGTGGCAACCTGACGGAAGGATTCAGGTTTGGCGAATACTTGGAGAACGTGACCTGCCACCGTGTGTAGCGCCAACAGTGAAGTACGGAGGAGGTGATGATACTGTAAGGGGATGCTTTTCGTGCTTAGGGTATGGTCCCCCTACTGTGCTTACGAAAAGGCTAAATGCGGGAGGATCTGATCTTACAGCATTGTGGCCTGCGTACAGTAGAGCAACAGTTCGACTACGATAATTGTTTGTAACAGCATGACAATGCACCCCATCATAAAGCAGCACATGTGAGACTGGCCTGAGCATAGTCTCGACCTGAATCCAGTGGAACACCTTTGGCATAATTTAAATGTCCAACATGACTAGCCGGCCGCTGTGGCCGAGCGGTTCTAGGTGCTTCAGTCTGGAACCGCGCGATCGCTACGGTCGCAGGTTCGAATCCTGCCTCGGGCATGGATGTGTGTGATTTTCTTAGGTTAGTTAGGAGACTGATGACCTCAGATGTTAAGTCCCATAGTGCTCAGAGCCATTTCAGCCATTCCAACATGACTTCCTTTTCTGGCTTCGCCTGTTGAGGAATAACGGGAGCCATTACTCCACAGACCTTCGAACGCCTCATTGAAAGTATCTCTCGCAGAGTTCAAGCCGTCACTAAGGATATACCCCATTTGATGTGTGGTGTCGGTATTCATGACTCCAGAGAATAACGCATCACAATCGATACGCCGCGCTCGACTCATTTGTAGCGCAGCAGCTGTATGGATTGGCAGTACGAGCTATACCGAGGTCCGCTAAGGACCGCAGCTGCCAACCTGTGGGCATCAAGTGTGTGGGTAGCGACTGGTCGATGCCCGCTAAATACCGGAGCTGCCGCGCGCGGTAGACGTGTGGTCTAGGGTGGAGGTTCGAGTCCTCCCTCGGGCATGGCTGTGTGTGTTGTTCTTAGAGTAAGTTAGTTTAAGTTAGACTAAATTGTGTGTAAGCTTAGAGACGATGACCTCAGCAGTTTCATTCCTTAGGATCTTGCCACAAATTTAAAATACCGGAGCATTGAGCTACGGCGGACAGTTCTCTTCAGTGCGCCGACTCGTGTACAGTCTCCAGTTACCGCCGAGTCTAAGGGCTACAGTGTTCGTCCGTCGTATCCGAGACATCCGTAGGCATCGTAGGCCAGCTGTGGACTCTAAGTAGGCATCACTCAGAGGCACAATGACAGAGCTGTAATATTTTAGAGAACTTGGAACAACTTCAAACGTCTAATAGTGATAAAAGAAGCATCCTTTAAGCTGAGTATCTCCTCATATTTACCAAACATCACTTTATTACTAATTCTTGGGAATCTTTCTGATGGTAGATAACCTACGTCATCCTCCTGCATTCCCAACATAATGTCCACTAATAGGTGTCCGGATACTTTCTGGAATCGTACCTCGCTGTCCAGTTTACACCGGAACGTATAATTATGAACGTTTTCGAGCACGTCTCACAAAGGCACTTCAGTTTCAGAATGTGTTGGTTGTGAGTGATTAGTGACGGACGTGTTGTTAAGTTCCGGATCGCCTTTGGTTTGCGAAGTGGTGTCTTCAGGCATTTTAATATTCGTTGGTTGTTATGTCCAAACATGTTTTTTTGTGTGTGTATGGTCATGGATGCCCTGAGACAAAGACTGACAGTTTTGCTAATCGGTAATGTCAGTAGTGGCGGAGATTGAGTACATTATAATTAAATCTGATTATGTTCTATATCAAGGTTTTTGTTGTTTTCTGTGTAAAATTATCAGTGAATTGTTATTTATTTTGATTTGGTCAATTATTACTTTCTATTTCATTGTCTACGCAGTTTGTATACGGAAATTATCTCGTACTGTTAGGAGTTTTCTGTTGCGATTGTTTATTTTAAAAATTTTCCTTTCTCTCATACCTACTTAACACAATATCCTTACTGCTCGCTTCTGATAAGCAAATACTTTATTTACTTACAGTGCACTGTCTGAGAAGATAATTCCGTACTACAGCAAGGATTTCAAATATACAAAATAAGTGAACACTCTTAACACCAATACAATGAGAGATGCTTCCAAGGCCTAAAACGCTAAGCTCAGCTTCCTGGTTAATTGATCCATGTGCTGATTCCATTTTAACTTGTTATGTAGCTGCACCCCAAGAAATTTTACTCGCTCTGCTTCATTCAAAATGTAATCATTAATCTGACCTTGTCCAAAAAAGTCGGCATTGCTTATTTGAAATTGTAGCACACGCTGCCGGAAAGAATTAGTATAAAATGTCATGATAATGAAATGAAGACCCTGAGCTGAGGACAGGCGTTGATATACATCAACGGGGACAGTTGAAAATGTGTGCCCCGACCGAGACTCGAACCTGGGATCTCCTGCTTACATGGCAGACGCTCTACACAACTGAGGCACCGAGGGCACAGAGGATAGTGCGACTGCAGGGATTTATCCCTTGTACGCCCCCCGTGAGACCCACATTCCCAACTTAATTTCCACACACTACATTCTTAGTGCCCCTGCTCATTACACTCATTACTCGCGGCAGACAATCTTACCGAGTCCCGTAAGAGTTCAGGTAAAGCGTGTGCATCCAGCACAGAAGAAGGAGGTCAATGGCCAGTTAGCCTTAAGTATATGAAGACGGTAGCTGTTCTTTCGGACATGTCCGAAAGAACAGATACCATCTTCATATAGAATTAGTATACTCTTTTATAGGTTTCCAATTCACTCACGATTTGTTGTTGCTACAGTGCAAATTGAGTACATGAAATGACTACACTTACGTGTCAATAGCACTAGCTGTTCTGAGTTACCAGGTACTGCCCCATGCTGAAACATCCATGTTAGTACGTGGTGTAGCTTCCACTGACAGCACTGCAGACGCTGACTCTGGCATACAGTCGATCATACACGTGGTGAATAATGTCCTGGAATACGTTATTTCGTGCCTGCTGGACCTGTTCACGTAGTTCTGTGAGAGTTGTTGGTTGATGTGTCACACGTGTCACTTCTTGTCCCATCATATCCCACACGTACTCGATTGGAGACAAGTCCAGAGATCACGCTGGCCAGCGAAGTTGCTGCACATCTTGCAGAGCGCGCTGAGTTTCAAGGGCAGTGTGTGGGCGAGCATTATCCTGCTCGAACAACACATCACGTTCCTATTTTAAAAAGACGGCAGAAGAACTGGTCTAACATCACTCAGCACATACCGAGGCCTGGTTAGCATCCCCTCCAAAAATACCAAAGGTGACCGAGAGTTGTAGCTTGTCGCACCCCAGACCGTAAGGCCTGAGGTGGGGCCAGCTTGTCGTGGACGGTTGCACTCTACGAGACAGCACTCACCAGGCCTTCGTCGTTAACGACCGTCACTTGCGTGCAGGCAGAACCTGCTTTCATTGCTGAAAACCACAGCGAGCCGTTCTATCTTCCGAGTGATCGTCCGTCGACACTAGTCGAACCACGAACGTCAGTGCTGTGGGGTGAGTGGAAGATGGACTAGAGCTGTGCATGCCAGTAGTCCCACCCTAATAATCCGTTTGCAACAGTTCGTGTTGAAAGGCCTGGGCACACAAGCTCTCTAATCTGTGCTGTGGTATCTGTGCGATCTGAGACTGCTGCCCCTACAATATGACGATCCTGACGGAAGTCTGTCTGCGTGGACGCCCAGAATCTCGCCTAGAAGTGTTCACGTGACCACTAATATTAGCATCGTTGAAAAAACGTCTCAGCTCGTTCAACTTGCAGGTAATTCTTTGAAAGAACAATCCCGCAACTCGGAAGGCCACAATTTGATCCCTTTCAAACTCGCTTATTTGGCTGTAAGAAGCATGGGGGCGACTCCATGGCATGGTTGCCTGCTTGCTTCACGCATCTGCACCACACTGAGCGTTCTGGCTGAGAGCATTCCCTATTAAAGAGTAGACACAGATGGGGCTCTGGCTACTACACCATTACGCTGTCTGTTGGCGTATTTCTATAAGGCGCGTTCAAAAACAAACGACCCGGAGTCTGGAATGCGCAAACCGGTGACAGGAGGGTAACATCGTGGCGTGTGTAACGAGGTGTGGTTCCGACCAGAGCGTGGAAGTTCACAGCAGGTCGCTAGAGGGAACGCGTGCACGTTACATGACTATACAGAGCTAGCAGCAGCCTGCATCAATCGTCCAACGCTGCCAGTCGCATTGCAGACAGTGACATGGAGGCGTCAACAGAACACCAAAGAGATGTATACGTTTTCTGACAGCGGAAGGAGTAGGAGGACCGGACATTCATCGACGAATGTCACAAGTGTGCGGCGAACACTGCAAGTCCCTTGCAAGGGTCAAGGCGTGGCACAAGCGCTTCAGGGAAGGACGGGTGTCGTTAGCCGATGATGCACGGTCTGGAGCACCACACTGCATTACCGATGACATCGTCCAGCTGGTGGATGCACTCATTACCCAGGACCGCCGAGTGACAGTGAAAGCCACAGCCGCCGTGGTCGGATTGAGCGTCGGAAGTCTTCACACCCTCATGAAGGAACGACTGCACATGCGCAAAGTATGTGGCGAGTGGCTGCCCTACAGTCTTTAACCACATGTCGAATGGCGCACTGTCTTGCTCATCTGCAGTGCTATGCTCGGGAAGGGAATGCGTTCCTGGCAAGAGTGCTGGCTGGAGATGAGTCATGGTGTCATCACTTCCAACCAGAATCAAAAGGACAAAGGCTCCAGTGGAAGCATCTAGGGTCACCATCACCAAAAAAACCAAGGCCTTCCTCACGAGTGCAGGAGTGGTTATGCTGACGTTGTTCTTTGACCAAGATGGCCCCCTTCTGATTCACTTCCTGCAACACGGGACAACAGTGAATGCCCAGCGTTACCTTGACCACCTTTCGCCAAAACGACCAGGCAATCTCACCCATGGGGTCATTCTGCTCCACGACAGTGTAAAGCCTCATATGGCCAACGCAGTCGTAGCACTCCTGCAGAAATTCAAATGGGAGGTTCTCAGACACCCTCCGTACAGTTTGGACCTCTCTCCCTGTGATTTCGCCATTTTTGGTCCCCTTGAAAAGGCTCTGAGGGGCAAACGATTCACCTCGGATGACGACGTCCAGCTGTACGTGCGGAACTGGTTAACATCGCAGCCCCGGGAATTTTACGAAACAGCCATTCACCGCCTTCTGTCAGAGTGGTACAAGTGTCTCAACAGCCGGGGTCAATGTTTCTAACATACAGGTACTGATTTCTGTAATTATGTCTGCGGCTCGTTTCTTTTTGAACGCCCCCTATACTAGACTCCAGCATATCTATTATCCCCCAGGTGGCATATGGCGTCATTGGGTGGAAATCGACGTCGTCTTTTCAGATATATTGATATTTTCGGGTAATGTATGAGTCTTTGTGAGATTAAGACTTCAGCTGTCGACGGCTAACCGCTTGTAGGCATGTTCAGCTATCATCTGAGCTGTGTCTGTTAGGGTGTCGTATGCAAACATTCTAGTTTTCAGCTTCCTTTTAAAGTCATTGGAAGATCATTTAAGTGCGTCAGAAACAAGACTGGAACCAATAGGGAAACCAGGTGGCACTCCACGTATTGTGTACCCCCATCCTGAGATTAGTTTCAAGTGAGAGATGCAGTCTATTAATGATACCATCTGCTTTATGTTAAGGATGTAAGATTCCATCCATGCAAGAGGGATGTCTTTAATTCCTTAAAGCTTTACTTTGATTAGTAGAATATACTTGGAACGGCTGATGTTTAGTTTTCTCCAGTTTCCCATGATCCACAATTCACTTCCACAGAACGCCACGCTCTTGATATACAGTTTCTCCGCGCTCTTCAGTGTCTCCTACCAGTAGATGACTTCAGATGTCTCATACCAGTAGATGTCATCAGATTTCTCCCTTTCATTGACCATACTGCATCTTTCAGGTCGTCCACAACGTTTTCATCAATTTGGCTGTTTTCTTTTGTATTCTTCATCATAATTTTCGTCTTTACCTTACAATGAAGGGGGTCTGAATCTTGGACAAAAGAGCTTTATGAGACAACTTGACTGAAAGAAGGGGCAGATTAATAGAACTCATCCTGATACATGAAAGACTAGCTAAATTTTGGTAATGGAGTTGGGGGATTTTAGTGGGAGACCAAAGCTTCAAAACAGTAAACAGGTTGAAACAGATGTAGCTCGCAGTATTTTGCAGAGATTAAGGAGCTTGTACATGGCAGACTACCATGGAAAGCTACTTCAGATCTGTATGCAGACTGAACATCAAGAAAACTACAACAATCAAAATTGTGGTACACACCCTTTCCATTCAATTGTACAGGTCTAAGTATTTTTTATTATATGTCAGCCATAATACTGGCACTAACTTAAACAACGGCTACAAAGTTACGAATGAGTAAGTTTTGATTTTTCATTTTCATTGCAGTTTAATTTATGCTGATATTGTTGACTCTTTCGTTGTTTGTAATTATTCTCTTCTTAGTATTGATTCAAAAACTTTTATTCCACCTCAGGTTATCGTTGACTTAAATTCAATAACGCTTTGCAGGTATTCTGAGTTTCCGTAATGTTCCGTTCACTACACACGTTATACCGAATTTATTGCACCGTGTTTACTCATAATTTTGATGCCTGTCACTGTTCGTAGTTAACGTAAGATTTTGTACACAAAACCTAAGACCATTTTAAATGACAAATACCATCATCTAAGTGTTTCCTGTGAAAGGTACATAGAAATTACGCAGCACCAACGTTGATGAGCCAAAGCCATTATGGTAACCTGCTCAACGGCGTTTTAGCCCACCTCTGGAACGTCACACAGCAGCCAATCTGCGTGAATGGAGTTGAGAAATCTTAGGCAGCTTTCCGAATGTGTGTGGTACCAGACGTCTATGCGCAGGTCACAAAATTTCCGTACATTATGGGCCGTGTGTTTTTGGGCACGAAGTTGGCACCCTATAGCGTCTGTGTGAGTTACATAGCGTTCAGATCAGCCGAGTTTAGTGGTAAAGAAGCCAATGTGAGTCGACTATCGTGCTCCTCAAACCACTGTAGCGCAACTCTGGCCTTCTGAGACGGAGTGTTATCCTTCTGGAAGATACCATCGCCGTCGTGGAAGACACAAAGTATGCAGGCATAAAGATGTTTCTCAGTACTGTTCACGTAGTCCATAACTGACATGGTGACTTTGATTACCACCACAGGCCCATGGAAGCCCAGATGAATGACCTCCGTAACACAATAGTGCCCCATCGTGGCGCTGTGCATATTTCTAGCAGCCGTTCGGCTGGATGAAACGTGATTCATCCTATCAGGCGACATGTTTCCATTGTTTTACCACCCAGTCTCAATGACTCTGTGCACACCTACAATCGTAATTGACGATGTCAATGGGAACACGTAGGTGTCTACCGCGGAGCCCAATTTCCAATGTGTCCTGAACACGGTGGGCTCCGAAACACTACAGCTCGTATCAACTGTACTCTGTCGTCAGATCTGCCACGGGTCGCCTCCTGCAATGTTTTACAGAGCAGAGCAGGCAAGGCTTCGACTTCCACGTTCCATGCAGGCCGGTGTGACCGAGCGGCTCTAGGCGCTTTCGTCTGGAACCGCGCGACCGCTACGGTCGCATGTTCGAATCTTCCCTCGGGCATGGATGTGTGCGATGTCTTTAAGTTAGTTAGGTTTAAGTAGCCCTAAGTTCTAGACGACTGATGACCTCAAATGTTAAGTCCCATACTGCGTAGAGCCATTTGAATTATTTTTTTCACGTTCAATGACACGGTGTGGAGTTACAACACCTTGTCGTCAGTTCGTGGTTTCAACGTTCTGCACCCACTTTGCTCAGATACTCAAAACAGTAGCAGGTTAACAGCCGACCACTTTCGCCGTTTCCGAGATGCTCGTACCGCATTGGGCCTTAACAATCTGACCTTTGTCAAATCACTTATGTCAGTTGAACTCCCCATTTGCGGCTCGTATCACCGCTAGAATGATTCCCCGTTAATCTCTACGCCGCTCACACAGGGTAATTCAGTTGCCCCTACCGATGCCGATTTATGCAACCCGCAATGTTGTGTCTGGTCTTCAAAGAAACACTCATCCTGTAACGTCGCGCCCGCAGCTCGTGGTCGTGCGGTAGCGTTCTCGCTTCCCACGCCCGGGTTCCCGGGTTCGATTCCCGGCGGGGTCAGGGATTTTCTCTGCCTCGTGATGGCTGGGTGTTGTGTGCTGCCCTTAGGTTAGTTAGGTTTAAGTAGTTCTAAGTTCTAGGGGACTGATGACCATAGATGTTAAGTCCCATAGTGCTCAGAGCCATTTTGTAACGTCGCGAGTCAATATGCAATAGCATATATTGCACTACTCTGCAGTACGGCTCGTAGCTTTGGAGCCGTTTGCGTTGTTAGAAACAACCGCTTGTATCTAAGAGTGACTCATTCGCACCTGTCGCTAACCTAGCCGTGGGAAGCGGTACCTGTGTCAATTCAAGTGACAGAATATTCACGCCCCTAGGAATCTAAATAAACTATATTAAATATTATTCATTTTAGTCAATATACTGTGTTATTAAAAAGAAGACTGTGTAGAAATCTCAGCTTTCTAGCTGGCATACTTTCAGAGTTAGAGAAAATTACCTAAAACACCCCAAACCGACACTTGTAAGATTAAAGTCAGTTAGGATTCATAACAGCTTGTCTTTTAGTATCATGTGGAATCATTACTGAAGCTCACAGCACGTTAGGTCAATTTGTTTAGTGTTTCATAATTAAAAACGTTAACTATTTGGCATTTTTCGTAATATAAAATTCAGAAAAGATCAGTATTTATTTAATGTGTTGTTGTGTGAGTAAAAAAGAATGAGTGAGAGTGTGTATGTGGGACATACGAAAAAATTCAGTACTATCTCATGTTACACCATTACGTAACTGTGTCGTGGGAAAATTGTGTTTTACCCACATTGCTGATGACGTATGTCGAAGTGTACTTGCTTTTGTAAGGAGGCAGCCAGAACAGCCGTTTGCAGAGTAATAAGTTTCTAAATTTATTTCAAGTTTAGTTTTCCATTCGTTTGGTTTTGTTAAACATTATATTAATATTTGCATATTGAAATGTCGTAAATGTAACTGGGAATAGTGATTGGGGTAGGACAGTTTTGGCGCGAGAATAATCTCCAAGGATAGTTCTCATTGCCTGGTTATTTTGATCAACCAATCAGCAGTTCCCACGCACTGCTAAGTAGTTATACAGGGAGAGAAGCAAACTGAACAGGAGTCGCTGGCTAGCTATCGGACGATCGAGTCATGTTGGACGTGTCCGTCTACATTTTGAGTAAAATGAAGAAGTTACTGGTTTCTCGCATCCGGATCTTATTGCCGTGAAAGCAGTTGCATTTACGGACAGATTGTGAAAATCTGAGCTTTGTGAAGTGATCTGTTGGATAGATAAACGCGTGTGAACTTTCGGCCTTTGTAGAATACCGCATGGCATGTTTCATACCCGTTTATGGAATAGTTGGTGAACAGTTTCTTTATAAGATATCCACTGAAAAGGACCTAATGTGAAACTCATATATTGTAGCAGAGAAATGCCTGTAAATCGCGTAATAATTCGGGTTAGACTTAAGTACATTTCTGGCTGCCTTGCGTATGTACTGAGTTTTATGAACTATGAGCTGAGGACAGTGATATTATTCGTTGATTAGATACGGGCTGATGGCAAGTGTTTAATTTTGAACCTAAATAAATAAAAGAACTCGTTGCAGAATTTTGCCATTTTTCTAAAGAGTTGAAGTAATCGCCCTCCACCCGAAATTTGTTATAAGATATTACAGGATAGCTTGCTACAAGAGTTTACGCGGACTTTGCAAACATAAGTATTGACGGATTTTTCTACAACGCTGCTTTAAAAAAAAAATGGTTCAAATGGCTCTGAGCACTATGCGACTTACCTTCTGAGGTCATCAGTCGCCTAGAGCTTACAACTAATTAAACCTAACTAACCTAAGGACATCACACACATCCATGCCTGAGGCAGGATTCGAACCTGCGACCGTAGCGGTCGCTCGGCTCCAGATTGTAGCGCCTAGAACCGCACGGCCACTCCGGGCGGCGCTGCTTTTAACATCGTCTGGACAGTATATACGTATGCAGAGAAACAGGCTAGTGATTAGACGCTGAACTGAGGTAGGTGGAACTTTTGTAGTACACAGTACGCCGAAGATAAGTGGTCAAATAATTACGCAACACAGACAACGCATTTCTAACTCGCCCCGCCACAACCCGTCCAGCTTCCTTTACCCTTTGGTTTCGTAACGAGCTTTTTTTTCTGGGGTAGGGTTATTAGCTCCATGTGTAACTCTCCTCCCATATACAGGCTTGGGACTGGCGCTGGTATTTCCATGGTATCTCCCAGAGGCGGAATTTATGCGTAAGACACAAAGCGGCAACCCTGGGGGGGGGGGGGGGGGAGGAACCCTGTTTAATAGAGTGACGCAGGATCTGGTATATGCAGATTATGCGGATTTGTTATCCAGGAGGAATGAGGACCTGGAAGAAAAGCTTGAAAAATTAGAAACATATGGAGCGGAGATTGGGCTGACAGTTAATCAGTCAAAGGCCAAGTATATGTTAACATCTAGGATAAGCTGCAATGAAGGAGAAAGAAGCATGACTTTTAATGGGAAATAATATGAACGATGTAAGAGCTTTAAGTGTCTTGGGTCACTGGTAACTGAGAATAATGCTATAACAGAAGAAATAAATGCAAGGATTGGAGCAGGTAATAGGAGTTATTTTGCACTGATTAAAGTATTTAAAGTAAAAAGCCTTAGTAGGAATCTGAACCTGACTGTGTATCGTAAAATAGTGTGTTGATGTATGATTCAGAGACTTGGACAATGAAACAAAATGATAAGTTGTTGCAGAAATTGGAAAAGAATATACTTAGGAAAATACACTCCTGGAAATGGAAAAAAGAACACATTGACACCGGTGTGTCAGACCCACCATACTTGCTCCGGACACTGCGAGAGGGCTGTACAAGCAATGATCACACGCACGGCACAGCGGACACACCAGGAACCGCGGTGTTGGCCGTCGAATGGCGCTAGCTGCGCAGCATTTGTGCACCGCCGCCGTCAGTGTCAGCCAGTTTGCCGTGGCATACGGAGCTCCATCGCAGTCTTTAACACTGGTAGCATGCCGCGACAGCGTGGACGTGAACCGTATGTGCAGTTGACGGACTTTGAGCGAGGGCGTATAGTGGGCATGCGGGAGGCCGGGTGGACGTACCGCCGAATTGCTCAACACGTGGGGCGTGAGGTCTCCACAGTACATCGATGTTGTCGCCAATGGTCGGCGGAAGGTGCACGTGCCCGTCGACCTGGGACCGGACCGCAGCGACGCACGGATGCACGCCAAGACCGTAGGATGCTACGCAGTGCCGTAGGGGACCGCACCGCCACTTCCCAGCAAATTAGGGACACTGTTGCTCCTGGGGTATCGGCGAGGACCATTCGCAACCGTCTCCATGAAGCTGGGCTACGGTCCCGCACACCGTTAGGCCGTCTTCCGCTCACGCCCCAACATCGTCAGCCCGCCTCCAGTGGTGTCGCGACAGGCGTGAATGGAGGGACGAATGGAGACGTGTCGTCTTCAGCGATGAGAGTCGCTTCTGCCTTGGTGCCAATGATGGTCGTATGCGTGTTCGGCGCCGTGTAGGTGAGCGCCACAATCAGGACTGCATACGACCGAGGCACACAGGGCCAACACCCGGCATCATGGTTTGGGGAGCGATCTCCTACACTGGCCGTACACCACTGGTGATCGTCGAGGGGACACTGAATAGTGCACGGTACATCCAAACCGTCATCGAACCCATCGTTCTACCATTCCTAGACCGGCAAGGGAACTTGCTGTTCCAACAGGACAATGCACGTCCGCATGTATCCCGTGCCACCCAACGTGCTCTAGAAGGTGTAAGTCAACTACCCTGGCCAGCAAGATCTCCGGATCTGTCCCCCATTGAGCATGTTTGGGACTGGATGAAGCGTCGTCTCACGCGGTCTGCACGTCCAGCACGAACGCTGGTCCAACTGAGGCGCCAGGTGGAAATGGCATGGCAAGCCGTTCCACAGGACTACATCCAGCATCTCTACGATCGTCTCCATGGGAGAATAGCAGCCTGCATTGCTGCGAAAGGTGGATATACACTGTACTAGTGCCGATATTGTGCATGCTCTGTTGCCTGTGTCTATGTGCCTGTGGTTCTGTCAGTGTGATCATGTGATGTATCTGACCCCAGGAATGTGTCAATAAAGTTTCCCCTTCCTGGGACAATGAATTCACGGTGTTCTTATTTCAATTTCCAGGAGTGTATACAGACTAGTAAATGATAGGGGTTTTTGTATATTCAGAAATAATGAGATCAGAGAGTTGTATAACAAACCAGATATCGTAACAGAAATAAAGAGTAATGGACTAAGGTGGTTGGGACATGTAGAAAGAATGGTGGAGAGCAGCACAGTCAAGGAAGTTTTCAAAGGAAAAGCAGGTGGACCCCGTATAAGGAGCAGACAAAAGATCACATGGCTAGACAACATGGAGGAGAACCTGAGAAGAATGGGAGTTAGAAAATGGAGAGCCAAAGCAGCAAGCCAGCAGAAAAAATTAACAGGTTCTTTTTTAGGAAATTTAACGTAGTTCAATTTTGTTGTGGTAGGAGACGCAAATTTTTGTACAGTGATTGGAGGGTGGAGGGAGTGCCATGAACAACGTACTAGTAATACTCACCAGTGGGGGATGAGAGTGGAAGTACGGGTGCGTTTTTAGGTCATTTTTGTACTTGAATAAATCGAAAACTACGGCCACTATCCCAGTACAGATATTAACTACATTCAGAAAAAGGTCGTTTTAATTTTTTCTGTAGGGCTAATAGTTTGCGCGTACCGAGCGAGAGAATACGAAAATTTTGTGCGTGGTTTTCGAAGGCCAGAATTAACATTGCGGGTTACATAAAACAAAATCACTAAGATCAGCTAAATCACTCTATGTACTTCCCTTATCGCGTCACGTGCTTCCAACGCCACAAGGGGGCGTTCAGTTTCACGGGATGCAGCTAGTGTTTTGACTCATGAGAGTATTGTACCCTGCAGTACAGTAGCAAGTGTCGCATTTCTCTACGCAACATTAATTCCATTCCACAGTTGTGGAGGATATTTTGTAACACACTGCTTGTGAACTGTAAGAGAGTTTCCGCATTTGTGGCTGCATCTTCCTTCTCCTGCGTGTGTTTGAGTGTGTGTGTGTGTGGGGGGGGGGGGGGGGGGAGGGGGGGAGAAAGATAGACAGAGAATGAGGAGCGAGGAAGAGAATGTATGGGTGGGGATTCAGCGAAGAGTCCCACTCCGTAGGAAGGGGAAATAAACCTTGACGTCAGCAGGATCGATCGCTCGCGCAATTATCAATCAGAGTGCACGCTGAATCGTACACGCACACGTATGCATCAAGCAACAGTAGCGATGCGTGACGGCGGCTTATATGGATTCGATGTCTGATTGCGTCACTAATGCACATCAATTAATCGACCTGTTCCATTTGGCACATTCATTAACAACATATATTGTTGATCATATCCGGCAGTTAAGAGGAGAGAAAAAAAATGTACATCGTGGCACGTTAAACTCTGGATATATGGGGGCGAGACCGCGTTAATTTGCGGCGACGAAAACATCCGGCTTCGTCTCTGCAGCCATTTTACGGCCGCTTACGTTTGCGTGGATTACGTAATCATTTTCCAGTAGCGTAGTTGGTAGCAAAATTCGTTAAATCACTCGAACGAGCGTTATTACATTTTGCATCAGCTCCAAACACGTTTAATTTCCTCCTTCGAAATTTCCGCGACCACAGAATGGGCATAATATCAGCTTCATGCACGCTGTGATTCGGCCTGACTTTATGTCTGAAACATACAGAACATTGCCAAGCTTTCGTGATTCCAAACGTGCTGCGAAAATACGTAGTTATTTTTTTTACCGATCTAAGCAAGGAAGTTCCAAAAAAACATACATAGTTAGCCTTGTTTCATTAAAAATTTTATTCTGTTTAAGTGAATTTTAGGAACGCCTGAGAAACATTAATTTCCACCTTTCAGCAATTTTTGAATTGTTGCAGTCGTTCTTAAATACGAATGAATATACATTCCAGCTTTTCTTTTTCAGGAATGTTATGAAGATTTCTATTGTTTAACATGTTAAATTTTTTGTTTCCACTAGAACTGATCTCATCTCTGCATGTGTTCAGATTACTTGGAACACATTTCTATAAGAGTAGGCCAT
This sequence comes from Schistocerca nitens, assembly GCF_023898315.1. Lineage (NCBI taxonomy): Eukaryota > Metazoa > Arthropoda > Insecta > Orthoptera > Acrididae > Schistocerca > Schistocerca nitens. Next base: position 310,887,691 of record NC_064618.1, on the reverse strand, counting down.
TGATTTATTTCCTTACCTATTTTTAATATTTCTTCACTTCGTAGTTTATCCATTAGTCGTCGTTTTGCTAGAGGCTACCTGTGTGTAAAGTTCCGGGGCATCTAGGTGGATAATGAACTGAGTTAGTACCAGCATGTGGGTAAGGTAACCAAACGCGCCGTTCTGCCTGCTCTGCGATCAGATCTCTCTCACACTGTGTTGACCTGCAAACAGGAGTTCTAGCATACATTGCGTAATTTCACTCACTTCTGTCCTATGACATAATCTTGGGGAGGGGGGGGGTTGCAGTGAAAACGAAAAAGTATTTATGCTACAGCCTCCTGTAATAAGAATAATATGTAAAATTTATAATCGAACATCTTGTAGAAGCCTAGGAATTCTTGCACTTACCTTTTAATACATAAACTCCGTAACAGTATTCGTGCTTGATAACAAGAGGGATTTTAGGGTGAATTCAGGAATCGCAGCGACAATAACAGAAATAGAAACAATTTCCGTTAGACTGTGTACCCCTGTCTAGGGTTCTGAATGGTCTTTCACATTCTGGTACAAATGTCTGGTACAGGAAGGGAACTGAAGATCGACAAATATTCAGAAACAAAGTAAGAGAAAAGCTCTTTAACCACTCCTATTGTATTGGGTGATTCGATACTTTCGACTCGTAGGACAAAGTCGTACTAAGGAATATGACAGGAACTATCACTGAAAGCAAAAATGTATAGTAAACATGGGCTCTAAAATGCATGCCTTAAGAGCTATGATCACCTGTTCAGTTGAACAGATCAGCAAAGATGAGCAAGTGCTCACAGCTCTTAACGTACGTATTTTAGAGACTTCTTTGCTTCAAATAATCACTTGTCATGCCCCTGAATACGACTTTGTCCTACGGCCAAATACTACTGAATCACCAACATGGACTCTGTCCTATGGAATATGACTTTTGAATCACCCTGTATATCTCAATATTTGGATTGAAAAATGTAAATTCGACGTAACTCGAATGCTTGTGTTAGATAGCTCCTGATTTTACAAGTTTACTGTGTAGATAGCTGACAGTGGTAAAGTTACATAAATGTTATGTTTGAATCATTAGATAATAACAGCAGCTGAGAAGGAGGAGGAGCAGTGACCTTTTTTTTTCAAAATAGCGGTTTTAAGGGCTTCGTACCTTAATCGATAAAAACGGAATCCTTATAGAATTCTTTGTTGTCTGTCTGTCTGCTAAAAATCCTTTTTCTCAGGAACGGGTGGACGTATCAAGTTGAAATCTATGTCACATTCTAAAGTGTAAGGTCTCTTGGCATTGTAATAAATGTAAGCTTCTAAGTCAATGCACTTAGGAGATACGGCCATTTATGTCGCATATTTTGATAATCGAAAAGTCACTAATTAATTAAGACCTATAGGTACTTCCCATTGACCTCGAATCATGAAATTTGGCAAACAGCAAAGTTTCACAGTACAAGTAAAGGAAAACATCAGAAAATCGTAAATTTGTAACTATATCACAAAAAATATTTCTTTTGTCGTTTATCAAACTTCAGACTTGAAAATAAAACATTCTTGAAAGACTTGGAATCCCGGAGACCGACGTCTTGCCAATATTAATATCGATAACAGGTAAGAGTGGTCGAAATTCTCAATTGCCGATGTAATGTGTTTATTCACGTAGCACCACCCTATACCCGTATATTTTTATTCATACTTTTATGCTGTACAGCACTCCCAAGGTCTGTTAATATAATGAATGGGTAACAAAAATGTTCTTTTCATAATTAGTATTACTATTTGTTCACATGTGTAGCTCCACATATTGACAATGATCAAGCTAGGAGGTGAATTAGCTGTTCACTTCTGTTTGCAAGAAGCTGAGTATTTTTCCGTTTATTCGGCACAGCAGCCTATCAGAGAGGCGGCGGAAGGGAGCAAGAAACCGACTCTCCCCACAGCCATAAACGTGCAGCTTAAAGTGGACTTCAGGGCAGCTGCTGCCTCCATCACCTCTGCTTCCCTCAGCTCGGGATTGGCCATGTTAACGCAACGGAAGCTAGCGCGTTGGACGGCTAGCAAGCGCTCGTGCAAAGACGCGATGGCTACATGATCGAATGAATTCTTTACTTTAAAAAAAAGCGACGATTGGAATCTTCTGTGGGAAGGCTTTCGACACCGTTCCTCCCAAGTGTCTTCTAATCAAACTGCGTGCCTACGGAGTATCGCCTCAGTTGTGCTACTGGATTCGTGATTTCCTGTCAGGAAGGTCACAGTTCGTAGTAACAGACGGAAAGTCATCGAGTAAAACAGAAGTAATATCCGGCGTTCCCCAAGGAACTGTTATAGGCCCTCTATTGTTCCTGATCTATATTAACGACATAGGAGACAATCTGAGTAGCCGTCTTAGATTGTTTGCAGATGATGCTGTCATTTACCGTCTTGTAAAGTCATCAGATGATCAAAACTACTTGCAAAATGATTTAGATAAGATACCTGTATGGTGCGAAAAGTGGTAATTGACCCTGAATAGAGAAAAGTGCGAAGTTATTCACATGAGTACTAAAACAAATCATCTGAGTTTCAATTACGCGATAAGTCACACAAATCTGAGGGCTGCAAATTCAATTAAATACTTAGGGATTACGATTACAAATAACCTAAATTGGAACGATCACATAGATAATGTTGTGGGTAGAGCGAACCAAAGACTGCGATTCATTGGCACAACACTTAGAAGGTGCAACAGGTCTACCAAAGACACTGCTTACACTACGCTTGTCCGCCCTATTCTGGAGTACTGCTGTGCGGCGTGGGATCCGCATCGGGTGGGACTGACGGATGACATCGAAAAAGTACAAAGAAGGGCAGCTCGTTTTGTAGCATCGCGAAATAGAGGAGATAGTGTCACAGACATAATACGTGAACTGGTGTGGCAATCGTTAAAACAAAGACTTTTTTGTTGCGACGGGATCTTCTCATGAAATTTCAATCACCAGTTTTCTCCTCCGATTGCGAAAACATTCTGTTGGCACCCACCTACAGAGGGAGAATGATCATCACGATAAAATAAGAGAAATCAGGGCTCGCACTGAAAAATTTAGGTACTCGTTTTTCCCGCGTGCCGTTCGAGAGTGGAACGGTACAGAGACAGCATGAAGGTGGTAAATTGAACCCTCTGACAGGCACTTCATTATGAATAGCAGAGTAATCACGTTGATGTATATGTAGATGTAGAATTGAAGGACACAGCGTCTCAACAGTAGGTTGGAACGTGGCCAGAAAGACGGTTAGCTTCGCATTTGTCCCCGTCTAAAAATAAAACAAAAAGTCTCACTCTTGCAGACGCTCTGTTGAAATCTTGAAATACATCTTGGGGCGATGGTCATAATCTCAGCAAAACTTGGCTAGAGATTGGACGGAGCTCAGAATCACTATCGTCATTGGTGGACGACTTGGAACTTTACCAGATCTAGAAGTAACTGGTATTTTAGTGAAGACTCACACTCTGCCTTCTGTCTAGAAGACCGATGGTATTATTGCAGCCTCTCGGGCCGCGCATGTGAAAATGGGGCCAGAACGCTGTTCACTGCCGCACGGGGCCGGCGCCCACGTAGTCACGATTAGGGGTATTTAGTGAGATTCGCGCTGCAGTGCTTTGCCGTGGCGTAATACAGTGGATGCGGTACTTGTTAACCTTGCAGTCTTTCGGTAATTGTTGATCACAGTTAGTTATTTGACTTGCAGGACGCACTTCGTATCATTGACCGTTGTTTCCTCTTCTGAGTTCACTTTTCTTTAGCACTTTCTGATCCGCTTTTAGCTTAACCATTGGCAGCATTCATTACGCGATCCCAAACCTTTTACCAAGATCGAAATTAAACATAATTGTTTCTCTGACTCTGCATTCATTGTCATATTGGTAAAATGTTTTCCCCACTTGAATGCGCATTGAAGGAGATAAATAGTATCTTTTGTGTGTATTTTCATTCAATACTTTGATGCCTCCGTTAAATAATATGTGGTCTCAGTGTATTTCATGCATGTCTATTAACTTCTAAAGGTGGACCTACCCCAGTTGAATCCAGATTTTATAAGACGTAATCCCTTGCGTGACTTGTTTCATTACGTATGATTGCTTGGAGAGGGTCACTCCGTTTTCCGAGCATGGAACTATAATTTTGCATCTCCATCGTATGCACTACTACAACCACAGCCACCCCACTTCACACAGAGCTGGATGAATTATAAAGATATACAACTATGTCTGTAAGGGACTCTAGGTGCGTGAGTCCTACTCGCTCTTATCCCGATTTTTTGATTTCTTTCTCCTGACCTACATATACTCACATCAATACAAGCGTTGCATCACCCGGATTTGTCACACAGGTGTGTTGTCATCGTGACTGTTCTATACCGATCGGCAAATCACCTCTGACGTTCTTTGTAAACATACACACAGTTACCGTGAGCGGTACCTACGGGTATAACGCCACACTTGAATGGATTGCAGCATTTCAGGTGAAAGTAAAGTAGCAGTAGGAACTTATCAGAAACGTGTGTGGAATGCTACAGTGGACATCCAGTATGCGACGAAGGACATCCACGACTAGTGATCGAACCGCATCATCACGCTACGCGCAGAAGGCCAGAGAACTTCCTCGATATGTTTATCATAATTAACGTGACAAGGAATTGGCTCCAATTCACAGGTAGTGTTAAGATCTCACACCGCACAGGCTGCCCACGTTCGATAGGTGCACTGGACGACTGACATCTTCTACATTTTAGTCAAAGGGACCTTGGGCTGAGTCGTCCAGAACTGTATTCGGCGTTGGAAAAGGTTACACGTCGTAGTGTATCGGATGAAACTATTAAGTGACGACTGCATGACGCGAATCCCCATTCCTGACGACCATGGCGAGCACAAAGCCGTACACCACAACACCATGGACTTAGTTACAGATCAGCAAGAAATCACACAAAATGGGCACTCAGGATGGTCGTCGGGTGTTGTTCCCACATGTGCAACAGGGTGGTGGTGGAGTGGTGTTCTAAGGTGACATTACATGGTGCCAATGTACACCTCTCTTGGTTGTTGAGGGAAGTCTCATTGATCTGCGGTACAGGGATGGGACTCTGCAGCCAACAGTGCGACCATATGATCAACTTTTTGGTGACAATTTCATCTTGATGGGCGATAACTCCTCTTGCTGTTCTTTTTTGTGTGTGTGTGTGTGTGTGTGCCTTGAAATGCGAAATAAAGGGCTGATGCAAAACTTCTGTTGATGTATGTATAAAGTAATATACAAGTAATAACCGTAATTATCAGTTTGAGTAGATCAGCGCGAATCACAATCTGTTGTCAGTGTACTGTACAGACGTAGTAGAAGTCATTTAATGTGTGCCGTAACTCTTTCCACATCCCTGAATGCTACGAAACACGATGTGTAAATGAATGAATGTCTTATGTGACTGAATTTTCTCATTTTGCGAGAACTGAAGGGCGATCTGTTTAATTGTTAAAAACCATTCAGTAGCCAAGACCGCATTCTTTTTATTTAGGACTACTGGTTTCAACAGACTATGCATATGCCCTGCATACGTAAACAGTTGTGCTGTTGTGAATTGTGTTTGTATGAAGCAACAAGCAACTGTGAGCAATATATATGAACACAGCCTGTTGCACAAGGTGCTTTATGTTTTTAAATATTTTAGCGATGACAAATCTTTTATAATTTTCCATTTTTATCCGCTTGACATCTTGTACTTGAGGTCAGCACAAAGTGAACAGGTTAAGGAAAAAAAAATTTAAGACCTGAAGATGACAGTATAGTCTATCCGATCTTGGCTGTTTTTAACACTGTTTTATGTCTCTTGTTGTACGCACTTAAAAAATTGGTGACTGCCAGGCAGTACTGAAGTACTCCGAAGAAGAAGCGCTTATGGCGCTGCGGCAGACTACCCGCTGGTCGCCAACGTTGCGCCGGAAGCAGAAGTGGATGGCGAGAGGCTGGGTATGAGAAAGTGAAATTATACCATTATCGATTCAATTAAGCTACACTAATTTCAGATGTTATTTATCATTCCGATTTCCTCCAATGAACCATCATCTATACAGTCCGAGATTACTTTTTTCTTTGGGGAAATCTAGCCACTTCTGTGGCTTACCAGCTCTGTAACTCATGTGAATGTGCGAAGATTTTCTTACAACGAAACCTTTCATCCAGCATTCAGTTTAAAGAGATTGTCGTTGCTTTCCTTCCAGACACGGAAGAAAAATAATCCCTTGAATTACAGACCAATATTACCGACGTCGATTTGTAGTAAGTTTTTGGAACATGTGCTGTTGTACTATGTCCCAACATTACGAAATATCTCCAAGGAAGTGATCTATTGACATATAACCAACATAGAATCAGAAAATATCGCTGTTATGCAACACAATCGGCACTTTCTTTCGCACGAAGTAATGAATGCTATCGACAGCGGATCTCAAGGTGACGCCGCGTTTCTAGATTTCCAAAAGGCTGTTGACACCGTTTCTCACAGGCGGCTTCCAATCAAATTATGTACCTGTGGAGTATTGTCTCAGTTGTTTTACTGGATTCGTGTTTTTTTCTCAGAAAGATCATAGTTCACAGTAATCGAAGAGAAGCATTTAATGAAATCGAAGGTATACTGTTGTTCCCCAAGGAAGCGATATAGGTCTTCTGCTGTTCTTAATCTTTACTAACCATTTATGAGACAGTCTCAGAATTCCTCTTTTTTTTGCAGATGTTACCGTCGTTTACTGTTCATTAAAGTCAAATGATGATCAAAACGTGTTAAAAAGCGATTACAACAAGGTATGCGAAAAGTGGCAATTGACCATGAACAATAAGAAGTGTGTAGTCATCCACATCAGTATTCATAAAATTCCTTTAAATTACTGTTACACCATAAATCCCGCAAACTGAAAGTTTGTTTATTCAACAAAATAGCTAGTTCTTACATTTACGAACAACTTAGATTTGAATCACCTCATAGAAAATACTTTGGGGAAGGCGAACCAATGCCAACATTTATGGGTAAAACTCTTAGAAGGTGCAACGGATCTGCTAAAGGGACTGTCTGCACTACGTTTCTACGTCCTTTCCTAGAATATTGCTGAGCAGTATGGAACCGGTACCAGATAGGATTGCCGGCCGAAGTGGCCGAGTGGTTCTAGGCGCTACAGTCTGGAACCGCGCGACCGCTACGGTCGCAGGTTTCAATCCTGCCTGGGACATGGATGTGTGTGAAGTCCTTAGGTTAGTCAGGTTTAAGTATTTCTAAGTTCTAGGGGACTGATGACCTCAGATGTTAAGTCCCATAGTGCTCAGAGCCATTTGAACCGTTTGAACCATAAAATATGGGAAATCAGAGCACGCACGAGAAACCCTTCGTTTTCACTTTTCTCGCGTGCAATTCGAGAGCGGAAAGGCAGAACAATAGTCTGAAAGTGATTCTAAGCAGCCTATGACAAACGCTGCAGCTCAGTCGATCGATTTGATTCTGTTGTTTCCAGAAGCACCTAGCCTTATGCTAATTTTTTTCTCCAACTAGCAGTTATTATCTCTTTTTCACTTATATTTCCGTTTACTTCAGCCTTTTGAACCTGAAAAGCTTGGTGATACCTGTCACACCAAGCAACCGAGAGTATAAAATATAGGATACCACGACTCATTTTTACTATTTTCTTTTAACAGAATTCACAACTTTTAGCCCAGTAACTCGCTTCTTTATTTTCAGTTTCGGTGGGAAGTTTTGAGCTACAGAAGGAATACACTAATACTTGCATCATTCAACACATTTGTCCCTAAGTAATTCATAGACGATGAAATAAATTAAAGATTGCAATCTCACCACAGACAGACACCATGTACTCATACATTCCATATTCGTACATGATAAAAAATTTTAATTGATTCATGAAAAACGCAATCTCTGCTCAAACTGCCATTTTTTCAGCGCTATCGATACCATGTCACTGACATCAGATTCTTCCAGAATAGAAAATAGGAGAGGGGTTCAATAAGTAATGCAACACTTTTTTTCTCGGTCAGTTTCGGTTTAAACAATGCGTAATGTGTTGTGAAACATCTTGGATCTACCCGCTTCAGTCTCTATAGTTTCATGAAGTTGCGATAGGTGGTAGCGTCTGTAACGTAGGTGCGTTCCAAGCAGAGAGCTGTCACTGAGTTTATTTTGGCAGAAAGCCATAGCATCACAGATATTCACCGGCGCTTGCAGAATGTTTACGAAAACCTGGTAGTGAACAAAAGTACGTTGAGTCGTTGGGCGAGGTGTTCGCCATCATCGCAACGAGGTTGCACAAACCTCTCCGATCTCCCGTGTGCCAGGTGAACACTCTCATTCGAGATGATCGGCGAATTACAGTCATACGCCTCGCTGCAGAATTGGACGTCTCTGTTGGTAGTCTCGATACACTCGTCAGGAGGTCACAGATCTTCATTGGACTGTTCTTCGTCATCCACCATACAGCCCGGATCTCGCACCTTCCGACTTCCGTCTATTTGGTCCAATGCAGGATGCACTTCGTGGGAAGCAGTACGTGGATGATTGAGAGGTTATTGTGCATCAAGACGTTGGCTCCTACGTAGACCGGTAGTGTGTTACCATGCGGACACACAGACCCTCCCAGTCAGGTGGCGTAAAGCTGTCGCATCGAACGGAGGTTCTGTTGCAGAATAGGGCTCTGCAGCCAAAAGAGTGGGGAATAATATGGTGTATTGGAATCCTGAATAACACCAACCTGCTTTCAGAAGAGAAATGTTTCATTACTTATCGAACACCCCTCGTATATCATCAATTTTTACCATGAGAAATATCGTCTTATGTAAGCAACATAATTTGTGATGCACACTCAGCTGCATTATTCAGTATGACAGACTTGTAATGAACTTTTAACCGCTATTAAATCCTTCGATTTGGTAACTGTTATTTCCGTTTGTTGTGTATCATTGTGCAGAATATTTCAAAATGGCTCAAATGGGCCTGAGCACTATGGGACTTAACATCTGAGGTCATCAGTCCCCTAGAACTTAAAACTACTTAAACCTAACTAACCTAAGGACGTCACACACACCCATGCCCGAGGCAGGATTCGAACCTGCGACTGTAGCGGTCGTGCGGTTCCAGCGTATTTCAAAATATTTCAACACGACAGCAACAGGTGCAACATTGTTATGTGGCATGTCATGGATGTTCGTAGCAGTGGAGGGACATCAAAACTGCGTCGGCTTGAGTTATGCAAACCACTGATTCATAAGAATACCACTGCAGAGGCATTCCTTCACACTCGAGAATGCAAAAGTTAAAATAATCTTTTCCTGGATCAACTTATTGAATGGACAATTAGAACTCCTCGCTATCTGTTCTGCGCCATTCTCTCGCTGTTGTGTAAGTCCCTTGAAGCAGTTCTTGTAGTGCTATAGCCGGCCGCTGTGGCCGAGCGGTTCTAGGCGCTTCAGTCTGGAACCGAGCTGCTGCTACGGTGGCAGGTTCGAATCCTGCCTCGGACATGGATGTGTGTAATGTCCTTAGGTTAGTTAGGTTTAAGTAGTTCTAAGTCCAGGGGACTGAAACCTCAGATGTTTCGTAGTGCTTAGAGCTATTTGAACCATTTCTTTTGTAGCGCTATTGGATTCGTTCGGAGATACAGTCTTCTTAAGTGGCTATGAATGTACATGCAGGTAACTAATCTAAATAAATTCCTGGAAGCCATTATGGTACATTTATTAACAAATACCGTAAAACAGTTATCAATCACATTGTTGGAAACATTTATGAAGTCATCTACAGAAGTGGCCCTTTTTCTTCTTGACCGCTTCTCCATCATCAAACTGGTGTCCTCTCATGCTCCTTGGGACTCACACCACAGTACCATAACTCGTCATCAGTAATGGTCTTGCAACAATATTCTGGGTCAGGTTGGAGCACGGCATGCTTCCACTCAATGCCCTTTTTGCTGGTCACGTAGAACGTGAAGCACAAATTTGGTAGCCATCTTCTCATTCCCAAATCTTCAGTTAAAATTCAGTGAACTGAGCTCTGAGATAATTCAGTTGTCCGTCGTCGGCCTTCAAGCACACGTTCGAGAATTTCCTCGAGCATCCAGGGCTCAGTTATGAGGGAGAGGGTCACAGTTTGTTACCGTCTCCACCTTACCTCCACCCACAACACACGCTCTGGTTGGCACTTCTACTTATTACACGAGGAATAACGCAATATTCTCATAAAGAGACAGCGTTCAAACGCAATTTCGGAGTAAGAGTGCCGTTGCTTAATCTCTTCTCGTATATAGAATGTAGGGGTAGTTGCTTCTATCTACTGCTTTATGATTGGACTGAAACGGCAATCATTTATGTATCGCAGCGTGTAGTACACTTCACGACAATGTGACGTTAGTTGCATGCTGCCTTCGGACATGTGAGAAAGAGCAGACAGCACAGTACTAATTAAGGAGATGATGGCCACAGTCGAATTGCAGCCGTGACAGCGAACGGGCGTGCGGCATCGATCTCTCGTCCTCTGCCGCGGCCGCTGTGTGTTCACGTCTCGCATCAGGTTCGTGGTTTCGAGTGTACCATAACAAAGTCCTGTAAGAAACATTTATAAATTAAATAGAATAGACTGTATCCAGCGCATCTTCGATCGGAACTCACCGCGTCCTATTGCTTTAGATATTCACAACTGGGTACATGAGGGACTTCGAGCCCCTCGATGCAGAAATGGTAACATTTGCCACTCATTCAGGCGTCGATATTCCCGGCGAATCAAGCAGTGTAATTCTGGTTAGAGGTAATGACTGGCCGTCCTTAATTCCACAGGCTTCACACAGTGTTCCGACGGCGAAATGCAACCCACACAGCGACGTAACAGGAGCACGACTGGCAAAGGAACGAGAGACACCTTACGTCTGTCACCCGAAAAGAAAAAAAATTGCGTCACGCATTCCGGGGCGCAGAAGAAAGCTGAACAGCCAAGGCCTACTCTCTTGAAAACGGTCGTGTCCATTAAGGATGCTGCATCCTCGTCGGAATCTACACCTAGTATCACTGCTGGCGCTACAGCCATGGAAGAAGACCCACTACAACGTCCGGCACTGCGGTCGATATTGCTATTCTTCAGGAAGTTACCACTAGCGACATTGCTATTGCAGGTTACACTGCCATTTTTAACATGAGTAGTGAAGATTCTGCTGGAACCGCAATCATGATGCGTGACGGCATTCCCTTCACTAATGTCCAGCGTCTTCTTAACGGTCGATGCATCTGATGTACCGTCAACAGAACGTAGATAATAAACCTCTATGTCCCATCAGGCTCAATCAAACGACAAGAGCGCTCCCTGTTTTTTAAAGAAGAGCTACCAAGTCTTATCAACACCGGCTGTGGTTTGCTACTCACCGCTGGAGACTACAGCTGCGTCCACCATGCTAAGGATCAATCGCCCAGCTTCAGTAAGTGTCATGAACTGGAAAATCTGGCCACTGATCTTCATCCCGTAGACACTCGGGAAGTTACATGGCCCACGCGTCGCAATTACCTATCTGTCCCACTGTGCAGCAAGCAGGCTGGATAGGATATTTGTTTCTCCCGCTCTGCAACCTCATGTGACGAGCGATGATGTAGCGACAGTCATTCTGACCACTGTGCCTATTCCTGTTTTATAAATCTTCAACGACAACAGGTCTCTCGAAGCTTCAGCTACTGGAAGCTGAATACTAGCCTTCCGCAGGACCCCGAGCTTAGAAGAGAAATAAGACTCAACTCCGATCAAATTCTTCCACAAAGACACCTCCATCCCGACGCTTTAACATGGTGGATTCGCTACGCAAAGCCTAGGCTTCAGTCAATAGTGAAACAGTACTCACGGCGGAAACGATTCTGGCAGAAATCGAGCACAGAGTTTCATTATCACGGTATCAGGGACCTAGACGCTGCGTCATATGCGAAGCTCAAGCATTTCAAAACTAATATCACTGATATACGGCGGAAGCAGCTCTCTGGAGTCTTTGTCCAGTACCGACCAAAGGACGTAGCGGCCGAAGAAAGGATATTGCTATTCCATATTTTTCGCCCAACACGCCGACGGTGAGATCAACTAATTACTGAAGTTGTGAATGACTCCGGAAAGTAGAAGGTACCCAGAGAACGGTTAGGCTATGTACTGTACCCGCGCATATTATAGTATCCTGAACGAAGGATAAAATATCGACGACCAGGCCTGTCGCGTAGTGCTAAACACCATCCAAGAGCACCTGCAAGAGGTGGACAGAGTCACTCTGGAAGCTCCTACATGATCGACGAAACTGAGGAAGCAACCTTCCACGCAGCTAAGAAAAAGTCGCCAGGATCTCGGAGCAGAATTCTATGAAGTAAAGGGGCAATTGTATTTTTAGACTTTTCTAAAGAGTCTGACCGTGTAAGCCATGAGTTTTTAATTGAAGCATTGCAGAAGATGGGATATGGCGAACGTAATTCAACAATTCTCCGCGCTCTGTTATCAAATGCTTCCTCTGGTATTTTAGTCAATGGCCACCTCACAAAATCTATCTCTCCGCACTTGTCGATCTGTCCGCCAAGGATGCTCGCTGTCGATGACTCTATATGCCATAGCTATTGAACCACTACTATGTCTCACTAAAAGAGCAATAGAGGACTAGTGGCTCAGAATACGCGGATCTGTTGCACAGCATACGCAGACGACGTATCCGTTGTTGTGTCTTCCCAACAAGACCTGGTTTCCCTAGAAGACGTACTTAAAATCTGCATGAAGGGTCTGGCACTCAGATCAACAGCAGGAAGGCGACCATACTTCCCCTTAGTGGCGGCTTTGGCGAAACTCCTGAACTGACGTGGGCCGAGCAACAGACCTCACACCGCTCTGTGGGCCACACTGAAACTGCACTCCGATAGATACCTGAACCTCCTCTAAAAGGTGCAAACAATTCATGTATCCATCGCAAGCAACATGGCCAAGTACTTCGCTCCCCGCGCTATGGCGGGAAATATTCAACGGCCATTCAGCTGGTTTCACCTACGTAGCAACGTTTTTAAGGTACAGTTTGCGGCACCCACGCTGCCTCTGCCATTGCGATGCCTTCGGGTAATCAGCGTCCGACACAAATGTACGACACTCCTCATCAACCGAATGAGGAAAGAAATACAGCGCCAGTGAGCATGCCTTCTTCTCAGTCTCTTAACCAGCAAGAGATCAGTCAGCCTAGCGCCACCGATACACCCACAATTCCTCCGTACTACCAGTACATCCAGAAATACTTCCCTGAATTAAGTTATGTGCGTGCCAGGGTTCCAAGCACCTCACAGCTCAACAAGACAATGTACACAATCATGATAAAGACCCCACTGAAGAAAAGGGATCACAGGCATACTGTCCAGTACTGTGACCAAACATTCACAAGCCGTTCCTGCCTTCACGGATTCGCTCAGATTGGTATCTGAATGTCAATGACAAAATTCCCACCACCGACAAACTGCAGCGAATCCACCTGCCTGCCACAATGCGGGAACGATGACTCACTCGCACACAGGTTCCCTTGCAGAACAGCGTTGGACATGTGGAACTTTCTCAGCCACCAACTAGCAATCATTGATAGGACGAATGCACGCTTTCTGAACGTTCGTGAGCTGATGCAGCCTGACCGCATCCGATACCCAATTACTAAACAAAATGCAGTACTATGGACGATCGGCCATACAGTTGCCTAAATTATTGAGGACCGAGATGCTGCATTCTCTGAAAGTTTGCCCTACATTGAAGGGGAATATTTTCTGATAGTGCGCCGTGACAATCATCGGAAAACATTCGACAACATGATGCAGATCATGATCTGGGAATCCCCGCAAGTGCTCTCCATTGCGCCAGTTCGAAGATAATCGACGCAGTGTGAAAGCAGCCACTATAGAAGAATCTCGTATAATGCTATAGCTATTTCATGTAGGTGACACACGTGTGAGACTAGTAGTGAAAGTCGGGGACACAGACCTGTGGTATGGGGGTTGGGTGGTTGTTGGGGAAGAGACCAAACTGCGAGGTTCAAAAAAATGGCTCTGAGCACTATGGGACTCAACTGCTGAGGTCATAAGTCCCCTAGAACTTAGAACTACTTAAACCTAACTAACCTAAGGACAACACACACATCCATGCCCGAGGCAGGATTCGAACCTGCGACCGTAGCGGTCGCGCGGTTCCAGACTGTAGCGCCAGAACCGCTCGGCCACCAGCGGCCGGCAAACTGCGAGGTCATCGGTCTCATCGGATTAGGGGAGGATGGGGAAGGAAGTCGGCCGTGCCCTTTCAAAGGAACCATCCCGGCATTTGCCAGGAGCGATTAAGGGAAATCACGGAAAACCTAAATCAGTATGGCCGGACGCGGGATTGAACCGTCGTCCTCCCGAATGCTAACCACTGCGCCACCTCGCTCGGTAGTGGACACAGAAGGAACTAATACATGGATCAAAGAAATTTCTTAAAAAAAAAAAAAAAAAAAAAAGCGATTGTGTTTCAGTCATTTGGAAGATAAACCTTTAACAACAGAAGATTGCTTATATTCGACTGGAAGAACAAAAAATTATTTTCATGCAGATATAGTTAATTTTCTTCATAATGTCCAGAAAAAAAATCTTTTCTTTGTCACGTGCGAAGAAATACATTTTATTAAAACGAGGGGAATACGTGCTTAAATTCAGTTCGCTACTTATCGTTACTGAAGGAACTTAGTACTTTAGTCGGAAGAACGAGAGTTAAAAATTAAAAAAAAAACAAGTAAATAGGAAAATAACACATAACAAAAAATAAAGAATTAAAAAATAAAAGAATTAAAAACGAAAAATAGCCAATGAAAAATGCACAAAAAGATCGAACTCTTACGGACATTGACGAGGTGGCGAGAGCAATGAGGCTAATTAGCAGGGGCACTACGTCAGTAGTGTGTGGTATTAGTTGAGAATTTGGATATGACAGGAGGCATACTAGGGCAGTCGGGCGCTTGTGGTAACCGTGGTATCCAGATGGCGTAGTGGGCAAGGCCTCTGCCTAGCCGGCCGGTGTGGCCGAGCGGTTCTAGGTACATAAGTCTGGAACCGCGCGACCGCTCCGGTCGCAGGTTCGAATCCTGCCTCGGGCATGGATGTGTGTGATCTCCTTAGGTTAGTTAGGTTTAAGGAGGGTGGGACGTCAAACAGGCCGACTTCGAGAAGGAGAGGCACCACAGGACATTTTAATTTGCACTGTCTATACTTTTACAAATAAATTCATAAAACTTTGTCAGCATGACCAGAAAGAATTCAGGGTTCACACTCATAGCAGTGGAAGTTCAAAAACGCGAAAAAATAATATTTTTTAAATGTGAAATTTCATGATTTTTTCACTTACTGTTGACTGCATTTGTTGCTATAGGTACACTTTTCTTCATAAGTAAGAGAGATTCTTCGATGAATTTTGCACAGCTTACAAACCATACTTACAGGTGTATGACACTCTAGAATTTATTTTATCTATGAAAAAATGAATGGGCTGTTACGTTTTAAACTTCGTGTTTAGAGAAACCTCGAATTTTATAGTTAATTATCTCAATTTTTATCACATTTTTTAACAGATTTGGGCAATTCTAGAGTTTCATACACCTGTAAGTATGGTTTGTATTCTGTGCAAAATTCATCGAAGAATCTCTGTTACTTATGAAGAAAAGTGTACCTAGAGGAACAAATGCAGCCAATACCAAGTGAAAAAATGATGAAATTTCACATGAAAAAATATTTGTTTTGTTATGTTTTTGAACTTCCTCTGCTGTGAGTGTGAATCCTGAATGCTTCCTGGTCATGCTAACAAAGTTTTATGAATTTATTTGTAAAAGTATAGACAGTGTAAATTAAAATGTCTTGTGGTGCCTCTCCTGCTCCAAGTCGGCCCGTTTCACGTCCTACCCCCCTTAAGTAGTTCTACGTTCTGGGGGACTGATGACCAGTCCCATAGTGCTCAGAGCCATTTGAGCCTCTGCCTAATAAACAGGAGACCCGGGTTCGAATCCTGGTCGGTACAGTTTTTCAACTTTCCCTATTGTGATAAATCAGTATCCACTAGCAGGTCATGTCTTTAATTCCTTCTTGTCATAATCACTATCAGTGTGCATGAGAGTGGAAATGGATTGTGCAAGAGGATATCCTACATGTAGTACAGCATTTCCAAAATTGGTATTGGGGTGAAACTTCCTGGCAGATTAAAGCTGTGTGCCGGACCGAGACTCGAACTCGGGATCTTTGCCTTTCGCGGGCAAGTGCTCTACCAACTGAGCTACCCAAGCACGACTCACGCCCAGTCCTCGCAGCTTTACTTCTGCCAGTACCTCGTCTCCTACCTTCCAAACTTTACAGACGCTCTCCTGCGAACCTTGCAGAACTAGCACTCCTGAAAGAAAGGATATTGCGGAGACATGGCTTAGCCACAGCCTGTGGGAGTGTGCGCTGGTATGAAACTTCCTGGCAGATCCCAGGCTGTGGCCAAGCCATGTCTCCGCAATATCCTGTCTTTCAGGGGTGCTAGTTCTGCAAGGTTCGCAGGAGAGCTTCTGTAAAGTTTGGAAGGTAGAAGGCGAGGTACTGGCGGAAGTAAAGCTGTGAGGACGGGGCGTGAGTCGTGCTTGGGTAGCTCAGTTGGTAGGGCACTTGCCCGCGAAAGGCAAAGGTCCCGAGTTCGAGTCTCGGTCCGGCACACAGTTTTAATCTGCCAGGAAGTTTCATATCAGCGCACACTCCGCTGCAGAGTGAAAATCTCATTCTGGTATTGGGGTGTTTGCATGACTAATCAGAAGTTGTATTAGGAAAACGGCTTATGAAAACCAGATTTGGGAGACCCACGTAAACGAAGTGGCAGGGGCTAGAGACATAACCCGGTGTCCTCTGGCACAAATCAAAGCTGTGCAGTGCCTGTGAGCAGAACCGGAAAGACTGCACGAGTCACTGTGGACGCTGTATAGGCTGTGCTCTGACGGCTCCGCGCTGACGACGGCGGTATTGCTGATCTCGAGTGCCATCTGAAGTCTAACTTGAAGCAAGTGGTAGCTGCGAACAGTGACGGCGGAGAATGGGTGTAATTACAGCTAGGGGAGTGGGTGCGGCGTGCTGGCTCAGGCCGAGGTGAGGTGACGTCGGACCGCAGGTAACCAGCGCAGTGCGGGTGCCGGGCGGCGTATGCGCACACCTCAGCCGAGTCGCTAATTACACGCTCCGCAGGCCAGCCAGCTAATTGACTCGTTAGCTAATGACGAAGGCGGCCGGGTAGCGTGCCGAAGTAGTTCTGGCTCCTCGCAGCTCCTCGCCAGCAATTCTCTACGCCCTAGACCCGCACGAGGGGCTCGGGGGATGTTGGCAGACCGGAGCTTCTGTCCACCTCCGCACAGTGACTACGATCTCATCGACACGTGCAGAGCTCAGAATCAGATTTAGTTTGCATAGATTAGATCGGCAGAATTGAGAACTTCAAGAAATGTAGAGCTCTATTCTTGGAGTCAATACTGACTCTACGACTTATCTTAGAAGAAAGATTAAGGAAAGGCAAACCTACGTTTCTAGCATTTGTAGACTTAGAGAAATCTTTTGACAATGTTGATTGGAATACTCTCTTTCAAATTCTGAAGGTGGCAGGGGTAAAATACAGAGAGCGAAAGGCTATTTACAATTTGTACAGAAACCAGATGGCAGTTATAAGAGTCGAGGGACATGAGAGGGAAGCAATGGTTGACAAGGGAGTGAGACGGGGTTGTAGATCCCCGATGTTATTCTATCTGTATATTGAGCAAGGAGCAAAGGAAACAAAAGAAAAATTCGGAGTAGGTATTAAAAGAAGAAGAAGGAGAAGAAATAAAAACTTTGAGGTTTGCCGATGACATTGTAATTCTGTCAGAGACAGCAAAGGACTTGGAAGAGCTGTTGAACGGAATGGACAGGAGGATATAAGATGAACATCAACAAAAGCTAAACGAGGATAACGGAATGTAGTCGAATTAAGTCGGGTGATGCTGAGGGAATTAGATTAGGAAATGAGACACTTAAAGTAGTAAAGGAGTTTTGCTACTTGGGGAGCAAAATAGCTCATGATGGTGGAAGTAGAGAGGATATAAAATGTAGAATGTCAATGGCAAGGAAAGCGTTTCTGAAAATGAGAAATTTGTTAACATCCAGTATAGATTTAAGTGTCAAGAAGTCGTTTCTGAAAGTATTTGTATGGAGTGTAGCCATGTACGGAAGTGAAACATTGACGATAAATAGTTTGAACAAGAAGAGAATAGGAGCTTCCGAAATGAGGTGCTACAGAAAGATGCTGAAGATTAGATGGGTAGAACACATAACTAATGAGGAGGTATTGAATAGAATTGGGGAGAAGGGGAGTTTGTGGCACAACTTGACAAGAAGAAGGGACCCGTTGGTAGGAGATGTTCTGAGGCATCAATGGATGACAAATTTAGCATTGGAGGGCAGCGGGGAGGGTAGAAATCGTAGAGGGAGACCAAGAGATCAATACACTAAGCAGATTCTGAAGGATGTAGGTTGCAGTAAGTAGTCGGAGATGAAGAAGCTTGCACAAGATAGAGTAGCATGGAGAGCTGCATCAAACCAGTCTCAGGACTGAAGACCACAACAACAACAACATTCTTGGAACCAAAAGCAATCGAATACACATCCTACAACAGAGATTTTGACATGTACAGCGCATACTCTCTTCACAGCTGCCTTAGGACTGAAAGTTCGGCAAAAAGCACGTGGAAGTGCGCCAGAGTTCCCTCACCCCGCATGGAACGCACATTTTATTCATCTCGCTGAAACTCGTATTCCCTGGAGCTGGCATTGAGTGCGATGAGAGAGAGCTACACTGTGATCTCGTTTCATTTTTATTTGCGACAAAAATTTTGAAACGGCATATGAAACTTTTATGGAAATCCCTTTTCAGATGACAGCGCCAAATTTCCGACTTGTAGAAATCTCTTATTGAATTCAGGTGAGCACATTGTGCGAACGAAATCTTAAGAGTACATCATACGACTATGTTCATCCGCTTCAAGCCCAAACTCTTGCATAAATATCTAACACGAGACAGTTCGAGTTAAATGTGACGCAAAATGCTCCCCTTGCACGTCATTTGTGCCCTGCGAGTGCAGCCGAGTCTGATCAGCCATCCAGCTTCCCGACCTCTGTGTGGTCAGCCGATGTGGCCGAGCGGTTCTAGGCACTACAGTCTGCAACCGCGCGACAGCTACGATCGCAGGTTCGAATCCTGCCTCGGCCATGGATGTGTGTAATGTCCTTAGGTTAGTTAGGTTTAAGTAGTTCTAAGTTCTAGGGGACTAATTACCACAGAAGTTGAGTCCCATTGTGCTCAGAGCCATTTCGACCTCTGTGCTATCTACAGGCAGCTGTGAGTGAGACAGCCGCGCAGTATGCCGAAGGCTGCACACGCAGAAAACTTAGGAAGACGTGTTTGCAACACTGCACCTACTTCTTAGAGAAGAATATTGCAGCATACTTTAAAAGAAGGCGTTTCTCGCTTGTGTCTATTTTCAACTTCTTATACGTCCCGAAGCAATTACTTTTATTACTCGATTAAATCATACATTATACAGTGCTAACACAGTGAGCAGAACTATTAAATGCATTATACCCAGGCATTTAACATTATGTTTATAAAGTTATACATATTTCCCCTTTAGTATAAGTAATACACTACTGGCCATTAATTATTCTAGAACTGACATGTCATTACATTTTCACGCAATTTGGGTGCATAGATCCTGAGAAATCAGTACCCAGAACAACCACCTCTCGCCGTAATAACGGCCTTGATACGCCTGAGCATTGAGTCAAACAGAGCTTGGATGACGTGTACATGTACAGCTGCCCATGCAGCTTCAACACGATACCGCACTTCATCAAGAGTAGTGACTGGCGTATTGTGACGAGCCAGTTGCTCGGCCACCATTGACCAGACGTTTTCAATTGGTGAGAGATCTGGAGAATGTGCTGGCCAGGGCAGCAGTCGAACATTTTCTGTATCCAGAAAAGCCCGTACAGGACCTGCAACATGCGGTCGTGCATTATCCTGTTGAAATGTAGGGTTTCGAAGAGATCGAATCAAGGGTAGAGCCACGGGTCTTCGCACATCTGAAATGTAACGTCCACGGTTCAAAGTGCCGTCAATGTGAACAAGAGGTGACCGAGACGTGTAACCAATGGCACCCAATACCACGACGCCGGGTAATACGCCAACATGGCGATGACGAATATACGCTTCCAATGTGGGTTCACCGCGATGTCGCCAAACACCGATGCGACCATCATGATGCTGTAAACAGAACGTGGATTCATCCGAAAAAATGACGTTTTGCCATCCGTGCACCCAGGTTCGTTGTTAAGTACACCATCGCAGGCGCTCCTGTCTGTGATGCAGCGTCAAGGGTATTCGCAGCCATGGTCTCCGAGCTGATACTCCATGCTGCTGTAAACGTCGTCGAACTGTTCGTGCAGATGGTTGTTGTCTTGTAAACGTTTCCATCTGTTCACTCAGGGATCGAGACGTGGCTGCCATGCTGATAAGATGCCTGTCATCTCGACTGCTAGTGATACGAGGCCGTTGGGATCCAGCACGGCGTTCCGTATTCTGCTAACAGTCATTGGATCTCGACCAACATGAGCAGCAATGTCGCGATACGATAAACCGCAATCGCGATAGGCTACAATCCGACCTTTATCAAAGTCGGAAATGTGATGGTACGCATTTCTCCTCCTTACACGAGGCATCGCAACAACGTTTCACCAGGCAACGCCGGTCAACTGCTGTTTGTGTATGAGAAATATGCTGGAAACTTTCCTCATGTCAGCACGTTGTAGCTGTCCCCACCGGCGCCAACCTGGTGTGAATGCTCTGAAAAGCTAATGATTTGCATATCACAGCATCTTCTTCATGTCGGTTTAATTTCGCGTCTGTTGCACGTCACCTTCGTGGTATAGCAATTTTAATGGCCAGTACTGTACTTCTGGAACCATGATTCATGATACAGTCAAACACGTGGAGGTATGCAGATTATAGCCTGCTAAACCCAAACGTTGACGAGACCTCGTCATTTTCACAAGAGAAAAAACAACGTCAGATGCACTGTTGTTCCAGACACTGAAATAACTTTAGCGACTTTCTGTACAGTTGAGGATATTGCTCTTGTGGTAACATTTTACAAAAGGATTGTAAATGCCTGGATTGGACAAACACATCGTTCAGCTGGGTGCTCCGTTGTACACCTGTCACCTCAAGTCGGAAGTAATGAGGAACGTCATCGGCGATAAGCGAAAATGGTCTGATGAATAAGTCGAAATACACTCCTGGAAATTGAAATAAGAACACCGTGAATTCATTGTCCCAGGAAGGGGAAACTTTATTGACACATTCCTGGGGACAGATACATCACATGATCACACTGACAGAACCACAGGCACGTAGACACAGGCAACAGAGCATGCACAATGTCGGCACTAGTACAGTGTATATCCACCTTTCGCAGCAATGCAGGCTGCTATTCTCCCATGGAGACGATCGTAGAGATGCTGGATGTAGTCCTGTGGAACGGCTTGCCATGCCATTTCCACCTGGCGCCTCAGTTGGACCAGCGTTCGTGCTGGACGTGCAGACCGCGTGAGACGACGCTTCATCCAGTCCCAAACATGCTCAATGGGGGACAGATCCGGAGATCTTGCTGGCCAGGGTAGTTGACTTACACCTTCTAGAGCACGTTGGGTGGCACGGGATACATGCGGACGTGCATTGTCCTGTTGGAACAGCAAGTTCCCTTGCCGGTCTAGGAATGGTAGAACGATGGGTTCGATGACGGTTTGGATGTACCGTGCACTATTCAGTGTCCCCTCGACGATCACCAGTGGTGTACGGCCAGTGTAGGAGATCGCTCCCCACACCATGATGCCGGGTGTTGGCCCTGTGTGCCTCGGTCGTATGCAGTCCTGATTGTGGCGCTCACCTGCACGGCGCCAAACACGCATACGACCATCATTGGCACCAAGGCAGAAGCGACTCTCATCGCTGAAGACGACACGTCTCCATTCACGCCTGTCGCGACACCACTGGAGGCGGGCTGCACGATGTTGGGGCGTGAGCGGAAGACGGCCTAACGGTGTGCGGGACCGTAGCCCAGCTTCATGGAGACGGTTGCGAATGGTCCTCGCCGATACCCCAGGAGCAACAGTGTCCCTAATTTGCTGGGAAGTGGCGGTGCGGTCCCCTACGGCACTGCGTAGGATCCTACGGTCTTGGCGTGCATCCGTGCGTCGCTGCGGTCCGGTCCCAAGTCGACGGGCACGTGCACCTTCCGCCGACCACTGGCGACAACATCGATGTACTGTGGAGACCTCACGCCCCACGTGTTGAGCAATTCGGCGGTACGTCCACCCGGCCTCCCGCATGCCCACTATACGCCCTCGCTCAAAGTCCGTCAACTGCACATACGGTTCACGTCCACGCTGTCGTGGCATGCTACCAGTGTTAAAGACTGCGATGGAGCTCCGTATGCCACGGCAAACTGGCTGACACTGACGGCGGCGGTGCACAAATGCTGCGCAGCTAGCGCCATTCGACGGCCAACACCGCGGTTCCTGGTGTGTCCGCTGTGCCGTGCGTGTGATTATTGCTTGTACAGCCCTCTCGCAGTGTCCGGAGCAAGTATGGTGGGTCTGACACACCGGTGTCAATGTGTTCTTTTTTCCATTTCCAGGAGTGTACATCTTCAGTTGTGCAATGTCATGCAATTTCTTTGAGAACTCAAGATGAAATGTTTCAGTTACTAAAACGTATCTAGTCATGTATGGTCCACAAATGACTGCCTTGAGTTATGGGAAATTGTTTCATGACATGGAGTTGAAGCTGATTTTTTCCACAGGATTAATTTTTGTTTGATACCACCACTCTCCTCCGCCACATGTGTTACCAAATAATTCTTCCCTTGTGACCGGGGACCTAGAAACTACGGAGAGGCTTCGCCCCGCCGTAGCCCTCAGTGGTTCACAATCCCACAACAGGCCACAGCAGTCCACCCACCCCACCGCCGCCCCACACAGAACCCAGGGTGAATGTGCGGTTTGCCCAGTGGACACCCCCCCCCCACCCACCCCCCGGTTATGTCTCATACCAGACGCAAACGCTTGCGTGATAGAGTAATGATGGTGTACATGTACGTGGAGACAGTGTTTGTGCAGGAGTCGCCGACATAGTGTAACTGAGGCGGTATAAGGGCAACCAGCCCGTATTCGCCGAGGTAGATGGAAAACCGCCTTAAAAACCATCCACAGGCTGGCCGGCACACCAGACCTCGACACTAATCCGCCGGGCGGCTTCGTGCCGGGGACCGGCGCGCCTTCCCACTCGGGAAGCAGCGCGTCAGACCGCGCGGATAGCCGGGCGGGCTATTCTTCCTTCGCATTAAGACACTTAAAAATTCGAATAATTTGTGACATCAATAATAAAAAATTTATCACGACCCTGCATCCACTTAACTCCGTTTTATTCCGTAATGGCCACATTTAGTGCAGCCACCATTCACCATCATTCGTCAGAACACAAATACATCGTATCGTCTTTGTGGCTGGCGTTGAAATGGCGTTCCAATAAAATATATTTTTCCAGCTCATAATAGTGCGATGGCATTTTAAGCCCTTTGGTTCGCCTTTAAACGATACGAAAAATAAGGCAATTCCCACTCTGTACTGAGCGAATGTGGCTTCTCCACTTCTTTTTTGTTTGTTTGTTTTTCTCAGTTGTGTAGGCGCCATAGTGATCTTGAAGCAGAATGTAAATCTAATTTCTACATCTACATTTATACTCCGCAAGCCACCCAACGGTGTGTGGCGGAGGGCACTTTACGTGCCATTGTCATTACCTTCCTTTCTTGTTCCAGTCGCGTATGGTTCGCCGGAAGAACTACTGCCGGAAAGCCTCCGTGCGCGAACGAATCTCTCTAATTTTACATCCGTGATCTCCTCGGGAGGTATAAGTAGGGGGAAGCAATATATTCGATACTCCATCCAGAAACGCACCCTCTCGAAACCTGGACAGCAGGCTACACCTCGATGCAGAGCGCCTCTCTTGCAGAGTCTGTCACTTGAGTTTGCTAAACATCTCCGTAACCCCTATCACGCTTACCAAATAACCCAGTGACGAAACGCGCCGCTCTTCTTTGGATCTTCTCTATCTCCTCCGTCAACCCGACCTGGTACGGATCCCACACGGATGAGCAATACTCAAGTATAGGTCGAACGAGTGTTTTGTAAGCCACCTCCTTTGTTGATGGACTACATTTTCTAAGGACTCTCCCAATGAATCTCAACCTGGCACCCGCCTTACCAACAATTAATTTGATATGATCATTCCACTTCAACTCGTTCCGTACGCATACTCCCAGATATTTTTCAGAAGTAACTGCTACCAGTGTTTGTTCCGCTATCATATAATCATACAATAAAGGATCCTTCTTTCTATGTAGTGCTGTCGTCAAAGTGCTCGACGGTTGACAGGGCGACTGTCCAGCTCTAGTGGCGCCCGGCTGCAGCAGCCCTCATGTTCCTGTTCCTCCTCGCCCCTCAGCCCCAACGCTGCTGCCCTCGAAGCGCTAGGCAGGAGCGCGGCCGGAGTGCTCGCGCTCGCGGAGTGCTGTTAGACCTGGCCTGCTCTACACAATTTCAACTATTACTCTGCCCGACAGAAAAAAACTGAGAATCCATATGTGGAGCAGGAAACGAAATGAAACTTCATGGATAGAATGGGTATGAGATGTTATTTCAGTTACTACAAAATCGTGTCATATTTAAAAACAACTTGGCCTGGATGCATGCATTGATTCAGTTGGGAAGGTTCAAATGGTTCAAATGGCTCTGATCACTATGGGACTTAACTTCTAAGGACATCAGTCCCCTAGAACTTAGAACTAGTTATACCTAACTAACCTAAGGACATCACACACATCTATGCCCGAGACAGGATTCGAACCTGCGACCGTAGCAGTCGCGTGGTTCCAGACTGTAGCGCCTAGAACCGTTCGGTCACCCAGGCCGGCTCAGTTGGGAAGGTTTTCATATGGCCGTTTTGTATCTTCTCATGGGGCATGCCGACTGACAACTATCGTAACTGGCACTTGATACCCTGGGTACTAGCACTAGGACGGAGGTGATCATTTCTTAACAATGAACGCAATGCGACACCATTCGTCAGCAGTCCACGCTTCAAAGCCACGACAGCATTCCAAACGCAGCGGTTCGTGTTGGGGTGTTAACGGCATCCTGCGCGCGGTACGGTAATTCCCTAGTGCGGCTGCTCCTAGTCTCCGGCTAATGCTGTGGGATGAAAATAAAACGTTGCACGGAGTCCATTACTTGTTCTCGGTTGGTTGCTTGATGTGGACGGAAGGGACCAAACAGCGAGGTCATCGGTGCCATCGGATTAGGGAAGGATGGGGAAGGAAGTCGGCCGTGCCCTTTCAAAGGAACCATCCCGGCATTTGCCTGAAGCGATTTAGGGAAATCACGGAAAACCTAAATCAGGGTGGCCGGACGCGGATTTGAATCGTCGTCCTCCTGAGTACGAGTCCAGTGTGCTAATCACTGCGCCACGTCGCTCGATACTTGTTCTCGGAAAGCAGACGCAGTTGTGAAGGTGTTGAGATATAAAACTTCCTGGCAGATTAAAACTGTGTGCCGGACCGAGACTCGAACTCGGGACCTTTGCCTTTCGCAGACAAAGTCTCAACTACCCAAGCACGACTCAAGCCCCATCCTCACAGCTTCACTTCCGTCAGTACCATGTCCCCTACCTTCCAATCTTCACAGAAGCTCTCCTGCGAACCTTGCACAACTAGCACTCCTGGAAGTAAGGATATTGCTGAGACATGGCTTGCCACAGCGTGGAGGATGTTTCCAGAACGAAATTTTCACTCTGCAGTAGTGTATGCGCTGATATGAAAATAGAGGACAAGGTACTGGCGGAAGTAAAGCTGTGACGAGGGGGCGTGAGTCGTGCTTGGGTAGACCAGACGGTAGAACACTTTCCCGCTAAAGGCAAAGGTCCTGAGGTCGAGTCTCGGTCCGGCCCACAGTTTTAATATGCCAGGAAGTTTTATATCAGTGCACACTCTGCTGAAGAGTGAAAATTTCATTCAGGTGTTGCGATATGCTTGTGGGATAGTACGATGATCCTCCTCTTCTAGTCATGAGATGTGGTTGACCGGAACCTTAACGAGTCCGCCTGCTATCACGTCCCCATGCAGTCAAATATGAGACCTACACAAGTGTGAGGTCATCCACATGGTGCTTAAAGGAATCCGTTAAACTTCGGTTTCACGATAACTCAAATCTAAAAGCTGTAAATTAAACTAAATACCTAGGAACTACAAATACGAGTAAGTTAAATTCGAAAGAACACATAGAAAATGATGTGTGGAAGGCAAACCAAAGACTGTGTTTTATTGGCAGAACACTTACAAAATGAAACATGTCTACTAAAGAGACTGCCTACACTGTGCTTGTCCGCCCTCTTTTGGAGTACTGCCGAGCGGTGTGGAGTCCTTACTAGATAGGATCAACGAAGCACATCGAGAAAATTCGGAGAAGATCAGCACGTTTTGTATTATCGAGAAGTAGGAGAGAGAGTGCCACGGACGTGATACAGGATTAGGTGTGGACATCATTAAAACAACGGCGTTTCTCATTATGGCGAGATCTTCTCATGAAATTTCAGTCACCAACTTTCTCTCCCGAATGCGAAAGTATTTTTTGACGCCGACCTGCATAGGAAAAAACTATCTCCATAATAAAATAGGGGAAATCAGAGCTCGCACGGAAAGATAGAAGTGTTTGTTTTTCCGCTCGCTGTTCGAGAGCAGAATAATTGAGAAAATTATTGTGAAGGTGGTTCGATCAACCCTTTACCAGACACTTCAGTGTGATTTTGAGACTATCCATGTAGATGTAGACTGCAATATCCGAATGCACCACAAATCTCTCGATATTGCACGATTCGACCAGCCCGCCAAATGGGGACCCACAATAAAGCAAGTTTGAAACACTATCAGATACTGATAACACTGTCTCCCCTGAGCACGAGGCATGTCCATGTCCTTCACATTAATCACTCAACATATTACGCTGTTTATGCCCTTTATATACCCTACCAGTACTGATAACAGTACTAAACTGGAACAACACTAATGCATTCCAGTGACGGTTCTGTCACAGAAAATTGCAACTATAATCATTTACACGCCTACCGATGGTGTATATGTTTACGAAGTCAGCTCGACATTCGAGCACGTCTCCTTGGTGCTTCACTTTTTTTGTCTGTATATTCCAAACAGTCAGAGGTATTTCTTTTGTTTGATAAAGACTAAGTTCCTGGAATGAAGTTCGCTCGGACTCAGTTGCCGATAATATCCTTTTTATTAGTAGTCAACACTTACAAAAATATAGTTCTGCTGTGCAGGTACTTAAACTGCAGGCTCCGGCGGCAACCGCTTTGCTTCTTTTCTGTAGTTACAGTGGAGAACTTCTACGGAAATCACTATCTTCGCTATCACGTGATCATTCCTCTACTGAATTTTCTAAAAGAGCTTTGTTCTGCCAATCTTCTTCCATGTTAGCCTGCGTACGGTTAACCGTTTTCTTCCAGTCCTCAGAGATGACTTCCATTAATGAGTGTTTCGGCCTGCAGACTTGGCCTTGAGAGCGCCTTCGAACTTCTCTGCTGAAAAAACATTTGAAAAACTGGCTTCTGACATCGTTCATTACCACGCAACGCCCAACAAAGAAAAGTAAAAGACTGGCAAAATATTAACCCTGCAACCGCATGAAATTAAAAAAAACCTGAGCGCGGAATGAACGATTCCACAGCACAGCTACGTGCCTGAAGCATAGTGCAAGCGGCTTTTGTTGTTGCGGTGGGGATGAGGGTCTAGCAACCGTGTGTGGTTGTTGAGGCTTCATTTCTCGCTGGATCAGCTGAATTCATCCCGTGCCCACCATTTCAGCCTCACTTCACTTCTCACTTCGTAACCGTCAATCCTACAGTAGTTTTGAACACAGAGTCGCTGTTCCCTTCAGCCACACACCTGGCTGCACTGGTAAGGTTCTCTCTCTCGTATATGTATCTCTGTGTCCATAATGTGGAATTTCATGTCATCTGCTACGCGTCTAAAGAAAATACGCGAATGAAGACAGAATTTTAACATATGCGACAAAAGAAAGCTTATCTCAGCGCCAGTTGTAACTTGTGGGTTCATGCGGTTGCTCATTCTTTACCCAGTGCGTATACATAAAAATGGCGACAACAGAGGAGTACAAGGCGTTTTGCATTCTCCATTTCAATAGGTCTTCATTTAAATAGGTGTCATTCGATTACAATTGTGCAGCGTGGTTTTAGTCGAGGTTATGGATCTGCACCACCTTCGTCCCGAAGTATTTGATGATGTCCCTGTTTGTTTTATGTCAGGTGTAGTTCTCACTGTGGCGATACGACATGTTGCAATAAAGGTCACGTGATGCGATATTTAGTCCTTCAAAATGCCAGGGTAGCCGACAGTGCTAATGCGCTGCTTCCTGGACTCGGGTAGGCGTGCCGATCCCGGATCGAATTCGCCTGGCGGATTAACGACGGGGGCTGCAAAGCTGGCCAGCCTGTATTTGGTTTTCAGGCGATTTTCCACATCCCGATAGGTGAATACCGGGCTGGTCCCCACGTTCCGCCTCAGTTACACGACTCACAGACATTTGAACACGTTCGCACTATTTCACGGCTTACACTAGACGCAGATATGAGTGATAAGTCAAACAATAAGACACTGTAGGTAGCAACAGCCTCGCAGCTGTCGCGTCGATGACAGCCTCGTCATGCATACCTTCCGAATATGTTACATATTTACGAGAGACTGGAAAGAAGTATGGCTCTCCTTCCAGCGTTAAAAACAATCTCAATATGTCGGCTACATTTGGTACGCAGCATTTTCAAACTTTTCAAAATATGCGCTGTGTTTTGCTTAATTTCGAAGTATCACGATAACTGTAGGCAAGAGCGAAAAGAAAACCAGTTCATTATAAAGCTGTGATATCAGACTATAAGACGCAAAAAAAAACATTTTTTCCCTAATAGTTTCCTCAGAATCGAATCAGAAAGATTGCATAGCAGAGGACACGTGCGAATTCCAGAACAGTGTATGAGGTTACCTTCTGTTGGGATTTATTCAGTACTGTTACGATGTGGCCTGGATGGTTGCATACGACTGGTGTTATTGCAGTGTAGTGCCTCGTATGGATGAACATCATAAAAAGGAAGGGAGCGTATGTAAAACTGCCCTTTTTGTTAAGGTATGACTCGCTTTTTTGTGGAAAGTCCCAAATACCGGGTGATCAAAAAGTCAGTATAAATTTGAAAACTAATTAAACCACGGAATAATGTAGGTAGAGAGGTAAAAATTGACACACATGTTTGGAATGAGATGAGGTTTATTAGAACCACGCCATATTGCTAGATACGCGAAAGATCTCTTTCGCGCGTCGTTTGGTGATGATCGTGTGCTCAGCCGCCACTTTCGTCATGCTTGGCCTCCCAGGTCCCCAGACCTCAGTCCGTGCGATTATTGGCCTTGGGGTTACCTGAAGTCGCAAGGTTATCGTGATCGACCGACATCTCTAGCTATGCTGAAAGACAACATCCGACGCTAATGACTCACCATAACTCCAGACATGCTTTACAGTGCTGTTCACAACATTATTCCTCGACTACAGCTATTGTTGAGGAATGATGGTGGACATATTGAGCATTTCCTGTAAAGAACATCATCTTTACTTTGTCTTACTTTGTTATGCTAATTATTGCTATTCTGATCAGATGAAGCGCCATCTGTCGGACATTTTTTGAACTTTTGTATTTTTTTGGTTCTAATAAAGTCCCACGTCATTCCAAGTATGTGTGTCAATTTGTACCTATCTATCTATATTATTCCGTGATTTATTCAGTTTTGAAATTTATACTGACTTTTTGATCACCCGGTATTTAGTTTCTACTGACCCACAGCTAAGCAAATGAAGGTTAAAAAATAACATTTAAATCGGCCGTGAGCCAAACCTAAGAGTGTATGTATTCTTGTTGTCTTGGGTGCCAGAATAGAAGTCTCTGATCAAATAATATTACTTTGACTATTTCGCACTTTAGTGAAAAGTTTCTCGCATTATCGCTGATATTTAGAAATTAAAATTCAACCAGATGAAAAGATTAATTAACTTCCTCAATCAAAATGTCTTAGTAATTTCAATCTCTTTTTTTGTATGTCACGATAAAGCTAGTCAGCGCAAAGTGCACTTCAGGGTCATCCGTATGTGATTAATTCTTATGAAAGAATAATACGAAGTCCCTTTTCGTAGACATATTTTTCACTCTAAAGGAATCCACACTTACAAGACAAGACGTCTAGAAAAGACGTAAGAACACCAATAATATCAAGACAGTAAATTATTGGTTATACGTTATTAGTACAGAGCTTACGTAAAATCATAGGGTCTTCTTTGGTTTTTAAATAACATTATTCTTAATGTTATTCTTGTATCTTTTTCCATGCAAACTCTTCAAATATTGCCGGCCGAAGTGGCCGTGCGGTTAAAGGCGCTGCAGTCTGGAACCGCAAGACCGCTACGGTCGCAGGTTCGAATCCTGCCTCGGGCATGGATGTTTGTGATGTCCTTAGGTTAGTTAGGTTTAACTAGTTCTAAGTTCTAGGGGACTAATGACCTCAGCAGTTGAGTCCCATAGTGCTCAGAGCCATTTTTTTCTTCAAATATTATGTTTTAAAGAGGAAATAACATACAAAAATATTCTATCATACGTAATTTTACTTGATGCTTTTAAGATCGGTTACAAGTGGTTTTTAATTTTTTATGCCAAAAGAAAGTTTTATTGAGAAACTAACTATAAAGATGGATCTATCACTCATTGCTTCATATACATAAAACAATTTCTTATGCACATCAGATGACTTAAATTTCCCTTCACATGTACCGCATGATATAATTGTCTGGAATAATCAACACTCCGCGTTGCGGAGAATCCTCCCAGTGTGAACCAATTAAGTCGCTTCAAGTAAGTTTCTGCGCGCTCTATCAATGCGTTTTGCATCGTATTGTGAGTCACACTGCGTATCGTATCGCATATCGCATCGCTTCAGTGAGAACCGCGTCGAATGGAGACAGTACAAGCAGCCACCGTGTGCTCATTCTAGACGAAGAGCGCATTCAGAAGAGTGTTACGTATTGCACACAAAAGTATGCTCGTCATGACAGCCGGGAGATCTGTCTGCAGTGCTATGCGGGAATTTTTGTGTTTCAAGTAGTTCAGGATTCGATTGCTCCTCAAACTGCAGCCCGCCGGTGGCATGCGTCCCGAATCAATTATTCGTGCGGCCGGCGGTTGTCCCCCGTATTTTATAACGGTGTGTATCTAGTAACAAGCAAACAAATACCGTCCGAACAGACCTTGAAGGTCCAACGGTACCGACCGGCCGCCACGTCATCCTCAGCCCACAGGTGTCACCCGATATAGATAGAGAGGGCCATGTGGTCAGCATACCATTCTCCCTCTCGTTGTCAGTTTTCGCGACCAGTGCCGCTACTTCTCTATCAAGCTGCTCCTCAATTGGTCTCACAATGTTGAGTGCACCCCATTTGCCAACAGCACTCGGCAAATGGGGTGCAAGTGTTAGCCAAGCCTACAGCGCTCAACTTCTGTGACCTGACGGGAACTGGTGCTACCACTGCACGATGACCGTTGACCCTAGCAACGAACATCCGAATCAAAAACGTCAACTGACGTTAAGAGCTTCATAAGAGTACTCAGCAACAAACAAAAATACTTACAGAGATATAAATATTTTATGATGCTCTTAATTTTAATTGATGTCGGTGATTTCGGCCATGTGCTAAGTAAAGATAGTTGCTTACCTCGACGTCAAAAGTCTAAGTAACGTGGTCACCGTGGTGTTAGAGGATGTTTCAGGGGAGGGGGGAATGTTTTATTGTTTGCCTTCCAGTACTGACAACTCACGGGTGTGTGCGCCTCGTACTGGTCAGCGGCTACAGCATAAATTGCAAATGGAAGGAACATAGATTCGTGAATGCGCATTATAGAGACCGTCATCTTCGAATACGGCACATGTTTGTCGCAAGGAATGTGAAATTAAATTAAGGATGTTCTAATCAAATGATATTCAAAACATTTAGTAAACAAAAGTAAATATTCCGTAATTCGAATCAAAACAACTGCCAACATGAGTAGCTTAGGTATAGCAAAGCAGCTTACATCGATAAAGGTATGGCCTCCAGTCCAGATTGTACACCAGTCAGGTTCCTCTTAGAGTATACTGGTATAATAGCTCCACATTTAGCAATCTCACACAAAAGACCGCTCGCTAAAAGACCGGTACCTAAAGGCTAGAAAGTTGCACAGGTCACGCCAGTACCCAAGAAAGGAAATAGGGATAATCCGCTGAATTACAGACCCATATCGCTAACCTCGATTTGCAGTAAGATTGTGGAACATGTGCTGTCTTCGAACATTAAGAGTTATCTTTAAGAAAACGATTCATTGACGAACTGAAAACATGGATTCAGAAAATATCATTCTTGAGACACACAACTAGCTCTTTATTCTCACGAACCAATGAGTGCTATTGATTGGGGATATCAAATTTATTCCATATTCTTAGATTTCCAGAATGATTTTGACACCATACCTCACAAGCTTCCTCATCAAATTGCGTGTCTATGGACCAACGACTCAGTTGCGCGACTGGATTCGTGATTTCCTGTCAGAAAGGTCACAGTAGTAATTGACGGAAAGTCGTCCAGGAAAACGGATGAAACATCTGCTGTTCCCCAAGAAAGTGTTATACGCCCTCTGCTATTCCTGATCTTCATAAACGATTTAAGAGACAATCTGGGTAGCATTATTTGATTGTTTGCAGATGATGCTGTCATTTACCGTCTTACAAAGTCATCAGATCATCAAAACAAACTGAAAGCGACTTAGACAAGATATCTGTAGGATGTGAAAAGTGGCAATTGATTCTAAATAATGAAAAGTGTGAAATCATCCATATGAGTATCAAGAAGAAACCGCTAATTTTCTGTTTCACGATAAATCACACAAATATGAAGGCTGTTGATTCAACTAAATACAATTACAAACAACTTAAGTTGAAACGACCACATTGATAAGTGCGGCAAAGCAAACCAATGACAAACTTCCTGGCAAATTAAAGCTGTGTGCCGGGCCGAGACTCGAACTCGGGACCATTGTCTTTCACGGGCAAGTGCCCTACCATCTGAGCTACCCAAGCACGACTCACGACCCATCCTCACAGCTTTAATTCCGAAAGTACCTCATCTATTACCTTCCAAATTTCACAGAAGCTCTTCTGCATACCTTTCAGAATTAGCACTTCTGAAAGAAATGATATTGCGGAGACATAGCTTAGCCACAGCCTGGGGGATGTTTCCAGAATGAAATTTTCACTCTGCAGCGGAGTGTGTGCTGATATGAAACTTCCTGGCAGATTAAAACTGTATGCCCGACCGAGACTCGAACTCGGGACCTTTGCCTTTCGCGGGCAAGTGCTCTACCAACTGAGCTACCCAAGCACAGCTCTAATTCCGCTAGTACCCCCCGTAGAGCACTTGCACGAGAAAGGCAAAGGTCTCGAGTTTGAGACTCGGTCCGACACAGGAAGTTTCATACCAGTGCACACTACGCTGCAGAGTGAAAATTTTCAGTCTGGAAACCAATGACTACTACTTACTGGCAGAACACTAAGAAAGTGCAACATGTCTACTTAAGAGACTGCCTACACTACCCCTGTACGTCCTCTTCTGGAGCATTGCTCTGTGGTGTGGGATCCGCATCAGATAGGATCGACAGCGGACATCGAGAAAGTTCAAAGAAGGGTAGCTCGTTTTGTACCACAGGAAATAGGGGAGAGAACGCCACCTATATGATATGTAAATTGGGGTGGCATCATTAAAGCAAAAGCGTTTTTCGTTGCGGCAGGATTTTCTCACGAAATTTCAATGACTAACTTTTTCCTAAGTGTGAAAATATTCTGTTGGTGCCCACTTAGTTAAATAGGGAGGAAAGATCGTCATAATAAAATAAGAGGAATCAGAGCTCGTACAGATAGATTTAAGTGTTCATTTCTCCCGTGCACTGTTCGAAAGTGGAACGGTAGAGGGCAGTGCAACCTGACTGTTCTGGCGGTCACTGAGGATGGCAGTAATCTTAAACTGCAACAGTCGACAAGAAGTGTTTCGAATGGTGCCGACTTTTAACGATCAGCACTTTGGCCAGGCCCGGCGACCGACTTCAGCGCCCTTACTTTAGCTACTCTACTGAGGGCTCACGACATACCAATTTTTGTAGGCTACCAATTAATAATAAGATCGGTACATTTGCAGCACAAGGTGCCGCCGCACAAAGTTAGTATTGGCTTTTGAGCAGGCCCTTCATGGTCATCAGGAGAGTGTAGAGTTTTGTGAATTAATTCTGGATGGAGCAATTTTCTTACTTGTTTAGAGTTCGGTGATGACTCTGTGTTCCAAATAAGTAGAAAAGGTAGCCAGTCTCAACGTAAGAATAAAGGGAATGCAGCAGCCATATTCCACAGTCGAGCACATAGAGCCTCTGCAAAGCGTCAAGTGTTTTGCTGTGGATGATGAACTGGAACTGTGATTTAAATTGGTGGCTTATGTGGGTGTAATAAGCAAACAGTCGCTTTTTTAAATTTTTTATAAGCTTTATTTTCTGTACCATTATAGAGTTTTGAAGCCACTGCAATCTCGTCATCAGATGGAGGTACTGCAGGAACGTGATCTGGACCAATTGAAGCTAGGCACTACAGCCGTGGTGCTGGTGGAAACAATGGAAATTCGCTTATCGGTAACGAAAAGTTTGTGAAACGGCAAGAATTCTTACTGACAAACGTTTCGTTACCGGTAACTAAATTTCCGTTATTTTCGCCAACACTACAATCATAGCCTCTAGCTGCACGTGATCCAGCCACCTCCATCTGATAATGAGTTTTCAGTGACTTGAAAACTAGATAGTGGTACAGAAAATAAATCGTGTCAAAAATTCAAAAAGCGACAAATTCCATGTTGTGACCACACAAATCTCCAAGATTTACAGGAGTCACGTACCTAGATATGTTCTGGCTTTTTCCGAAATTGCAAAAACGGGCCATAATTTTATTTTTCACCAGGATGAAGCACCACCGCAGTGGCACCCGCTCGTATGTGCATTTCTTAACAATAAGCTGCTTCAGCGATAAATCGGCCATAACGGGCGTCAGGATCCTGCATTGCACGAGTGACCTCCAAGGTCACCGGAATTCACAGCAAGTGATTTTTTTTGGGGGGGGAGGGGCGAATTTGTGATAGACTCCGGCTGTGTGCTCGCTTTCCAGTACCTCTGGGTGAACTCGGAAGCCGCTTAATAATGGTAGTCAATGTAGTATCTACATTCAGTCTCGCAAAAGTATGGGACGGGTTTGATCATCGTATGGATTAACAATGAGCTTTCGGGTGTTCTACCGAGTTGTTGTTTCCATTTTATGTACAATATTCCGACGACCGACCTAGCTGTCGTCTTGCGGTGCTAAAAGTTTGGCTTCGATGAATACGCGCTGCCTGGACTCCAACATACACACACTGACCTCAATAACGCGGCAGCCAAAATTAAAGGTACTTTCCCCTGTTTTTATTCGAATCATTAATGTTATCATGAAAGCGTCATCTAAGCACGAAGTGAAATACTAATTAATGTATGAAGCATTTGTTGTCAGCGCAAGACAAGTGATATTGTACTACCACTATTGTAATGAAAACAAAGGAGACAAAGGTCTTCATATATGATGGATTATATAAAGGCGAGACAGTGGCGAAATCGGCCATTGTTGTATTGCCTCGCTATTAGATTGTCTCTCAATTGCTTTTCCTTTGCTGTCGAGATTCCTGATTCACGTGTATGTCAGTGTTTGAAATATTTAAAGTGAAAGAGATAGCTATATCCTGATTGCTTCCTTTAACATTATCTTTCCATTTTATTAAAGAGAAAAGTTCATAATAGGAGAAAAGGTTGAAATATTTAAATTCGGAACCTCTTCGTTTGCTATATTAATTAATTTCAGTTGCCAAATTCGGGAATACTATTTTTCGGTTATTAATTACAGTAGAACCTGCAATCACTTTCCTTTCTTCCGAAATCTTGCCGTCTTCTAGAACTTCAGGATGTGGTTAAAGTCAATATTACGCGGTCAGAGAATAAAAACGAACGAATCGTTTCCAGGTAAACTGTGGACCGTTGCTATTTTGAAAATAATAGTTAAGAAAAGTCTTGAGATTTCAGTAATTCTACATCATTATTAAGGGCGAAATTTAATAACTAACAGTAAGTCAAAAGGTGTACAATGTTTGAAGTAAGTCTGTGATCCCAACGTTGTGGCCTCCACTTGTAAGATGAAATCCGGGTGTGTTTCGTATTCCATGCTAATGTGGCATGTCTTACTTGGGACAGACTACCAGAACAGTCCAGGAGAGATGCAATGAACATCAGCAACACACTCGACTAAAACAACAAAGAAGATCAGCTGTCGACGAGCATTTTCACGAATACAATCGTGAAATGAATTACGGTGAGACTAGTGTCGTGGTGCAGATGCGAAGTTTCTGGAACAGCATAATTATGGAATCTATTGGAGTAAAAATGTCAGGAAACCTAATAAACAGGGAAGACTATTTCAAATTTGATAACACCTGGGGTCCGACACTGACTTTCACAGAGTATCAGTGTGAGCTGTAAAAAACAAAAGAGCATTGAGGGGCGTAATGGGCGTCGGGGATCGATCTCGGCTATAAATAGCGGCGTGAGACCAAGAATGGTTCACACCTGAAGAAGATGGCTAGGTCGGTCGTCGAAATATTCTGCATAAAATGAAATCAACAACTCGGCAGGACACCTGGAAGCATGCTGTTGATCAATTGCGCCGGGAAAACCTGAGCGATTGTGTTGTCTGGATATTTGTCGTGGGTCTGATGGAAGGCTCATAGAACAACTGTGAAAGGTAAATGAAAACTTTGGTCTTCAACGTAATAGCAAAAACCGCGAGAAGGCTCCTAGAACTGTTGTGAAAGGTTAATCAAAACTTGGGTCTCAAACGTAATTTCAAAAACCATCCCCAGGTTGTGTATGACTGTATGCAAAAGATTTGCCCTTATAAAATAGCATGGTTCTTGCATATGTTAAAACTTGGCCCGAGTTTCTATTTTCATTCAGATTAAATTATAATCGTATGAAATCAGATCAGTCTTTTGCAAACACCTTGTTCTTTTATATCTGTATAACAAGTTAGTTTTTCGGACGACATTTTATTTTTTGCACAAATTTTTTTTTAAAAAAGACTGCTTTTGAATGAGTGCATTTTTTGCTACTCATTCTTTCTCATGTGAGTTGAAGGAACTTACTAAAAAGTATTCTTTGTTTTATAATAGTGTCACATTTATATTTGATAATGGACTGTCTTTCCGTTTCTGGTCATATCACTGCACATAATTCTAAGAATTTACAGTGGAAAATGTAGTTATTCGATAATTTGCTTTTGGATCACAATGGAACATACATCGCTTCGTACGAAATGTAGTTGACATATCGATATTGCCGTTGCCATTATACCCTTGGTGAGAGGCAGCTGGAAATAAGTGGAAACAAACACACATCCAGGTGCTGATCAGTATAATTTGCCTTCACCCACACATCTAATGTGCCGTGGATGCCTAAGTTTGTAATTATTGTGGTGTCACCGCCAGACACCACACTTGCTAGGTGGTAGCCTTTAAATCGGCCGCGGTCCATTGGTATACGTCGGACCCGCGTGTCGCCACTGTCTGTGATTGCAGACCGAGCGCCACCACACGGCAGGTCTAGAGAGACTTCCTAGCACTCTTCCCAGTTGTACAGCAGACTTTGCCAGAGATGGATCACTGACAAATACGCTCTCATTTGCCGAAACTATAGTTAGCATAGCCTTCGGCTACGTCATTTGCTACGACCTAGCAAGGCGCCATTACCAGTTTATATTGAGATTATAATTAATGTATCATCAAGAGCGATGTTCTCCAATTATGGATTAAAGTTAAGTATTCAAGCAACTCCGTACTTTATTTAGTAGACTCAACTCCTTTAATTGTTCCAGACCTCACGCCAGTCTGCGTGAGCTTAAACGCATGCATTTCGGCCTCCTCTAGCAACACGGTGTTGGCTCTTCTGCCAACACATCAATTATAATAACCGTAAAATGTTTTAACATAATCATAATAATCTGTTCACATCAATGTTTTTTTTTTCTTAATGGAGTGGGAGGCTCACGAATCCTATGACTCTGGCCTTGGATCTGCGCCTGTTCACGTCTGAGAATCGGAAACCTTTAGAACAACCAGCAGCCGTTCTCATTCTTAATGGTGTAATTAGGCTGGGGCAACTGGGGCTTCACCCTGGGTACATGAATTGGGGGGACCCTTGGCACCCGAAAGAAAGAGAAAAAAAAGAAAAATTAAAATGGAAAAATTAGTAAAATTGTTCAACTAAGCGAAATTTTACACAATATAAAAACAATCAACGCTGGTTTTGTAAATCATTCTGACTTAAAGAAACGAAAGTCATATAGCCACCTTTAGGTAGCAGATGACGTGTTCAGCGCGTCTACGTACTGCTAAACGAAAGCAGACGTAGCACAAGGATTTTAAAATGACAGAAATGTTATATGCAATTGAATTTGAAATGGTTTAAATTTATTGTTACGTTCATTTGAGATAATCTTTGTGCTTAATATTGAAAGGTAAGATTGATAGCGAACGGAAACATCTGAATATCAGTCGTACACAGTCTTTTGACTGCTATCGAAACCGCTGCTCCCATCAGCCCCTGCTCCGAGAGTCTTCTTACAGTGAACGTTTAACACTTGTTGTGTCAGATCAGAGGG
Organism: Schistocerca nitens; assembly: GCF_023898315.1. Classification (NCBI taxonomy): domain Eukaryota; kingdom Metazoa; phylum Arthropoda; class Insecta; order Orthoptera; family Acrididae; genus Schistocerca; species Schistocerca nitens. Next base: position 310,848,531 of record NC_064618.1, on the reverse strand, counting down.
ATTTACAGTGCTACTAATTACGTGCCAATGAAATGAGACACAGCATTTAACAATGACGATTATTGTCGTACATATTGCACACGGTGTAATTTGATCATCAAAGTCAGCTAAACCTCGAGAACTGTCTCCGTTTCAGGCCCGGATCGTGGGATGCAAAATTCATATTCTTGAAGAAAAACACACTGTTTCGCAAAGCGCCAAGCACCCAGCACATGTTTGGTCTATCGATTGTTCATGTGATTTTGAAACGCATGCCTGTTGGTTTCCAAACATTTTTGAACGCATTCTAAGTTGATTTCTGAACGAAACATAAGTTGACTTTTGAATGCATGCCTAGTGTACGTGATGTCTCTGCCAGGGGAATACCCGTCGCATCAAGAAATAAAAAACTTCCCCGCAGACAAAAGGGGACGGGGCTACACGAGCTGAGCTGAATAAACCCGAACTGGTGAATGCCAGTCGCTGTTTATGTGGTTAACTGAGTGTGCGAATGATAAGCGTTGGTATAATTATTAGCGAAATCCATAGATTCAGCCTACCGGAGTGGAAATAAACAGGAATAACAGATGAGAAAGATTTCATATTATCATCTCGATGTATCCAAGGAAATGAAATTTTGACAGAAAATTTTTGCCAGGTCGCTGCAATACTAAAGGCCAGTTGTACAGTCCGTTAGCAAACGCCTAATTTCTGTTCTCGGAATAGCGCGAAAAACGCGTTGTACAAATGCGTAATAACGCCTAACTGGAGCATAAACGCGGGATGAACCGGTGATTCTGGCAGGGTTAGTGACGTTAACCGGAGAATAAGTTTCGACAGTGGCAGGAACGGTTATAGAATTAAAGATGACAAGATTGTTTGTTAGAACGGAAAAGGAAAAGAAACTGGGACATCACACAAATTATATAGAAGAATATGACGATTCCAAATTTATATAAAAATGTCATACTACTGGTACACTACTACTTCTCTATCTCATGCTTGAGAAACTGGAACATATTAAACAAATATGAAACTATTTTCTAACACAAAATTTTTTGCTTGTTGTAGGCCTATTAGGCATTTGATATTGGTACTTTGTGATTTAGATTCTGTCGTGTTATTTATGTAAATCAGGGAGATAAAAATGACCATGTGCCCCAAAAAGTCTCGCTTATTTGGCGTGTGTTATAACTGCTGCGAAATTAGAAAGAGCTATTTCATTTTGTCTAGCAGACAGTGACAAAAAAGACGTAAACAAACCGATAATCCACACAGGTCTTGGGTACTATTAGTATTAACAGCTTTGTCGTATTGAGAGACATTTTGGTTTTTGATGTATCAAAACGTTTGACGAACTTTGATGAGGTAATAGATTCTTTCGTAGAAAGGAAAGCACACCGTGTAAAGCTGCAGTATGATTAGAGAGAAATGGAAAGCACGCCGCATAAAGCTGTAGTGTGATTAGAGAGTAAAAAAATGCAGGGACCTAAGAATTGAAGAAATGTGTACTGCCTTGCTTGTCTCTTATTTTTGCTGTTTTATGTTTCTTACGTTTAATTTTATGTCAGACAAAAGAAAAAGTTATTAGCTAACAAGTAGAAAAAGAGTGCAAATTTTCTGAAGAGCTATTCTCCCGTTGACAAATATTCCCAACTAGTATTAATTCTCTCTCTCTCTCTCTCTCTCTCTCTCTCTCTCTTTTTTTTACGGGAGTAGGACGTGAAATCGGCCGACTGGATAGACACCAACGACATTTTAATTTCCACTGGCCTGAACATAGGTTTGATGGCTTCCATTACAAAATATGCACGTTTGAATTCCATAGTGCGATATACAGTAACGTGCGACAGAAGAATGCTGTGTGAAGAGGCGTGGTACTGCACTTTGTCACACTTAAGACCCAATAACATTTCTTACACTCCCTCGAACAGATATGTTTAAAATATCAACCTCTTCAGAAAGATGTGCGCTGCAAAATGAACACGTTTTTGAAAACTCGATTTTTTTTAAATTTTTGACGTCGTATCTTCAAACGCTCGGGTGGAAGGGGTGTGGGGGAATGGTAGGGGGCGGCGCCACTATCACGTTTTTGCTCCGGTTCGGAAATATCGTAGATCCGGGACTGCTCAGTTTAAGCAACGAGTCAGTAGAGAATGGTATAAGATGCGTGCAGTATGACTAGCCCTGCTTTTCCAAATGATTTTTGCGAAAATTAAGATAACCCGTCATTGGACTACCTTATTGAGTTGTCGTGTAGGATATCCCCCGCAGAAGCAATTTTCAGCGCCGTTGGGTTCTCTGTAAAGTGCTGTTCTAAGTGATAAATCGGGAAGCTACATTATTCGGGATAAAGTTCCAAATGGATGCCATTATGACGTATTTATGTACTGAACATCATAAACTGATAATATCGACACAGTTAATAATGATTAACTAAAAAGCAACAATTTCCTGACCGGCCGGTGTGGCCGAGCGGTTCTAGGCGCTTCAGTCTGGAACCGCGCGACAGCTACGGTCGCAGGTTCGAATCCTGCCTCGTGCATGGATGTGTGTGATGTCCTTAGGTTAGTTAGGTTTAAGTAGTTCTAAGTTCTAGGGGACTGATGACCTCAGATGTTAAGTCCCATAGTGCTCAGAGCCAGAGCCAACAATTTCCTGAAAGCATGGTCTTACGACGTAACTAGATCGGAAGGCATCCTGTCGGCGACTAGCGAACATGGCGCGCAGGTTGCTCTCTTAATATTTCGTAGCCGAACGTACATTTCTGTTGGCTTAAATATTATTCATTTATGTATTAAGATTATCGATTTCTGGTGTTGGAATATTGTTGTAGGCTTTTCTTAATATCTGTGTTGGAAAAAGCGACTTTTATTAGCAAATATTAATTAAGCAAGATTACTTGTTTCGCGCCAGAATAACTGTGCTTTCCCTAGGTACCTCGCTACTGACGTAGCGGGCGTTTTCATGTCTAACAACAGTGTCTCACATCATTGCCCAAGGGGAACGCCATTGGTCCACCAGCTCCTTCAGCTAGCTTGGGAACTGAAATCCTACTCCCGACTTTAATCACTGGGTGTTTCATTATATTTGCAGAAGCGATACAAAATTTTAAAACTGGAAAGTAAGGAAATAAAATGTGTCTTCAACAGAATGGGTGCCTTGCAACCTATACCGATTCAGTTCTAGGGAGACGACAAAATAAGAAAATGTGTACTGAGATTGAGGATACGAATTGCACTGGCACAAAGGCGAAGCTGACCCGCCTTATTTAGTTATACGTATGCATCAGAACGATTTGAGATCGCATTTCATCCCGTTCGTAATACACTTCTGATTTAACAGGGAAATCAGTTTTCTTAGAAAAATACCGGTTGATGTTTACAGTTTGTCTATAATCGTTAGGAATTCTTAGAAAATGTTGTTGTGAACTCGAGAAATTATTTTGTGACATCAGATACCATGAACATTACCCATGAGGTCGCCCACGTTGGGCTCCAAAAATGTAGTGAACTCGAGAAGTTACTCTCTCTCTACTGTCTAACAAGAAATGACGAGCAGGTGATTAATAAGATTGCCCCACGTCAGGAACCAACAATTAATTCATATCAGTGACTAAATGAAATCAAACACAAAGGGTACAAAATTTAGGAGTTCATTTATGAATGTAAAAGATTCCTTATATGATCATAACATGAAAGAAATTTATTTCCACTACTGGCCATTAGAATTGCTACACCAAGAAGAAGTGTAGATGATAAACGGGTATTCATTGGACAAATATATTATACTAGAACTGACATGTGATTACATTTTCAGCCAATTTTGATGCATAGATCCTGAGAAATCAGTACCCAGAACAACCAGCTCTGGCCGTAATAACGGCCTTGATACGCCTGGGCACTGCGTCAAACAGAGCTTGGATGGCGTGTACAGGTACAGCAGCCCATGCAGCTTCAACACGATACCACACTTCATCAAGAGTAGTGACTGGCGTATTGTGACGAGCCAGCTGCTCGGCCACCATTGACCAGACGTTTTCAATTGGTGAGAGATCTGGAGAATGTGCTGGCCGGGGCAGCAGTCGAACATTTTCTGTGTCCAGAAAGGCCCCTACAGGACCTTCAACATGCGGTCGTGCATTATCCTGCTGAAATGTAGGGTTTCGCAGAGATCGAATCAAGGGTAGAGCCACGGGTCTTCGCACATCTGAAATGTAACATCCACTGTTTAAAGTGCGTCAATGCGAACAAGAGGTGACCGAGACGTGTAACCAATGGCACCCAATACCATCACGCCGGGTAATACGCCAGCATGGCGATGACGAATATACGCTTCCAATGTGGGTTCACCGCGATGTCGCCAATCACGGATGCGACCATCATGATGCTGTAAACAGAACCTGGATTCATCCGAAAAAATGACGTTTTGCCATTCGTGCACCCAGGTTCGTCGTTGAGTACACCATCGGAGCCACTCCTGTCTGTGATGCAGCGTCAAGGGTAACCGCAGCCATGGTCTCCGTGCTGATAGTCCATGCTGCTGCAAACGTCATCGAAATGTTCGTGCAGATGGTTGTTGTCTTGCAAACGACCCCATCTGTTGACTCAGGGATCGAGACGTGGCTGCACGATGGGGATAAGATGCATGTCATCTCGACTGTTAGTGATACGAGGCCGTTGGGATCCAGCACGGCGTTCCGTATTACCCTCCTGAACCCACCGATTCCATATTCTGCTAACAGTCATTGGATCTCGACCAACGCGAGCAGCAATGTCGCGATACGATAAACCGCAATCGCGATAGGCTACAATCCGACCTTTATCAAAGTCGGAAATGTGATGGTACGCATTGCTCCTCCTTACACAAGGCATCACAACAACGTTTCACCAGGCGACGCCAGTCAATTGCTGTTTGTGTATGAGAAATCGGTTGGAAACTTTCCTCATGTCAGCACGTTGTAGGTGTCACCACCGGCGCCTACCTTGTGTGAATGCTCTGAGAAGCTAATCATTTGCATATCACAGCATCTTCTTCCTGTCGGTTAAATTTCGCGTCTGTAGCACGTCATCTTCGTGGTGTAGCAATTTTAATGGCCAGTAGTGTATTTTTGTGCTGTTTAAACAAAACAAAACAAAATTACAAATCTCAGGGCCGATTTGACTGGGCCTGGACACGACTCATTTGTGAAGGGGAAGGAGGAGGTAACGAATCGTCTCACCATTCTTAGTAATCGTTCGTCTTATACCGCTGGTTCGTCGGCAGGCGCTGTGTCGGTACGGTGCGTCGCGTCAGAGCTGTGCTGCGCGGGTTGCCTGCCGTCACCAGCAATCGCGGCTTTGCGGCGGGGCCCAGGTGCGATCTCCGCATTGTCCGCCCCTTGTCGGTGGCGTGGCCGAAGCTGTGCTATCACGGCTTCGGAAGGCGGATGTTGGCGAAGGGTGGAAGAGAGCCCACGCCCTCTCGCTCCCGCGATGTTTCCGCGACTCCCCTTTTCGCTTCTGATCCATCTCTCAGCTCAATTCCTCTTCGAAACATTATTCCTTTCGGCGTTGTCAATGGCGGACGAAATTTTCAATGTAGCCCAATGACAGATTGCCGTTTCATCGCCACGCCTCTCCGTGCAGGGTGGATATTTTCTATCTGGCGGGGGCTGGGGTGTGTCTAGTGAATTGGCATTCTCACTATTTCACATTCTTAAGATGTTTTCCTGCATTCTGACGCTGTTGGGAGAGTGGCTACACAACAGTTCTTTATAACTGCTCTCTCTGCGTGAGCCCTGGACAGACTCATATTTAGGCTCCGTCTCAAAATCTGCTGGCATCCGTCATTTGCAAGGAATGTCCTCACTGTCGAGAAAAACGTCTTCTTAAGAATGCTGGCTTCTTTCGCACGCCTCCCTGCACCAATTCCCCGCGCTTTTTGCACGCGGCTCCCTGTGCCCGTGGGGTGCTGGAATTGTCGGTACATCCCTGCTTTCTAAGGCAGGTAAAATGACTGCAGCCAGACCACAAGAACTCAGTTGCTTTCGCGCGTACATTCTTGGCGTTCCGTCCCAATGGCTGCAGGTGCCCATCAGCTCACGGCACGCTTCTTGTTGTCAGACGGGCCCTACGCATGTTGCCCTCCTTGAGCGAGGCGAGGACGTCCGCCCCAGCTTCCCGCTGTGTCCTTAAAGAACGAATACACCCGGGGGCTCGCCCCAGGGTGTCCGGCTCGGCCGCTCGCGGCGCGTTGGAGAAAGTGGCCGCGGTCGGAAGTATTACAATGTATTATTTCTTATATTATGTGCACGGGAAATGTGTGTTTCAAGACATAGTGGTAAGACGCTCGACTTGTCGAACAATCTCTATATGACCTTATATAGAGATAACTTGGCATTGAAACTTCATAAGAGAATCTGCAGGGCCGAGCGGTTCCGGGCGCTTCAGTCTGGAACCGCACGACCGCTACGGTCGCAGGTTCGAATCCTGCCTCGGGCATGGATGTGTGTAATGTCCTTAGGTTAGTTAGGTTTAAGCAGTTCTAAGTTCTAGGGGACTGATGACCTCAGACGTTGAGTCCCATAGTGCTCAGAACCATTTGTTCAAATGTGTGTGAAATCTTATGGGACTTAACTGCTAAAGTCATCAGTCCCTAAGCTTACACACTACTTAACGTAAATTACCGAGCGAGGTGGCGCAGTGGTAAGACACTGGACTCGCATTCGGGAGGACGACGGTTCAATCCCGCGTCCGGCCATCCTGATTTAGGTTTTCCGTGATTTCCCTACATCACTCCAGGCAAATGCCGGGATGGTTCCTCTGAAAGGGCACGGCCGACTTCCTTCCCCATCCTTCCCTAATCCGATGAGACCGATGACCACGCTGTCTGGTCTCCTTCCCCAAAAACCAACCAACCAACGTAAATTATCCTAAGAACAAACACACACATCCATGCCCGAGGGAGGACTCGAACCTCCGCCGGGACCAGCCGCACAGTCCATGACTGCAGCGCCTCAGACCGCTCGGCTAATACCGCGCGGCAGAACCATTTGAACAATTTTTTTTTAAATCTGCAGTGTGGAGAAAATAAAATTAGCCCGAAAAATATTTATAAGGCTGGTGTGGAATTGAGGCTTGTTAATGAACAGGAGAACTGCTCAACACAGAAAATGTTAGAAACCGTGATTTCGATTCACCATTTGGTTGTTGCCACATGTTTGCATACGCGCATCTTCCGCATGCTCTGTCCCGAGTATTCTTCTGTGCCATTACCTTTTCGTGATTGAGAGGAGTAGAAGCATTTGGTGATCAGTTGAATGCAATACAAAATGGTGCTGACGATAAACAGCGCTTGTTTATTGTCGAGTGTTATGCGAAGCTCAATTCGTGAAAAAAACGTCTGCATGCGAAAAGTGTTTTGGCAAAACCTTCAGCAAAGCGTGCAGTGCAAAAGCTGTGTAACAAAATGGTTCGAAAAGGGCTCTGTTGCGAATAAGAACCGTAACTGCTCGAAAAGAATTGGCACACTGGACAACATTGGTCGAGTGAAGGAAAGCAAAGGTACAATGACAAACGAAACCTCAACGCAGTTTACCTGTACAAGTGGAAATTACACTGATGAGCCAAAACACTATGACCACCTGTTTAGTAACTTGCTTGTCCGTCTTTGGAACAAGATACATCACTGATTTTGCGTATCAGGGATCCGACAGTTTGTTGGTGGGTTTGTGAAGCTATGTGACATTGAGTGTCTACGCACAGGTCATCTAATTCGCGTATGTAACGGGCCACTTATTTGCGTACACAATAATGGTGCCCGATAGCGACCCAAATGGGTTCCATAGGATTTACATCAGGCTAATTTGGTCCCCGAGACAAAACGTAAGTTCATTCTAATGCCTCTAATGCCACTGTAGCACGGTTTTGGCTCCGTGTCAAAGACAATTATACTGCTGAAAGATGACATCGCCATCGGGGATGACATCAAGCATGAAGGTATGCAGGCGGTTCACAGCTGTCAACGTGTCTTCGATTACTACACAAGATCCATGCAAGCGCAGGATAATGTCTCCCATAGCAAAACACTACTCTCACCAGCCTGCGTCCGTGGCAGCCGGCCACTGTGACAGAGCGGTTCTAGGCGCTTCATTCAGCAACCACGCGGCTGCTACGGTCTCAGGTTCGAATCCTGCCTCGGGCATGGATGTGTCTGACGTCCTTAGGTTAGTTAGGTTTACGTAGTTCTAAGTCTAGGGGACTGATGACCTCAGATGTCAAGTCCCATAGTGCTTAGAGCCATTTTTGCGTCCGTGGCGCGCTGCACGATCCGAGCCACCGTTCACCTCGCTGACAGCATTTTTGGAGACGACCATCGACCTACTGTAGCAAAAATGTGATTTGCACGAAGAGCCGACATGTTTCCATTTGTCGACTGTCGAATCCCATTGTCCCGTGCCCACTGCATTCGTAATAGACGACGTCGTTGGGTCAACATTTGAACACCTACTGGTGGTCTGCTGTGGAGCTCCGTGTCCAACAATATACGATGAACGGTGTGCTCCCAAACACTGACACACGCACCAGCGTTGTGTTCTTTCGGAAGAGATGCCACAGATTTCCTTCTATCCTACATTACAGAGCAGACGAGCCTCCGAACCGCACGTTCCGTGAAGAGTCATGGACGTCCACGCGTTGAGCGCTTAGTGGTATTATCACTGTCCTACCTCCTTCCGTAAATGCTCATGACATTAGTACGTGAACATTCGATCATCTTCGCCGTTTTCGAAGTATTCATTCACAGGCTCTGCTAAAAATAATCTGCCCTTTGCCGAAGTCGCTTATCTCAGTGGATTTCCCCATTTGCAGCGCATATCTTCGTTAGGGTGATCCCCCGCCCGCTTACACACTTTTGTTACCGCGTCACGTGCGCGCAACGCCACCGGGCGGCATCCAAACCCGCGATGGCAGTGGTCATAATGTTTTGGGTCTTCAGTGTAACAGATCGTCGTGTCGAAAAATTATCAAAAAGGACCTGCATCTGTATCCTTGCAAATTTACTGTTGTGCACGAGTGAAAGCGTCCAGACAAACGTTTGTTGTTGAGTTGTGCCAGTAGTTTTTGAGTGAAGTAGAATAAAGACTCCTGGAGTCTCAGTTTTTCTTTTTTCTAGATGATACCTTCGTCATGCTGACAGCGTACGTCAACTACAGAACTTGCGTCATTAAGGATCAGGAAATCCACCAGGACTTTGAAGAACCGTTGCGTAATCCCAAGATTGGTGCTTGGCTGATGTCATAACGCAATCTTTCAGCAAACTGTTACTACTAAACGGTACGCCCAGAAACCTTTAACTCTATATGTGGAGCAGCTCGCAGAAGATGAACGACTGTATGGATATCTTCTGAAGAAGGAGCAACAGCATGCGTGCATGAGATTTTCGATGAGGGAAAGACAATCGGCAGAGGCCGAGCAACCTCATGGCCACCTCGATCGCCTGATCTCTCCCCCTGCGATTTTTAACTATGAGGAAAATCGAAGGGTCAGAAGTACTCAAATAATCCTCACACGCTGGAAGAGTTGCAGCAGAACACTGAAAAATCTGATGCTGGTATCCCTCAGGCAGAGCTGCCAGGCATGTCTCACAGTGATAGACCGAGCACAGCGTTCTGTTCACGACTCCAGCATTTTCTTTGATGTGCATTAACAAGGGTGAACCCGCTTTAGTCTTATTGTAAATATTTTCTGGATCAGTTTAATTTTGCCCACCCAGTACAATTTGTAGTATTTCGATTTTCCTGTAATCATAGGATTTATAAAGTTCATACTTCTCCGACACGAATTACCTCAGACAGACCTTCATAAACAGTCTGGATGACTGGTTTGCAAAATCAGATTATTCAGAATGTAACAACAGTACCGAAGATCTTCATATTCTTACATGCCTGTAAGAATTTACATTAGGCATACTCAGAAACGTGCAATCGATTTGACAACTGTATTCTGTGTGCCACAGATTAACGGACGTCAGATGTTTGTTGACTGCTTATGTTCGTCTGACTACAGCGATATATCGTTCTGTTGCTGCTAGAAATGACGAAACTGTCACCATCTTTCAATACCACCATTGAGTGTAAACTATCTAACGAATCAATAAAAGCAATAAAGATGAGCTTTGCAAGGTAGAGATGGTATCAGTGCCTGTAATTGGATTTAGTCACACTTTTTCTCCAATGATTGCTAATATTATTTATAGCTAAATAACTTGTTTTAAGAAAAAGTATGTCTAGGCGCATACGTAGCCGTACAACATTTTTTCACCTCTACCGTGCGGCGGGGCGGGTAATTATATTGCGGCGTAAATGTTTGATCACTGTCTTTCGTCGTACTGGTCACTACAAAAGCTCCGCTTACCTCATTACGGCGGCTGATCACCAGCCCGTTTCTCTGCTTACGTAGGTACTGTTCAGACGACGTTAAAAGCAGCGTTAATGAAAAACGTTGTCGATACTCACGTTGCAAAGTCCGCGTAAACTCTAGTAGCAAGCTATCCTGTAATATCTTATAACAATTTTCGGGTGCACGGCGATTGCTTCACCTCTTTAGTAAAAAGTCAAAATTCTGAGACGTGTATTTTTATTTTCTTAGTTCAACAAAAAACACCTGCCATCAGCCCGAATTTACTTAACTAACAAGATCACTGTTCCCGGTTCACGGTCATGCAATAGATTTCACACGCAAAGCAGCCAGAAATGCACTTAAGTCCGACCCGAATTATTACCTGATACACAGTCAAGTACTCAGCTACTAAGTATGAGTTTCACATACAGTCCTTTTCAGTGGATTCCATAAACGAATACGAAACATGCCACGCGTAATTTTTACTAAGGCCGAAAGTTCACACGCGGTTCTCTTTCCAACAAAGGAATCCAGAAACTATATATGAAGATAGTAACTGTTCTCGAGAGAACTGATTCCACTGATGACCGTGCAGCTTCTCTAGAACAAATGATAATTAACTGAAACCCTCAGCTGCCGACAGGTGTTGTTGATATACCTCGATGGGGACAGCTGAAAATGTGTGCCCCGAGCGGGACTCGAACCCGGGATCTCCTGCTTAAATGGCAGACGCACTATCCATCTTTTTTTATTATCTCATTTTGTTCGTTTTCGTTCGTTGCATTTGCTCGGTGCCGACGTCCCAAAACACCCGTTTCAGTTCGTCGTTGATCCATTAATTCAGTTTGTTTATTACAGAGGGCAGCTAACCCTCTGACCGAACACGCTGTGTTACCGTGCCGGCGCACAGACGAGCTGTATCAATAACACCTGTCCGCAGCTGACGGGTTCAGTTAATTATCATTTGTTCTAGAGAAGCTGCACGGTCATCAATGGTATCTGTTCTTTCGAGAACAGTTTATTATCTTCATATATAGTTAATGGCTACCCGGCCATTGATCTTCGTCTGTGCGAATGCGCACAGGTTGCCCGAACTCTTACGGGAGTCGTCACCTTAGTTGGCGCCAGTAATGCGTGGATGTGCAAATATCAATTAAGAATATTACGTGTGTAGATTGTGGACAGTTGGGAATGTGGGTCTCACGGGAAGCGTGCAAGGGATAAGTCCCTGCAGTCGCGCTATTCATCTGTGTCCTCGGTGGCTCAGATGGATAGAGCGTCTGCCGTGTAAGCAGGAGAGCCCGGGTTCGAGTCCCGGTCGGGGCACACATTTTCAGCTGTACCCATAGAGGTATATCAACAACACCTGTCGGCAGCTGAGGGTACAATTAATTGTCATTTAATCCAAAAACTTCCACACTTCACAAAACTGTCCGTAAATGCAAATGCCATTATGGCCACATAATCTGGACACGAGAAGTCAATTATTTCTTCATTTTACACATGATCAAGACATTCAACATGATCTGCACGTCCGATCGCTGACTAGCGACTCCTTTAATGCCGTTCCTTCCAGAGCCTATAACTACCTGACAGTGCGCGGGAACTGCTTAACTCTGATTGGTTGTTCAAAATGACCAGCCAATCAGAACAATCCTTAGAGATCAGTTTCGTGCTAAAACTGTCTTACGCCAATCATTATTCACAGATGCATTTAAGTCACTTCATCATGCAAATATTAATAAAATGTTTGACTAAACCAAACGAAAAGAAAACTAATCTTGAAATAACTGAAGAAAACTATTACTCTGCAATTCGCTATTCTGGCTGTCTTCTTACAAAAGCAAATATCCTTGTACATACGTCATCAGCACAGTGAGGAATTATATTTTTCATTGCAACTTGCTTTCTTAACATTATCCCATGACATAGTTACGTAATGTTTAACATGAGATAATATTAAATTTTTTCCTGTGTCCCTCATATACACTCTCACTCATTCTCATATACTCACACAACACCACATTAAATAAATACTGATCTTTTCTGAATTTTATATTACGAAAATGAATACTAGTTAACGTTTTTAATTATGAAAATTCAAACAAATTAACCTAACACTTTGTGAATTTTAGTAGTGATTCAAAATGATACTCAAAGACAGACTGCTATAAATCCTAACTGACTTTAATCTTACAAGTGTCGGTTTGGGGTGTTTTAGGTAATTTTCTCGAACTCAAAAATGGCTCTGAGCACTATGGGACTTAACTTCTGAGGTCATCAGTCCCCTAGAACTTAGAACTACTTACACCTAACTAACCTAAGGACATCACACACACCTATGCCCGAGGCAGGATTCGAACCTGCGACCGTAGCGGTCGCGCGGTTGCGCACTGTAGCGCCTAGAATCGCTCGGCCACTCCGACCGGCTTTCTCTAACTGAAAGTATGCCAGCTGGAAAGCTTAGATCTTTAAACAATCTTCTTTTTAATAACAAAGGACAGTATATTTACTTTTAACTAAATTGAATAATATTTAATGTAGTTTATTTAGATTCTTAGGGGCTTGAATATTCCGTCGCTAGAACTGACACAGGTACCGCTTCCCACGGCTAGGCTAGCGACAGGTGCGAATGAGTCACACTAAGATACAAGCGGCTGTTTCTATCACCGCCAACGGATGCAAAGCTACGAGCCATACTGCAAAACAGTGCAATAAATGCTATTGCGCATTGACTTGCGACGTTACAACCGCCTGCGGTAGAGCTTAAAAACGAAGCACTTAAGTTTTTCAATGATATTTTTTCTTGGCTTTACCTTCTGTTTGCAGCAAAGCTAATGTTGACAAAAACCGAAAAGAGTACCAGGCTATTGCAAAAGCTAATCGTTCTTTTCCAGGTTAAACAATTTTTTAACAAGTACTTACGTTCCGCAATAAGTCAGGAATGGGTGTTCGGTTTAGAAATATTATCAATAGGAGAAGGGCGGCGCGAATGGTCACATGCTTGTTTGACCGGCTAGAATATTAAATCCTGTAAAATATTAACAGGGAGAACTGGAAGCAATATGCCGCACTGTACTTGCAAAACTCTTAGACCCATCTTACAATGTACAAACTACGAATGTTCTTCAGTCCCTTCGTGTCTATTCTGTAGAGATCGAACAAGTAAGTGATGGAAATAACTGCTCGCACTGAGGCGCAGAAGCATTCATTCTTCACACGTTTCATCCGCGAATGGAAGAGAAACAGGCTTTTGATGTCTAGTTCAATAAAAAATGTTCTCTACCAAGCTGTTTACAATGATTTGCAGGGTACAGGTGAAGATACAGACGAATAAACCTGCACTATCTGACCTTAGCTATCCAGACATCTCTATGTAATCGCCGGCCGGAGTGACCGAGCGGTTCTAGGCGCTTCGGTCTGGAACCGCGCGACCGCTACGGTGGCAGGTTCGAATCCTGCCTCGGGCATGGATGTGTGTGATGTCCTTGGGTTAGTAGGTTTAAGTAGTTCTAAGTTCTAGGGGACTGATGACTTCAGAAGTTAAGTCACATAGTGCTCAGAGCCATTTGAACCATTCTGTGTAATCCGGAATTGATAACTAAACGTCGCGAGAGGCGGGCTCGTCAGTATAAAGGGGGACGGGAAGCATTGTGTTCGGTAGAGAAACAGTAACATCAAATGGGTCGGTCAGTAGAGCTCAATGACTTCGAACATGGACTAGTCACTGTATCTTACATAAGTAGCAAATCCACCAGTGAAGTTTCAGCTCTTTCAAAACTGCCCAAGTCGACTGTGAATGTGAAGTGGATACACGAAGGAACAACCACAGCTAAACCAAGATCAGCTGTATATCATGTACTGATGGACAGGAATCGACGGGCATTGCGGAGGGCGGTTGTAAAAATTGTATGAAATCGGTGGAAGGAGCCACTCGTGATCTCCTAGGTGCTGCTAGGAGTCCAGCCAAGACTTGATTGTGCGTAGGAAGTTAAAAAAAACTGGCGTACAATGCTCGAACATCTCATAAGCCACATACACGGAAGCTCCAAAGAAACTGGTACAGGCATGCGTATTCAAATTCAGAGATATGTAAACAGGCTGAGTACGGCGCTACATTCGGCAACACCTATATATGACAAGTGCCTGGCGCAGTTGTTAGATCGGTTACTGCTGCTACAATGGCAGGTTACCAAGATTTAAGCGAGTTTGAACGTGGTGTTATAGCCGGCGCACGAGCGATGGGTCACAGCATCTCCGAGGTAGAGATGAAGTGGGGATTTTCCCGTACGATCATCTCACGAGTGTATCGTAAATACCAGGAATCTGATAAAAATATCAAGTCTCCGACATCACTGCGGCCAGAAAAAGATCCTGCAAGAACCAGATCAACGACGACAGAAGGGAATCTTTCAACAGGAAGGAAGTGCAACCCTTCCGCAAATTGCTGCAGATGTCAATGCTGCACCATCAACAAGCGTCAGCGTGCAAATCATTCAACGAAACAACACTGATATGTGCTCTTTCGGAGCCGAAGGCCCACTCGTGTACTCTTGATGACTGCACAAAGCTTTACGCCTCGCCTAGGCCCGTCAACACTGACATTGGACTGTTGACGACTGGAAACATGTTGCCTGTTGGAACGAGTCTCGTTTCAAATTGTATCGAGCGGATGGACGCGTGCGTTGGAGACAACCTCATGAATCCATGGACCCTATGTGTCAGCAGAGGACTGTTCAAGCTGGTCGTGCCTCTGTAATGGTGTGGGGCGTGTGCAGTTGGATATGGGACCCCTGATACGTCTAGATACGACTCCGACAGGTGACACAAACGTAAGCATCCTGTCTAATCACATGCATCCATTCATGTCAATTGCGCTTTCTGACGGACTTGGGCAATTCTAGCAGGACAACGCGACACCCCACGCGTCCACAATTGCTGCAGAGTGGCTCCAGAGGCACTCTTCTGAGTTTAAATACTTCCGCTGGCCACCAAACTCCCCAGACATGAACATTATTGAGTGTATCTGGGCTGCCTTGCAGTGTGCTATTCAGAAGATATCTCCACCCCCTCGTACTCTTAGATTTATGAACGGTCCTGCAGGATTCATGATGTCGGTTCCCTCCAGCACTACTTCAGACATTAGTCGAGTCCATGCCACGCCATGCTCCGTCGCTTCTGCGAGCTCGCGGGGGCCCTACGCTATATTAGGCAGGTGTACCAATTTCTTTGGTTCTTCAGTGTATTTCTGTAGTCAGTGCTGAGCATCACTTGAGGCGATGTGAAGAGCGACGGCACTGGCTTGTGGATGACGAAACGAAACATTTGGAATCACGAATCACACTATGTACTGTTCAATCCGATACAAGACGGAGAACGTAACCTACCATCATGGGTAGTTCCAACAGTGAAATACGGAGGAGGCGGTGTTACGGTATGGGGGTGTTTTCGTGGCTAGGGTTCAGTCCCACTATTGCGCTTAAGAAAACGCTAAATGCGAAGGGACGTGAGCACATTTTACAGCATTGTGCGCTGCGTAGAATAGAGGAACTGTTTTGAGACGATGATTGATTGTATCTCCATAACAAAGCACCCTGTCATAAAGTAGCATCCGTGAGGTAATGGTTTGCCCACAGTCACGTTCCTGAAATGGACTGGCCTGCCCAGAGTCGCGATCTGAACACAGTGGAATACCTTTTGGATGAGTTATAACATAGACTTCGGTCCAACCTCAGTGCCCAACTACCTTCTCTGGCTTCGGCTCTTGAAGCACGTCGTCCAGAGACATCAGACACACTGAAAGTGTTCCCAGCAAATAATCATCTTGTGATGTTGCAGTTCTTCTTATGTCCGTGCTTGCTGTGAAAATAGGACGAGGAATTCCGCCTTATGCAAGACACCTTTTCAGTTTTGTTTCATCCAGACATGTTTCAGTACTTTTTGTGCTATCTTCAGTTGGTTATTTTATTTTTTACTTACATGAAGCTATATGGTATTAATGTTGTTAGCTAGTCTGCTACACAATCTACAACTTCTAATGGCTTTGATGTTGCAGTGTTTTCACGTAATGGCGGCGAAAACTCTGCCCATTGAAACCTGGTAGTCAAGGGAAGCCACGATTCGGTTACGATTGTGGACGGGGCCGTAATCAGTTGCAATTGGTTGCCTTTTACAGTTACACACAATTTATTTTAAACCAGTAATTCCAGACTGAACAATAAATAAAAAGACCACACGTTATTAATGAAGGAATAAACAACTGTGTAAATAATAGTGTTTTCTGTGAGTTACAATTTAAAAAATTAACAATAAATACAGATACAGCAGATAATGTTTCAAAAGCAAGCCACTGTGATCTGGGCAGAAGGCCTTACACGCCAGGAATGGCAATAAATTAAGAATTGTTTAAAACTCGCTGCAACTCACAAATTACAGGTATTGAAATATTAAAGGCAAGTCGCCACAAACACAGCAGAGAGCATCAGACGCCACGAATGGCAGTAAATAAGGTTTTAAAGGCTTACTGCGTAAATAGAAATACCATATTAGAATTTACGGCAAGTGACCACAATCACGGCTGAAGGCCTTACAAGCCAGCAACGGCAATAATAGAAAAAAAAATTAGAAACCTGCTGTAAAACAGCAAATACAATAGCAAAGGTTAATTAAAAAACAAGCAACTGATCACCCAACGGGTTAAATAAAATGATGGTAAACTTTGTAACACAACCCTTAACATCCACTGAACACTACACTGCTGGATTTATTCCAGAAAGCGACCAGAACTATTAACGAGAAATATATAAAATTTAATGTAGTTATTACAAGGGCCAACGGCCTTGCCGTAGTGGTAACACCGGTTCCCGTCAGATCACGGAAGTTACTCGCTGTCGGGCTAGGCTAGCACTTGGATGGATGACCATCCGGTCTGCCGAGCGCTGTTGGCGAGCGGGGTGCCCTCAGCCCTCGTGAGGCAAACTGAGGAGCTGCTTGATTGTGAAGTAGCGGCTTCGGTCTCGGAAATTGACATACGGCCGGGAGAGCGGAGTGCTGACCACATGTCCCTCCATATTCGCATCCAGTGACGCCTATGGGCCGAGGATGCACGGCGGCCTGTCGGTACCGTTGGGCCTCCATGGCCTGTTAGGGAGTAGTAGTATTACAAGGTGTTGTAATAAATAATACAATAATAAAACTCAAGGCCCATTACATAAGTTCCTTAATGGGTACTGAGGCAGATTATACCCGCAGAAGCCGTGGGCTGAAGAAGGGTTACACTGAACTACTCGCCATCAGACCTCCGTTTGGAACACACGTCTTACAAGAACCAAGGGGCCACAGACGGTGCTCCAGTAACCGACCTCGGAGAAGGTCCGGCAACAAACACTTTCGCGAGCGATGAGATAGGCAGCCAAGAGTTGCATTCACTTCACAAGATGGTAACTCAGACTAGTGGCAGTCTAACAAATGACTAATGATAATTTTGCTGAAGCTAAAAAAAAGTTCAAATGTGTGTGAAATCTTATGGGACTTAACTGCTAAGGTCATCAGTCCCTAAGTTTACACACTACTTAACCTAAATTATCCTAACGACAAACACACACACCCATGCCCGAGGGAGGACTCGAATCTCCACTGGGACCAGCCACACAGTCCATGACTGCAGCGCCCCTGACCGCTCGGCTAATCCCGCGCGGCTTGCTGAAGCTAACTGACGACCGATAAACCAAATGCAACGATGGAACAATACGCCAAAGCCAGAACCAGCAGTCTGCACTACGTCCCCAGAATATTGTGTTTAGAGCGCCCAGAACGAGAAATGAATCACTACCACCAGAGTAGAAGAATCACCAACCGGCCTACAATCAACAAAGCTGTCAAAACTACACGCCTTACCGGGCAGCAGCGCAAGGCGAGGAAACGTACACTGCCATCACATACACTAACCCCCAGGGCAGGTAACTTGGGCGTTAGTGGCCACCAGGCAAGAAAAATTACCGCTGGTTGAACTTATCAGATCGTAACAAGTTGAACGCAGTAAATAGTAAGTCGAGGAAAGCTAATCAGATTCGCCTTCCCCATGAACTCCACTCGCTGCTCTTCGCCCCGGCGACACTTCGAGCAGCAACATGAACCTAAGTCACTGGAGAATCGCGAGATATCACAATGGTGGAGGTTTCTCTACTTGGATTGAAATGCACTCATCTTAAAGCTTGCTGGGTCCGGTTTACGACGAGCTCGTGCACCCTAGTGACCACAGCCCTTCCATCCGGCAGTCCAGTGATCCCGGCGTGTTCTGGCACTGTGAGGACCTGGCTCCTCCTGAGTCCCCAACCGAACTGCCCACTCACACGACCCGGAAAAACAACTACGTCGCCCCAAAGATAGGGCAACAGTTACTACATATCGATAACCGCCGCTGCTGCCACTAGCAGACAAGCAACGCTTGTGAAACCGAGTGGCGCCAGTCAACACGAGAAAAAGACAAACAACCGCAACCATGCCAACTAAACGATATCGTCTGGCCTCCAACAGAGGGCGGAAACCTACAAGCAGCACCAACGCGAGCCGCAGCGCGGCTCACCCATGTTCTGAAATTTCGGAGGAAGTGCAATGTCTAGTGACCATAGGTCACGAAATCAGCCACATCACCTCGCCAACAACATATGAGAAAGCACTACAACATCAAAGCCACTAGAAGTTGTAGATTGTGTAACAGACTAGCTACCAAAATAAATACCAATAGCTTCATGTCAGTAAGAAAATAAAATATCTCACTGAAAATAGAACAAAAAGTGCTGAAACATGTCTGGGTAAAACAAAACTGAAAATGTGTCTTGCAAAAGGCGGAATTCTTCGTCCTTTGTTCCCAGCAAAGTTGAAGCCGTCATAAAGGAGCGGACACGCCCTCTACTAATGTTCACTAATAGGTGGGATATTTTGCCGATATAGCCTTTATAGAAACTGAAACAGCGTGAAAAATTTATTTCTTCTAAGTTAATGGATCTTTTTAAGTAAGACAAGAATTAAGGTCACTAAGCACATTTATTTCATGAGCAGGTGACAGTTTTACATACACCGTGTAACAGAGCTAATGGGTCACCTTTTCGAAATACCTTAATTGTCTCCCAGTGCGGCATAGGAGTTTGAAATTTGGCTGGAAAGCGCCTATAGCCTTCTGCTGTAATGGTGTAAAAGCAGGGCACCCTGCGACGTCATCCTAGGCTCGGTGACGTTTCAGACAACTAGGTGTCTACACATGCGGAAAAAAAGGCCAGGCCTCAGAAGTTCATGTGAGATATAATGTGGGTTAATTATGTCTCACTGACACAAAATTTCACCACAATTCTGCCCAACACCTCCGTACTCGTGTCGCACAAGGATAAGCTCAGCACATCCCCACTGACCCACATAACACCCGTTCCTTTGACACTGCTGCGATGGAGGTCAGAACCTCGACGTGGGACAGTGTGTAGTATATGTTATGTACACACACTGGTTCAGGAACGAACAGCTGTTTCATGTATGGATGGATCAGAGAAAAATTGTTAAGCTTATATGTCGCTTCACCGAAGTATTTAAAATAAAGCAGACCTCTTTTTATTTTTTGAAACATTATTCATGGAAACAAAAGCGGTCGAAAAGCCCTATTAAAATATTTAATTAAAATTATGCCATCAAAAATGTTTTTAATTAAAATTTTTATAGACTTTTTATGTTTTCACTTAATGATGTGAGAGGAGAATGGCCAATGTTATGCCGTAGTGTATTGTGTGTGTGTGTGTGTGTGTGTGTGTGTGTGTGTGTGTGTGTGTGTGTGTGTGTGTCTTGAGAGGGAATAGGAGGCAGAAAGGAACACCTGCCTATGAGAAACGATGTGTAGGCGACGTTTTGTTGAGCTGAGAATGGGATAGAGCGTTGAGTTGACGCATCTGCTCAGGCAAGGATACTAAATGTGTGATAATTTGACTTTAAATAGAAATTGAAATTAATCACTGGAAGGAAAACTGTTAAAACTAATTGGAGCAGACGGTGATGGTGGATGCATCTTTGTTAGTGGCCAAAATGACTTCTAGAAAAATGCTATAACATTTAGAAATAACATCAGTTTTGCGGGGCCAGTATCTGTTACTTACGGGTGAAACGGAATCATAGTTTGGTGACTGTGGCCAGATCATTTAAGGTTCCGCGCTTGTATTCAAGTTGACAAAACGCTTCCTGATAATCGGCAATTAATTTCAGGGACGCTGTAGCAAGTTGTAAATGAATAAATGGCAGAATACTACTTGCATTCGGCCATTGCGTCTCCACGCCACGATCCGTTAAGCTCGTAATGGTCGTTGGCTGTAACAATAAAACGTAAAAATATTTCATGTATCTATTAGGAGAACTATTAAAATGAGAACTCATGAGACTTAACTAATTTAATTGCAAATTATTCTAAAGCTAATACATGACACATCACATTTGTGTACACAAAAGAAAGATTAATTAATGATATGCAAAGAACGCAGCTACTGTGCGTTATATCAGCATAAAAGCTACCAGACAAGAGAGAAAGATATGAACAGGAAAGTTTTTCATTTACTTTCCAAAACAAAACAAAAATTTACAATCGATCGCAGTAAGCCACAGGCTGACGGCCGCTATATCCTTGAAAGATTATTTTTGAAATAATAATTACATTTCACAAAATTAATTTACATAAGCTATGTAGACTTGAAGTTATTTACAGTAAATAAATAGATATGTATGTATTTTCGTGCTTTCTGTTGTTTTTGTGACGTAAAGTTTACATGAAATTACGTGGCTCTTCCACAACTTCATCTATTTTCTGCGGGTTCTCCATGACTACTACCCAGTGACGTGCGTGAGGTTTTCGTTAGCTGTAATCGCTTTCACAAAATTGTGGAAAGTAACAATATTACTGTTGTAATTATTATTATTATGTTATTGTTTACGATTATCCATTGCTGCATCAGATCCTGCCTGCCCTATTATTACACTGAATAATGCCATACGCTGTCTATTAAAGTACTAGGCCCAACCTCGTTAAGATGAGGCCTACAGAGCGATAGCGGATAGTCGGAAAACGCTTGTTATTATATCTGCCTGAATAAGTTCCGGTACTCGCAGTTTTATTTATATTTGAGGTCAGTTCTGCGACCCTTCTTGTCGAAAATTTCAGTCACGGAGTCGTAGAATGACACTTGTTTCACGGACCTGAGCAGTCGTTTTTCAGTGGATAACAAGGCAAGGTGAAAGTCTGGTTTTCAGTTGTGTATTTCGAAGATAATGTTCGTTATGCTTCTGAACATTTAATATCGAGGCATTGCTAATAAAAATCTGTCCACGTACTGCCAAATTTAATACGTATCCATGCAGATGTAATATTGTCCTTGGAATTTTCGTGCCGTGTGTGTGTCCTTAGCGTAAGTTAGTTTAAGTTAGAATAAGTAGTGTGTAAGCCTAGGGACCGATGACCTCAGCAGTTTGGTCCCTCAGGAACTTACCACAAATTTCCAAATTTTACTGTGTCTAAATGTGGAAGATTCGGTAGAGGCCGCCCTTGTTGTTTGATCACATCACTTTTCCCCTCAAAATTAAGTCCTCCAAATAGATGTTTACACAGGCTTACCAGCACACATCTACGATCTGATATGTTTGTATCCTTTGAGGCGCCCACTACTTCGTCCATATTACTTCAGCAACACAACTTCACATACGCGCAGAAACTAATTTAAAAACATTAAAAATATACTTGTTTGCTAAAACTACAGTGAATAAATAATAATGTGTACTAGAAACTGCGAAGCACCACGATATGTACCCCGATTTATATCCGAACATTTTCAGCACTGTAGCGCGCGGGAAAGAAAAACACACGTGTCTTTACAAGAGCTAGAGAATCGTAGGCGCTACACGATTATCAGTAGCCTTTAACAACTGCACAGCCCCCCTCCTCTTTCTCTAGTAGAAGCGAGAGAGGGCATGGGCCTTGCAATGGGGACACTCGCGCACCGTTAATCGTTCTTGTTGAGAAGTTACAAGAGTGTAGGACGTAGCTGACCAGCCCCTGTGACCTGTGACAAACTGGTACGAAAACGTTTAATGTCTTAAATGCCCTCAGGTTAACAGTGCTTTATAGAAGTATGAAGCACACCCACAACTGAAAATGTCGAAAAAATATACACGGTGTATCAAAAAGAATCATCCGATTTGGCACGTCCATATTTCTGAAACTAATAAACATATACAATGAATTTTGTTTTTTGATGAACTGGAAACTCAAATGGTTTTTTTCATACCGTTTCATAGGTGTTCAATATGCTCCCCTTGAGATGCACGGCACATGTCAATGCGGTATTCAAGTTGTCCCCACACCGTAGTGAGCATGTCTTGAGTTAGAGCTTCCACAGCTGCTGTTATGCGATGTCTCAGTTCATTCATTGTTGTTGGTAACGGAGGTACATGAACATAGTCTTTTGTAAACACCCACAATAAATAATCACATACAATTAGGTCCGGTGACCTTGAAGGTCAGTAATGTAAGGCTGAATCATCTGGTCCAGTGCGACCGATCCACCGTTCAGTAATCATTTGATTTAAAATTTCCCCCACTTCCGGAAGCCCGTGTGGCCGTGCCCCAACGTGTTGGTAAATGAAGTCTTTCGAATCTATCTCCACCTGTGAGAAAAGAAACTTCTCAAGCATATCGAAATATGTGCTTCCTGGAATAGTGTTCTCGGCAAAGAAAATGGACCATACACCTTTTACATGAAACTGCACAAAACACATTAAATTTTGGAGAGCCCCTCTCATGTTGTACAACTTCATGTGGTTGTTCTTTACTCGATATTCTCTCATTATGACGGTTCGCCTTTCCGTTTAAATGGAATGTTACCTCGTCACTAAACAGAAAGCTGTCATTCTCCATCTTGCCATGAACGAAATTACATAACTCTACACGTTGTTGTTTGTCAGCTTCACGAAGAGCTTGCAGTGGCTGAATTTTGTACGGTTTCATGTGTAAACGTCGACGCAATACACGCCAGACGGACATGGGGGCATGTTGAGCTGTCGAGCTGCACGGCGAACGGATTTCTGCGGACTCCTCGTGAAACTGTTACGGATGCGTTCGACGTCCATATCAGACACTCGAGACGGCCCGGCGATTTGCCTTTACACAAACAATCTGTTTCTCGGAATTGTTCATGCCATCGTCTAATGCTCTGTGCTGTAGGAGGATCCACACCGTACCTAGTAGGAAAGTTATTACGGACCCGTAAAGCGCAAAACGTAGAACACAAAACGCTTTCTGTTGTCCCGACACCATTTTCACAAGAACTGAAGTAGTGCCCCGGCCGGAGTGGCCGAGTGGTTCTAGGCGCTACAGCCTGGAACCGAGAGACCACTACGGTCGCAGGTTACAATCCTGCCTCGGACATGGATGTGTGTGATGTCCTTAGGTTAGTTAGGTTTAAGTAGTTCTAAATTCTACGGGACTGATGACCTCAGACGTTAAGTCATATAGTGCTCAGAGCCATTTGAACCATTTTTTGAAGTAGCGCACATTGTTGCTGCCTAGCGGGAACCATGTAAAACTCGAGTGTTTGCTCTTAGCAACAGTACGTTGTTCACCCACATGTCTCAACTAACATAATAGTTATGATTTTTTTTAAAAAAATCGGATGATTCTTTTCGATGCACCCTATATACCAATAACGTTTAAATGCAAAAAAAATGCGTCTTATACGTAAATGTAATCAGTGATTACAGCACTTACTAGCACGCCTCGCCCCCTACTACCGTTACGCCCCTGAGCTTTCTGACGTCGAGTGCTGCTGACAACCCCATCTGCAACGTGAAACGAGAGCTTTTGTTCGCAGCCTGCTGTTCGAATATTCAACATCAGTTCGTTTGAATAGTCGGATTCTCAGTTCTCGGATTGCCCAGTATTAGGATAGATGGATAATTATGTCAGTTTCTGGCGCTAGAATTCTTCGAAGTTTTGGTGTACTGGCGTAAATAAATGACTGATTGTAAACAAGAGGCACAAAGTTAATTGGTTTTGTGATCTGAACGTAGTTTCTACACGTTATTATGACAGAACTGTACGGAGGTGATACTGCCCTTGTGGCAGAAAACCGTAAAACTCCTTTGCGGCAATGTTTTCCGAGAGGATTTATGAGATTTTATAATTTTGTAAGTCGATTCAAAAACAAATCAAGTGTTGTTGGAAATCATTCCATGAACTATACTGATGAAAATGCACACAAAAAATGAAATGATCATCATCCCATCCCATCCCATCCCATGAACCATGGACCTCGTCGTTGGTGGGGAGGCTTGCGTTTATCAGCGATACAGATAGCCGTACCGTAGGTGCAACCACAACGGAGGGGTATCTGTTGAGAGGCCAGACAAACGTGTGGTTCCTGAAGAGGGGCAGCAGCCTTTTCAGTAGTTGCAGGGGCAACAGTCTGGATGATTGACTGATCTGGCCATGTAACGCTAACCAAAACGGCCTTGCTGTGCTGGTAATGCGAAGACTGAAAGCAAGGGGAAACTACAGCCATAATTTTTCCCGAGGGCATGCAGCTTTACTGTATGATTAAATGATGATGGCATCCTCTTGGGTAAAATATTCCGGAGGTAAAATAGTCCCCCATTCGTATCTCCGGGCGGGGACTACTCAAGAGGACGTCGTTATCAGGAGAAAGAAAACTGGCGTTCTATGGATCGGAGCGTGGAATGTCAGATCCCTTAATCGAGCAGGTAGGTTAGAAAATTTAAAAAGGAAAATGGATAGGTTAAAGTTAGATATAGTGGGAATTAGTGAAATTCGGTGGCAGGAGGAACAAGACTTTTGGTCAGGTGAATGCACGGTTATAAATACAAAATCAAATAGGGGTAATGCAGGAGTAGGTTTAATAATGAATAAAGAAAATAGGAGTACGGGTAAGCTACTATAAACAGCATAGTGAACGCATTATTGTGGCCAAGATAGGCACGAAGCCAACGCCGACTACAGTAGTACAAGTTTATATGCCAACTAGCTCTGCAGATGACGAAGAAGTTGAAGAAATGTATGCTGAGATAAAAGAAATTATTCAGATAGTGAAGGGAGACGAAAATTTAATAGTCATGGGTGACTGGAATTCGATAGTAGGAAAAGGAAGAGAAGGAATCGTAGTAGGTGAATATGGATTGGGGGTAAGAAATGAAAGAGGAAGCCGCCTGGTAGAATTTTGCACAGAGCATAATTTAATCATAGCTAACACTTGGTTCAAGAATCATAAAAGAAGATTGTATACATGGAAGAAGCCTGGAGATACTAAAAGGTACCAGATAGATTATATAATCGTAAGACAGAGATTCAGCAACCAGGTTTTAAATTGTAAGACATTTCCAGGGGCAGATGTGGACTCTGACCGCAATCTATTGGTTATGAACTGTAGATTAAAACTGAAGAATCTGCAAAAAGGTGGGAATTTAAGGAGATGGGACCTGCATAAACTGAAAGAACCAGAGGTTTTAGAGAACTTCAGGGAGAGCATTAGCGAACGATTGACAAGAATGGGGGAAAGAAATACAGTAGAAGAAGAATGGGTAGCATTGAGGGATGAAGTAGAGAAAGGTATCAGAGGATCAAGTAGGTAAAAAGACGAGGGCTAGTAGAAATCCTTGGGTAACAGAAGAAATATTGAATTTAATTGATGAAATGAGAAAATATAAAAATGCAGGAAATGAAGCAGACAAAAAGGAATACAAACGTCTCAAAAATGAGATCGACAGGAAGTGCAAAATGACTCAGCAGGGATGGCTAGAAGACAAATGTAAGGATGTAGAGGCTTACCTCACTAGGGGTAAGATAGATACTGCCTACAGGAAAATTAAAGAGACCTTTGGAGAAAGGAGAACCACTTGCATGAATATGAAGAGCTTTGATGGAAACCCAGATCTAAGCAAAGAAGGGAAAGCAGAAAGGTGGAAGCAGTATATAGAGGGTCTATACAAGGGCAATGTACTTGAGGACAATATTATGGAAATGTAAGAGGATGTAGATGAAGATGAAATGGGAGATACGATACTGCGTGAAGAGTTTGACAGAGCACTGAAAGACCTGAGACAAACAAGGCCCCGGGAGAAGACAACATTCCATTAGAACTACTGATGGCCGTGGGAGAGCCAGTCCTGACAAAACTCTACCATCTGGTGAGCAAGATGTATGAGACAGGCGAAATTCCCTCAGACTTCAAGAAGAATATAATAATTCCAATCCCAAAGAATGCAGGTGTTGACAGATGTGAAAATTATCGAACTATCAGTTTAATAAGTCACAGCTGCAAAATACTAACACAAATTCTTTACAGACGAATGGAAAAACTGGTAGACGCCAACCTCGGGGAAGATCAGTTTGGATTCCGTGGAAATGTTGGAACACGTGAGGCAATACTGACCTTACGACTTATCTTAGAAGAAAGATTAAGGAAAGGCAAACCTATGTTTCTAGCATTTGTAGACTTAGAGAAAGCTTTTGGCAATGTTGACTGGAATACTCTCTTTCAAATTCTAAAGGTGCCAGGGGTAAAATACAGGGAGCGATAGGCTATTTACAATTTGTACAGAAACCAGATGGCAGTTATAAGAGTCGAGGGGCATGAAAGGGAAGCAGTGGTTGGGAAGGGAGTGAGACAGGGTTGTAGCCTCTCCCCGATGTTATTCAATCTGTATATTGAGCAAGCAGTAAAGGAAACAAAAGAAAAATTTGGTGTAGGTATTAAAATCCATGGAGAAGAAATAATAACTTTGAGGTTCGCCGATGACATTGTAATTCTGTCAGAGACAGCAAAGGACTTGGGAGAGCAGTTGAACGGAATGGACAGTGTCTTGAAAGAAGGATATAAGATGAACATCAACAAAAGCTAAACGAGGATAATGTAATGTAGTCGAATTAAATCGGGTGATGCTGAGGGAATTAGATTAGGAAATAGACACTTAAAGTAGTAAAGGAGTTTTGCTATTTGGGGAGCAAAATTACTAATGATGGTCGAAGTAGAGATGATATAAAATGTAGACAGGCAATGGTAAGGAAAGCGTTTCTGAAGAAGAGAAATTTGTTAACATCGAGTATAGATTTAAAAGTCAGGAAGCCGTTTCTGAAAGTATTTGTATGGAGTGTAGCCATGTATGGAAGTGAAACATGGATGATAAATAGTTTGAACAAGAAGAGAATAGAAGCTTTCAAAATGTGGTGCTACAGAATAATGCTGACAAATGTCTCTTCTAGCCAATGCCAGTCTACTTTTTATATCTTCTCTAATTCGGCCATCATCAGTTATTTTGCTGCCCAAACAGCAAAGCTCATGTGCTAGTTCTAGTGTCTCGTTTCCAAATCTGATTTTGTTGATATCACCCGGTTTAATTCGACTACATTCCATTATTCTTGTTTTACTTTTGTTGGTGTTCATCTCATATCCTCATTTCAAGACACTTTCCCTTCCATTCAACTGCTCTTCCTAGTCCTTTGCTGTCTCTGACAGAATTATAATGCCATCAGTAAACCTCTAAGTTTTTATTTCTTCTCCCTGGACTTTAATTCCTACTCTAAATTTTTCTTTGGTTTCCTTCACTGCTTGTTC
Source organism: Schistocerca nitens (assembly GCF_023898315.1). Classification (NCBI taxonomy): domain Eukaryota; kingdom Metazoa; phylum Arthropoda; class Insecta; order Orthoptera; family Acrididae; genus Schistocerca; species Schistocerca nitens. The sequence goes on along the minus strand of NC_064618.1, from coordinate 310,820,528 downwards.
GATAATGTGTTGAATAACGTCGGAAATTGGCTACAGCCCTGTCTCATTCCCTTCTCAACCACTGCTTCCCTTTCATGCTCCTCGATTCTTGTAACTGCCTTCTGCTTACTGCATAAATTTTAAATGGCCTTCCACTCCCTGCTACCTGCAGAATTTCAACGTGAGTATTCTAGTCAACATTCTCTAAACCTACAAATGCTATAAATGTAGGTTTGCCTTCCCTTAACCTATCTTGTAAGATTGGTTGTAGGGTCAGTACTGCCTAGCTTGTTTTTACATTTTTCTGGAATACAAACTGATCTTCCCCGAGGTTGGCTTCTACCAGTATTGCATTCTTCTGTAAAGAATTTTTGTTTGTAATTTGCAACCATGACTTGTTAAACTGATACTTCGGTAATTTTCATGCCTGTTGGCAACTGCTTTCTTTGGTTTTGGAATTACTACATTCATCTGGAAGTCTGGGTGTGTTTCACCTCTCTCATATATTTTGCGCACGTGATGGAAGAGTTTTGTCATGGCTGGCTCTCCCATGGCTATCAGTACTTCTGACAGAATATCGTCTATATTGGAAATTTGTTTCGACATAGATCATTCAGAGCTTTGTCAAATTCTTCTCGCAGTATCGTCTCTCACATCTCATTTTCATCTGCGTGCACTTCGCGTTCTATAATACTGATTTCAGTTTCATCTCCCTTGTATATACCCTCACCACCTTTCAGTTCCCTCTTCTTTGCTTAGGACTGGTTTACCATCTGAGCTCTTGATATTCATGCAGCTGCTTCTCTTTTCCCTGAAGGCCTCTTCAGTTTTCCCGTGGGTGGTATCTATCTTTCCCCTAGTGAAATATGCTTCTAAATCCTTACATCTGTTCTCTAGCCATTCCCGCTTAGCCATTCTGGGCTTCCTGCCAAACTGATTTTCTAAAAGTTTGTATTCCGTTTCATCCGCTTCAGTTGCTGTGTTTTTAAATTTCCTCCTTGCATCAATTAAATTCAGTATCTCTTGTGTTATTCAAGAATTTCTACTAGGCCTGTAATTTTTACCTATTTGATCGTCTTCTGCCTTCACTATTTCAATCTCCTCTCTGCTTACTGCTGTGCCAAGTCTTTACTGCACTGCAAACACTTAAAATTCGATTTAGCGTAATACATCCGAAAGATTTGTTTGATATCCAGTGACCCATTCACAGATTTAGCGTCCCTTTTATTCACGTTAAGGTATTTTTAACCAACGCAAGTATTGAATAAGTTCTTTATTTTGATGAGTAGTTGTATGTTGAAAGAAGCCCTTCGCCTTTTCTTGTAGGTAGTATTTCCACAGTGTTTGTCTCCTTGATATACGACCTCTAGTTCACCTAGCTTCTTAATTGTGCTTCAGACGCTGTGTAATAAGTAGAGTGTTTAATTCTAATAAGTACAGACCTAAGTTTGGCAGCTTAGCTGGCCAAAGTAAAAGAAATGGCATTGGTATTGTGTACTAAACACTGGAAGCTAATGGAAGTAAACCTAGCACAGTGTTTATCATATGCTCCTTACCAGTTTACAAACCATCTGAATAAACCTAATGAGTTCCTTGCTTCACCCCCCAAGAGGGCAAGAGTAGTAATTTGTGGAGGCGGTGTTATGGGAGCAGCAGTAGAATATCATTTAGCAGAAATGGGTTGGGGACAACACACAGTTTTGATAGAGCAAGGCAGGTGAGCAAGAATTACTGCCATTTTTTCTGTTTCTATTGCACCTTTTGAATTTGGAAACACACAGAATGAAATAAGTGTCTTTTACTCAAGTCTTGACATATAATACTTCATTTAGGCGGAAGCAAACTATCATTGTTATTAGTGTTGGCCCAAGAAACTGATGATGCTAACCAGTATCAATTAACTAAAATTCCACAAGGAACAACAGTGCTGCATATAAAGGATAAGTAGGAGTAAGCATTAATGTTTATATATTAGATATGAACATCTAAAAGTTGGCTACTGCTTTGTGGAATAATCCTCTTACAAAGTAGATGAAAATTTAAGTTTTCAGTTACACATCTGTGCTGCAATTGAAATAGCTTGGTTTTTTTTTAAATTTAATGTCTAATATCTATTAATTGAAACCAGACATACATATTTATAATTTTTGTTGTGAGATGTGAAAGAATAATGATATGGTACCTATTAAAACTGTAATTCATCTGCAGGTTATTTACACACAGAGTATTTTGTCCATTGTAAGAGTAATAATCACCAATGTCTGAGGTAATATTTCAGATACCTTTTCCATAATAATAATTTTGGCTTAAAATTATGTGCTCTACACATATTGAGAACAAACTGCATCTAATGTGAGCAAAATGTAACTTTTTCAGACACTACAGCGTAATTAGCAGAGTTACAGATCGATGATCACTGTGTAACAGATCGTTTGTGTACATAATAATAATAATAATAATTTTATTGTCATTCGGCCATTACAGCAATAGACAACGTCATATACATACTAAAATACAATTAATAGTTTGAAAGAAACAACAGGTTTCTTGTTAACATTATAGTATTATATTACAGTTGATAAATTCTCTTATGTCATAGAATGGGTGGAGGACTAGCCAGTCATGAATTGTTTGTTTGAATAATTGTTCAGGTAATTCTTGAACAGATTGAGGAAGTTTATTAAATAATTTGTACCCCATGATTTCATAGCTGTTGAGTGACTTTGACAACCTGTGGTAAGGAATATAGAGGCACCTATTCCTTCTTGTATTGTGGCTGTGTACATTTTCTCTGGTTTTTGTTTCTGGTAATTTCTTCTTCGTATAAATTAGAACATAGTATATGTACAAGTTTATAACAGTCATGATTTTCTGTTCACAGAACAATGGTTTACAGTGTGCCTTATATGCAGAACCAGTAATTATCCTAATAGCTTTTTTTTGCAGTATTAATATGTCATGTACACAGCTAGAGTTCCCCCACAAAATAATTCCATATGTTATTATACTCTGAAAGAATGAAAAGTAGGATGTTCTAACATATTTTTCAGGAACACAATCCATAAGTCGCCTTAACAGGTAAATAACTCTAGACAATTTACCACTAATATATTGTACATGTTGACCCCAAGATAATTTATCATCAATGTATACCCCCAAAAATTTGACATAACTTGGATCATCTGACAGAAGCTTGTCTCTAAGACTACAGACCATCTGCTGTGTTTTGTTTTCATTCAGCAGGAATCCATTTGCCTTGAACCAATAGGATGCTTGGTCAATTGTCTTTGCTGCACAAGTTTTAAGGCTATTGAAATCCTCACTAGCATGAAGAAATGTTGTATCATCTGCATACAACACAGTGGTGGACTTGATAAATGACGGCAGATCATTTATCATTATCAGGAACAAAAAGGGGCCCAGCACAGATCCCTGCGGAACACCTACCTTGACTTGCTCTATATTCGACATTTCTCTCCCTACGCAAACAACTTGGTTACGATTCTGAAGATATGATTTTATTAATTTAAGGCTGTTATGTCTAATGCCATAGAATTCCAGTTTTTCTAGGAGTGGCTTATGCTTTACACAGTCAAAAGCTTTGCTTGGATCACAAAATGTGAGTTGAGCATAGCCCTTATCCTCAAACACTTGATGTAAGTATTTGACTACAAAGTCTATAGCATCCACAGTAGACAACTTTTTCCTAAAACCATACTGAGATTCACTAATTATTCCTAATTTTTCAAAATAGACAGATAGCTGTTGGTAAATTACACATTCCAGTATTTTAGAAAAAGTTGGGACTATGGAGATTGGTCTGTAACTGCAAGGTGAGTCCATATCTCCCTTTTTATATATTGGAATTACCCTAGCCACTTTGAGTTCTTCGGGAAAATATCCTTCAGATATGCATTTATTTATACAGAATGTTAAGGGGTACACAATATAGTTTATTACTTTCTTTAGTAAATTACAGGATATGTCGTATATATCTACACTGTCTGAAGATTTCATCCGTTTTACAATGCTTAGGACATGACTAGGTGAGACCTCGGAGAACATAAACGTACCTGTGTCTGTTGGTGTTCTGCAAACATTTTTAGAAAGTGACTCTGATGAATTGATATCAGGTTTGATTATAGTATTTCCTACATTTTCAACAGATTTAATAAAGAAATCATTGAATTTTTGGGGACTTATATTAATTTTTTTGCTTCTTACATCTTTAGCAACACCATTTATTAATTTCCATGCAGCTTTGCACTTATTTGTGGAATTATCAATGGTATTGAAATTACGTGCTTTTTTGGCTTCCACGATGGCTTTTTTATACTCATTCCTGCATTTAATATAGGCTAGTCTGGCATGTTCTGTTTTCTGATTGCTACATATATTGTGCAACACCATAACTTGGTTTTTCATACTTGATAATTGTTTAGTGAACCATGAATTTTGTCTGTTTGTAGCCCTGTTTGTAAAGCCTTTGTCAGTTAATTTGCATTTCTTTATGGGGATATTGTCATTAAATTGTGTCAGAAATGTTTTAAAAAATCTCTCAAATAATAGTTTCCCTGACAAATCAGCACTAAGACTATAACTTGTGTCACCATGACATTGGTTGAACCAGTCTCTCTCAGCAAGGGACTTACAGAGCTTAACAATTTTGTCATCTGTGATCTGTGACAGGCCTGGTGATTATAACTTTTGGGACAGGCTTAGGAATATTACTATTATCAATACAGAACCTACTTGTATAGTTTAAAGATACAGAGTCATGATCTGAAAATGGAAACGCTGTAACAGCACATGATTCTTCTGTAGTTTTAAAGTTGACAAAAATATTGTCTTGTGGGAACAAGAGTGCTGTCCTTATATTTCCCTGGGGTACTCCTGAGTGTGCACTTGACTCTGATTAACACTAACCATCCATGATAATATATTGAGCTCCATTATTTAAAAAGTTTTTGTGTCACTCATATAACTTAGAACCTATTCCGTATGCTTGGACCTTCGTTAACAGTCTGCAGTGGGGGCACTGTGCAGAATGCTCTGCAGAAATCTATTAAAATGAAAGCTTCCTGTTGCAATTCATCCACAGTTTGTGGAATATCATACTAGAACAAGTCAAGCTAAGTATTGCAGAAGTGATGCTTTCTAAATCCAATTCAATTTGTGAACAAAAGCTTTTTGCTCTCAAGGAAGTTTATTGTATTCAAACTTAGAATATTCTCAAGAATTGTGCAGCAAACTGATATGAAGAGTATTTATCTGTCATTTTGTAGGTCCATTCTTTCATCTTTTTAATGTAGGAGTCACAAGTACTTGTTTCTGGTCTCTTGGTACCATGCCGGCACGGTAGCTCAGTGTGTTCGGTCAGAGGGTTAACAGCCCTCTGTAATAAAAAAAACTGAGCTAATCGATCAACAACGAACTTAAACGGATGTCTTATGACGTCCGCCCCAAACAGATGTAACGAACAACAGTGAACAAAATGAGATTAAAAAAAAAAGTGAAAAGTTTAATTAAAAAAAAAAAAAAAAGAGTATGGGGTCCTGGGTTCGATTCCCAGTGGGCTCTAATTTTCAGTTAGCAGAAATGGCAAAAATCGGAAGCCTTCGGTCACATAGCATATTTGTTTCAGCACCCGGTCGCCGTCTATTGAGATCCTATAATACTGTATCTAACAATGTTGCCAAACAACCTTTATTACTGCCAACTCTATCTTGTTTTTCATACCATTTACCTGGCAAATGAATGATTTAGCTGCGCTCCTGCCCCGAGACGACTGGGTGTTTGTGTTGATCTCATCATTTCATCATCATTCATGAAAGAAGCAAAATTAGGCTGAGCAAAGGTTGGGAATTTGTACGGGCGCTGATAACCTCGCAGTTGAGCGCCCCGCAATCCAATCATCATCCCTCTTTAACTCTCAACAACATCTGGTTCTTTGATATTATCCAGGTCCCATCTCCTTAATTTCATACCTTTTTCCAGTTCCTTCAGTTTTACTTTACAGTTCATAACCAGTACATTGTGAGAATCCACATCTGCCCTGGAAATGTCTTACCACTTAAAATCTGTCTAACCACTACATAATCAATCTGAAACCTTCTGGTGTCTCCAGAGTCTTCCAAGTATACAGCCTTCTTTTATGAGGCTTAAACCAAGTGTTAACGATGATTAAATTAGCTCTGTGCAAAATTCCACCTGGCAGCTACCTCTTTCATTCCTTTCTCATAATCAATATTCACCTACTATTTTTCCTTCCTTCCTTTTCATAGTATCGAATTGCAGTCCCCCATCACTATTAAATTTTCGTTTCCTTTGCCACATTTTGCAGCAAAATCAGCTTCAAATATTAAAGATAAGCTACAGAGTTTTAAGACGTTTCCTGACAGGAAATTAACGTTAGATGAAACGGTGTAATACAAGTGAGATCTGTTTTTAATTTCATTTTTTATTCTATCAAATACACTGACACATTGTTAGCTCAAACAGTCTAGCCCTAATCTTCAGTTAGCAGAAATGGCAAAAATTGGAAGCCTTCGGTCACATAGCATATTTGTTTCAGCACCCGATCGCCGTCCGTTTAGATCCTATAATACTGTATCTAACAGCGTTGTCAAACAAGCTTTATTAGTGCTAACTCTATCTTGTTTTTCATACCATTTACCTGGTAAATGAGTGATTTAGCTGCGCTCCAGAAGTGTGACTTTTTTCACGCTCATTGACTTCTTTTCTGGTCTTTTTTTTTTTTTTTTTTTTTTTTTTTTTTTTTTACCCCTTACTGGAAATGCTGTTGCAGCATAGCTGACAATAGCAAAGTATCACAAATAATAATGAAGAAAGACGTTCTAAGCAAAGCAGGCTTTGATTTACACAGGATGAGTCAGATGTCGTATAGGCCTATTTCACCGTTGCAATCACCAATGTGTCAATGACTGAAATGAGGAGAGAAATGGCGCAGTTGCAGTGCAGTAGTTTACTAAGAGTAAGAAGTAACATAATACAGTGAATTTTGTCCTGTAAATACTTAGCAGAAACATTATTTTTTATTTACATTTTTATTGTGAGAAGAAGAAAGTTATGCGAAATAACTTAGCGTGACGATGTTTATTAAACAAAAATTTTGTGCCCAGATTAGATGTTTAAAAATGACCTGATATATGCGTTTTACAGAAATAAAATCCAATATTGTTATATCTGCATTCGAAGTACAGGTGAATGCAGAAATCATTTCACTACTGAAACGCGCAAGGCACGACTCAAAATTTTTATTCTTTTGTGCTTTCCAGAGGCTCTATATTTTTGAATGTCTATACATTTTCTCCCCGGTTATTAAAATCCGACAAAATGAAATGTCGTTTACGTGTTTAACATAAGAAGCAAAGTCCTGAGGAACAATTATTTTCTGAAATTGTTTTACACTGTATTACACACCTGACATGGGTAAAGTCAATTACTTTTCAAGAACTTGATTCCAAAGTAAAAAAAAAAGAAAAAACTTCGAAATAATTCTAGCATTGATTGCTTTTGGGTTTGTCTATGTATAAAATTTGATCAAATTGTTCTTCTTGCAGTTGGAGTTAACCTAGCATCTACCTCACTGTATTTTCGTAGACATCCCTCAACCCTCTCCTCTCCCACATAAATGCCTAACACAGTATAATTATTGCAAAAATAAAACTGCAAAATAATACACCTTGCTTTATCTCAGCTTTTTTCTGACTTTTTTGTAGATACATTTACCTAATTTCGTTTTAGAAAGTTGGCAACACTTGTAGTGAAATTGCAACAAGAACTCCATTATTGAACATGAGGGTGTTGTGTAGGTTCCAACTGTTTGAATCAAACACATTGTTGCCACATAAACCGTGCTAGCGAAAGACGTCTATTCGGTGTGCTACTGAGACGTAGTGACACTGTAGAAATGATACAGTGACAACAGTGCGTTTCTATCCGCGAGCCAAGGGAAAGGTGTCTGTAGGCAGAAGATAGAAAATGTGGAAGAGGTGAATTCACATACCTGTGCAGGTTGATTCTTAAGTCATCTTTCTCACTTTTTGTTGTTTTTTTTTCTTTTTTTTCCGCCCTCTCTGACAAAGGAAATATTTTTTTAAAGAGAGTTCTTTATTCGACAGTAACCATGTAAGCCAATAGCTAGGCTGACCAGACACCTGGATTTGTTGGGACAGTACCGGCTTTCACATAATTGTAATGGAATCCCGGGAAAACCATTCTGGACACATAATTGTTCCAGTTTTTAACCGAGAGAGAAAATGCGTGCAATAATATATCTCATTTAATTAAGTATTTGCGAAGAAAAGTTACTTGGTATTAGAACGTTATAAAAATCTATACTTTGCAGTGTGTTGGTCTACCATATTTGGTTTAACTAGTTTTATGCCTAAAGAAGGAGAAAGAGATATGTTGAAAAGAAAAGGAGGTATAACCTATCCCGCCTCTAACTTTCCGACCTTCAACTTCACGGTACTCCAGAAAAGTAAAACCAGGATCAAAGAAGGTACAAAGGAGTAACAGTTCAGCCATTTCTCTTAACGAGACTGCAGCTACATGGTAGTTAATTTTGAGAAGAATGTGAGCGATATGGTGTGTATTGCCAGTGCTTATTGAATTTCGTTTTGCATATATGCACGCGTGTCCTAACAGTCTTCAGTCAAATGAAATCTTAAATTTTAGTATGGAAAGTATAGTAGGTATCTGATTACTAATTAGTAATATTACATAGTTTACAGGATTAATAAATTGTACCTGAGTACCTAGGAAGTGACTGAACATCATAGAAACTACACTGAAAAGCCAAAGAAATTGATACGCATGCCAAATATAGTGTAGGGCCCCCGCAAGCACACAGAAGTGCCGCAACGTGACGTGGCATGGACTCGACTAATGTCTGAAGTAGTGCTGGAGGGAACTGACAGCATGAATGCTGCAGGCTGTCCATAAATCCGTGAGAGTACGGGGATGGAGATCTCTTCTGAACAGCACGTCGCAAGGCATCCCAGATATGCTCAATAATGTTCATGTCTATGGTGTTTGGTGGCCAGCGAAAATGTTTAAACTCAGAAGAGTGTTGCTGGAGCCACTCTGTAGCAATTCTGGACGTGTGGGATGTCGCATTGTCCTGCTGGAATTGCCCAAGTCTGTCGGAATGCACAATGGACATGGATGGATGGAGGTGATTAGACAGGAAGCTTACGTACGTTCCACCTGTCAAGAGTCATATCTAGACGTATCAGGGGTACTATATCACTCCAACTGCACGAGCCCCACGCCATTACAGAGCCTCCACCAGCTTGAACAGTCCCTTGCTGACATGCAGGGTCCATGGATTATGAGGTTGTCTCCATCACTATAGGCGTCTATCCACTCGATACAATTTGAAACGAGAGTCGTCCGATCAGGCGACATGTTTCCAGCCATCAACAGTCTAATGTCAGTACTGATGGGCCTAGATGAACCGTAAAGCTTTGTGTTGTGCAGTCATCAAGGGTACACGAGTGGGAATTCAGCTCCGAAAGAGCCCATATCAATGATGTTTCATTGAATGGCTCACATACTGACACTTGTTGATGGTGCAGCATTGAAATCTGCAGCAATTTTCGGAAGAGTTCCACTTCTGTCCACTTCAGTCATCATCGGTTCCGTTCTCGCAAGATCTTTCTCCTACTGTGGCGATGTTGGAGAGCTGATGTTTTATCAGATTCCTGATATTTACGGTACATTTGTGAAATGGTCGTACAGGAAAATCCCCAATTCATCGCTACCTTGGAGATGCTGTGTCCCATCACTCGTGCGCCAGATACTTGTTGTCTTAGGCATTGCTGACCGCAGTTCTGTATTCTGCCTGTTTACATATCTCTGTATTTGAATACGCATGTCTATACCAGTTTCTTTGGCACTTCAGTAGCCTATATATCCAAGCTATTACAATAAAAATGTATCTCAATCTAGATTCCAAGGTTCTCGGGCATACTGCCACATGCACTCATCAAAGGTTCACCATATTTCAGCGAACAACCGTTCTACAATTGCATCTAGCAGTATGTCTGAGAATCTTGGAAGCATCATATATGCTGGGAAAGCCTCAGATCACATATGTATCAGATTTTGTTTCTTTCTGGAGAAAAGGAGTTCATGTATGTGTAATGTAGCTACATTCCCCTTTCCAGTTCACAAAATGAAGATACATTCTTGCTATGGGTTTTTCAGCTGCTGTATCCTCATAGGCCTATTATTGATTGTGAAATATCATGATAACTGACAAGAAGGGTAAGTGTAAGTGTAGTAATGAAGTTAAGTATAAATACAAGTGTCCAGATTTTTTTCTCTTCGAAATCTGGTCAGCCTACTCTGACCCATTAATAATCTCAGTAAAATAAGAAATAATCTCACCTGTACCAGATATGTGTGTATCTCACTTTCAACTTCATTAGTATTTCTTCAGCCATTGGAGGAAAAAGTAATTGCTGGGAGACATATTGAGTGAATACAGCAGATGAAGAAACCCTTCAAAGCAGATTTGCAACAGCAATATCAGTCATTCATAATAGATTGCTGTTTCATTGCATTTTACATTTGTTACATATCAGGGAAGGGTCTCTAACGTGTGAGCTGGATATACAGTTTATTTAAGAGCTGTAGGCCTACACCAAAATGGCTTTACATAATGAAATATTAGTGTGTTAAATGTTAATTATAATGTACACTGAAACATTAATGTTTAGAATTTCTGTGAAGGTACCCCTTAATAGAGTTGAAGATGTTGCCCAACTCTCGTCTTTAATTCAGTCTTAAACCCTACAACATTACTCGCATTTCAATGATATACTCTGGTATGTTGTCGAGTACATGTGTGCCAATGTATCCAAACTCATTTCTGCACTAATGTTAAGCACCTGAAGTCTTTGTAGAGGTTGTTATTGATTCTCCTACCAGTATTATTTTCATGTTTTGTAGCATTTTTTGAAAAGGAAATATTTAGAATGACTGTGGACATTAATGAGTATCTATATATATTGTGAAGCAGGCTTAAAAATGCTACAGGGTTTTAAAAATAAATAAATAAGTTTATATAAAGAAGACTCTGACAGCTATTGCAGAACTAACAACACAAGTAACTCTTATAAACCATGTCTCTTTTATGAAAATATAGCCTCCGTAATTCATTACTGAATGTAAATATGCAGCATGAACTAGTTTCTTGACATTTAAATCACCATTATTGATAATCATTTGTACTGTAAATTAGCTGAATGAAAGCAATTCATTAATTTTAGGATTTCAGTTAAGTTTTGATATATTTGCAGTGTCAAAAAATGTAATGCCATCAGCCTCTTGTATGTCATGATTTTGAGTATAGCTGGTGGATATCTATGAAAAGTAATGAATTGTATATGCTGAGACTAGGCAGAACTTAATGATAATACAGTTACCTTGAATCACCTGTTGATATTTTCTAGTAACACATTAGCTACCTTTTAAGTAAAATAGCAGATACTACATTTTATTTCTAAACTGTCATCTACAAAAGGTACAAGCTTTTCCGGGGGCCAAAGTCAGACTCCAGTGACCAGATACAGTGAGCAAGTGTGTTTGAGTTGTGCTTGTGTGAAGTGTGTGTGTTTTCTCTTTTGGAAGAACATTGTAAATATTTTAGCAGTCTTTTACATTGTGCCTGTCTATGACTCAACACCTCTTCTATGTGGTGAGTAGCAATCCATACATTTCACACTGTTTTTAAATTCTTGTACAAATTTATTTATTTAATCTTTGCCCATGGACAGTAACTGATAATGTTCAGTTGAGAGTGTTAGGGTACACATACAATTTTATACAGTAAATCTACAGTAAAGAATACAGAATTACATTTTACAGGCACACAAGAGGTTATTACTCATTTTCTCTTACAATGAACAGTTAATATTTAATTTGATATTTAATTCTTACTTATAATAAACATTCATAACAGTCTCCCACTAATGGAAAGATGTTTAATTCCCCTCTTTCAACCTGGGGATGGCCATATATGCCAAAGTAGTTATTGCAGTGTTGCCTTTTTTAGCCGTAAACTAGAAAATACCTTGTAGCAGATGTTCAGCTGCAAAAATTAGCCTCATTTTAGAATCCAAATAACTCCTTAATCACTTTCAATAGGCATTTATGAGATATTGCACCATTAACCTGAAGGTGCTTGAGCCAGCTATACAGCAAATGGAATATGGATCAGCTAACAGGCTTCAACTGTGACATCAAGAATCACGATTAATAAAATATTCTGGGCTATTATTGGATGGATTTTCCATTAAAACCCAACATATCATTCGACCCCATCTGCAGAGGACATTTTCAAGAGGGATCGTAGCTTCTTTGAATGTCCGATTTACACCCTGGCTCACTGCTGACTGCTGCAAAATTCTGTTTACATGGGCTCTCATAGAATGGCATGACATCACATCCTTTGAATACCCAGACACAATAAGCTGTTGTCGATTGTTATCGTCCACTGCTGCTACCACCCCATGGGGTATGTTTTATACACATCTTCTTCAGCATCAGGATCCAGACGTCATTCAATTTCAGGTTCTTCTTCCTCCTGGAATTGCTGGAGCATTTAACAATCTGTATGGCTTCTCTGTATAGACATTCATGGTATCTGCTTGTGGCTGCCAGTGTTTGAGTCCTATGAAAATGAATATGGTGGTTTCCTGACTGCAAAACATGTTCCATAACAGATGATCTGTCAGTCTCTCCACTTCTTTAGTTGCCCTTGTGCTCTTCTTGTCATTTTTAACTGTTGTTTTTGTAGTACCCACATACATCTCCTCAAACTACGCAGAATTCTATAAATTTTTACCTTTTCCAGCAGTTTGCGAGAATCCTTGGCCAATTTTAGACGTAGCTGTATCTTCCGGGTGGGTTTGTAGATTACCATGATGTTCTGTTTTCCCAAGATTTTTCCTATGCAGCCAGTAATGTTGTTAATGAAAGGCAGGAAAACTTAATTTCACAGACATTTGTGCATCGCTATAATTTTTGTGCAGTGGGTGAATAATTGTTCTTGAGTAAAGCATTGGTAATGTGTTTTAATTCCGTGTCAAGCAGCTGTGATTTACAGATGTTCCTTGTTTTATCCAAATAAATTTTTTTATATGTCTTTGTTTTGTTATGGGAGGTGGTTCAAATCCTGGTGTAGGTAATGGTCTGTGTGCATGGGTTTTCAGCAAATAGCCCAGAATATTTTATTAACTGTGAGATTTCCGGCCGTGAAAGTTTATATTGTACAATTACGACATCAAGAATGTGTATTATAGTGCCTAAAGGCCAATATAGTCAGTCAGATCCACACACAGGACTTCCAATGACATTTTCTGATATTTTTATGGTTTCCCCGCCCAAATTATCTTACATGCAGAGATGGTGACTTCCTGTCAGATTAGTTTCACACAAAAGAATGATGTTGCTCATGAAAGCATTTTAAATGTCACCCTGTTTTTAATAACGTCAAACAGCTAGTAATGTGATGTATTCAGTGTCCCTTATTTGTGGAGATCTTTCCAACTTCCTAATCTTCTTCCAGTTAAGAGACTGGAAGGATGGACAAAAAGTATTGGTTTATACTTTAGAAAAACTATTTTAACAGCCTTCAGAAAGCAATAATAGCCTTTGGGAACCATGCAAATAATTTCTTTTAGAAATAAGGAGTGGCAAACACTGATGTTTTATAGCAGTGCTGGAGTGAAAATCCATCCTGACTTCTTAAGAGGACAAGAATTGAAAATAGTAAACAGAAGGATGTTTTCAAAATATAAATTTTAAACTTTTTTTTTTTTTTTTTTTTTTTTTTTTTTTTTAAAATATTTAAGTAAGCATCTGATTTAAAACAAGGTACCTAATTTGCTACTCAGTGGTCTTCTTCAACTGTGTACTCAGGTTTCAACTTCCCAATAAAATATAATTATGGCTGAGCCATACATGATCCTGAGAGTGCTGGAGCATATCAGACATCAAAAATATTTAAGTAAACATCTGATTTAAAACAAGGTACCTAATTTGCTACTCAGTGGTCTTCTTCAACTGTGTACTCAGGTTTCAACTTCCCAATAAAATAACTTTAATTATGGCTGAGCCATACATGATCCTGAGAGTGCTGGAGCATATCAGACATCATCACATGAAAAAATTTATCATCTTCTTTGATTCCCTCGATATTCTAAAGGTACTACAGGTTGGTTTGAAGAACGTTTCTGGACAATTCGAGCAAATGGTTTGGCCATCCAGATCACCTGGCATGAATACCATTGAGCATATATGGCCATATGGGGCATAATCAAGTCAGTTCATGCACAAAAAACTGCATCAGCAACACTTTTGCAATTATAGATGGCTATAGAGACAGCATGGATCAATATTTCTGCAGGGGACCTCCAATGACTTGTTGAGTCCATGCCATGTCAAGTTGCTGCACTACGCTGGGCAAAACGAGGTCTGACGTAATATTACGAGGTATCCATGCCTCTTGTCACTTCAGTGTAAAGAGGCTTACAGGGATAACAGTGTGTCAGTCCTTTGCAGGCTGTCAGCTCTGTGTTGAGTTAAAGAGCCACTACACAAATGGGACATGAGAAGGGGCTGGTAGTGAGGAACAAGAAGCCAAGGCTGGTAAAACCAGTTTGACCATTGCGTACCTCATACAGCTCAGTCAGGTGAGATGAAATCGTGATAGCACATCTCTGAATAGGGCGAGATGAAATCGTGATAGCACATCTCTGAATAGGGTGAGATGAAATCGTGATAGCACATCTCTGAATAGGCCGAGATGAAATCGTGATAGCATCTCTGAATAGGGGAATCTCCATTAATACGTGGCTTTACACTCCAGGTAAAGAGACATCAGTGTGTAGTGCTCTTATGTTGTGTGGTTTGCTGTATGCAACATATGTTATATGGTTCACTGTATGTCACACGTTAAATGAGTGCACCTCTTGGTTTTACAAGAAGACAAAAGTATACTAAGTGGACTCATGCACTATATTTTATGTGACAATGGTACGGGTATGGAAAAACTTTCAAAATTTTATATATTTTCTGAACTCTAACATCACGTTGGAGGTTTTAGCAAATTGCAGAGAGACAGGAGTATTGGTTTTTAGTCCAGCATTCCACCAGACAGATAGCTTTTGCCATATAATTTTAAACCAAAGTCTCTCCAGTTTCCCCCATTTTCACTACAAGTTTTAGAACTAACAGCTAACATGTTTTACTCTTAGTAAAAAAAAATTTACTGCTTGGGTGGGGGGAGGGAGGAGGGGGGTTCAAGAAATGTCCTATTTTACTTATATGAGAAATTCTTCATGTTTATCATTTTTATTCAGCCGAGCTCCATAATATTTTTATTGGCACTACCGGTATATAGTTGGCTATCATACATTTAAACATACCATTATCCTCAAGACCAGCAACAGCATCACCATCACCACCATCTGCATAGGTGTGGTGGAACAGACACACATATATTTTACAAAAGTCTGTTTCACTCATTTTGCACAGTAAATTTCTTTTATACTGTTTCATCGCTAGTACATATGTATGACCAGTGAATAAACCTGTAATGTTCCCAGCATAATTTTCACTTTACCTGATGTACAATAAAACTTCTACATTTTTTTGATTGCAGCAAATTGATACCAACAAGGATGGTGTGGTGACTATCGATGAACTGGTGGAATGGTGCTCACGAGATGAGCGCATTCTGCAGTCACTGGAGACTCTCGACACTGTCTTGTGATCCTTGCTGCTTCAAGAGACTCTGATGTCCTCTTTGTCCATGGTGGTTTCTACTCCACTTCTATCAACACCGGTCTTGGAACACAGCAGTTTGGTAACATGACGCAGTCCGGCATCTACAGTGCATGCCACCTGTTGGCAAGTACTGTAAATAAAACATTCAGTGCTGCGAACAGATGGCGATCAACAGACGTAGAGGGAATGGTGCAGTTATGTGGGCAATATTATCATGAGATAGCATAACACAATCCCTCCTTCCCAGCAACACCACCAAATAAACTTTTCAATGCTGTTTCAGCCAATGTACAACGGAACCCTGCTCGTGAGTGAAAAGAAGTATGCTCACTAGGTTTCCACCTGCTAGATTGACACCACTGAGAACTTCCACTTCCTATTTGTTGAAGCAGATTAACATTGTTATGATTGTTTCCATCACTTTTGCTACATTTTGTGAAAAATGCAAGATGCTTACGTGTGTGTGTGTGTCTGACCTGTACATTTTTAGCCTTTTGCAGTGCCATTAAACTAGAGTGAAGCTCAAAACTTCAAAAAGAATAAATCTTCTGTGCTGTAAACTTTTTCACGGTTTGCAGTAGTATGCAGTTTTTATGAGTTCAGCAGAGCTTCTGGCCATTTGCCATAAATCTGCGCATGTAAATATGAAATAAGCTGAACATAAGCCTGAAACTACCCAAATTGTGCATTTTAGTAGCAATTATAGAGTAAAATAAAATTATTTCTTGCTGAATGACTGCTTTTCAGGTGTAAAAACTTGATTCTTTTAAACTGATGCAGTAGAATTTTTTACACAATTTCTGTGTTCACAGAAACATTGAACACAAATGTACAACCATTGTAAAGTTGATGCACTACAGATTCACTGTGTACACAGAACTCAATGAAAATGGAGTACAGTAATGGAAAATGCTACCTGTCAGTATTGCCCACTTACCATAATTAGTCAAACGGGTCTTACAAAGGTAGAATGAAAAAAATTTCAAACGCTCCCTTTACCTAAAGTGGGGAAAGAAAACTAAAGGGGGGCGCTTCCATTTGAGACAAAGAGTATATAATTTTTTCACTTTATACATTAATATTGTTTCTTGCTGACTTTGAAATGCAGTCATTTAGACACTTAACTGAACTGTAAATAAAATTTAAAAGCTATTTATGAACAGTATTGATGTTTGCTTCTAGCAATAACCACTCTTCTTGGAGCAACTAAAATATGAATATTCAGTATTATGTGAGAATCGAAGTGCCCATCTAATAGTGAATCAGAAAGAAATGAACATGAATTATAATGCTGTCACCTCTGGCAGCTCATACAAAGATCATTGTTATGAATTAAAACCCTGAAATTATAAGACATGATAATTAAGCACTTACTGTGAAGGAAAACAAAATTCTCTGAAATCGCAACAAAGTTATTTGTGCAGACTGTGTTCATATACATGTCATTTAAAGTTTCTTTACTACTTCTTGTGAAGATTTGTTTCTAATATTTGAATAATTGTTCTTACTTCCATAGCTTTTTAAATTTGTGTGTAAATGGCCTCTCTTGAGAATAGCATCTGCAGTACTACTTCATGCTTCTTATTTCGGTATACTGAATGAGTGAGTGCTATAGTAGTGTCATCACCTCTTTTGTTACGTAAAATCTCACTTCCCTTTTTTTCTTTTCTTTTTTTCCTTCTTTTCCCCCCCAGCTGTGCAATCGACATGGACACAGTCAATGCCAGTTTATGAAATTGTCCCGATCTCTGTGAAAGTGTTATTTCAAATACACAAAAATCTTCACATAATTAGCTGGAATATCAATCAGTTATGAGTGTAATGTTTATGTTTGGACTTCTAGTTAGAGCACTTAAGTAAGATTCATTCAAAAGAAATTCCACTGTTTTTTTAGAAACTAAGCATTCATCCTTGATGGGCATTTTGGTGGCTAAAATGGCCAGTTTATTAAAAAACTCACAAGAATCTTTCTTGGCAATAAGAAGAGCTTTAAACAGAGAGCTCCATATAGTAGTGATGGTACTTAGGTCACAGTTTTAAGATACTGTGAAGATAATAGACATTAAACTTTTTTATTCTGACTATGGCCCTTTATAGAGATTGCCTCTCCAATATGGCTTACATATGGTAGTTGTACCTGTCCTCTTCTGTGATATGTGGGTTGCTCCAGATAGACTGAACCTCATGTCAGCTCACCTCACCTGAGTCTTTCATTAGGTTGTAAATACAAATGAGCTGCAACAGTGACCTCATGTCCGGCAGCCAGAGTTAATTGTAATCACCAGTGTTTTGCTACTGTGTGTGTTGTGTCTTGTTCCATTACAAGATCATATGACATTATGTGTGAAGACTGTATAACTTGTACAGCAATTAGAAAAACTATAACTTTTTTTTCATATGAACCAATGAAAAAATGCAGCAGGCAGGTGGACCACAGCAATTTGAAATTTCTGATGAATTTTCTCTGGATCGTGCATTTGAGCAAAGATGATACTTTGACTGTAACAGAATTATATGTTTAAAAGGACAATTGACACACATGCTCATAAAGAAAAGTATTCCAAAATGGGAGTGAGAACTATGTATTATGTGTTTGAAAAGATAATGTTTTGAGGAGCCAATGACTATTAAATATTCATGGAAAATAGTAACTGGTTTCTCAATTTCTAATTATAAATACAGAAACAGCACTTGCAGTTTGGTCAATATGCCATTGCTTATTAGAGAATGCAAACTTTCATCTCATGTCTTCGTCGGCCCGATGCCTCGAATAATTCTATAGATATCATAACTTTTCCATGTTTGTACTACTCTTCAAATTCATGTTAGTATGCAAAGTAACTGTAATAGCTGTGATATGTCACAGATGAATTGTTTTAGAAAATCTACAAACAAACTGTTTGCTCCAGGATAATTACAACAAAAATGATTTCCTTGAATGACTTCATTGTTCTATAGTATTACTAATGTATTGTACTTCTTGTAACTATAGGAACGAGGTCCATGTGTGACACTTAAATTGCAGACAAGAGTTGTAAAAGAAAATGTTTCTGCAGCGTGTGTCAAAAACATCAAATTTTTTGTGTATGAACCTCCGATAGTGACATTATGGTATCAGTAATTTTTGCTGTTTTCTCAGTGGACAGTGTGTTGAGTTTATTCACATGCTCTTCTTTCTTAAGACTGCTCATTATCATTTCTTTTGACTTTTGGTTGTCTTTCTGTTTGTTGGAATAAAATTCTGTTATACTTTCAAAAATGAAATGTGCTGATAGCAACTCATACTTGATGCAGTAATCTCTAATTATCACCTCCTCATTAATGACAGTAAATTAATTTCCGTTACTCTACACAGTGAAATGTTACATTAGTCCATCCATTATCTCATTATATGGCTAAGCATAACTTTGTTCCAGAAATTTGGACCATTCTGTCGGCTACTCAGCATATGCATTAATACTGGTTCATGATCAGAAATGAAACATATTCATTTGTCTTCCCATTACCTGTCCATGAGTGTTCCACAGTATTAATATTCAGTAAATTCATGCACATATACCTTTCATTCATATGTATAAATTTTCATGTGTCATAAAGTTTCACAACTTTTTCATGTACTTGCTACATATATGTTCTAAAGTTCAGTAAAAAAAGTCTGTTAGTTTCATATTGATATTCTGTTGCACAAATTGTTACAGTTTCTTAGAATTGCTCTACTATAAACTATATTTTTTATGTAAAAGTTCAATCACTTCATAAAAATATCCTGGTAATATATTTCTTTTCCACATTAGAGTAAGGAAGCATGAAGTGATTGTCATTGCCTTGTAATGAACTTAAGAAATTTCACTATCCATACAATTATAATTGCACATCTAGGAGGAGACCTTCAGATCATGTTACATTATCTTGCATCCTGGTAGGTTAAAGAAATGACATTTATAGTTTAGAATGCCCATGTGGTACATGAGTGAACCTTATTGTTCAACATGCTATAACAACAAGCTTATCTATAATTTAAGAGCTATTTTGTAAGATGACATATCTCCTCTTTATGAACCAATTTATTTGTAACATGCTTACACTGAGCTCATTACACACCTAGTCTTTATTAAATTATAGTTACATGTAAATGCATTTGCCACTGCATGTAGTGCAGTGTCTCTTCAGCAGCAGATCCTAAAAACACTAAGACCTGTGATCTTCCCACACATTGGATCAATAACATCACAGCCATCAGCATAAATTATTTGCCAGGATTAATTCTTCTTTATAACAGATAGTCAACAATTTGTTAATAACAATGAGTTTCTCAAAATTCAGTGGGTTGTATGCATACAGCAGCAAAATCAATAACGAAAGGGCTGAGGTTTGTACCCCCTATTATTCAAAATCCTCTACATACAAGGAACTGCATCATAAGAAGTGAATGGAACTGTATTTTAGATCATGACTTTTACAGTGTAAACAGTTTTTATAATTATCTCACTATACGAGGTTCCTCTAACTCAAAATGCAGACTGCCAAAAGCACATTGGAACACAACCACAGATCAAAATTTGTAGGCACTGAATGGAGAGGTGCATCTGAAAAAGAGTCAATATTCCCCCATTCCCTTTTTTCTCAGCCCTTAAATATACAATGAAGGTTCACTCAGACACCAAAAGCAAGAGAAATTAAGCTTGTAGTCCAGGACATTTTTAATCCTAGCACTTCCCACAAAATTGTTAGGGAAAAAAAAAAATTTGAAGTTATAAAAATCGTAAAGAGCCATTTTGTTTTTTAAAAAGCAACAACACCACGTTTTCAGTATGTCATATTGCTTTCTGTTTATGCACATGAAGCACCAATCACCTGTGAAATGAAATAGTTCACAGAGATTCCACTTCAACACAAAGTGTAATATGATGAATGAAATATTTCAAATGGAGCATAAGATCTCATTGCAAATGATTGAGGCAGTGTGTATAACACTGTATTCTGCACTGAAACCAGGTTTTAATAACTCACTGGTGTTGTGCTTGCACTAATTTGCCAGACATTTATATTGGCAGTTTGACTGTTCAACATCTAAGTTGTCTGTTTACAGCATAAATTTAGTGTTAAGATAAATTTGTTCCTTTTGCTTGACACCAAAGTGATAGCAATATTTCCTTAAAAATTATTTTAGTATTACATTCAGATTTGATAAGTAACACCCGACTTGACTTTGAAACACAGCAGGCATATGTCCATAGTAGCATCTCTTTCTGCAATAACCTGTCTCACTGTGAGTGCTGGATCACACATCAACTGTATCAAAGTTTATGCAGAAGCATTTCAAATTCTCTGTGCACTTCTTGTTGATTCCTTTTAAATGCATAATGAACTGTTGATATTTTATAAAATGGTGTAGTATATGGAAATGTTTTACTTTTAATAAATATTTAACATACAATGTTAAATAGTGATATTGCTATTAAACTTTTCGAAAGTCTTGTTTGTTGTAATAGAATAAATTCTTCTATAAACTTTCCATCAGTGTCTTCATACTAATAGAATATTTCATCCATATCTTTCTAGTGTACTTGAATAAAAAATTCATATTCAAAGATTTTATGAGAAAAGTCACATCAAAACAATCTACTGACAGAAATGTATTCTAGCTAAGAAAATATATTGAAATTTGTGGTAAATCGTAATTTTACTACCAGTGTTACATAAATGTTGGTAATGAATCTATGACAGTGCCAACAGCATATTCTAGTAATTTCAGGTACCAACATTTTGACCTGGTCAAGGAGTGAAAACTGCAATCATGGTGCAGTGCACCCTGCCTTGTCCAAATTTGTTTCCAGGTCATCAGCTGTAATAATATATTTTACTCAGCACTAAGTTATTTACAACTGTTAAAGACAATATGAGAATATTGTAACAGAACAGCAGTACAATGGTGCTGTTAATATTAACAAACTCAAAACAAAGGTACATTTGAATTGAGTGGATTTATTTTGATTTTACCTGTTGAAACAATCACTTGCATATACTTGTATATTTTTCTTCCTATTTGTAATTTGTCTTTATAAATAAATATAAAATTATATTCTTTAAATATAATTTTGTTGTTTGTTTCATAAAAAATATTTAATAGTTGACTGACAAAAAAGAATACTTGACAAAAACTCTGATTATCAAATCTTCCTTTGTTTCAATCCTCTTTCCATAACTTTTCGTCTTCAGGTACATGTGTTGCAAGAGAGAAAGGATAAAAAACGTTGATCTACCCTTAAAAACAGAATTATAAATCACATTTCAATTAACAACTGTTATTCCAGAAAAAAGTGGGCATATAGTGTTATATTATGAAACAATTTAAAATTTATTTAATGTCACTGCTGCTTCATCAAAGGATATGAAAATTTTAATGACAACATTACATGAAATGACATATGTACTTTTACATCATTGGTATAGAGTAAACAAACAAGGTATTTGTTGAAACAACATAGGGACAACATTGTAGATTAAGACATAAAGAAAATGCCCAGCAGACTTTCCACACTCCTCATCCCCATCAATCTCCCAGGCCACACCAGTAAACAGAACTCCCCATCCTCATCAAACTCCCAGGCCACACCAGTAAACAGAACTTTGTTACTCATTTTTATTGCCCATTTAAGACATGTACCCTTTTACACCAAAAATGTACATTGTCCCACAAGAACAATACAAGACTGAATTGCCCTCATATAGACATTGTCCTGCAAGGTTTGGTATTGGCCTACATCTGTTTGCCCAGTATATATGATTTATGAGGGACACTGTAGGACTCTTAAATAACCGTGATATTTGATTATGACAGTTTACTGGTAAGTGGGCCAAACACTTCCATACCAGACTCATTCGGGGGAATATTGGAGCAAGCTTCTAACTGGTAAAGGGCAAACAGCTTAGCCCCCAATGTTACAAAGACTTATATTATTCCACTCTAAGTAAATAAAAATTACTCACAGGCATCAAAAGGAGAGATCAATGGGCACACACAACAGTTTCCATGCACAAAGGCCCGACTCTGGTCTTAACACCCAGACATGACAGTTTCCATTTGTGTGTGAGTTATGCATATGTGAATATGTGTGTGTGTATGTGTGTGTTTCTTTCTTTTTTTATGTCTGATGAAGAACTTAATCTGACAGCTAATAATATTTAGTAGTCTTTTCTCAGTGTACGTGTCTGCACTCAGCGTCTCCTCTTTGTACTGAGCAGCACTCTATCCTTCCCATATGTTATCATTAGTTTATGTTATTTATCAAGAATATTACCATTCTCTCTTGATAATTATCTTGGTTATTAATTAAAATCACATAATTAGCAGAATACCTTTCACCTTTCCAGTCATGTTATAATATTGCTGTGGACTTGTTATTTTACAATGGCTTCCACAAATTAGGTGAAATAAACCACAGTAAATCTGGCAAACATGGAGAAACTGAATGAAACTATGTGCTTCCAGAGACCTTTCAAGTTTCAAACATCTACAATATACACAGGGTTTCCATAATTAATGTTCCAATTTTAAAAGGCTGTAGAGAGAGAACTATTGCTCTGAGCAACGTCACATTTGAACAGCATTTTATTGACACAGGGGGATAGGGGCGGGGGGATGACATTATGGAACATAAAAAGTTACCAACAGATGGTGCTGTATCAGAACATGCACACCAACAGACATGTGGCACATGGCTATTCCTCAGTTTGCATCCAACATGCCCAACACTACTGTCTCCATGAAGAGTTGCCTGCTGGTGGTAAAGCTCTTTTACAAGAATGTTGATTGTGCACCAGCAGCCCTGCAGATGTTCCAGACCATTAAGGGTGTGTAGAAAAGCACTGGTCCAATTTCTGCTAAAGGTGCAGAGAAAATGATTACAGTGTTTGAAAAAACAGTCTTTTGAAATGCAATGTGGCAGAGGGAGGAAAGCAGTTGATCTGAAGTATGTCAAAGATCTGGCCACAGCATGCAGGAGGGGTCAAGCGGTGGTGTGCAAGTATGCAGTGCATGGGCAATTGCCCAAATGTCACACACACCCATGAGCAAGGTGCATAAAATACTGTTGCTATTCGTACAAAATCACCCAAGTTTAGGGGTTGTTTCCTGCTGACCTGCAACCAAGACAAACATTCATATGGAAGTGGACAATGAATGGCCATGGAACATTCTGTGGACAGATGAGGCCCGTTTCCATCTCCAAGGACATGTCAGTACACAGAATTGCTGAATATGGGCAACTTAAAATTGGCACACAAATTAACCAGCACAATTTTCTGCAAAGGTGACTGTGTGGTGGGGGTTGACAACATTGTTCATAGTTGGGATGTATTTTTTTGAGGAGGTGAGTCCTGCAGGTCCTGTTACTTGTACTGTCACTGGTAAACGCTCTGAGAGTCTTTTGCGCAGCAATGTCAATCCAGCTCTTCAGCAGTGTGGATGTGTGGGTAGGATAATTTTTGTGCAAGACGGTGCTCCTCTGCACACTGCACATCCAGTGAAGCAGCTGCTGCAGAGGCATTTCGGAATTGTTAGAATTATCAGCCATCATTTCCCTACAGCCTGGCTGCCGATATAATTTTGATCCATGTGACTTTTGGCTGTGGAGTTATCTAAAGATGTTTGGGGTTATCTGAAAGATGTTGCATTCAGTGCTCCAGTTATGAATGCAGCTTAATTGAAGGCATGCATTGGGCAATGCATTCTGAACATGACCCCTGCAACAGTCTGTTGTGGAGCATGTCATTTCTCAATTTCACCTTGTGGCAGAGAATAGTGGAAAGCATATTGAAAAATACTTGCACCATTTTAATGACAGCTAGAAACATTTTGCTTTTAATGAATTTTTGATCACAGGACAACTAAACACCAATTTCCATCCGATGTGGTATGACTTTATCACAGGTGATGCACTTACCTAATTAAGAGTGCCACAACTGTTGACTGTTGAACTTGTGCAGTCATGCACATTGAACATTACAGATGGTATATCATGTAACTACAACCACAGCTGTTGCATTGCGATTCATCAGTCATTTGTAGCTGAACCCAATTACATTAAGATACTTACAGCACCATCAATTGGCAAAATTTTCATTAAATATTTTTTCCTACAGGATGATTCCCCCTGTGTCAATAATGTGCTGCTCAAATCTGACGTCATTCTGAGCAGTGGTTCTCTTTCTACAGAGTTTTGAAACTGAAACTTTAATTACAGATACGCAGTGTATGCAGACTGAAGCAACAAATGAAAAGTTGTACGAAGACTGGGATTCAAACCCGGGTCTCTCGCACACTAGGCACTTGCCCTAACCACTGTGCCACCCTGGCACAGTGGCTTTGCACAACTGCACGGACTACCCTAGCACACCTACCTCCTCAATTTAAGTTTCCATTGACACCTCAGTCCACTTTGTATTCTTCCTAAACTTTATCAGGATTTGATTGAAGCACCTATGCCTGGATTTCAGGCAGGATCCCCCATTTCATTTGATGCTCAGCTGCTATTCCAGTACAGCTGGAGGGGGAATAACAAGTAATTAGCACATCTGCCTAGTGAGCAGGAGAGCCAGATTCAAATCGGGGTTTTGGTACAAATTTTCATTTGTTGCTTCAGTTTGCACATATGCATAAGGAAATTGGTTTAATACTGAGCTATTTGTTACTGTAGCAGTGTTGAGGAAACTGCAACTTGTAAAGCAGTTATGATGCATCCTTTTGCATAATTTGCATTTTGCAGATAATTCAATGTTTGAGTGTGTGAGCACAGTTAGTAGAACGATAATGAGAGATGACAGCTGGCCAACTCAATTTGGTGAAATAGTGTCGAGCCATCATTTACTGAACAAACTGTAATGGAGGTCCACTGGTGGATTAGAGGTAGGGTATTTCCCACAGAGTATTTACTCTGTTGAGTAACATGCTGAGGTCTCACAAAGACCTTCACAGACGGGCACTATCCCCCCAGGCCTAGTCCACAAATGGATTCCCATGCCATTTCCCCTCACGCCCCCAATCCTCCCACCACCCCCATACCCAGTACCACCCAGGACTGAAACAACTGAACCACATCCTTTGCCAGAGCTTTGATTACCTGTCATCATGCCCTTAAATGAGGGATATCCCACCTGAAATACATCCCACCCCTCCAAAAGTTGTGTTCCCTCATCCATCTAACCACCACAACATCCTAGTCTGTCCCCATGCCACTCCCAATCCCAGCCCCTTGCCACAAGGATCATATCTCTGTGAAAGATCCAGGTGCAAAACCTGCCCAATCCATCCACCCAGCACATCCTATTCCAGCCAGTCATAGATTTATCCTAACCCATCAGGGGCCGGGCCACCTGTGAAAGCAGCTATGTTATTAACCAGCTCTGCTGCAATCATTGCACAGCTTTTTGTATTGGTATGACTACCAAACAGCTGTCTGCCAGGATGAATGGCGACTGCTAAACTGTGGCAAAGAGCAAAGTAGACAACCCCGTAGCACAACATGCAACTGAACATAACACACTTGATTTCAATGGCTGCTTCACTACCCAAGCTATCTGCATTCTTCCACCCACCACCAGCTTTTCTCAGCACAGATTAGAGTTATCCTTACAACACATTCTCTGCTCCTGTGATTATCCCAGCCTCAGCCTAAGGTAACGTGCAGTCCTCACACCCTCCACCCAACAATTTCCACCCCCTGTGTCATAGTAGCTCCTCCCCATTGTCATCTCCCACCCTGTTTATTTTCTGCCCTCTGCCAATGTGTCTGCCCATCTTTCCCTGCTCCTCTCCTTTTTGCTCCTATTTTTTACCACCTCCCTGTCTCACAACTTTCTGATGCTGCACCTGTTGGCAATCTAATCCCTGCACATTCTTCCAGACAGTGTTCACCTCTCTCCCCACCCATACACTACTATCCCTTCCCCTTCCCCACCCCTCCAGATTGCTGCTTTCATCCCACATGATAGTTGCATTCCAGCCTGAAATGCTGGAGTTGACTGTTGTGTGTGCATGAGGTGTGCTTGCTGATGTGTGTGAATGGTCTGTGTCTCTCTTTACTGATGAATGCTGTGGCCGAAAGCTCTGTGTAAGTGTCTTTTAATTGTGCCTGTCTGCAACATAACATGTCCAATTTACAATAAGTAACAATCTATCTTTTCCTACATTGATGATGTTCCTACCTGGAGTTTCCATTATTTGATTTTACTCTGTTAGCCATATTTTTGATACTCTAAACTTTATATCATTGTCACCGTTTTTTAACATTTTGGGTCACCCACTCCCAGGCTGGAAAACTCTACTGTTTTCAGGATGAAGATCAAGGAATGTGTGTGGCATCACCAGATGCAATAAAGCCCAATTAAACATTACTTCATTCTTTTCTCTGAATATATCTCATTGTCGTATCTTCAGCAGGGGCTAGTAGCCTAGCAAGATGCTGAGTAATCTGCTGAACCCAGCAGCTGCCTCAAGCTACTGTATCTTGCTGCATCAGCAGTGTGCTCAGGCCAGTGATTTATAGCAAGCAGGTTGCTGCCTGTAGTGTAGAAAGTGCACCACATCAGAAGTGCAGCTCAGAGGTAATGATGACCAAGGTATGTCAGTGTTGTTCTCACAGTCCGTTCTGGAAGTACTCTGTCCCTCCCAAGTCACTGCCCATATTGTCCCAAAAGGTGAACCTCAATGTCAGACACCATAAGGTTTGTTGAATGCTGATCCTGGCCCGCCAGTTTGGTAGGTCATCTGATCCAAGCAATGCTGGAGTTTACAGCAGTTTGTGCCACAGGCTGGAACAGTGTTGGTATGTCCCTGGATTAAGCATCAGTGATGGCTGGTACTGGAAGTTGACTTATGTCATCCATGGTTATGGGTTTGTGGTCATCTCATAAGGCAACAGGAGTGTGACCAGTACTGGAACAATACCATACACAAAATGTTACAATGCAGTAACCAGAGAATCTAGTTAAATGACATGAGCGCCATTGATCCTAGCGACTGACTGACTCTAGCCTAGCAAGATGGAGTATTTATGGCATCAAAAAGAGGCTCTGCTTTTTGGTGTCATTCATCATGAATTAATTGGCTCTGCTTTTTACGAGTTGTCAGCAGTCTTTGGTTCTGCTACATTTGGAGAACAAATTTATTTCAGTGTCTTAACTGCTCTACCAAACCCCTGGTGAGTCTAGTTGTGTCCTCCTCAGCATTTCTCACATAATATTACAAGAATAATGAAATCAGATTGGTCTGGACTTGTATAACCTTTTTCTGCTGAGGTGGCTCGCACTCCCTCACAAAAGTGTTGTTGTTGCATTGTTGGTGACTGACTAATAGTGTCGAAATGTTTACAACTAGCAGCTAGTTTGTGTTGATACATCCATGTGCTTGACCAATGCTGTTCTCTTTGGACTTAGAAAATTTCACTTTCCCATTCACTTACTTTTTTAATGCATAACAACTCTTAGACGTTTTCCTGACACTGGTTTACACTACACATATAATGGTCCCAAGGTTATGGTTATTCCTGTGATTTTTGTTACTATTGAGTAGATAAGATCAGAGTTCTTCTATTTTTTTTCTTTAACTCTTTCAATTTTTCCTAAAATTTATGACAAGAATGGAAATTGAAAGTTGCAAACAAACAAAATATAAAAATGGTGACATGCAACCAGTCATCTGCAGATGAATGATACATGGCACACAGCCAGGACATACTTAAAAGATCATAAAATTGCACATTGGTCCTATATCTATGTAACTTCTAATATGATGCTGCTAGATATATAGTTAGTGAAAGCTCTGTAACAAATAGTTACATTGATATGGGAAAGTGCCAAATATACAATAGATTTTACATCTTTTATGCATACTGTGTCTCTTCTGTGCCACTAAACTACAAAGTTATGAAAGAAAGAGTACAGAAGGAATGAAAAACATAAACAAGTCCTCAGGATCAAGATTTATTCAGGGTCCTGAAGCAATGAAAATCCATTCTGAGAGAACACAGTCAAAGCTGTTACTGATGTTGTCGTGCTCCTTCATGACCTGGAGGAAAAAATGGTTATGATCTGTAGAAAAAGTAAATCTTACAAGAAACAGTCAAAAAGGATGCATATTTCTTAAAAATCTAAATAATGATCCAACTGAACTGAGTCAGCATATCAAATTCACAGTAAGCCAGACAGCTTACCAGTTTAACTGAGTGACAAGGTCAGAAAAAAGCCAAAGAGACACAATTGTAAGGAATGACACATGTGAAGTCGAAGTTAAAGTTCTCCAGTTTGTTGTTGTTGTTGTGGTCTTCAGTCCTGAGACTGGTTTGATGCAGCTCTCCACGCCACTCTATCCTGTGCAAGCTTCTTTATCTCCCAGTACCTACTGCAACCTACATCCTTCTGAATCTGCTTAGTGTATTCATCTCTTGGTCTCCCTCTACGATTTTTACCCTCCACGCTGCCCTCCAATGCTAAATTTGTGATCCCTTGATGCCTCAGAACATGTCCTGCCAACCGATCCCTTCTTCTGGTCAAGTTGTGCCACAAATTCCTCTTCTCCCCAATCCTATTCAGTACCTCCTCATTAGTTATGTGATCTACCCATCTAATCTTCAGCATTCTTCTGTAGCACCACATTTCAAAAGCTTCTATTCTCTTCTTGTCCAAACTATTTACCGTCCATGTTTCACTTCCATACATGGCTACACTCCATACAAATACTTTCAGAAATGACTTCCTGACACTTAAATCTATACTCGATGTTAACAAATTTCTCTTCTTCAGAAACGCTTTCCTTGCCATTGCCAGTCTACATTTTATATCCTCTCTACTTCGACCATCATCAGTTATTTTGCTCCCCAAACAGCAAAACTCCTTTACTACTTTAAGTGTCTCATTTCCTAGTCTAATACCCTCAGCATCACCCGACTTAATTCGACTACATTCCATTATCCTCGTTTTGCTTTTGTTGATGTTCATCTTATATCCTCCCTTCAAGACACCATCCATTCCGTTCAACTGCTCTTCCAAGTCCTTTGCTGTCTCTGACAGAATTACAATGTCATCGGCGAACCTCAAAGTTTTTATTTCTTCTCCATGGATTTTAATACCTACTCCAAATTTTTCTTTTGTTTCCTTTACTGCTTGCTCAATATACAGATTGAATAACATCGGGGAGAGGCTACAACCCTGTCTTACTCCCTTCCCAACCACTGCTTCCCTTTCATGTCCCTCGACTCTTATAACTGCCATCTGGTTTCTGTACAAATTGTAAATAGCCTTTCGCTCCCTGTGTTTTACCCCTGCCACCTTTAGAATTTGAAAGAGAGTATTCCAGTCAACATTGTCAAAAGCTTTCTCTAAGTCTACAAATGCTAGAAACGTAGGTTTGCCTTTCCTTAATCTTTAAGATAAGTCGTAAGGTCAGTATTGCCTCACGTGTTCCAGTATTTCTACGGAATCCAAACTGATCTTCCCCGAGGTCGGCTTCTACTAGTTTTTCCATTCGTCTGTAAAGAATTCGTGTTAGTATTTTGCAGCTGTGGCTTATTAAACTGATTGTTCGGTAATTCTCACATCTGTCAACACCTGCTTTCTTTGGGATTGGAATTATTATATTCTTCTTGAAGTCCATGGGTATTTCGCCTGTTTCATACATCTTGCTCACCAGATGGTAGAGTTTTGTCAGGACTGGCTCTCCCAAGGCCATCAGTAGTTCCAATGGAATGTTGTCTACTCCGGGGGCCTTGTTTCGACTCAGGTCTTTCAGTGCTCTGTCAAACTCTTCACGCAGTATCATATCTCCCATTTCATCTTCATCTACATCCTCTTCCATTTCCATAATATTGTCCTCAAGTACATCGCCCTTGTATAGACCCTCTATATACTCCTTACACCTTTCTGCTTTCCCTTCTTTGCTTAGAATTGGGTTTCCATCTCAGCTCTTCATGTTCATACAAGTGGTTCTCTTTTCTCCAAAGGTCTCTTTAATTTTCCTGTAGGCAGTATCTATCTTACCCCTAGTGAGATAAGCCTCTACATCCTTACATTTGTCCTCTAGCCATACCTGCTTAGCCATTTTGCACTTCCTGTTGATCTCATTTTTGAGACGTTTGTATTCCTTTTTGCCTGCTTCATTTACTGCATTTTTATATTTTCTTCTTTCATCAATTAAATTCAATATTTCTTTTGTTACCCAAGGATTTCTATTAGCCCTCGTCTTTTTACCTACTTGATCCTCTGCTGCCTTCACTACTTCATCCCTCAAAGCTACCCATTCTTCTTCTACTGTATTTCTTTCCCCCATTCCTGTCAATTGTTCACTTATGCTCTCCCTGAAACTCTCTACAACCCCTGGTTCTTTCAATTTATCCAGGTCCCATCTCCTTAAATTCCCACCTTTTTGCAGTTTCTTCAGTTTTAATCTACAGGTCATAACCAATAGATTGTGGTCAGAGTCCACATCTGCCCCTGGAAATGTCTTACAATTTAAGACCTGGTTCCTAAATCTCTGTCTTACCATTATATAATCTATCTGATACCTTTTAGTATCTCCAGGGTTCTTCCATGTATACAACCTTCTTTTATGATTCTTAAACCAAGTGTTAGCTATGATTAAGTTGTGCTCTGTGCAAAATTCTACCAGGCGGCTTCCTCTTTCATTTCTTAGCCCCAATCCATATTCTCCTACTACGTTTCCTTCTCTCTCTTTTCCTACACTCGAATTCCAGTCACCCATGACTATTAAATTTTCGTCTCCCTTCACTATCTGAATAATTTCTTTTATTTCATCATACATTTCTTCAATTTCTTCATCATCTGCAGAGCTAGTTGGCATATAAACTTGTACTACTGTAGTAGGTGTGGGCTTCGTATCTATCTTGGCCACAATAATGCGTTCACTAAGCTGTTTGTAGTAGCTTACCCGCGTTTCTATTTTCCTATTCATTATTAAACCTACTCCTGCATTACCCCTATTTGACTTTGTGTTTATAACCCTGTAGTCACCTGACCAGAAGTCTTGTTCCTCCTGCCACCGAACTTCACTAATTCCCACTATATCTAACTTTAACCTATCCATTTCCCTTTTCAAATTTTCTAACCTACCTGCCCGATTAAGGGACCTGACATTCCACGCTCCGATCCGTAGAACGCCAGTTTTCTTTCTCCAGTTACTCTACTTGAAATGTGAAGAATGACCCAAGATATGAAAAACAGGAAAGCAGCCAGTCTGGACAGTATCTGCACTGAGCAGGTGAAGCACTTTAAGCCAACTACAAAACTTTGGTTAATCCAACTTTTTACCAACTGCTTCATTTCACTGAAACCTCTTGTCATAGTGCTTGTTAAACCAGGAAAAATGTCATATGACCCAAAAACATACAAGGGTCATTCGGAAAGTAGAGAACATTTTTTTCTAAAGGAATTTTTGTTTGATATAATAAAACAAAATTGTATTTTACATACATTTTGATACCCAAGTGGCTTTTTGTTGTTCAAATTTAGGCACTTGCTACACTCTTTTACTAGCTTTTCTATGCCTTCTGCATACACAGTAGCCACCAAGCTGCTGAAACACTGATTAATGGCTCCTTTAAGTTCATTACCTCTTCCACAGCATTGTTCACTTAAAAGATCTTTCTATTTGGGGCATAAGTGATAATAACTTGGGGCTAATTGTGGACTGCATGGTGGATGTTGAAACATTTCCCACTGAAACTGCTGAAGCAAGTCCTGTGTCACTTCTGCTGCATGCACACATTCATTATCATGAAGGATGATGACTCCATTGGTTAGCATTCCATGCTGCTTGTTTTTAATAGTGTGGTGAAGTCGTTGAAGCATCTGACAGCAGGCCTCTATATTTATAGTCTCACATCTAGGCATGTAGTTGATGATTAGGACACATTTACAATCCCAAAACACCATAGCCATAATCTTTCTGGTGCTCAAAATTTGTGTTTCTTTCTTTCTGTTTTGTTGGGGATTGCAAATGATGCCATTCCATTGACTGGAACTTTGTTTCTGGTGTAAAATGTGATATCCAAGTCTCATCAACAGTGACAGTGTGATTCAAACATCCATCATCATCCTTCTCGTAGTGATTGAAAAATGTCAATGCAGCTGCCATTCATCTGGTTTTGTGTTCTTCTGACAAAATTTGAGTAACATATCTGGCACAGGGGTTTTTATAGCCCAGATCTGCACTAACGATTTTGTACTACCCAATTCTTGAAATGTCTGGAAAAAAATGATCACAGTCTACTACCTGTGAAGAGCTTGTCTTCTTGGATTTTCGTTTCAATCCTTTCTTTGAGCCAGTCAGTCACCACTGAGGGCTGGCCCAAGCAATCTTCGTCACGAAGATTCTTCCATCCACCACTAGACATAATACACCACTTCTGAACTAATGCTTTGTTGATCACATTACTGTAAGCCTAGTTATCTGTCTACAAATTTCAATGGTTTGCAAGTTTCACTTGCAGATAACTCTGTGCACATTGCACTTGGTGGGATCATCACATTTTAAAGTCACACAGCTAAACAGTGAGCATAACTGTGAAACATGTTATGTAAATTTGAGGAGGAGGGGAGGAAAAGGAAAGGAAAGGAAAGAGGAAATGGAAAAATAGAAATGGAAAATGGAAATGAAAATTGAAATGAAATTGAATGAAATGAAAGGGATGGGACTACTCATATCAAGACTTTGTGTGGCATCAGCATTGAAAAGTGAAAATGTATGCTGGAATGGGATTCAAACCCATGATCCCTTGCTTATTAGGCAGTAGTGTTAACCACTGCACCACACAGACACAGTGTTTATCACAACTGCACTGCACTACTTCGGATATGTCTGAAATAACAGACACCATGCATTCATATAACTGACTCACCTTGACAGGCAATGGATCTACCATATTCAGTGTAGACGTACAATTACATTCAATGTCTCTAAGTAGAGAGCATGGAGGTCATGGACAAGGACTGCAGATACATGGTGCTAGGTGGGAATGTGGGTCAGCTGTGAGGCATGCTGAGATAGTCTGCGCGCTAGCAATAAACAATGTGTCCAAATGGCACAGTGATTAATGTAACTGCCAAGTAAGAAGGAGATCCCAGGTTCGAATTGCCTTCCAACACACATTTTCACTCATTTCCGCTGAAGCCACACAAAGTCCTGATGCAGCTGATATCAATAATCCCCTCCCTTTCCTTTCCTTTCTCCCCCTCCTCCTTCAATTTACATAATAAGCATTAAGCAACTATATTGGACTGTAGCTGCCTCCAAACTGAAGTGAATGAGTACCAAGGTCAGTGGTCAGTAGACGGTGGTGGTGGTGAGGGCACACACGCGTGTCAGACAAAACATTCTTTACCTTCTGAATGATCCTCATACCATTCTATCGTCCTTCTTTGTCACCTGTATAAATTTCTGTTAAGAATTATCCTTAACAGATTACCAACAACCGGAGAACCTAATCTTGTCCCCAAGCAAGTGGATTTTGACCTGGAAAATTATGTACAAGCGAGGGACTCAACATTGTTCAATACTTAAGAGACAGTTTAAAACAAGATGTAGTTAATGAACTAGTTTCACATTCCATGGATCATTTTACATGATAAATTGTAACGATGTGGAATGAGTCAGTTTACATTCACATTGAAAATTAATTTTTAAATATGGCTACATGCTGAACATTTGTAAGGCTTTTTCTTCCTTTTTAAATACACAAATGGCAGTTAGTAATTCCTGACCAACACCTTTTATATATAACAATAATAGAAATTTTTCTACAGAATAGGGGGAGTTGTCAAGAAGAAACTTTTTCAGTTTGTTTTCAAATTTTATTTTGGTGTCTGTCAAACATTTTATATGACTGGGTATGTGATCAAAAATTTCAGTCGCAGCATTGTGCACTCTATTTGGTGCTAAAGACAACCTCAGTGTGATGATATGAATGTCATTTTTACTTCTCACCATATAGCAGAGATTCTGAGTTACAGATAGGCACAATAAAAGGCAAGAAGGCCTTCATCAAAAATAGACAACGTGTGCACACACACTCATGCAAATGCAACACACACACACATGCCCAAAGTCTCTGGCAGCTGAAGGGAGACTCTGGCTTCAGAGTCTGGCTTCATATATTCAGAGCTAAAACATAATGAAGTATTTTGGACAGAATGACCTCCTCCATGCCAACCAGCATGGATTCAAAAACCATTGGCCATGTGAAACCCAACTCGCACCTCTCTCACGTGACATAGTGAAAGCAACGGATCAGGGCAATCAGGTGGATGCAGTATTCCTTGATTTCTGAAAAGCATTTGACTCAGTGCCAAATCTATGCTTATTATCAAAAGTACAATCCTATGGAGTATCAAGGAAAATTTGTGACTGGATTGAGAATTTTTTGGCAGGGAGGATGCAGCAAGTTACATTGGATGGAGAGTCTTTGGTTGTGCACCAGGGAAGTGTGTTGGAACTCTTGCAGTTTATGTTGTATATTAATAACCTTGCAGACAATTTTAATAGGAACATCAGACTTTTCACAGGCAGTGCAGTTATTTATAATGAAGTATTGTCCAAAAGAAGCTGTGCAAATATTCAGTCAGCTCTTGATAGGATTTCATAGAGATGCAAAGATTATTGGTTTACTTTAAATGTTCAGAAACATAAAATTGTTCACTTCACAAAATGAAAACATGTAGTGTCCTATGAAGTATAATATTAATGAGTCACGGTTGGAATTATTCTACTCATGTAAGTACCTGGGTGTTACAATCTGTAAGGATACAAATGGAACAATCACATGGTCTCAATCATAAGTAAAGCACATTGCAGACTGTGCTTCATTGGGGAGATACTGGGAAATGCAATCAGTCTATAGAGGAGAGTGCATATAAAATACTTGTGTGAGCCATGCTAGAATATTGCTCAAGTATGTGGGACTGTACCAAATAGATTAAAAGGAGACATTGAACAGATACAAATAAGGGCAGAAAGTATGCTCACAGGTTTGTTTGAGCCATAGGAGAGAATTACAGAGATGCTGAAGAAACTGAAATGGCTAATGATTGGAGATACCCTTAAACTATCATGAGAAAGCTGACTTACAAAGTTTCAAGAATTGGCTTTAAATGATGACTCTGGGAACATACTATAACCCCCTATAATGTAATTGGATCCATAAAACATATGCTCACCAAGAAGCAGCAGGAGAACAAACACAAAAAGATATTCAAACTTGGGAGCTTCTGGAGCCAGTGGGTCATCCCTCTGGCAGAAGGGTTGAGGATGAAGAAGGAGGAGGGGGTGAAGGAAAAGGACTGGTGAGGTTTTTGGAAGTGGTTAGAGTTCCCAAAAGTCACCCAGAACCCCAAGTCAGAGGAGACTTACTGGACAGCATGAGAAGGAAAGACTGGTTGTTGAGACTACTTCATATGAGATTTGAAAACTTTAGAGAGCTTAAACATGGAAGATAGGGTATTATGCAAGACAGAAATTACTGACAAAACATAATGCATGAGTTAATAAGAGCAGAAAGCTAAGTGCATTGTATGAAATAGTGTGATAGAGGTGGGAGGTAAGAGGGGGAGGAGGAAGGGGGGGTGAGAATAGACAGGTCAGAAAATGAAAAGTATAGAAAACTAAAAGGGAGTGAAGAAAGAAATTGTTAGTGGGAAGAAATGCTGAGAACAAAGAAATCACCATAAAATAAGGTAAGGTGGGCGGCAACAACCAAACATTCTATCCTTATTGAAGATGTCACCATGGGTAGAAAGCCACACACTTCATTTTGGTACCTTTCATCTTCACTTGCTGACTGAGAAACAACAGCAAAACTCCAAAACACAATGAACATCATTTACTTTTATGAAATGTTTGGCAAACCTTCTTCCTCAGACTGTAAAACATTTCCTAACTATATTGCAGTAATTAAGAAATTAGGTACTAGAGCAGTATATGAGTTTTGCTAGTTACACAGTAAAATAAATGTTGTTTGGTTTGTGGGGTGCTCAACTGCATGGTTATCAGCGGCCATACAAATTCCCAACCTTTCCTCAGTCCAATCTCACCACTTTCATGAATGAAGATGAAATGATGAGGGCAACACAAACACCCAGTCATCTCGAGGCAGGTGAAAATCCCTGACCCTGCCGGGAATGAAACCTGGGCCCCCGGGCTCGGGAAGCAAGAACGCAACCACGAGACCACAAGCTGTGGACAATGAAGTAGAGAGGCTATGGAATGTAGGATGGCAATGGCGAGGAAAGTATTGCTCAAGAAGAGAAATTTGTTAACACTGAATACAAATTTAAATGTTAGGAAGTATTTTATGAAAGTATTTGCCTGGAGTGAAGCTTTGCATATGAGTGAAATACGGATGATAAGCTTTTGAAATGCAGTACTACAGAAGAACATTGTTCTTTAGCTAGACTGAGCCAAGAAGACATGTTACCTTCCAAACAATTTGTCACCCTGATGCCCTTCATGATACTTTTTACCTTAATTATTTTCTTGTATGGTTGTCTTATTTGAAATCTCTTGACGTAGTGGACCTGCTATGCAGTGCCACCAATTCTTGCTGTGTGACATCATCACCTTCTGCAGAGGGTCGTGGGCTAAAGGAGAGTTTCAAAATGTTCAAGCTACTAAATTACAGAAACATATTTCAGTAATCTTCATAATTTCATCTCAAATGCACATATTAACATTTACTTCAGTAGGTGTACAAATCTCTTGTGAATTTGTAGATCAGAACATCTCCAGATACTCTTAGAACAGAACAGAATAGAATAAAATAACATTTCTCTTAAGCTTCTTCCAACTGTTTCAGGGCATTGTCATTGTCAGCAGTGTCTCTTATTCTGTGCCTTCCAAAACACCTCTGAGCCACCGTCTCAGCAGGTGGGGTCACTCAATCATAGTCGCACTTTGCTGATGTCCCGTACTCACACTTCTCCCATCATATCTGCACACATATGAAACCAAAGCATACACATTGGAAAGTTCTCTACTTAAATGTTGTATAAACATCTGTGGGTCTTATGGCTATAGTGACTGAGTGCGCACAAAAAAACTCCAACTTATTATGATCAGGAACTTGTAAAAGGTTCATATAGTTACACAAAACACAAGAAAAACAATACAGAAAATCACAACATGTACATCATAAACTAACTCCAACAAGACCAACCAAAAAACAACGAGTCTCCAAAGACCATTTATTCTGCACTTCGCAGGTGGCAGTTACTGGCAGTTGATGGTCACCACAGAGCTCCCACCCCTGGGAGTGCAGAGCACTGGGGGAAGGACATAGATGTCTTCCTGTGTAGTGGTATTGTGGGATGCTTGCTGGTTGATAGAGGCATGCGCAAAGAGTCCATGCTGTCTGTGCAGGGTGATCTAGCTATGGTATAGTCCGCCATCCAGTTGCGGGGGGGGGGGGGGGGGGGGGGGGGGGGGGGGTGACGACAGACTGGTTGACCTCCACACATGAACTGGACTGGCACAGAAGATGTCGGCATTGCAGTACAGGCAGAGAGGAGGATGCGAATCTTGAGCATCCCATTGGTGCTGAATGTTGCAGCTATGCCAGCTGTATCCATCCCATTTGGGATAGGCACTGTGCGCAGGATGGTGATATGCAACATGGGTGTGGATTCGCATGAAGTGTCCCCTATGTGGAGGACAAAGATGGATCCATCATGGAGCTGCTAGGAAAGCTCATCATGTGGGCACTCAGATGTGTTGATGATTGAGATGCAAATTTTCGTCGACAGTGGACACAGGTGGCACTTGAGGGAGGGGGGGGGGGGGGGGGGGGAGGAAATAACGTTGTTCAGGAGAAACACCAGAACACATGAGGGCCGCTTTCAGAGTCTTGTGCCACGGCTCGACCAGTCCATTGCTATGTGGGTGGTAAGCCATAGTGCAGAATCTATCCACTCCACAGAGTACTCAGAGTTTCTTTAACAGCTTGAATTCCAACGGTCTTCCTTGGTCGGTGGTGATGGATGTAGGCAGCTGAATCAAGCTATCCAGGAGAATACGAATGTGCATGCTACGGAATCCACTGTGATGTTCTGCAGGGGTATTGCCTCCACCAAATATATAATGTGGTTGGTGACAGACAAGATATACCTGAAACCATCAGACACAGGTAACGGTCCTACGAGGTGCAGATGCACATTTCGGAAGCAGCCTTTCAGGATGTCGAATTTACCGAGACAGGGTTTTGTGTGCATGCCAAATTTGCTACACTGGCATTGTAAACAAGCACGAGCCCAAGTACGACAATCCCTCTTCACACCCGGCCACACAAAGCATTCTGTAACAAGGCACGTAATAGCCGTAGTACCAGGATGTGAAAGGTTATGTAATGTAGTGAATACTTGGTGATTCAGCACAGGGGGAACTATAGGCCGAGCAGCACCCATGGACGTATCGCACCACAGTGGCCTGACCGAGCCCAGTGTTGTTGTTGTTGTAGTCTTCAGTCCTGAGACTGGTTTGATGCAGCTCTCCACGCCACTCTATCCCGTGCAAGCTGCTTCATCTCCCAGTACCTACTGCAACCTACATCCTTCTGAATCTGTTTAGTGTATTCATCTCTTGGTCTCCCTCTACGATTTTTACCCTCCACGCTGCCCTCCAATGCTAAATTTGTGATCCCTTGATGCCTCAAAACATGTCCTACCAACCGATCCCTTCTTCTAGTCAAGTTGTGCCACAAACTTCTCTTCTCCCCAATCCTATTCAATACCTCGTCATTAGTTATGTGATCTACCCACCTTATCTTCAGCATTCTTCTGTAGCACCACATTTCAAAAGCTACTATTCTCTTCTTGTCCTAACTGGTTATC
The DNA here is from genome assembly GCF_023898315.1 of Schistocerca nitens. NCBI lineage: Eukaryota > Metazoa > Arthropoda > Insecta > Orthoptera > Acrididae > Schistocerca > Schistocerca nitens. The sequence continues at coordinate 310,780,838 of NC_064618.1, read as the reverse complement.
ATCCATGTTTCACTTCCATACATGGCTACACTCCATACAAATACTTTCAGAAACGACTTCCTGACACTTAAATCTATACTCGATGTTAACAAATTTCTCTTCTTCAGAAACGCTTTCCTTGCCATTGCCAGTCTACATTTTATATCCTCTCTACTTCGACCATCATCAGTTATTTTGCTCCCCAAACAGCAAAACTCCTTTACTACTTTAAGTGTCTCATTTCCTAGTCTAATACCCTCAGCATCACCCGACTTAATTCGACTACATTCCATTATCCTCGTTTTGCTTTTGTTGATGTTCATCTTATATCCTCCCTTCAAGACACCATCCATTCCGTTCAACTGCTCTTCCAAGTCCTTTGCTGTCTCTGACAGAATTACAATGTCATCGGCGAACCTCAAAGTTTTTATTTCTTCTCCATGGATTTTAATACCTACTCCAAATTTTTCTTTTGTTTCCTTTACTGCTTGCTCAATATACAGATTGAATAACATCGGGGAGAGGCTACAACCCTGTCTCACTCCTTTCCCAACCACTGCTTCCCTTTCATGCCCATCGACTCTTATAACTGCCATCTGGTTTCTGTACAAATTGTAAATAGCCTTTCGCTCCCTGTATTTTACGCCTGCCACCTTCAGAATTTGAAAGAGAGTATTCCAGTTAACGTTGTCAAAAGCTTTCTCTAAGTCTACAAATGCTAGAAACATAGGTTTGCCTTTTCTTAATCTTTCTTCTAAGATAAGTCGTAAGGGTAGTATTGCCTCACGTGTTCCAACATTTCTACGGAATCCAAACTGATCTTCCCCGAGGTCCGCTTCTACCAGTTTTTCCATTCGTCTGTAAAGAATTCGCGTTAGTATTTTGCAGCTGTGACTCATTAAACTGATAGTTCGGTAATTTTCACATCTGTCAACACCTGCTTTCTTTGGGATTGGAATTATTATATTCTTCTTGAAGTCCATGGGTATTTCGCCTGTCTCATACATCTTGCTCACCAGATGGTAGAGTTTTGTCATGACTGGCTCTCCCAAGGCCATCAGTAGTTCTAATGGAATGTTGTCTACTCCCGGGGCCTTGTTTCGACTCAGGTTTTTCAGTGCTCTGTCAAACTCTTCACGCAGTATCGTATCTCCCATTTCATCTTCATCTACATACTCTTCCATTTCCATAATATTGTCCTCAAGTACCTCGCCCTTGTATAAACCCTCTATATACTCCTTCCACCTTTCTGCCTTCCCTTCTTTGCTTAGAACTGGGTTGCCATCTGAGCTCTTGATATTCATACAAGTGGTTCTCTTTTCTCCAAAGGTCTCTTTAATTTTCCTATAGGCAGTATCTATCTTACCTCTAGTGAGACAAGCCTCTACATCATTACATTTGTCCTCTAGCCATCCCTGCTTAGCCATTTTGCACTTCCTGTCAATCTCATTTTTGAGACGTTTGTATTCCTTTTTGCCTGCTTCATTTACTGCATTTTTATATTTTCTCCTTTCATCAATTAAATTCAATATTTCTTCTGTTACCCAAGGATTTCTATTAGCCCTCGTCATTTTACCTACTTGATCCTCTGCTGCCTTCACTACTTCATCCCTCAGAGCTACCCATTCTTCTTCTACTGTATTTCTTTCCCCCATTCCTGTCAATTGTTCCCTTATGCTCTCCCTGAAACTCTCTACAACCTCTGGTTCTTTCAGTTTATCCAGGTCCCATCTCCTTAAATTCCCACCTTTTTGCAGTTTCTTCAGTTTCAATCTACAGTTCATAACCAATAGATTGTGGTCAGAATCCACATCTGCCCCTGGAAATGTCTTACAATTTAAAACCTGGTTCCTAAATCTCTGTCTTACCATTATATAATCTATCTGATACCTTTTAGTATCTCCAGGATTCTTCCAGGTATACAACCTTCTTTTATGATTCTTGAACCAAGTGTTAGCTATCATTAAGTTATGCTCTGTGCAAAATTCTACAAGGCGGCTTCCTCTTTCATTTCTTCCCCCCAATCCATATTCACCTACTATGTTTCCTTCTCTCCCTTTTCCTACTGACGAATTCCAGTCACCCATGACTATTAAATTTTCGTCTCCCTTCACTACCTGAATAATTTCTTTTATCTCGTCATACATTTCATCAATTTCTTCATTATCTGCAGAGCTAGTTGGCATATAAACTTGTACTACTGTAGTAGGCATGGGCTTTGTGTCTATCTTGGCCACAATAATGCGTTCACTATGCTGCTTGTAGTAGCTAACCCGCACCCCTATTTTTTTATTCATTATTAAACCTACTCCTGCATTACCCCTATTTGATTTTGTATTTATAACCCTGTAATCACCTGACCAGAAGTCTTGTTCCTCCTGCCACTGAACTTCACTAATTCCCACTATATCTAACTTTAACCTATCCATTTCCCTTTTTAAATTTTCCAACCTACCTGCCCGATTAAGGGATCTGACATTCCACACTCCGATCCGTAGAATGCCAGTTTTCTTTCTCCTGATAACGACGTCCTCTTGAGTAGTCCCCGCCCGGAGATCCGAATGGGGGACTATTTTACCTCCGGAATATTTTACCCAAGAGGACGCCATCATCATTTAATCATACACTAAAGCTGCATGTCCTCGGGAAAAATTACGGCTGTAGTTTCCCCTTGCTTTCAGCCGTTCGCAGTACCAGCACAGCAAGGCCGTTTTGGTTAATGTTACAAGGCCAGATCAGTCAATCATCCAGACTGTTGCCCCTGCAACTACTGAAAAGGCTGCTGCCCCTCTTCAGGAACCACATGTTTGTCTGGCCTCCCAACAGATACCCCTCCGTTGTGGTTGCACCTACGGTACAGCCATCTGTATCGCTGAGGCACGCAAGCCTCCCCACCAACGGCAAGGTCCATGGTTCATGGGGGGGGGGGGGGGGGGGGGGCGAGCCCAGTAGGTTGCAGGAAATGATCTGAAGGGAAGTATCTGGGTCCTGTTGGAGGTTGTGCGATCTGGTATAATTGTCCTGTAAGCAGATCAATTCATTTGCAGTGATATGTGATAGGTAGTTGGCCACCACATTTGATGAACCTCAGATGTAATGAATGTCTGTTGTGTATTGGCAAATTAAGTCCATCTGCCAAAACCTATATGGAGGGAGGTCAACAGTGGGGTTGCGGTTAGCCTCCGCAAGTGGACGATGATCTGTGAAAATTGTTATGTTCATTCCTTGGATGTCTGTGCAGAAATATTTTACAGCTTCATAAACCACAATAAATTCTCTGTCAAATGCTGACCATCTATGTTGAGCCATATATAGTTTTTTGGCGAAAAAAAAAAAAAACGGAGTGGTCGCATTGTGTCACTGATGTGCTGTTGGAGGGCCACCCCAATTGCAAAATCGCTTACATCCACTGTAATAGAGATGCAGGCACCTGGCAAAGTGTATGCGAGAGTGACACCTTGTGCTAACGCTGATTTAAGGTCTTCGAAAGCTCTCACCATGTTGTCAGACCACTGTACTTGACAACTGCCCGAGGTTTGTTTCCTGGCCAATACTTCAGTCAGACGGGCTTGAATTTCTGCCGCCATCAGCAGGTTATGATAATAGAAATTTATAGTTCCTAAATACCAGCATAATTCACAAAACAACACTGGGAGAGGTAGATTGTGAATGAAGTCAACCCGCTCCTGAGGGGAGCATATACCTTCTGAGGAGACGGTGTACATCAGAAAGGTGACAGTGGTGCAGCGGAGTTGTGACTTGTCATTACTGATATTGACTGTGTTATGTGTCAATAAGTCCTGTATTGTGGCCAGGTGGAGTTTGTGTTCTCTGTCAGAGGAGGAAAAAACGAGTATGTCATCGAGGTATGCATAACAATATGTGCAGTTAAACAGAAGTGAGTCTATAAAACGTTGCCAAGTTTGGGCAACGTTTTTGAGACCATAAGGCCTGTAACAAAATCCGTAGAGGCCAAAAGGTGGTGTGATCAACGCTGTCTTCGATATGTCACTATGTTCCATGGGTATCTGTAAATATGCCTGGTGGCAGTCCAAGACACTGAAGATGCATGCTCTGTTAAGTACTTGCGTGAAGTATTGATGTGAGGTATCGTATAATTGCCTAATATGGTCTGTGTTTTGAGGCAGTGATAGTCGCTGCAGAGGCTCACTGTGCCATCCTTTTAGGGAAATAAATGTATGGGCGAAGACCAGTTACTGTCCACCAGACGAACAATACCTGCCCGCAGAAGTTAATACACTGTAGCCTTAGCAAGGTGTAGTTTATGTGGTGGCAGTCAGCGCACTTTATGATGCACTGGTGGCCCGTCTGTTGTGACGATTCTGTGTGTTGTCCCATTCATGATAGCATTCACCTGGACAGGCGAACTCACTCAGGACCAATTGCGAACAGGAATCAGTAGCACACAAGAGTCACTAACCAGATGTGCTGGGGAAGCTGTCTGCATTGGCAGCGACAAAGTTCCATGAGGTGAATCTCTGGTGTCAGGGGGTGGCAGTGTCAAAGTTCCATGCAATACATCACCGGTGTCTGGGGCTGGCGGTGTTGACAAGCCCTTGGTGAGGGCTTGTGTAGCCAGTGATATGGTGTGGTTCAGTTTGATGTTGCGAGCGCAGAGATCGTCGACTGCAGAGCGCTCAGACTGAAGCTGGGCAATGGAAGTTGCGAGGCTGTCCGACAGTGAATAGCACTCTATGAGAGCCATGTCAAAATCATTTGGGAAGTTGAGTTGGAGGGGGAGCTGAGGAGGTGACTGAACACACAATATGAGTGGAGAAGACGTGGTAAAATAATGCGGCTGACTGGAGATCTGGAGATCTGGAGACAGTCCGAAGTGAAAAATGAAGTCAATGCCTACTACTGGGTCTTCTACATCAGTCACGTAGAAGGACCAAGTGAACTGTTTGCCAGGTATGAGTTCAATAGATAACTCAGCCAAACTGTCAACACAAAGTGGTGATTTATTGCTGCTCGAAGGGACAGCTTGGCTGGTGTTGTGTCCTTTACAGTAAATGTGGGAAGTATGACACTAACATCTGCTCTGGTGTCGATGAGAAAATACCAGCGCGAACCTAAATCCAAAGTGTACAGACGTCCTCATGAGATGGGGGATCTGACAGAATGAAACATCTGTGGGCGCCCTTCCATGTATCCGCAAGCCATGCTGCCTACTGAGGCCGATGTGCAGCATTTCGGAATGCGCAGGGCAGGCGGCAGTTGCGAACGGCGTCCCTGTAAGTGGAGTGGAACCAGCATATGCATGAGTCATCTGTACTCGTCCCACCAGCTGAAGCGCCAGGCAAGGGGAAGGCAGGGCAGGCAGTTGCTAGCCCGGTTGGGGTGGGGAGAGGCTGGCACCGACCCGCTGGCGATTCCAGGTCTTGGCCACTAGATGGCTGTTGTTCCATGTGCTGTCCACGATATGCATGCGTCCAGCTTCTACCACCTGACAGTGGAAGTATAATCACAGGATTACCAACCTCGGCAGTATTAGGCACTGTGCTGCGTGGAGGAAGGTGGCGGTGCCAAATAATGGTGTATGCCTGGTCTGATGCTGTGGTATGTGGAAGCAAATGTAATTGTAGTTCTTGAAGCAGCTTCACCAACCACAATACCCAGAGCTCTAAGTTTGGCAAGATCTCAGCACTAACCTGCCACCGCAAGCATCGGCACAGCTCTGAGGGAGTTCTGTCGCATAAAGTCTCATCATAAATAATGTTGTGAATCATATCGGCTGGCAGATGCGAAGGCATTTGATGAGTAGTGCACGGGCAGAGGCATATTTGTTGCTCTTGTGTGAGTTCAGCAACAAGTCACTGATGAGATCAGGATGGTCATGCAAGTGGTTCACTAAACACACAAAACAAGTGCTGTCATCTGCAATGGCATGTATGTCCAACATGTTGTCCACTAAGGTAAACCACGTCAGTGGGTTGTCTGGTTGTAAGGGCAGCAGCTTGGGAAAATGACAGAGGGCCAGTGCTTGCGGGGGTGTAGGAAAGGCACAAACTGTATTCTGCACAGTGTTCAATGATGCAAAATGTGCCTCAGTGATGGGTGATGTGGTGCACTGAACATCCATTAGCTGTGCAGGTGAGACGTGATATCTAGTCATTATAGGCAGGAAATCTGTACAGCCACACGACAAACACAGCGTAGCAGGTGCAGAAGGATCAATGGCCAATGCAGATGATACCTTGAGCACAGGTGTGAAATCGTGATTGAGCACCGAGTGACAGGGCGGAACCACAGCAGGTGTGTCACCCAAGGTGTGTGCAGGGCGGCAAGATGGATAGGCGTATTCACGGCCCAGCGCAGTTGATGTGAGTGTCCCTTCAACCTGCATGGAGGGGGACACGTTAAGCGGCTGACCACTCTGAGGAGGGGGCGGCCGTGCATGTGGACCCCAAAACTGGACAGCCACATGGTCGATGTTGTGCGGTACTAACTTGGGCATGAGGTTTCTGGGATTTTGTGCTGGAGGAGCATTCTGTCAAGTGTAGAATGCCGTAGAAGGTGTCCACACTGATGTGTACAGCACCCGTTGTGGTTTGCTGGTGGAGGTTAGAGTTGTCTGGTCAGTCAAAGCAAGCACTAGAGATATGAACATTCCCAGTGTATTAGTAGCACATGGTGCAAAGCGTTGCACTTCACAGTCGAATGACCATTCCGCAGTCACGGCCACGAATCGGGCCACCAATGTGGGTTTTCTGGTTATAGCGACTGACCACACACAGAAAACTCGCCCGCATCTCGTGGTCGTGCGGTAGCGTTCTCGCTTCCCACGCCTGGGTTCCCAGGTTCGATTCCCGGCGGGGTCAGGGATTTTCTCTGCCTCGTGATGGCTGGGTGTTGTGTGCTGTCCTTAGGTTAGTTAGGTTTAAGTAGTTCTAAGTTCTAGGGGACTTATGACCACAGCAGTTGAGTCCCATAGTGCTCAGAGCCATTTGAACCATCAGCCACAGAAAACTCCAACTTATTACAATCAGGCACTTTATGTTTAAATGTTAGGAAGTCCTTCATAAAAGTATTTGCCTGGAGTGAAGCTTTGCATATGAGTGAAATTTGGATGATAAGCTTTTGAAATGCAGTACTACAGAAGAACATTGTTCTTTAGCTAGACTGAACCAAGAAGACATGTTACCTTCCAAACAATTCATGATACTTTTTACCTTAATTATTTTCTTGTATGTATGTCTTAAGTCTCTTGATGTAGTGGACCTGCTATGCAGTGCCACCAATTCTTGCTGTGCGACATCTTCACCTTCTGCAGAGGGTCGTGGGCTAAAGGAGAGTTTCAAAATGTTCAAGCTACTAAATTACATAAACATCTTTAAGTAATCTTCAGAATTTCATCTCCAATACACATATTAATATTTACTTCAGTGGGTGTCCAAATCTCTTGTGAATTCGTAGATCAGAACATCTCATGATACTCTTAGAACAGATAGAATAGAATAAAATAACATTTCTCTTAAGCTTCTTCCAACTGTTTCAGGGCATTGTCATTGTCAGCAGTGTCTCTTGTTCTGTGCCCCCCCGAAACACCTCTAAGCCACGACACCTAAGTGACACCGTTTCAGCAGGTGGAGTCACTCAATCATAGTCGCACTTTGCTGATTTCCTGTACTCACACTTCTCCCATCATATCTGCACACATATGAAACCAAAGCATACACATTGGAAAGTTCTCTACTTAAATGCTGTATAAACATCTGTGGGTTTTATGGCTATAGTGACTGACCGTGCACAAAAAACTCCAACTTATTATGATCAGAAACTTTTAAAAGGTTCATATAGTTACACAAAACACAAGAAAAACAATACAGAAAATCACAACATGTACATCATAACCCAACTCCAACAAGAACAACCAGAGAACAATGAGTCCCCAAAGACCGTTGACCCTGCACATCACAGGTGGCAGTTACTGGCAGTCGATGGTCGCCACACATCATTTTTACATCAATACCCTCATTGACTTGAGAGGAAGAAGTGTAGCATGTTATTCTGAATGGACAATGTCCACCCGCTAAGATGAAGGATGTGTAAAACATGTTTGTTGAATTGTCATAATTATTAAACTTGAGGTCTCTTAAGACCTAACTTTTTTCTCTTCACACAATAGAAATGAGGTCTAATTATATTTCATGTCTCAGTTACTTCATTCAATAAGCATTTGGTTTAAAAATAGTAAACATCATAGTACATATTTCAGTGTTAGGTAAGTATCATTACATAATTCAGCTTATTTGCATCTTTTTAATATCCTAATTTCTTTCTTAACGCTATTTGTTCCAGCTACTATTGAATATTGATTTCATCATGAGGTTGTTTCTTGTATTCTAATCTACTAAATGACTTACATGTTTCACATTTTATTGGTCTATTATTACTCTCCAACTATTTTGTTCACACATTTTTGCACTGCATTAAAAAAAAATCCTGAGAGGTATTTTTTCTGTTTGGTCAGGCTCTATCAAGATTATAGTGCTCTTACTCAAAGGTAATCACATTTGATTAGCTTGTAAAAACATAAGATTCTTGAATTAACTGAAATTCAAAAAGATTATTTCTTTATGTACTGCAAGGACTTTTACATGCAGACTTTTTATCTATTCTACTTTCCATAATTTCAAATGTCAGACTTGTGTTAAGTCAACATGTACAGAAACAAAGATTCAAAGAATCAGTCATTACCTAGGTAAGTCTATTTGCTTTAGAATATTTTGTAGACTACTTCGTTAGTGCGACCACAGTCATTTTTCAACTTCTTATCTCTGAAATATTCAAGGTTAACCTTATCCTTCAGACAGATACTGCGTCCATACACTGTCATATTAGTGATCTGAGTGACCCTTCCTTTCATCCTTCCACACAAAAATGGTTCAGGCCATTCTTTCTATGGATTCACCTGACCAAGGATTAGACCATCCCTTCCCTAGGTCCACCTATCATTCCTATCTCCCATACCTAAATAAAATGGGGTCCATCCCATCTTAAAAATTTGAACTGTGTGCGCAGCTTCTGACCATTACCTTAATAACTTCCAACGATGAAGTTTCTTTGTAGCCTATTGACCCTATCCCATCATTTCAAACATATGTTCTGTAACTATCTCCTTGTTTTGTACTCCTTTTTCTATGCTTCTTGCAGTGCCATAACTCATTTATACTCTTTCAATTTTTTTTTCACCGAAGTAGTCACATTGCACTTGTCCTAAAAAAATCCTACAGGCAAGGCAGTTTTAGTGATAGAGAATCCTGTTACTTCTTGCACCACATACCTGCTCTCTATATTAAAAGCCTCTTCTCAACTATTATTGAGAATAATTCACTCTTACACTATATGTACTCTTCTCCATAATTATAAGATAAGACACTTCTGCTTAATAACACTCCAATTTTCCCACTGTACATTACAAGGTGTAATATATTCATAACTATCATAATTTTCTTACACTTACACAAACATCTATGCATTAGTGCACTGTTATCAGAGACAATGTGACTCTTTCAGACTAGATTTGCTCCTCATTTGTTAAAAAGTCATTAGCGCTTGACACTCTCTTGCTAGTGACACCACCACAACACCAATTCCATCCACCACAGCCCAAGAACTTGTTTGTTACACTATTTTCCTTTCACTGATGTGTTAGCATGTCACAGTCTCATTTACAGACAAGTATTAGCTCCCTTTCTTCACTGCCGCCCCCACCCTTGCCAAATTTATTTGATATCACTAAGTCACTATCATGTATTTTATCACTGTCAGAACAATGTACTTGGTCATAAATACCTGCGTACTTAACAGCTTACAGTACAGACCTAATATCACCTCCCGTGCAAAAGACATAATTATGAAACCCAACCATTATTCTTAAGAGGAAAGGAAAGGTAGGAAATCCCACATGAAAATAAAGCTTATAATCATTATTCATTAATGTATGCCCTTTATACTCAAATGACATACTTTTCTTGTTACTTTTACGCTTCAGGATAGGACAGTAAGAAATGAATGCAGATTGTAATGAAACAATTAACTCAGACTGCTGACCAACATCATTCCCCAAATTTTCAAGGCTGCTAGGGTGCAAATTCTCATCTTCACCTGACCAAAAAAAAAAAAAAAAAAAAAAAGAAAAAAAGAAAAAAAAATATTGTTATGTAGGGTCATTTTTCCTCCTTTTACCTAAATAAAATTAGTATCTCTATCTTTTTATTGTTTGAACTCATTCCATTCAAGGTAAATCTTCTGTCATTTCTCTTCCTAGCGATAACATAAAAGGTAACTTACACCTCACTAAAATAAATCTTCAATTTGAATAGCATGAATACTAGGTTTAATACATGGAAACGCCTTAGTGCTTGAAAAAAAAAATTGTTCACCTTTCAGATTATACTTTATTGCTGAACCAGTGATTACATTTAACACTAAAATTATGGCTATGGCAGACGAGAAAACAAATGCACATCTAATGACATTCATTAGGTTATATAAATAAGTAAACCTTTGTATTTAAGAATCTGTGAATAATAACATAAGGATAATTTTGCCTCCAGTAAGTAATTACAACAACAAAAACAAATAAATATCAATAATCAACTCATAAAATAAACGAAAGTCTTCTCCATTCCGACAAGGATTATGTAACGTCACATTGACAATGATGATATGTGTACTCAACAGATAGCAATGTAAGCACCACTGGTGTTAGGAGAATAGATATAAATCAATTTTATTTCTGCCCTTCTTTTAAGTACTACTCTTCTTATAAGTACACACTTCTCATCTTTATACTATAGAATGCATGTCACACATAGCATCTATTCCTAATAAGCAAGTTTCTCTCACCCAATAGCAGTTAATACAAGAAATTAAAAATTCCACATGCCTGTCTTAAAGTTTCCTTTAAATACTCATTGGCATTTACACTATATTACCACAAAGCTTAAAACTAGTACACACGCATGAATATCATTACTAGTAAGTCTAGTTCTTAAACATGTAGTAAAACCAAAAATCAATTTCTTATTGATGTGTTCACTACAGCCTAAATATTTTTCATATGTAGGTTTAAGATTATCATATACTCTACTACACTCACTATGATACAGAAATTCTATTTGTTTTCTACAGTATTGCCTTAAGATTAGATGTAGCAGCAACAGTTCTAACATTCCTTTGTACTTTCGGTTCACTTACTTTCTATAGATGCTCCTCCAAACTAGCCACATACTTTGAGCCACAAATTGCTTCACTGAAGTCTTTCCTTTGTTCTAATGCCTTTACCCAACCTCTCATATCTGAGATTCGAATATTTAATGCAGGCCTGGCAAAGATTTGCGCTCCCAGAATGTGTTCACACTGCGCAAGCACAGCCAAGTTTGTTGAGCAGTCCAGCTTCCCCCACCACTAAGCTATTCCAAGCAGGTATGTGAATGAGACGGCTATAAACTGACAGCTTCATACGTGGAAAACTACTTCCAAGAGGCAAATATTCACATGTGTTTATTTTCAACTCTTTATTTTCTGGAAGAGCAATAAATTTTATTTCCAGATTAAATAAGTATATTAGATAATGCTAATGTGATCAGCAGAACTACAAAAATCTTTAAACGCAGACATTTAGCATTAAACTGTGATGTTTCTAAATTGATATACTTTTTGATTTAGAATATGTACTGTATGTGGAACAATGATTTGTGATACAGTCAAACACAGGGCATTTATACAGATTTAAATTTGTGAAACGTGACTGTTGATGGGATCATCAATTTCATAACAGAAAAAACATTTGCACACATGTGTTGAATGAAAACTTGAAATTACTTTAGCAGTTTGTCTGTGCAGTCAAGGGTGGTAATATTTTATAAAAGTCTGGAAAATTCTTGGATCAGACAAACAGGTCATTGAACTAGGTGAAAGACACCTATCAGCTCAAGTTGGAAGTTATGGAGTACATCAGCAGTGAAAATGGAGCATGGTCTGAAAAATAAAAAGAAACCTGTCTAATTGTTTTTTACATCCTAATATAATCACTTTGCATAATACTCAGATGATACGAAAAGTTGATCAATTCCCATTCAGCACTGAACTCTGTGGTTTGTGCCCTTTATCTTTTTTAGGCACACATGTAGATGCCATAGTACTCTTAATGCAGAATGTAAATCTAATTGAACACAAGGAGTAATGTCAACAAACTGCCTGGCATCTAACAAGATGACTCTAGCGGCATCCAGTTGCAGTCCTCACTTTCCTTTTCACCATCATTCCCCACTTGATTGATCATCCAGTCATTCCGACATAAATTTTCCGCAGGTGCATGGTAAGCGGTACATTCCTGACATTGCAAGTGGGTCCCTTTTCTCGTTTGCTGATCTAAGACATTTAGATGATCTTCTTTGTCAGTTTGAAAATCGTCTTTACACCATGTTTGCGCAATATATAGCTGATTCTGTTACTCTGGGAATGCGCGGCAGAAAGGCCATACTCGACATTTCTTTCTCTGATTTGTCACTTTGCTGAGTGTTTGGCTCTGTTACACTTCTAACATAACTTGTACAGTACCCATTGCACTTTCCAGGTGTTGCACTTCACATCTGAGGTGCTGCAGCTCACATATTTGTCCCGCTCATTTTACAAGCATGTTACTCATGCCTCTTTTGGACTTTAGGTAAGCCATACAGGCGAGGTGGTAAGACTCCTGTGTTGCACAGGTTCCTCTGTATGTCTGCCAGCAGAGAAGAAGCCTTGATTAACCAATTTGTATTCTGTATGATACACTGCATTGGATCTAATAGGTCCTGGATCTTTTGTTCATAATCTTCAGTCTTCATTTCCCTTATTGGCAGGCAGTACCAATATACTCTTGTTGGCGTTAAGATTCTTAACAGCATGTACCTCTTCTTTTTTCAGATTGCAAGCTGGTGGTTTTGCTCAGCGCAGTATCCTGGCTGTTTCAGTGTATATTTCCTCTGCTCTTTCACAAGGAAGGGTCCATATGGCCGCTTCGGTATTAGTAATGATGTCCTCCATAGGTATAGTTCTTGGGATGATAGCAAAATTCCTTTTTGAAGAAGAGACACTTCCTCTTTGGTCAACTGTCGTTCAGTGAGGTTGACCACTGTGCATGATATGTTGAGAATCTCCTTGTCAGTCAGCTTCCTGTATCTTTCAAACTTTTTCTTCTGTTGCTCAGTGCAATGCTTGAGTTCATTCTGCATGCTCCTGTGAGTGATGCTGTTGATCTTGTCCCAGTCGTCTCGATGCATTCTGCTACTTAGTTGATAGAAAATGTCCAAAAGTTCCTCATCCGTTCTTGCCAAGTCTCTCTGTGCTGTATGAATTGACTCATGAAGAAAAGCTCATGCCATTCTGTCATAGATACAATGTGCTTTGAGGACGGTGAATAGGCACTTACATTTCAAGACTGGACATAATCACACTTTCTTCCCAGAGTGACAGACTGAATCGGCCATATATTGAGCAAACACAGTGTAAAGACAATTTTCAAACTGACAAAGGAGAAAAGGGACCCACTTACAATGTCGGAAATATACCACATACCATGTACGTGCGGTGTCAGAATGACTGGGCGATCAATCAACCCCAAGATCAAAGAACATAAGCAACATTGCAGGTTGGTGCAGGTGGAGAAATTAGCCGTGGGAGAGGAAGCACTGTGTGAGACCAACCACGAAGTAAAATTCACCAAAGTGGAAGTTCTGGCTGTAGAGAAGCACTATCATGCCCACTTGTTCAGAGAAACTATGGAAATACAAAAACACAGGTATAGCTTCAACAAGAGAGAAGACAGCCTTAAGGTAAGAAGATCCTGGCTTCCCGTGCTGCAGCAAACAACTGTCGCAGGTAACAAGAGGAGAACCACACTGCAAATGACTGTGGATAAGCCTTCAGATGTTGGTGCGTCAGGTACAAATAGTCTGCAGCCGTGAGCTCGGCTCCAGTACGCCACCAGCAATGGAGGGTGAAGCTTTGACAATACCAGCCACTTGTGCTGGCAAAACATCAGTAAAATTATCAGATGAACATCAGCTGAAGAAGCCGAGACAGAAGTCAATAGGCAGTTTACCAACAAGTGGCCATGAAAGAATTAACAATTTTGCATTTCATATCACTTTGCAGCTTTATAACCAGATATTTAAATGACATGACTGGGTCAAGCAGCACACTACTAATGCGGTATCGAAACATTATCGGTTTGTTTTTTCTACAGATCCACATTAATTTACATTTTTCTACATTTAGAGCCAGCTGCCATTCATTACACCAAACAGAAAATTTGTCTAGGGCAACTTATATCATCTTATAGCCACTCATCTCTGACACCTTCCCGTACACCACAGAATGATCGGCAAATAAACTGCAGATTGCTGCCCATCCTGTCACTCAGATCATTTAAGTATTTAAAAACAATAGCAGTTCTATCACACTTCCCTGGGGCACTCCTGATGACACCCTTGACACTGATGGCACTCACTGTCTAGGTCAAAGTACTGGGTTCTGTTACTTAAGATATCTACAAGCTACTCGCATATCTGAGAACCTATTCCATATGCTCATACCTTCTTTAACAGTCTGCATTGGGGTACTGTGTCAAACACTTTTAGGAAACTAGAAATATGGAATCTGCCTGTTTCCCTTCATCCATAGTTCACAGTATATCATGTGAGAGAAGGGCAAGCTGAGTTTCATATAAGCAATGATTTCTAAAACTGTACTGATTTGTGGGCATAAGCTTTTTGGTCTCTAGGAAATTTATTATATTCAAACTCAGAATATGTTACAGAATTTTACAGCAAACTGATGTTAAGGACATTGGTCTGTAATTTTGTGGATCTCTTCTTTTACCCATCTTATACACATTAGTCATCTCCACTTGGGACTTTATGCTGGGCAAGAGATTCGCAATAAATGTGAGCAAAGTAAGGGGGCCAATGACGTAGTGTACTCTTTTGTAAAACTGAAGTTTTATTCCATCCAAACCTGGCAACTCTTTCAATTGTTTCTACAAGCCAGGGATCCTTACTACTACGTGGTCCATAGCAGACCCAGTGTGACAGTCAAACAACGATACGTTTGTACAATTCTCCTATGTGAATGATTTCTTAAATGTGGAATTTAAAACTTGGGCTTCCTATTGTGAATGGGTCTAACTGACCCAGTTCACTTACTAAAATTAACATAAAACTGCAATTAATATTTTCCTCCAAAAGAACCTTAGGTATTACTAAGATACATAGTAATTTATGTTGTCCTCAATTTTTATTTCAAAATCTAAAATAATTTGGGAGACGCACAGCTTTGACACACTCATTGTGAATGGGTCGTTTAGACCCAGTCAGAAATTGTCATTTGAATTCTAAAAAAAAATTATTTGAAATAAATACAATTGTTGTCGTATGGTCTACAATATTTCAGACACATTTCACATTGATGTAAGAATAAATACAATTATAACAACTACATCATTACTGTGATTTTGTGTGTCAGAATGGCCAGAAGTTTTCTAAGTGATGATCAGTGAGAAAGGCTTTTGAATGAGTCAGATGATGAAATGGTAGATGATCCTCTCAACTATACTGATTTTCAAGATTTTCTTGGTGGTTCAAGTAATGATGCTAACATAAGTGAAAAGAGCGATGTTATTGAAGAAGATGAAGGCAGAGTATCGTTGTCTAAAGAAACGAATGTAGTTGGAGATGTACACTCCTGGAAATTGAAATAAGAACACCGTGAATTCATTGTCCCAGGACGGGAAAACTTTATTGACACATTCCTGGGGTCAGATACATCACATGATCACACTGACAGAACCACAGGCACATAGACACAGGCAACAGAGCATGCACAATGTCGGCACTAGTACAGTGTATATCCACCTTTCGCAGCAATGCAGGCTGCTATTCTCCCATGGAGATGATCGTAGAGATGCTGGATGTAGTCCTGTGGAACGGCTTGCCATGCCATTTCCACCTGGCGCCTCAGTTGGACCAGCGTTCGTGCTGGACGTGCAGACCACGTGAGAAGACGCTTCATCCAGTCCCAAACATGCTCAGTGGGGGACAGATCCGGAGATCTTGCTGGCCAGGGTAGTTGACTTACACCTTCTAGAGCACGTTGGGTGGCACGGGATACATGCGGACGTGCATTGTTCTGTTGGAACAGCAAGTTCCCTTGCCGGTCTAGGAATGGTAGAACGATGGGTTCGATGACGGTTTGGATGTACCGTGCACTATTCAGTGTCCCCTCGACGATCACCAGTGGTGTACGGCCAGTGTAGGAGATCGCTCCCCACACCATGATGCCGGGTGTTGGCCCTTTGTGCCTCGGTCGTATGCAGTCCTGATTGTGGCGCTCACCTGCACGGCGCCAAACACGCATACGACCATCATTGGCACCAAGGCAGAAGCGACTCTCATCGCTGAAGACGACACGTCTCCATTCGTCCCTCCATTCACGCCTGTCGCGACACCACTGGAGGCGGGCTGCACGATGTTGGGGCGTGAGCGCAAGACGGCCTAACGGTGTGCGGGCCCATAGCCCAGCTTCATGGAGACGGTTGCGAATGGTCCTCGCCAATACCCCAGGAGCAACAGTGTCCCTAATTTGCTGGGAAGTGGCGGTGCGGTCCCCTACGGCACTGCGTAGGATCCTACGGTCTTGGCGTGCATCCGTGCGTCGCTGCGGTCCGGTCCCAGGTCGATGGGCACGTGCACCTTCCGCCGACCACTGGCGACAACATCGATGTAGTGTGGAGACCTCACGCCCCACGTGTTGAGCAATTCGGCGGTACGTCCACCCGGCCTCCCGCATGCCCACTATACGCCCTCGCTCAAAGTCCGTCAACTGCACATACGGTTCACGTCCACGCTGTCGCGGCATGCTACCAGTGTTAAAGACTGCGATGGAGCTCCGTATGCCACGGCAAACTGGCTGACACTGACGGCGGCGGTGCACAAATGCTGCACAGCTAGCGCCATTCGATGGCCAACACCGCGGTTCCTGGTGTGTCCGCTGTGCCGTGCGTGTGATCATTGCTTGTACAGCCCTCTCGCAGTGTCCGGAGCAAGTCTGGTGGGTCTGACACACCGGTGTCAATGTGTTCTTTTTTCCATTTCCAGGAGTGTATATACACTGCATAATGGTACAGAGTGGTCTCCAAATCCTCCAGAAGAGTCAAGAGCAAGTTGACATAATAAATATATTGTACATAACTCTATTTTATGGATATACTATCATTATAATTATTGCACCGTGCCATAGTCTAATGACTACTGCACTTGGGTGTCACCGTTGTGGTCCCAGGTTTGAAACTTCACCCAGCCATAGGTGATTGTTTTGGTGAGGAGCATGGCATTGGGACAGGCTTTCTCAGAATTATTCCTTTATCTCTTCATGGTGCTGATTGTCTACAAAGATGAAAACCTCTAAAATCCATCGCTCCTTGTGGCTTGTGCACAGTATATCTTTACTTTTTACTTATTGCCATTACATTCTTTGTAATGTATTTTATTGCATTGTATTTAATTCTAGTTTAGTTTATTTTTCTTTATTTTAGGGCTGCAAACATTCTCCTTTTTACTCCAGGACCTACGTAGTTTGCTCTTCAACCGATTGACGAAAGGAATGTATTGTCATTTTCACCGTTCATAACTGAAGAGATGCTGATAGTGACTTTGAATGAAACCAAAGGAGAAATGACATGAGTGCCACAAGTCAAAGCTGTGACTTTCACTCCTATTTCAAGTCAAGAACACAAGGCTCATTTGGGACTTTTTATATGAGCTAGTGTATACAGATCTGCTGAAGAATCTCTTGAAGAGCTATGTGACAGCATGAGTGCTCAGCCAATTTTTTGTGCAATGATGTCACTTCAGCATTTACATACAATCAGCAGTTTTCATAGATTTGACAACAAAGAAGATCGGCAAGCTAGGCAACATCGTGATGAACTGGCTGCTATCAGGACTCTCTTTGAAATGTTTCTGGAACAGTTGCCTAAAATGTTTGTTCATTATGAAGATGTCACAGTGATGAACAATTGGTTCCATTCAGAGGAAGGGGTCCCTTCCAGTAATATATACCTTCAAAACCTAGAGGGATATATGAAATAGAATTATGGTTGTTATCCGATGTAAAAGTAGCATATGTTTGTGCAGCAGAAGTATATGCAGGAAAGCGGACCATGAGAAACAAATCAAGGCAGAAATGTTGTGAGAGGCTTATTGCAAGTATTAAGAAAAGTGGGTGAAACATTAGCAGCATAATTTTCTTATAGACTACACCCTGGCCAAAGAACTCCTCAAGAAAAATCTGACATAACTAGGAACTCTTGGAAAGAACAAAGCTGAGATTCCACAGGAATTGCAGCTGAACAATAGCAGACCAGTACTTTTAACCATCTTTGGGTTCCAGAGGGACATAACGCTGATTTTGTAAGTGCCAAAAATAAAAAAAGAAAGAAAAAGGCAGTTGTGTTACTCTCTACAATGCACCATGACTGAACGTTGTCTTCAGAAGAGCATAAGAAGCCTAAAGTAATACATACATACATTACAACAAAATGAAAGGAGGAGTTGACAACAGATAAACTCACCTGCAAAAGGTGTACTAAACAATGACCTGTTTGTTGGTTCTATAATGTGCTGGATATTGCTGCAATAAATGCCAATGTATTGTATGTAAACATCAATCCACACTAAAATCAAAGTAAATTATACAGAATGTGGCTATTTCTAAGAGAACTTGGATATGAGCTAACAACATCAATGCAACAGGAAAGAAGGACCAAAAATCTTTCTAATAAGATCAAAATTAGTTTGGAGAATGTTACAGGAAGGAGTTTAGGAGTAAAAGAAGAGAAGAGAGGCTGGTGTAAAGAGAGTGGACCAAATAAAGACCGAAAGAGAAATAAAAAGTGTAATAGATATCAATCATTCCTCTACCAAGATCATGCAAACATTTATTGCAAAAATTGCTTAAGGTAATCCAAAAGGCACAGAAACTGAGTTCAATATTGTTCCTCAAAGTCAAATTATGTAATTTAATGTAAATTTTATAATAATTATTGTCTGCAATAAACATCGAAATTTAGGCTCTAATGTGTGTTTTTCTGCAAAAAAAGGGTTTTGAAGTACCATCTAAGAATAATTTATTTTTCAACTAAAAGTTTTTCTACATAGAAAACCATCTACAAAACATAACTTGAAGTACCACCTAAGAATGAAACATTTTTTGTAAATGGCAGGTCTAAGTGGCCCATTCACAATATGTGTGTTTCTGTTTGAAACACAGTAGGATGGTTAAATTGCCAAACCACATTGGTCAATGAGATGGATGGAAGCCTTAGATCAGCCTAGCAATTTTACATAGCAACAGAATTTTGTCAGGCTCTAGGCCAAATCTTTTGCTAAGGTGTGACTATGGTAGTTTACTGTATGCTTTGCACATAGATCTTTTCATAAATGCATTAGTCGCTAACAACTTTTGCCTGTCATCATTTACAGCCTTTGCTTTCTCGGCATTTTCCAAATTTTGTTGCTAAAATATTAATGAATTGTTTCTCCACTCACTTGAGAAATGGTTACTTAAGCAAGCAGGTATCTTTTTCTATTGACCTCATTGCTAGGGTCAATTAATCTCCTTCACCCAATCTTTTGTGATAATTCACACTTCTCCGGTTTTAACCAAATGAAAATTATTTCTTCTTGAATATTGAAATATCATTAGGTGACACTACAGTGTGCGTTCACCTGTATCTTCTTCACTGTTTACTTAGGTTGCTCTGGGCAACGTTGTATTTTCTTCCATTAGTTCTTCAAAATTTTTCTTATTTTTGAAAAAGTTCTCTTCTTTTTGCACCTCTTATTTGTGTCCTGCACTTAGAGCACCAGAATGGAAAGTGATGTCGCTGTTTTGCAGCTGAGCTAAGCCAAGAAGTGTTACCTCCCAAATAATCTGTCACCCTAATGCTATCTGCAACACTTTTTACCTTAGTTATTTTCTTGTGTGGTTGCCTTACTTGAAGTACCTTAGTGTAGTGGAACTGCTACACATTGTCATCAATCCTTACTGTGTGACTTCTTCAAATCCTGCAGAGGGTCAAGGGCTGGAAGAGAGCTTCAAACTACTCAAGCTACTAAATGGTGTAAATGTCCGTCAATAACTCTTCTAATTCTTGTCACCAAAATTATGTTATTTATCTTGGAACAAAAGCTGGAAATTGAATTAAAATTACACCATTTCTCTTTGATTGTATGCTGGTATGCAATTCAAATAAACAAAAACATGTTTTATAGCACTCTCTCCACAATAACTGCAAACCATTTTCAAGTGCTGAAATTGTAGTCACACTACGATCAATTAAGAGGAGGGATGCAGCTATCTGTTTTAAATGTGCATGCTTTGATGTGACATCATCCCTGGCAGCACTAAGAGTGCTATGTTGCTCACAGCACCAGGTCAGTATTTTCCTCTGAAAGTGCTTGGAAAGTATTTTGCAATCAACAAGGTGAATTATATACATGATCTGCTAAAGAGGTGCTTTTCCAGTAGATCTTTGGAGGAAAAAGTGAGAGTTAAAGAGTTAAGTAGACCTACTCTAAATTTAAATGTAACAAGGGAAGGATGTGGTATGGGGCTCTCCAATGTGGCTCAAACTATGTGAATTGAAGCAGGTAGACACCACTTTCAAGTTTCGAGAATATTTCACCAGAGTGGGCTGTATGAAACGGTAAAATGATCTTTGAAGATTTACCAATAGAGTATGATAGATTTTTGAGCAATATTTGAAATATTAGTGCCACGGTGCAATGGTAAAGCGCACCGTCTGACAATTCAATAGCTCCGCTTCAATTCTCACTGCTGCAATAATTTTTAAAATTTTCACAGTGTTAGACTATTAAATATAAAATTTAAATATCTTTAAATGGTTCAGTTTATATACATAAAATTTATATATTTACTTTAGTTATGATTACTACCCTTGTAAGGTGGTAAAAAAAGTGAGTACACCAGAAAATTTAGTATGAAAGTGTATTAAACGACTTGGATTTGCAGGTTTGCAATGCACATTTTTGCTATTCATGTCCGCTATTCAGGAACAGTGATGCATGGGGTACAGGGGAGTGAAAGATCTAGGACATATTAATGCATTAATTTTTAAAAAAGCGGATATCATAAACATATAAACAATATACTTTATCTTTGTGGATTAGGTAAAGCTAATATTGTAACATCATCCTCTCATGCCTATAATGATAACATAGTGGAACACAATCTGTTTATTTTTGTAACATTGCAGCACACTGGTAAAATTTTGCACAGGCCGTCACTATGGGGAAACCAATAGGTGAATATAGTAGTCAGCTTCCAACATATGTACGTTGCAGAAGTTATTTGGAGATGAAGGGGATTGCTCAGGATAGTGTCATGTAGAACACTGCATAAAATCAGTCTTCGGACTGAAATCCACAATAACAGTAGTGTAGTGATTGTGAGGACTACAGTCTTACATATTTTAAACTCATTAATGTGACACTGTATTCGAAAATCTGGTAACATAATATTCATTAAGTCTAAGTATAGAGTTTACATTTCTGATTCTCTCTTCCTCTTCCCTTTATCTTTTACTGTTATGCAATTATACTACCATCTGTCTATAAGCCACTTACCAATCCAGATTTTGTTAACAAAATATATTTCTGGGAGGGGAGAGTGGGGGTGGGCAAACTGTTAATCAAACTGCTTATCCAGAGTTTTTGGGAATATAAGCAATAATAATTATCTTATACTTACCACTGTAGTTATTATAATTTATATTTTTCCTTCCATGTGGGAATATCTCACTGGATATTGACTGTCAGAGAAAGAAATTGTTATGGGACTGAATTGCTTAAACAAAAGTTATGGTGCAATCCTACTATCAGAACTATTAAATACATCCTCACAGAGGAGAAAAATATAAGTTGAAGAAAGTTCAAAAGGAAGGGCAGGTTGTGATGGATCCTTATATGTTGTTGTACTCAGTTTTGATGATACTTGAAGTCTCCTCCCTTAATGTACTGAAAAGACATCCTCAAAATGAATGCTATGAAGGATAGTGCTGAATGATGTAAATTGAATGAGAAATTAATTTTAAAAGTTGTTCATTGCACTTTACTTGCAATTCACATTGAGGCTGGTATCCAAGCATATTGTTGTAGCTACAAGCTTACTCCTTTAGCAATCTATTTGTTATGCCTCTCTGCGACTCGACATCTCCACTACACGGTAAGTAGTAATCTATCCTTTTCATAATACTGTCCAAAAAATTCAAGGATTAGTTACACGGCTTACTCAGTTACCACTTTAATTTAATTTAATATTGTTATTATTTTTGTTCGTATAGAAATTTGTACTGTTTGTCTTCTTTATATTAAATGTTACTTTATTCTCCTCTGACCATTTGTTTACATCTTTCAGCATGTCATCAGTTTAGCACAGTAGTAGCTCTGGTTTCGTATCTATGGCTATTATACAGGGTGATTTTTTTTTCCACTGTGTTCAAACTCTAGGAATTGATCAATGAGAGGAAATGGAACAAAAATGGTCTGATGAACTTATGTCCAGAAATGTATGGCTTCCATGCTAGAGACCATTTATTCAGTCACACATTGTTACAGAGACTACGATCTCATATGCGCTGCATCATGCAGCCACAGTTACAGTATGTGTTGAAAATAGTTTCCATGTGCCTCAGTGCATGCATATACACGCCATACCATGTTCTGTTTCACACATTCACATCGGCCATGCTGCCTCAGTATATGCTGCTCCAGTGTCTCCACTTCTGCAATGGGGAATGAGCTCTGCATACACAACACTTTTGAGACAGCCTCACAACCACCAGTTGCATGGTTTGACATCCAGTGAATGAACAGGCCACACAACTGGACACCCCCATTCAATCCATCAACCAGGGAACACACAATTTGAGATTAATCTGGATGTTGACAGTGAAATGGGCTGAGGCACGATCATGTAGCAATCACATAACCCTTCAAATCATCAATGGCACTTCTGCCAGCAGGGGAGGCAAAGTCACTGGCCTGTTAGGTGATGTGGAAGGAAGACTGGTCCCAAAATATGGTCACCAATTATCCCAGCTCACACATTCCAGCTGCACCAAAGCTGATGATTCACTGTCAACATACCATTGGGGTTCTGCATACTATCCCACAGATGACTGTTATGAAAGTTGAACATACCACTCCGAGTAAAGGTGGCCTCATCTATGAATAGGATGGATGACACAAATCCCAGAATCTTGGTTGCCTGCTAAAGAAACAAGTGACAAAACTGCTCCTGACGAGGATAGTCTGTCACTAGTAAGCCTTGCACACACTGCAGGTGATAAGGATAGTAAAAATTGTCATGGAGAATGTTCCACAAGGTCATATGGTTTACCCTGTACTGACAGGCCAACCGCCCGGCACTGACATGGCAGCTGTCTTCCACAGTGTTAATGACATTTTCCTTCAAGTCTGGTGTCTGAACATTTCGAGTATATCCTTCATGATTTCCTGCTTCCTGAAATGACACTTTCTCCGATAAATGGCAAAACACTGTTGCAAACATTGAATGCTGTGGTTGTTGTCAGCATGGATAAGTCTCCTGATACAACCTGGCTGCCTGCTGCCATTTACCTTCTCATAAGTAAACACCACGTCGGCAAGCTCTCAATTTTAATACAACACCATATCACATCCACTAGAAGGTGAGTCAGCAAGAGAAGTGAATTGGATGCAGCATTAACAATTACTATGGCAAGAGAGGGAACTAGGGCATAACATATGAGGAACAGTACCACCCTCTAGGAGGAAATCATTAATACTGTAACTGTAGCTGCATGGTACAGTGTGTATTAGACCGCAGTCTCTGTAAAAAAGTAAGATTGAATAAGTGGTTTCTAGTGCAGAAACCATGCAATCCCAAATGTAAGTTCATTAGACCTCTTTTGTTCCATATCCTCCTATCAATCAATTCCTAGACTTTGTACATGGTGGAAAAAATCACACTGTATAACTGTCATCAGCAAACATTATTTTGTCTCCCGGTGTGACTCATTCTGGAAAGTTATTAATATACATCAAAAACAAAATTGGCCCAGAATGCTCCTCTAAGACACCCTGTAGTTGGTTGTTTAGCATCTGACATTTGTTTCTCTACACAACTGAGATTTTTTTATTGGTCTGTAATAGTTCTACTCTGTGTATTCTATTTGCGAGATATGACTGGAACCACTTGTTTACTTCTTCTCTTACTCCCAGTGCCTCCAGCTTGTGAAGAAGTATTTTGTGATCTACTGTGCTGCTCACCTTGGACAAATGTAAAATTTTCCTGTCACATGATCACCTCTGTCCAGGGCATCAATTATGATTTTAGTAAATTCTGCTATCGCTACTTCTGTACCGCTACTAGCCTGTCTGAATCCACATCATGATTACATTAGCAAAGTATATTTATTAAGTAAATCCACAAGTGCCAGCCATTAACTTTGAAAATGATGATAACTGTGATACTGGTCTATAGTTTTCTTTGTTTTTAGTATTACATTCTTTGTGCACTGGCAAAACTGGCTTGCTTTAAGCATTCAAGAAAGCTGTGTGTCAGCTTCCATATAGCTTGAGTCAGGTTTGGTGCTTTCTGATATCTGGAGACAGTTTTTGGAGTGTTAGAAATTTGCCTGGGAACTGTTCTAGGCTAGAATACAGAGCCTCCCACCTTCCATAGAAGACTTCAGTCAGTTCCTAGAACATCTCAAATCCATTCCCACCTCACTTTTCGCATTTATTTATTTATTTACGTCCTGAATCTTTGAGGTACATATACCATACCTTAGATGTTGGACAAAATGACATTACATTAATATACTGTTACATTGATTGTATACATTACATTTATAAATTGTTACATTGTTATATTCCTATATTGTTACATTGCATTTTTATATTGTTACAACCAAAATTAACTTATTTTTCAAGATACTGTGTTACTGAGTAAAAACAGTTTTCCAAGAGATATGAAGTTACAGATTTTTTAAAGCTATGGATTTTGTTTATGGCCTTTAAGTTACAGCAGCTTATTAAACAAATGTGAACCTGAGTGATATACACCTTTCTTGCACAGTATGGTATAACAATGATGTCTGTGTATGTCACTATTTGCCCTTGTATGGTGTTCATGTACAGATTTATTTTGAATAAATACATTTCCATTTTTAGCATGCTTTTTTTTAGGTACATGACAACTTCTAGTATATAGATACATGGTAGGGGTAGAATCCCCAGTTCTTTAAAGAATGGTTTGCATGATTTTCAGCTGTTAGCATTTTTCATTATCCTCAAAATCTTTTTTTGTTTCCAAAATGTGGTTATGCTATGAGCAGAATTTTCTCAGAATATGATGCCATATTTCAATAGGGAGTGTATGCAAGCATAATACACTGCTCTAACTGTTTCAGGACTTGTGTTGTTCCATATAATCCTCATCGCATAAGTCATTTTCGATAGACATCCCACACAAACACTACTCTCCTAATGGCCATCTGGAAATCTTTCTAAAAATTTGTTTGTTGTCACATTATCCTACTTCATCATTTCCCATAATTCCTTCACTTTTGAGGGCCAAACCTACAAACAAATCACAGTGGGAGTCAGAATAGCTACTTCTTAAGGCAGTCTCTCTGTTAGCTACATGGAACAGGCATTTCTCATTACCCAAAAGTTGGGCCCATGGAATGGCAGAATCAATTACATCTTTGTGGTACATATTCACAGTGAAGAACTCCTCCAACCATTTAACCCATTTTCTCAGTTCAGTTTCACCTGGTATTTTTCCAGGTTCTAACCCACCTAACTTGACATTGTCCTCCTCATCACTGTAACCCACAGTTAACCTTTAGTCCATAAAAAAACAATCAATAGGCAACAAAAGCTCCAATAGCTCCATCCCTTTCACATCAGCTACCACCTTCCCTTTTGCCTAGGTACCTGTGATAAACATATCTGTTCCAGCACCAAATCCATCAACACTTAATGCCAACAGCCTCTCCCAGGCCTTCAATACCCACAACCGCTTCACTAGTCTTATCCACAAGCAAATCTCTCAAGCAGTATTCTCCTCTCAATTTCTTCCAAAAAGCTAAAAAGCACTCCCCCTGCTACATAGGCCTTGAATGCCTCAGCACATAACTTCACTAAGGCTACGACTTTCTCCATTCGAGTCCTGGAATGAGTTCCCTCTCCCTTATGTCCTCCCCACATCACCCACTGTCACCTTCTGTTGCCCTCGCAGATTATGTGACATCTTAGTCAACGTGTAAGACATTCCCAAACCATTATCTCTACCCCAAGGTTCCTTACCACTGCAACTGTCCCTGCTGTAAAAACTGCCCCATACATCCATCACTGCCATCTAGTCCAACACCACCAGTGGTAAATCCTACAATATCAGAGGTAGAGCAACTGAGGAAACCACAAATGTTGTTCATCAACTAATGTGTGCCTCCAGCAGTCTATTATAAAGGCATGACCACAATTAAACTGCTGACCACATGAATGGACAAAGAAGAACTGTTCAACTCTGGGACACTCAGTACCCAGATGCTGAACATATTTTACAGCATGACTCAAGGGACACAAGTGCTTGTTACAGTACATGGGCTGTTGGATCCTTCCACACAATACTGCCTTTCCTGAACTCTGGAGATGGGAACTTGTCCCCCAACACATCCTCACATCTCAACACCCCTGTGTATTAGTCTACCAGAACATATCCCTTCTGTCAATTTCATTACATTTTCATATTTTTATTATTATATTTCATTTATCTCCTTTATTGCTTTCTTTTTTACGTTTGTTAACACCTTCTCTCTCTCTCTCTCTCTCTCTCTCTCTCTCTCTCTCTCTCTCTCTCTCTCTCACTGTCTCACTGTCTCACTGTCTCTCTCTCTATTTTTAATCTATTCCTCTCATCTCTGGACTGAAGTTAGCAAAGTGCTTATGAATGTACTCTCTCTGATCTTCTTCTCTCTCTAATGCTTTGGCCTTCATCTTTGACTACCCATGGCCTCACTACAGCAGAGTCCCTACAAAAGGCACTTAAGAGTGATTTGGAGAGCATCCATTTAGATTTAGATGATTGTTTCATCACTTTTAAATCTATATGTGTCTGTCAACAGGCTAAACATTTTGCCTCCTGGAGGTAAGTACTGCTCATCAATTCTCTTAATTTAAAAGACATTATTACTGTAATTTAGTAGGATGCTAATGCACAAGCTGGGTATTTATTAGTAACTGCATTTGTGCTGATAAAACACTTGATACACTTGCAAGGTTAGCTGTGGCAAACACAATGTAAAACCTTCTCCCATGCATTTGTCATTGGTTATCCCCTATCCATCCTTTCATTTGTCACCCTGAGGTAACACAGCTAGTACTTGCATGAAAATTAACAGATAAATTTATATCTTAGCTACAGCAGCATTCCTGGTGGGAATTCAAAACTTCTGGACACTATGCCATGATTGACATGCTGCCTGTAACATCTAGAAGTCCCTGAGGCAATATGTCTGATGGCATATGTCAGGCATGTTTCAGTGCCTGAGACCTAGACCTATGTCCATCAGATATAATTGTACAAGGATGTAAATAAAGCCTGTATCGATAGTCATTGGTTTATCTAGCCATGGTCAAATGTTAATAATAAAATATGCTGACCTGTTAGGTCCTGATTGTGCAAAAAAGTACTGCATCACACAATCATAAACAATGAATCACTCAGTGTTTAGAGAGAAATTACCTGAAGAATGCCAGGAAGAGATTTATAAAACTGACAGTGTGGCTGGAAAATTTAACTCTTTGTAAAGATATTCCTAGAGCATTTTGAATCTTGTTATCCCAAAAAACAAATGTGTGCAGAAATGAACCAATGAAAGGACAAGTAGAGAATAACTCATGGGATTAGTGTCTTGTGCTAGGTAAGGAAGCTCTGATTAATTCAGTGGATCAATTGTAGTCAATAGCCAAAACCCTATCACCGCCAGTATAATAAAATCCCCCAATATGTTATTAAAACCACTATAGTAAACTCCCACAATCTGTTATTAGAAAGGTGAAACACATTCACTAAACTTGCAAAATAAATCACTCCAAGGAAAAAGAAAAAAATCATTTGATTAATAACTAAACAGAATTAAACAAAACCAGAAATGAAACTGAGTGCCCTGAAAACAGCTGTGGCAAAAATGATGACACTTCAAAATCAGTGGCCACCAAATTCAGATTTACAGTGGTAGCAGAGAACCTGCTAAACACAACCAAATACAAATGCATTACACTCATTTAAGCAGACACTGCATGCACCACCTACAGAAATTAGTTTCAAAATTTATCAGCCTTAGAAGAACACGAAATTCTTGAGGTCACTAAACAGCAGTAGTCCGTTGGGTATGATTGTTTTTCTAGCAGAGTATTAGAATCTTCTGCTGACTTAATACAACTACTCTAAATCTTTCTCTGGAATCAGTCAGTGTCTAAGGGCATATTTTCTCTCAGGTTTAAATAGCTATAGCTTGTAATAAGAGGAAAAATTATACAATAATAGAAGCACTGCAATAAACAAGGGTCCACAAATGAACCATTTGCAAGACAATTGCTGATGTGTGGTTACAATCCACCACTGACTTCATTACAAAAAACTATCCTAGTTAGTACCCCAATTAGATGTGGTTTAAATAAAAAAATTACATTTTAAATATATTTGTACTAATTGGGAAGATAGTTCGTAGTGACATCAGTGGGGGCTCATAACTGGACCCTTGTTTACTGGAACATTTTTGCTTCTATTATTGTATACTTCCACCGGACTCAGGTTTTGCTATGAATTAGGGTACACCCTGTGTAAAACTAGAGGTAAGCAATCCATCACCAATTACTCATTTCATTCCTTCTAGTCTTTTCAGAAGACTTTTAGAAGGTGGCCTCTGACAGAATACTGACTATGGTATTGGAAATTCTGCATATATATAAATAATTTAATGAATGGAGGTAACAGGTCAAAAAACAGTAGAGGTTTTGAGCCATCAAAAGGCTGACAAACAGGACTGAAAATTTTGCTAGCTTTGGCTCGATTCCCAGCCGGGTTGGAGATTTTCTCCACTCACAGACTGAGTGTTGAGTTGTCCTCATCATCATTGCATTATCATCAACATGCAAGTCACCCACTGT